>NC_070606.1:80101071-80759285 GCF_027172205.1 Podarcis raffonei | reverse complement strand
AAAACAGAGCCTGCTTGCTTTAAAGGAGCAAAGTGGGAGGGGAGAGGAGCCTTCTCCCCTTAAATCCCTCTTCTTCATTATTAGCAGCATCCTTCTCCACACACCCCACGCGTACTCCTTCTCCCCTTAAACCCCTCTTCTGCATTATTAGCAGCATCCTTCTCCACACACCCCACGCGTGCTCCTTCTCCCCTTAAACCCCTCTCCTGCATTATTAGCAGCATCCTTCTCCACACACCCCACACGTGCTCCTTCTCCCCTTAAACCCCTCTCCTGCATTATTAGCAGCATCCTTCTCCACACACCCCACATGTGCTCCTTGTCCCTTGAGTGCTTTTCCTTCCCTCCCCACTTAAAACGTGGTTACAAAGCATGGATCCACATGGATCCTCAGGATTTTTGCATTGGGCTACTCTAAACTCACTGTCAGATCACATGTCTGTGGCCACAGCATGAACCACAAAAATCATACATCCACTGTTTCGTTTAGAATATTTTTTTTCTTGTTTTCCTCCTCTAAAAACTAGGTGCGTCTTATGGTCGGGTGCGTGTTATAGAGCAAAAAATACGGTAATTTTGTTTCCTATTACTGCAGTGGGCTCAGAAATCTAGTCAGAGCCCGTGTATGCTTCACACTGTAATTAAAAATATTGATGTAGTTGACTCCAACTCTCTCATGTACCGCACTGTATTTGTAATATTACTGATGTGCAATCTTGTGAATACATTGATGTAAAATACTTTTCTGTGCCTGAAATAATTTTCAGATCATATAACTGGATAAATATTGACATGTGTGGCATCAGATGCAGGCAAGGTGGGCCTGGCTTCACAAAAACAGCCTCGTGGGCCACATGCAAAGGCCTCAGCCCTGATTTCAAGGCTCTCATCATTCTTCATTCCTAGTCCTCCTTGGGCACAGAGGTCAAAGCAAGTACTAACATGCCCAGCCCCAATTAGATGGGAGCTGGTGGTGGTATGGGTACAATTTATATTCCACTCAACTATCTCCCAGAAAAGCAGCTTCTGCTATGGGAAGAAGGAAATGATTCTGATAGCCAGCTGATCCCCAGACTTAAAAGTGAGATCACTCTGTGACCTGCAGAGTATTCTGGGTGTGTTGCCCTGGAAAAGATTTTCCTTGATTTAAAGGAAGCTGGCAAGGGCTGGGAACACTTGTTCTAATTAAAATCTCATTGCTTGAAACGATGCCCGATAGATGCTCTGCAGGGTTCCTCTGAGTACACAGAGCTCTGTGCAAGAAGGTCTGTGAATTTTTGCAGTGTTAAGAGAAAGCACCAGCTTCTGCTTACATGAAGAACTGTGAATGTATCAGAGCCCTTGGTTGGTGCCACAGGGCAGAGGTGGATATGTTGTGATTGCTGATAGATCTGGATTGCAATCTACTCCTATCTGTTCCTGTAAAATGCCTCTTTGTCAGAAGGAGTACTTTCAACATTTATAGATGAAAAAATGAACATTGCAGGGAGAAAGAACACTCCTAGCATTTCTGTCCCAGCCAGTGAAACTTTATTCAATTAACTATACAAATAAATGTTTGCTAGCTTATGAAGGTCTGCTGTGGAGAGGTTTAGCAAGTGCAGCTTCTCCTGTGAAGCAAGAGCTTGCACTTGCTGGACTCCTAATTTCCATTACTACTGCACTGTTCTGTAAGAAGCAAGAGCCCATTCATTCAAAGTTTCACCTGCAACTTTAATTTCTATGCGGTGACATTATTAGTCACCTGGTGGTGGGATTTATACATACATGAAACTTCCACTTGCTCAACTTCCAACAAACAACAGAATGCAGACACCATTTGGAAAGGCTACAAAATGACATCTGCTCAGTGACTGATGGGCTACGGAATCCAAAGTTTGTTGGGCCTCTTGACAGACCATGTATTTGGAAGAGAAAGACTAAGGGTCAAACTAGGTGATAAGACATCATGGTGTTTTTAAAACAGCACGATTGGATTGGGGCCCTGACACTGAGAGAAGGGGTTAATCCTCTTCTCTGCACCATTCTTGTCCCGCCCTACCCAAGTTATTTGCCCCACGGGAGAGAAAAAATGCATATCCCACACAAGTAGCTAAATATTATCCCTAGGAAGCAAATGGGCTGCCCAATATAGATTGGGAACATGACACAGAGGAAGGGTTAAGCCCCACTTCCCCAGCACTGCAGTTCCAGGCTGAAATCCTCCCCTCCTCACTGCTGCTTTTAAACTTTAAGAAACAATGGGAGATCAGCTCACATATCTCCAGACATCTTGCCTTGGCCAAATTTCAACCCCACTCCATGTCTAATGTAATCCACATTGTGTTTCCACTTAGGAGCCCTTTACAGAGCAGAAACATGGTATTACTGGGGCTACTGTATTGAATAAATTGGTAATGTTACAGTATTTCACTGGGACACAGTTTGAAAATTTTATAAATCATGCAGAAGGTCCCAGGTTCAATCCCCAGCATCTCCAGGTAGAGCTGGGAGAGACTCACTGTCTGAAACCCTAGAGAGCCACTGCCAGTCAGTGTTGGCAGTACTGAGCTAGATGGACCAATGGTCTGACTCAGTATAGGGTGGCTATGGGGGAGCTTGGATTAAAGAACCTTTAAGAGCCTATCCAAAACCCATTGTCAGTAGATGTTGAATCAGTCTGCAGAATTCACATCTTAGGTAATGTAGTCAAATTAAACACCACCACTATGGGCCAATTTCACTGTTAATGGTTTCCCTCTGAAGAATGCATGCAGAGAACTATGTCGAAAGCTCTGCAAAATCCACACAGATGCTCCATGGGTATTTTTTCATGAAGGAAATGAACCAATCTCAGCTTCAGTGGAAGGGTCTGCCTTAGAAGATGGTGGACTCTTCTTAGCTAGAGATTTTAAGCCAGAGGTGGCAAGCCATTTTAGCTCCAAAGACTACATTTTTTATCAGGATCTGACTTGGGGTCAAATTTGACAAGTGGGTGGCTTCACCCACTTGTCTAAATTCCATTTGCTCACCTCTCAAAAGTGGGAAGTGTTTTGTAAAAGTCTCCATCCTTCTTTTTTAAGCCTCCAACCTTTGATCTTTAATCTCCACTCATCAGCTGACAAGAGGTGATTAAATCCTCTTGCCAAGGCTGCACAATCCTGTTCTATGCTGGGAAAAGGGCAGTGCAGCCAATGCATGATTAAATCCTGTCCTTCGACCTATCAGCTGACATTGCCAATGATGTCAGCTGATGGTCAGGTGGCTATTGCTTGGGGGAAATGGCATGGCAAACCAAACTGGACCCACTGGAGAGCCAGGATTGACTTGTGAGCTGGAGATTCTCCACCCCTGTTTTAACCAGAGCATGGATGGCCAACGATCATGGATGTCATAGTGGCAGAATTCCTGCATCAGCAGGAGGTTGAAATAGTTGACCTTTGAGGTTGCTTTCAACTCTGTGGTTCAAATTCTACATGCATGTCCCTTGTATCCACACACACCCCATAGTATTGTAGATTGGGAGCAATAACTTGAAAACATGCAGCTCAGGGAGGGGAAAGGTTATCCCACGAGAGTTTGGCAGAAATGAGCTGTTCACTAAGCAATTATAATTATTTGCTTGCACTCTTATGAAAATGAAAACACCTGCTGTATAAATGATGCTGCACTACTGAGGATAATAGATTCAGGATTAGACAAATTAATGGAGGACATGGCTATCCCTAGCTACTAACCCTGGGGTTGCAGCCAATGCTAGCCCTACTCAGAGAAGACCCATTGAAATTAATGAAACTAAAGTCATGCTCATTCATTTCAAAGGGTCTGCTCTGAGTAGGACTAGCACTGACTACAGCTCTTGGTGGTTAAGTTCTTCATCACTTGCTGGGAATCTCAAGTGGAGAAAGTGCTCTTGCCCTCATGATTCACTTCAAACTTCCCATAGGCATCTCATTGGCCAGTGTGAGAAGAGGATGCTAAACTAGGTGGGTTCTTTGGTTTGATCTAGCAGGGCTCCCCTTATGTTCTTATGTCATTTCATTGCAAGCATTATTTGAAGATACCTTTATTTGAAGAAGCACCAGAAAGATCGCTCATAGGATAGCATGTTTAGAGAAACAGGCAGGGAACAATTTTACAAGCTTTTAAATATATATACATAAAAAGAGATGAACATAATTGTTATACGTGAATATCATCACTGAAACAGATATGTCGTAGCTGAGAACTGATCTGATGCGATGCCTGTGTCTGATGTGAACTACTGCATCATTCAAACATCAAGTTAGCCTTGAACTCACTAGGTTGCTTGAGAGAAGCTACTAGGTCCCCATCAGCAACATGTGGACAATATTACTGAATCATCTCCCAGAGATGTCAGCAGTGATCATGGAGGGTGTTGTGGAGGGCAGGAAATAGCCACTGCTGCTGAGCAGCTAGCAAACGAGGCGGTTGGGGCCCCACATCCTTAATTTCAGATGCTGGTGGAAGGCAGGGGGCAGTGCAGGCCTTCCAAGAAACATCCACTTATAGAACAAGAGACTAATAGAATTGTAGAGTTGGATGGGACCTCGAGGATCATCTAGTCCAATCTCCAGCGATGCAGGAAACTTTCGACCAACGCAGAGCTTGAACCCACGGTCCAGAGATTAAGCCTCATGCGCTACCAATTGAGCTATCTCTCAGGACACTTGTAAAGATGTGAATTCTCCCTCCACACAGATTGCTGCTAAGTGGTGGTAGCAGTATGTGAAGCATCTGAGACTCTTTAAGTACTATATCTACTGCACCCAATCCAGAGGAAATCAGTCATGATTTACCACAGGAAACCAATTAATTTATTTATAGTAAATGTGTATGTCACCCTTCATTGGTAAATCTCAGGGCAGTTCACATCATGCAGATGGGGTTTGTTAGCTGTCACAAAGTTCTCTTGATGACTTAAGTGGGATTTAAACATGATTAATTTCTTTTAGATTGGGGTCAGCATTTCTGTTCTAATCCTATGCAGTTAAGGCTGAAATCCTAAACACACCCACTAGAGATTAAGCCTTACTGCGTTCAATGGGAATAGGCTTGTCCTAAAAATATTCCCCCCCCCTTATTATTTAAAATATTATTAGTTCCGTGCACAGTTAATATGCTGTGCTCTGTAATGATTTATTTTGGGTGTGGAGGACTGTGAAGAGTCAACTTGTAGGGGACTTTCAGTTCGATGATATTCTCAGAAAGAAAATCTAGGCAGAACATCCTGTCCTGTAACGCTATGCATGGCAAGTCATTTCTGATTACCTTTCTTGCCTAAGCATTACCACTTCTTCCTCTCGCTGCTTGAGAAGCCTCTTAATCGTTTCCAGTTCGCTCTCCAAATGGTCGGTGCGTTTTTTTAGCTCTTCTTCTTTCCTCTCTTTTTGAATCACTTCTTCCTGTAAACGTCCAGATGCTTGTTGGCAGGCAAGCAAAGACTCTTCTCGCTCTTTCAGGGTATTAGCAAACCTAAACGCAAAAAAAAGACTGCATGTCATAACCGAAGCAGTCGGTAAGCATATATAAAATGTATTCTGACATGGCCCTTACAGTAAATGCGAACACTATGCAAATAACTCTTCTGCATTATACCAGTGTAGCTAAGTCAGTGTGAACAGACTGTGTACTGATGAAATATATAAAACAGCACAAGAAAGAGAGCATGATACATTACTATTGTCATCATTTGTTATTAATAATTCTGTGCCTTAAAAATGTAAACATTTTACAGAAATTGATGAGGGGAAAGGGAGTTATCATAAAAGGGTTGGGGAAGAAGAGGAGATATGAGAATAAAAAATAGAAAATCAGCACAAAGCAAAAGAGGAGAAAAACTAAGATAAATGAAAAATGTCGGTAAAACCATCATGTGAATAGAATAATTTGATTTTCCACATTTCAGAGCAGCATCTGCATACAGTTGTAATAAATTCTGACTCATACTGAGATGTGGATGCTCCAATTTCAGATGTCAGTTTCTGGAGTTCACTTTGATAGTCTTCAACTTCTTTTGACTTCTTTCTAGAAAATAAAATTTAGTATTATAAATCTACTTGCTTTTAAAAAATCAACAGAATCCTTCTCATACAGTAGCCTTTATTTGTTAATGCTCTGAAGATGTTTTATTTTACCTTTTGGCAAAATACAAACAGGAGTGTTATTGCGCTTTTGCCCTGCTTGTGGGGGGGAAATGCTGGACCAAGTAGGTTTTCTGTCTGAGTCAGGCGAGCTCTTCTCGTGTTCTGAAAACAAACCGCAACTGCATTTTGTTTCAGTATATACTTACGCTGACTATGTAGCTTTAGATGGGGGATTATTAAAACTGTTTTTAAAAAAATCTGCAACAAGAATGACTTTGAAGGCCATGGTAAACACATGCACACATCCCTTCTGTTTAAGCGGTGACTACATTTCCTTGCTGATGCTCCAAATTATTGGCACCCTGAATGAAATTACGAGCAATACTCTTCCATATCCAAAAATTCAGAAAAAGTATTAGGACAGAGTCAGGAGAGGTACTTATCATAGGAGTTGATGTTTTTTGCGTGGCTGTGGCCTGTTTCTGATAGATACCCTTTTGGCTAAAGGTTAGATGAGCATACAAAGGAAGTGTACTATGTCACTTAGTAGGAGCTGAAAAAAGGATGAGGAAATGAGAATCTGAAATAAAGGGCAAGCAGAAAGTGGGTAAAGATGGGTGGGGTATAAATGATAATGTATTTATTATTATTATTATTATTATTATTATTATTATTATTATTATTAAATTCTTGATAACAAATTCTTTATGATGCAGTAGTACAATGCCACAGTGTCCATTCCCTATAATCCCAGCAGTTTTTCCAGGTTTTAAAAGACATGTCCCTTTGGATTGTTTTGCTCACAAGTGTTGTCTTTCCTTAAAATATATGGGTAGGCTAGGGAGTGGGGTGAAGGATCTGCATAGAGCTCTTCTTTGCCTGGAATGATTTAAATCAGGATGGCTCAGAAAAACTAATACTTGACTTTTGTGACTTGATGTCACAAAAAACTATCCCAGACCTGGCATCGTTTCTGACAGGTAAGGCAGAATGAGGACTCAAGGATTAATCCAATCATCCAGAAAGAGAGAGCAGTCACATCGTAGCATCAGAAAACTCTGCATTTGTATAAAGACGTGGGGCCTGTACTTTGACTAATTTATTGTTTAGATTTTGTACTTAACAAACGTCTCATTAACTAAAAATCCAGGCGTATTGCAGGAGCATTACATCACTTTCAAGCATAAGCCCAGTAGGAAATGCATAACTTGGACAAGGCAAATACCTGCTGTGTATTCCTATAACCAATATTTGGAAACAGCTCAGCTCATGCATAAGGAACCACTGTACACGCCACTGACTAAGGCTGACCAAACTGAAACATGTCTGGCATTCCAGGTACTCATAGAACTCCACGGAAGAATATTTAGAACCTCTCGTGTGTTGTGCTGAGTTTTTCTTTCATACTCATAACCCAGCCAGATGGGCGGGGTATAAATATAAATATCAACAACAACAATAACAACAACATGCTGTGGATGCATTATTGGGAAGTTTTGAATTCTTGATGTTTTAGTATGTTCTGATATATACTGTGAGCCACCCAGAGTGGCGGGGGAAACCCAGCCAGATGGGTGGGGTATATAATAATAATAATAATAATAATAATAATAATAATAATAATAATAATAATAATATTTAGTCAATTGAAGTCTCTGCATTAGACGGGTTTTGTTTAAAATTTCTATTTCCACATTTTTTGTTTTTGTACTTTTCCTTTTCCTTTCCACATCCATGCCAAAGTTCAACTTTTTCCCCCTTATCTACTATTTGTGATAAATAGTGCAAAGACATTCACTGACTGTTTCCTCATCCTGCTTTGTCAAAATATAGGTTGAAAGTAAGGCACAACAGTACCAGAAGTGTGGCTTCTACAGATTAAGGTAGGGCCTTCGGAGTATAAAGACGTACTCTTCCAACCTCAAACACTTGCTATGACTTCAAACCTTTCCAGTCTCCCACTGTTCTCCCACAGTACTGTCAGAACTCAGGATCTGGAGGCAAACTGGAAGCTCAGCCAAGAAGCAAATGGGGATGGTAGTCTACGAATGGTCAGGGCCAACCCTGCTACTTGGCAACAGGGTAAAAACGACCTGCTTCAGGCAGCAACATGAACTGGGTCGGGACAGATAAAGGCAGGAACTGATGTCTGAATGGTATAGCAATACTTTTCAAAAACTTGGCTCAGCATTGAGAGCAACTCAGACAAGAATCAGGTAGAACCTTACTATCACATTTGTAGCACCTGACTCTTGTTTGAGATGATACATGCAACAGCACTCTCTGACTATCTGCAGGTGTCTGTTGCTTTCTTCTCAATTTTGAATAGTTAACAGTATGAGGAAAAAAGAGTTAAGCAGTCACTCTCACCTACTGGACTCTAATGAAGGTATCAGCTTATTGTAGTTGCAATTGATTGCTGTACGTAAGATACTGGTTGTCAAATTAATTACTTTGGTGCTGATGTAGTGAACATAATTACATATATTCTGTAACTTTGTGTTTCTTTTTGAAAAAATGAAGACAGAATTTTGAATGCCTTTTCATTCATTCCTTTTATTCTACTTTCAGAAGTAAAAAAATAATTAGCCAACTGTCCAATGATTCATATACCTAATTATTGTCAAATAACTGCTACATGAAAGTAAACACCTTTGCTGAAGAATGTCAGAAGACCTTTAAGTCTAAAGAATTTCTTTTGAAATTTGTCAACTCAATGATTTCCAGAACAGGCTGTCACAATGATTTATGTAATTGCTGAATTCAAGCATTCAGTTCAAAAGAAAGTTCTACAGACATTACATGTGGCATGGAAAAATGATGTCTTGACTTAATATCATTACGTGTTAATGTTGCCAGTAGGCATTCCTTTGAAATGTATAGATATTCTTTGGCAACATGATTCAAATATTCAAAGTTTATAGCTGTAAATCCATGACGTAGACACCACAGATGCTAATTTAGTCTGAATGCTGCTAATTATATACTAAAAGGACCTAATTCTGAGTACCAAAACTAAAACTAGGAAGTATAATGCATGATAAACTTTGGAATAAGGTCAAAACGGTGAACTCAGTGCTGCTACTGCTGCTGCTACAACACACAAACAGGGAGAGAGAGACTTGTTTTTGTAGAATAAATATTTCAGGAACCTTACTGCTGTTAGCCATGGGCAAGCTGCCATTCTTCCAAGCAACCTGGTTGCTTCAGATGTCACTGAAGTTGCCATTTGTGATATATATGTACAGGTGGGCAGCTGAGAATATCGATTTTGTGGGGGGAATAGAACTTTTTCTGTATGAACCTGCGAAGCTGCACAACTGATCATCCTTGTGCGGAAAGTGAGGAAAAAGTAGGAGAAGGGGCACAAAGTACGTAGGATCCTAGAATAATAGAATTCAAGTTGGAAGAGAACCCCAAGGGTCATCTAGTTCTGTAATGTATCCTACTCAATATTGATCCAGAGCAGAACCTCAACGTATAGTTAGCAGAGTAAAAACTTAAACACGTTGCAGGATTCCTCCAAAATATACCAGTGGCAATTAATATTTCATCCAGCAGAGCTTGACTGCTACTGAAGGCAAATGAGCATAATGGTCACAAATCCAATACATTCAGGATTGGCACTGTTCATAAGAAATCCAGTTGCAGCTGACTTACACTTACAATAACTTATAATAAGACTAAACCTTAATATTAAGCATACTATATAAAAAACACCACACCACTTGGAAAGAGAGCTAGAAAAGAGTGAAACCCAGGCTCCTTCTGGCCTTACTATTATTGTCAGCATGACCTTGACAGAGATAACAGAAACAGTTTAAGCCAGCCGTACTCAGCTTCTCTGAAGGAATAACCCAAACATCACGAACCTTCTGCTTGTTTCTTTCACATGAGAAGCTTCCAGAACCCTCCTGAATTAAGTAGAATAGGAAAGACTTTCTGCACTAAGCACTCAACCCCTTGCAATGCAGGAATCTCAGCTAAAGCACCCCATGACAGATGGCCATCCAAGGTCTGCTTAGCAACCTTCAAGGAAGGAGAGTCCACAACCTCCCAAGGGAGACCGTGCCACTGTTGAACAGCTCTCAACCATCCACATTAGGTAAATGAAAGCCCTTCCTCGCTATTCACGCACCTTACCAGAGATGAAAAGGGCTTCTGCTAGGCACATCAACTGGAAGTATATGAAAAGCAAGTAAAGAAACAAAGCATTTATGTGGTAAAGTTTAATCAATATGCCAAGGGTTCTAGTGTGAAAGATTTAGGAGGCCTGCCCCATCCCCACAGCCTCAGAAGTTGCATCCATCTCCAGGCACCTGAGTTCCTGCCTACATAGAAACTCCAAGGATTTATCTTCTCACCAGACGTTTCCTTGATCTCCTGTTTGCCCTAGCGATCCAGGTTCAGTGGGATTTATTTGAGCAGACAGGAGAAATTTGCTTGGCTCTTCTGCTGACAAGATCACCAGACCTCCCAATTCCCTTACCCTCCAATTGTTCCTGTAGCCGGGGACTTCCGGGTTAGCGCCATCGGCTAATGGCGGATTCCCTCCGAACTCCGGAGGGAATCGGCTCCGCAGGAGTTGGGTCCTGCCGCGGTGGCGACGCGGGGACCCTCAGAAATCACAGGCGGTGAAGCCTGTGAACTTGGTGACTCGGCGGGCACCATTTGCGCCCCCGACCTGCGAAGGAGCCTTTTTAAAGGCTTCGGAACGGGGGACGGGGTGAGCGGCGTGGTGCTGAGAGTCGACTGCTTCTCCTGCGAAGTGAAGCCGCATGGCATGGTCGGAGAGCGCTGACTTCTTCTTGTGAACAATTGGACTTTTAAAGCAACAACCCGTGAGTAGTACGGAAATTGGATTTACTAAGAAATTTTTTTTTTTTAATTAGGCACGATCGGGGAAGGCGCAAACAGGAAGTCCGTCTCCCTGTCTTGTAAATAATCTTAAGCAAGGATCAGCTAACTAAGGTCGAGAGAATTTTTTCTTGTTTTTGGATAAAAGACATTAATTTCACGATTTGGCAGTATAAGTAATTTTACTGGAGGATAAGAGCTAATTTTGGGAGCTGAAGTGCCACCCCCCGGACCCGGGAGTGATCCGTGGGAGAGCCTGTTTAAGAGGTATTGAAGAGTTTGACAGCTGTCAAATTAGCTGTCAAAGCTGAAAAAGAGAACTTTGTTTCTGTTGTCTCTGCTGGTTATATTTGTTATAATTTGGTTATAATTTGTTGAAAATAAGGAAGAACTGATACAAACTAACTTGACTTTTGGATTTGAACTGGAAGAAATATTAAGTTACCAAAATCCCTCTAGAGGGGGTTTTGGGACATTACAAGAATGGCTGAAGGAGGGAAAATACAAGCTAAGTTGGAAAGAGTTTTTGTTCTCTTGGGAAAGTTACAAGGCCAAATTGATGTTTTGGCTACAAATGTTGCAACTCTGGATTTAACAGTAAATAAATTCATTGAATTTGATAAGGACTTGACTCAGGAAGTTTATGCAGCTGGACAAGAAGAGAAACTTGAGAACTTTGAGAGTGTGGAGAAAGAGATATATGTTGTTCCTGAGGAAAAGGAAGGAGGAGCTGTAATGCTGCAGATGACTAAGGAGAGCCAGAGGCCTGACATGATGGCTACAAAGGAAAATAAGAACTTGATGTTGAAAATCTGGTTTGAATTGGAGATTGAAGAATGGAGAGATCTCCTTATGTGGAGATCTGAAGATCCAAGGATTACAAATCTGATTAAGGTGGAAGTTGGAGCTTTGGGGACATTTGGACTTGAAAGGAGTAAGAAACAAGATTCGGGCTCCACTTTTAAGTATGGAGGTCTGGCTGGAAGAAATATGGATCCCATTTGGCTAGAGCTTCTCCGAGATCTGGTGTTTAATATTAAGGACTATCAATAATAATAATAATAATAATAATAATTTATTATTTATACCCCGCCCATCTGGCTGAGTTTCCCCAGCCACTCTGGGCGGCTCCCAATCAGTGCTAAAAACAGTACAGTGTTACATATTAAATAATAATAATAAAAAAATATTTTAAAAAACCTGCAGAGAGGAATTGAGAGAGAATTAAGAGCCTCGGACGTGAGATCTCCAGGCTGATAGTAGATCAAGACTGATGGACATTTGTTGGGGATTGAAACCGGGAAAGGGGGGGTGGAGTTTGGGGATCCAAAGGGTGCATAATTACAATCTGTTTTTGCTTTTATTTTGTTTTGCTATTTGTATGAAAATTGGGGAAGTCGTGGAAGGGAATTTGGGTCGACTTTAGAAAAAAGTTTTAAGAATGAGAATTGATGTATAAATATTGATGTTTATAAGGTAAAATTGGCTTTTTTAAAATGAACTAAACAGAAAAAGGTTAAAAATTGGGGATAAGAACTTGTTGAACTAACAATTTGAATTGGAATATAAGAAGGGGAGGTGTGGGGAAGTCAGGGAAATATGTTATAGAAAAATAAGGATTGTAAACTTTATGTGTTTTTACCTTTTTTTGTTTTTTTCTTTTTTGGTTTTTTTTTGTATTAAAGTGGAAAATTTCAATAAATATCTTTAAAAAAACAACAACAATTGTTCCTGTAGCCTCAGGGGCATTTTGTAGCCCCCACCCCCAGGGCATGCGTCAAGATAGCGACCCCCTGCTGGCACCAACCCACTTCCTTCCTTGCTTTGATTAATCCTGGCCAGGTTGTTCTTGTTACAGAGCCGCTATCAGTGCGATCCACCATGTCTTTACATGAATGGCTTGCTTAAATGACTATTTACTGAATAACTACACAACACTTCAGAGGAAAAGTGTTTCTGCAGCGCCGCTGATGAAGTAACAAAAGGAACTGGGCATTCTCACCCCATGATTGAGCTGCAATTTCAAATTACAATCGCTTCCAGTTTTTGCTCTCTTCTATGGAAGTTCCGTAAAATGAAACTTTCTGTTCTATCTTGCAGATGGAAATCAAAAGGCATGAATGGAAGATGAGCTTTGGAAAATGAAGTAGGAGGAAAAGGGATATTTCTTATTGTACTCGGCAAGTATGCCGCCCAAATGGAGCCAGGCCTCTGGGTGATCATTCTTGCTGGAAATGTCTGCTGAAGAGTGATAATAATTGACGTCTACTAGACAGAGAAAGTCCCTCCAACATGTTCCAGATTCTGTGCACACAGAGCATGGACACATTGCTTAGTTATCTCTTTGTTAACCATCACTTGGTCTGACAGAACAACTGTTTTGCAAGGGCTGGTTGGACATGCACTTCTTTATTCAGATCAGAAAATTAACTGCTTTAAATATTTACTGTGGTTTTTGGGTTGAGAAAAAAATGATATTGTTGTTTAAAATGTCTATGTGGGTTTAACATGGACTGGTTTGTTGTTGTTTTTTTAAATAAATCTATGAGCCTACTCATTCATTCGTCGTCTCCTGAGAATCTGCCTAGGGTTAGACAGGGGTGGGGAGGGGATCTTGAACTTACACCACCAGCAGCCAAGTACCATTTTCTGGTCTACATCACCAGCCGCTGGGTGGGTCCTAAAGCCCAGCTCAACAGGCTCACTCCTGCTGTGGGAGATGGTTCATGGTGTCAGCAGCCCACACTGAGCACTGCTGGTCAGTCATTGAAGCTGTCTGATGGCTAGTTCTGACTGAACCATCTTGCTTCTACAAATGTCACACAATCACCACCACAAGACCGTGGGGCTGCCTCCCCTTTAGTACCACTCAGAAGCTGATTTTCACACTTTGCCTCATATCACCAGCCGCCACTAGCTCACACTGCACGCTTCCTCCTCAGCTCTTCTCAGAGCAGGAGAAAGCAGGTGACTGCATCATGCAAGGCTGAATTTATTGGGGCACAATACTTCCCTCTCACCTGGAGGAAACTAGAGGGAAGTAGGGAACAAGGGAGAAACCATGCTCAAGGCCTGCTCCTGGTCTCTGGCTGAATAGGCTAAATGTGTCATATGATGCCAGACTCAACACCACCAATATTTGATGCAAGAGTAGAGAAGACTATGAGAGCACCACAGAAGAAGGCAGGCACACAGAAACGGATGCACTGCTAGTCTGCTGGTTAAGGTCAGCCAGAATGTTATTTCAGTGCTCAGTTCTGAAATATAAATTAGGCACATATTTAGGAATATATGAATCTATCCTTAATTTTCTTGTCTTTTCTTATGGTAATTATAGGTGAAACAACAGGGAAGATTGGGACTTCAGACTGGGGGGAAAGCCTTCAGATTGGGGGAAAAGTTGGCAGGCATGTATTACAAATGAGTGATGTGCTGCCTGACACTTTAAATGTGGGCAGTGTATGTTCTCAATGTAATTTAAACCTAGTATGTGATCATTTACTGTAGCAACCACCAAACACTGAATTTGTGGTGCTGGTTTTTCAGTAAGTCAGGAATGAAAACAGGCAAGCAGCATAACAATTCAAACCCCACTAAAGCTGGAAACTTGGAGAAATTTCTCATCATTATAACATTACTTCACCTATTAATAACTCTAGTTAATCTTTATATTTATACTTAAACTGAAATAGAATATACTACTTCGCTAAATTAGACCCAGGCTCATTATGGAAACTCATTATGGTATATTTATGTATATGCAATCACTGTGTTTTTCATTTCAATTACTGTTAAAATATTTGGAACGCTTAGCAACAGGGTATTTGTAGATTTGATTTTCCACCACCACCACCCGCAAAATGTGAATGCAAGAACGTACATGTCATAAAGAAACCATATATATATTTCAAGAAAGGAAAGCCTGTTGAAAAGAATGCTGATTGCTGTCTTTTGAAATAACAATGCATGTACACTACCTCTGAATGTAAAATGCACCACAAATATAAAAAGGAATTTCATTCCTGAATTTGTTATGGTTAAAAGTCCACTTTTTATATAGCAAGGGGAAAAGTATTAAGGGCAAATATTACTAATCATGACTGTATCTAATGAATGCCGGGAACTGTATGATAGTGGGAGGGCACTTGCTATGCTTTCCATGCAAAAGGTCCAAATTTCAATCCCAGATATTTCCTGGATGGGCTGGAAAAGTCTCCTTTCTGTGGACATAACATTATGTTGGCTGACTGGGAACAGTTATGGACCACAGGTATGAAATTTACAGCATGTAATGCCTTAAGAGAGAATATTATGAAAATGATATGCAGGTGGTACATGACACCAGTCAAGCTTGCAAAAATATATCATTTGCCTGATAATAAATGTTGGAAATGTAAAGAGATTGATGGTACATTCTTTCACCTTTGGTGGACGTGCCCAAGGATTAAGGCTTTCTGGGAGATGATCTATAATGAAATGAAGAAGGTATTTAAATATACCTTTTTGAAGAAACCAGAGGCCCTTCTCCTGGGCATGGTCGGCCAATTGGTGCTAAAGAAGGACAGAACTTTCTTTATGTACGCTACAGCAGCAGCAAGAATACTCATTGCAAACTATTGGAAGACACAAGATATACCCACCAAGGAAGAATGGCAGATGAAGGTGATGGATTACATGGAATTGGTGGAAATGACTGGCAGAATCCGAGACCAGGGAGAAGAATTGGTAGAAGAAGGTTGGAAGAAGTTTAAAGACTATCTACAGAAACATTGCAAAATTAAGGAATGTTAGAAGGATGCTGGATTGAAGTTATGTGGTTTTAGCAGTAATGTTATAAAGGAGTATGTAAAAATGGGTTGTCAACAGGTGAGAATGTAAAGTCACAACATATTAAGATAAATGATTAAGATAAAAACAAAGATGGAAAGGATTTGCTGAATTAACTAATTGAACTAGAATACAAAAAAGGGAGGTGTGAGGAAGTCAAGGAAATAAATAAATGAAAGATAAGCTATGGAAAAATTGATTTGTTTTTAATTTTTTATTTTCCAGTTTTTTGTAATTTTTTATTATTTTTCTTTTCTTATGTTTGTAATTTCTTGAAATGTTAATAAACATTATTATAATAAAAAAAAGAAAAGTCTCCTTTCTGAAACCTTAAAGAGCTATGACTAGTCAGTGTCAATAGTGTTGATAAGATGAAGCAAAGACCAATGGTCTGACTCGGTACAGGTAGCTCTTATAAGACCTGTGCTTGTGGGCATAGACCATCTAGCGATGTGAAAAGGGACCTGACAATTTGTCCTTCTTGTGAGGATTCTCTGGCCTTCACAAGCAGGGGTTGCAGGGAGCTGGAAAACTCCCCTGGGAGCGTGATAGACCACAACCAACCTCTTCCCTTGGATTTATTAGAACCAATGGAGGTTGTAGACAGGATACTAGGCTAGGTGGACCATTTGGTCTGACCCCCTAAGATGATCTTATGATGGTTCCAATGGATTTTCTACTTGTTGAGGTATCATTTAACCGGAACTGGCTATTATGGGTAATGAACTTTTCACCATTCTTGCCAATAATGCTTCTTCCACTAAAGTCTGTTTATACCGGCTATATCATTTCCACATGCTCAGTGGCAGGCCTCCCTCCTGTAGGGCAAGAGTTTGGGCTTCTTCCTACAGACTGTGTTGCGGTCTGAGCAAGCCAAGCAGCCACTTGCTCGCAGTGCATTCTCCGCCCATATTTTGCGGCAGGCTTTTCTGCATCTCTTATATAAGCATCTGCCTTGAGTTTGGGTGTGTGCAGGTGTTTTTCACTTAGATCTCAGCCTCGCTTGTTCCGTTTATGAGCTCTACACTCTGACTTGGCAGGATTTCCTGTTTTCTTTGTGGCTCTTGCATTCACATTGTACAAATGGGTACAACCACCTTGCTGCTGGAAATTGTACCTTGGAGGAGTGAGAGGGTTGTGTGCCACTGTTCCTTATCACTGCAGTGCTAGATGCCATGTACTCAAAATCTGAAACAAAAATGGGCTTTTGTCCATACTGGTTACTTCCCACAAATCACGTCAGCCTGACCCACACGTGACATAATATGTGCTTTCAGGTGTGGGGCAGGTAAAGACGTAGCTGCCACTGCAGTCAGGAGCCTTAAAGTGACCAACCAATGGCTATTGATCATGATAACTACTATGGAGTTCCATGTTTGGAGGCAGTGGACCTTTGGTTTGATCCAGCAGGGCTGCTACGTTCAATTTCCTTGCAGTGTAAAAGATTCCCAGTATCTCCTGAATTATTTTTCTAACTTCTCTATTCATTCAAAAATACACTATGCGTGTAACCTCATTAACTCTCTTGATCCCCAAATCTAGCAGTGGCAAGGATACTGAGTTGGAAGTTACAGGGTCACCAGCAGAGGAAGAGGACTGGGTTTCTGGCTCTAAGCATGATGCTGGTGTTCAGGAGCCCACTGAAACCAAGACTGGCAGGCAGCACCAAGACCCATAGGACCACAGCCGGGGAATGATAATAATAATAATAATAATAATAATAATAATAATAATAATAATAATAATAATTTTATTTATATCCCGCCCTCCCCAGCCAAAGCCGGGCTCAGAGCGGCTAACAACAGTAAAATGATACAATGATTGACTTTTTTCCAGGCCTGAGGAACTGAGTGTCCCCCACTCCTACAGTACAATGGCGCAGGGAGTACACCAAGTGGAAAATCCAGGAGCACAATAAGAGAAGTGTCTGTCTCTTTAAAAGACTATTGCTCTCCAAAATAAGAGGAAACATAGGAGATCAAAAGGGTTCATTTCATTTCCAGCTCTCCTTGGAACAAGTTGCTCACTAAGACGTCTATAGGTTGCTTCATGGGATCAGAAGAGGACAACAACCTACAACGTAATAAGGCACCACAAGGATAATAAAATAGTGTTATGAGTTTGTGGGTCCCAGACTCCCCTAAATTCCTGGGTCCAGTAGATGTTAAGATTTAATTAAGGCTTGGGGTGCTAAGCTGTGTGCTTGACACTTCTAATCCCCTGGAATCAATAAGTGTTAAAAGTTAATTAAACTAAGCTAGTTTGCCTGAGGTGATGGGCTATTAAGAGATAAAGCCATAGCTTAGGTTAGACAAGTTAGTGTTAGGAGTGATGTCACTGAGAAGGAAAGCAGCAAGCTGGGGGCAGGGAGAGAGAGAGCAATGGTGTCTGTCTGAATCCAAGGCTGTGACTATGGGAGAAACAAGACCCTCAATGAGGTGCTAATGCTGCGAACGCCTCCATTGTAGGCTCAGGTTGTATAGATGTGTAAATAAACCCTGTATCTTAAAGACACCGCAGCCTCATTCTGAAAGGAAACATGAACCCTAGGTAAGTGCTCAGAGACTGGGGTGGTGTTAAAGGAGATTGAGGCTGCATGCAATAATATGTTCCATGTCTTATATATCTTGAAAATAAAAATCAACACTACTCTCAGTCCTTAGCAGACTTCAGTAAACTAACCAAGTATTCATTATCTCTTACATTTTAGCACATAATTACAGGGGAATCAGGCAGAAAAAACGATACCTGTTATGAATAAAATTTATACCTGATATGAACAAAATTAAGTGTCTTACACGAATAGTTCTTTATAATGGCTGATTTCGGCAGCTGCTTTCTGGAACTTGTGCTCAATTGTCTCTACTTGACTTGTTAAATCTGAAATAAGAAATTGTTAATATATATTATCATCATTTAACATTATTATTCTATCCTGCGTTATTCCTCGAAAGCCCATAGTAGGCTGCGCACATTACAGCAGATAGTCTTTTTTAATGCTCTCATTTGCGTGTCACTTTAAACCGCAGTTAAAGGAAGTGGAACATGGCCATTGAAGCTAGTAGCCATAAAGCCATCCAAGTTGGTGGCCATCACTCTCTCCTGTGGGAGCTAGTGCAATAGTTTGTGTGCTGTATGAATAACTTTCTCTTATATGTCCAGAATCTTCAAATGTTCAGCTTCAGCCATATCAGAGCTTAGCTCCCAGAAGTTCAGGAGCAACAGGAATGAAGGAAGAACCAAGCGCCCATGATTTCAGCATCATACACCAGCATGCTGTGCATTCACCTTAATTCATCTGTGACTTAAAGTGATACAAGAACAAGGCACCTTTCTACAAAACCAGAAGTGTATAATAAACATCCTGTATATAAGCTTTTTGTAAAAAGAAGTCAAGCAGCGTCAACTTCTGAAACTGATAGGCACTGCTAGGAATTGGTCTTTCAACAGATTTTGCATTACTGATAGGAAGTAATTAGTACTTTTATTTTGTTTTCTTACTGTCTATTCTGGACTGATTTTAAACTTGCACATAATATTGTAATAACCAGTACTCTAACAAATCATTCTGGAAATAAAAGTCATCGGTTTATACAACAGTCCAATAAATCCAATTTCAGGAAGGATATTCTTAAAAAAATATTTTTGTGCTGTCCTATCCTTAAGGTGCTATAAATTCTTATACACTATCATTAGCCTAGGGAACATTTCTAAAAATTCAAACAATTGATATTTTAGGCAGCTGGTATAGACAAATGATGATACTATTAATTCAGAGAGGGCAAATTCACACTTTACAGTTGGTGAGATTTTTGCAGATGTAGGAGTCACTCCTTCATCAGCATCCATGAGGCCAGTGTAATGCGCAAAGTGGCAGATCACAGACCTCAGCTGTGGAAACATCTTGCCAGGGACTGCTAGGCTACCTACGTACAATGAAGCTAGAAATGGGCAGCAAGAAGGGATAGTCATTTACTAAAGGTAAAAAGGTAAAGGTACCCCTGGTCCAGTCGCAGATGACTCTGGGGTTGCGGCGCTCATCTTGCTCTATAGGCAGAGGGAGCTGGTGTATGTCTGCAGACAGCTTCCGGGTCATGTGGCCAGCATGACTAAGCCGCTTCTGGAGAACTAGAGCAGCGCACGGAAACACCGTTTACCTTCCCGCTGGAGCGGTACCTATTTATCTACTTGAACCTTGGTGTGCTTTCGAACTGCTAGGTGGACAAGAGCTGGGACCGAACAACGGGAGCTCACCCCATCGTGGGGATTTGAACCGCCAACCTTCTGATCGGCAAGCCCTAGGCTCTAAGTGCCCCATAAATAACCTCACAACCAAACAGCATTTGATGATAATTGCTGCATTAATCTTGGCACCCCTTGAATTTGAAACTATTTCTACCCTGAAGTACTTCATATGTACATCACAGATAACTCTATCGTCAATGTTGTCTAGCATATCCAGAGTACCTGGGTATTGCATGTACATAAGGTGTGTAATCTAAATAAAAAGGAATGGAAAATGAATGACAACTTAGATAGAACCTTCTTAAGATGATGTTAAAAAGAAGAGGACAAATGGCTTTGCCCAAACATTAATTTGCTTTGAACAATTACAGTGGGCCATACGGACAAATGATCACTGCAAATGATGGAGAAAATAAAGAAGTTTCACAGTCACTTCCCCCACCCCCAGGAGTTAATCTGTCAGCTTTTGTTAGCACACAGTGGCTGCCAACTTGCCTTGCTTCCTGCACCCTGCTGTGGGTATACTGAAGCACCTCAGATTGTACATCTCCCAAGCCTGCTGTTTTCCCCTCAGTGAAATCATTTAAGCCAACTGACTGGCAGTGGCAGGGAACAACAATGACAAAGCTTCAAAATGCCTGGACTAAATGCAACCCCAGAGAAAGACACACAAACACACATACAAACACACACAGCCACAATAATGGGAAAATACCCGAGAGCTTAACATTCCAGAAAAGCAGCCATGTCAGCCTGTAAATACCTGGTTGCATATAGCCTTGGGTGCTTAGTTTCTGAGTGGAAAGGTGACTCATAAATGTTTTAATTAATAAGAGCAGTAGGAAGACAACAGGTACCTTGGACTTAGTGACACATGACAGATTAAATTCTATTTCTTTAGTTCAGTGGTTCCCAATTGGTGGTCCATGGACCCCAGGAAGTGTGCATAACCCATCCAAGGGGTCTGCAGCACCACTCATGTAACAAAAACTATCATAGATATATCAAAAAAATCAAAAGTAGGGGGTCCATTGCTTGGCCTTTCAAAAACAGAGGGTCTGCATTTCTTAGCTAACTGATTTACTTACTTGTCGCAAAAAAAATTGGAAAGCTTCATTTGTATTCAGAATATTTAGCTTATGTTTTTCATAGAACAATGTTTTTTATGCTGCCCTTCAGATATAAGCATGTGAAAAATCTGACAAGGACAAAAAAACCCAACCCACATAACTGTAGATTATATCAAAAAGGTATTGTCAACAGCTATAACAGAAGCGGTCATGGTGACCCTTTCGTTCCAGCTCGAACATTCCAGAGATATTAAAGATGGCACACAATGATGCCAAATGTTGAGATAACAATAGGTGAACCTTTTACATAACCCACCCCCAACCCATCTTCTTAGTAAAACCTCATTTACCGAGAGGAAAACGAAAGTACACGCAACTGGAAGAGCTGTTACGTAAATATGTTTCAATAATTATTTCAATATAGCAATGGCAAACCTAGACAGCATCTTAAAAAGCAGAGACATCACCTTGCCAACAAAGGTCCATATAGTTAAAGCTATGGTTTTCGCAGTAGTGATGTATGGAAGTGAAAGCTGGACCATAAAGAAGGCTGGTCGCCGAAGAATTGATGCTTTTGAATTATGGTGCTGGAGGAGACTCTTGAGAGTCCCATGGACTGCAAGAAGATCAAACCTATCCATTCTGAAGGAAATCAGCCCTGAGTCCTCACTGGAAGGACAGATCCTTAAGCTGAGGCTCCAATACTTTGGCCACCTCATGAGAAGAGAAGACTCCCTGGAAAAGACCCTAATGCTGGGAAAGATGGAGGGCACAAGGAGAAGGGGACGACAGAGGACGAGATGGCTGGACAGTGTTCTCGAAGCTACCAGCATGAGTTTGACCAAACTGTAGGAGGCAGTGGAAGACAGGAGTGCCTGGTGTGCTCTGGTCCATGGGGTCACGAAGAGTCGCACACGACTAAACGACTAAACAACAACATGACAGATAATTCAGTTGGAGAGATCAATGTGCTTGAGTAAGCTGCCTTATGCAGACCATTGGTCCATCCAGCTCAGTACTGTCTGCACCAGGAAACCTTTGACTCTCCAGATGTTGCTGAACTGCAATGCACATCAGCTCCTGCAAACATAGCCAGCACCCAGGGAGGACGGAAGCTGTTGTTCAAGAACATGTGGAGCGCCAAAGTTCCCCACACCTGGTTTACATTGACTGGCTGCAGATATCCATGGTTTTAGATAGCAGACTTTTCCTGCCCTTTCTGGAGATGCTGGCAATTGAACCTGGGGGCTTTGTACGCAAAGAATGTGCTCCACAAGGCTAAGCCACAGCCTTTCCCCAACAGGAGTTTGTCCTGGGATAGCTCAGTAGGCAGAGCATGAGACTTTTAATCTCAGGGCCGTGAGTTCAAGCCCCAAGTTGGGTTAGATAACCCCTGTGGTCCCTTCCAACTCTATGATTCTATGAAATATGGGAGAAAGAAGTATGCTTTACATATCATTTACTCATTCTCTCACACACAAATTATCAGGCCTCATCAAAATACATGAAAGAACAAGAAGTTCCTTAAGAAAATTGGAATACTGTAGGATTAATGTTACAAATAACCTAAAAGTTAAGCACCTGATTAGTCAGTCTAGTCTATGAAGGGTTATGCCATAATAAAATTTGTTAGGTCTTTAAAGATACCACAGAAAGGCAACAGAATACCAGGGCTGCATGGCTGACAACTAAAATCTGTCATAGACAGACTTTTCCCACTGGAAATGCTTACATTTGACGACAGCATGCATGCAGAAGCTGCAATGTGTGGGGGCCATTCCTGTCAAGGATTGGCCTCCACATTCATGCCAGCCACTACTAAAAACACATACTACACCAAGTATGTAAAACCTCCAGGTAATAAGGCTGATTCGTGGGGTGAGCAGCATTTGCACATTACAGCTTGTGCATACAGCCCCTTGCCACAAAGAGCATTTACAGTGGTACCGCGGGTTACATACGCTTCAGGTTACATACGCTTCAGGTTACAGACTCCACTAACCCAGAAATATTACCTCGGGTTAAGAACTTTGCTTCAGGATGAGAACAGAAATCGTGTTCCGGCGGCGCGGCAGCAGCAGCAGGAGGCCCCATTAGTTAAAGTGGTGCTTCAGGTTAAGAACAGTTTCAGGTTAAGAACAGACCTCTGGAACGAATTAAGTACTTAACCTGAGGTACCACTGTACTGCAGTTTCCTGTCAGGGTGTAGGGGGCATAACATGAGGATCAGCCTCATGTTATTGATAGGACTGTTGCTGTTCTGAGCTCCTTGAAGGGAGGGAGGGAGGGAGGGAGGGAGGGAGGGAGGGAGGGAGGGATAAAAATGCAATAAATATGTTTACTGTGCTTGTTGACGTCATGGTGTTGAGGATCTTATTTTACAAGTAGCAAGAGAAAATTGACAATTATTTTGCATGCCTGTCTCTTTTAGGTTATGTTCTCTGCAAAAAGTTCTATTCCGGTTAGTACAATGAAACATTAAGCACATGGGAAATTAAATTACAAATAATGGCTTTCTGCACACTTTTTTTTTTTAGTCTTTCTGGCTCCCCTAGTGGGAATAGATTGTTTTGTTAGACATTTCTTTTAAAATGCTTCCATTTACAGCAAAGCAGAAACATAACTGATTAAAATATATTTTGGTTTGATTAGTTATTTCCTGGGAAAATAACTCAGCCTATTAAGTTTTTATTTTTATTTTCCTTCATGACAGTCATGATGTTGTTGTCTGTCTGTTTGCTAAATACCTATACCACCCTTTATCTGAGGAACATAGGGAGGTTTACAATGTAAAATGTTTATTGAAAATAAGAGAACATTCACCCTCTTCTGGGGATAAATAGGAATTTAGTTTACTGATTTTCTGGTCATACTGACCTCTAAGAACAGAAAGGCAGATTAGAGAAAGAAATATGAATATTTAAAACTACTTCAGTGAGAACAAAATGTGCAATTATTAATATGTGGTTTTTATTTTTACTTGTCAGCTATAACTGCTCCATCACTGCCTGTTACTCAATGCATTTATCACTCTTAATAAAACAACTAGTTCTAGATAACTGCAGCTTCATTAAAACAAAGTAATTAGATGTTTGCGGTTTTTTCCCCAGCCCACTGCTTAAACTTTATCCAAGTGTGTTCGCTGTGTCAATGGAATATTACAAAAGGGGGAGGGAGGGGCACCTCAGTCTGTGCCTGCTTTCCTATCTGTCCCTTACAGTGGTGATGTTGCAGCACATAGTAAAGAGGATCTTGATCTTATGCGGCAAGAAGAGCAACGGGTCTAGAAATTTAAACTACTGCAATGTGTTATACGTGGGGCTGTCTTTAAAAATAACTCAGGAACAGCAATTGGCCCAGAACAGGACTGCAAGACTCCACTGGAATGGAGCAGTTTGATGCCTGTGTTTTGCAAGCTGCACGAGGGCCCCATCCATATTCAAGTACAATTATTGTGCAGCTTTGACCTCTGAAGCCCCAGGCAGCTTGGGACCAGGTTCTCTGAAAGGCTACCTTCTCTTTTAAGTATCCCAATAACTTCAAGGTCTTCTTTGGAGGCCCAGCTTCAATTTCCCTGTTGAATGTTATGAGGTGGGTAGCCAGAAGGCTGTCTTGGAAGGAGCACCTCCGTTATGGAACCACCCTCCTAAAGTAGGTTTGCCCTATGCAATCCTTGTGGTCTTTTAAGTTCACCCAGGCTTTCTAAGTAATTTATCTAGGGTTTGCAGAAAGTTTTGGGTTTCTTGCTGTTATTTATGCATATTTTATGGTTTATGCCTTATTTTTTTATTTAAATGTATACTTCTGGATTGAAAACTACTCAGAGAACGTTATGCTGTGGGGAAGCAAACAAATGTCAAAAAATAAATAGTGTGTGTGTGTGTGTGTGTGTGTGTGTGTGTGTGTGTGTGTGTTTGCCACATGAGCTTGTGAGGCTCAGGCAGGTGTTTTACATCTCCTTCATTGTGCCCAGATCCAGTGGATTCCTTGGCGTTACATGTCAAGGGCTCCTTCTGCAACAACAGCACATGCTAAAATGGCAAATTCCTCTGTTCATTGCTGTATCACCGTTACCATTGGCCCTGTAATGAAAGCCATTCTGTACCATAACTACCGCTGTTCAGGACTTGAAATCACATACTGTGAGAGCAGCAGCGCTCTGCAATTACACTGTCATTTTGATGAAGCAAAGCTACTTTTTGAATAGCACAACCTGTACACTTTTAGAATATTTTAGTTGCCGGTCAGGATCACAGACTGAATGATGGCGTTGGCTTTGAAATGAAGTTTTTGAATCAAAACAGAAAGGCAGCACACTTTTTTAAAAACAACACCTGTTAATGCCTGCATTGGACTTGTAAAATGAACAAGAGACTAACACAATGCGTCTTCAGTTTCAGAGAGGAGACTACAAGACACAATTAGGAGAGGTGCCAGATTGTGCCAAAACAGACAGGCGTTGGATGAGCCTAAGAACTCTGTGCCTGGCTCCATTCAAGCTTCACCAGGGATGCCAAAGGCACTAAAATGATCGGCTAGAACAAAGGGTGCCTCTAAATGAATATTAAAAAGAGATTCACAATATTGAATGCTCTTTTGAGCTATCGTTTTAATGCATTTATTTATTATTAAAAGTTGTATCCTGTCCACATGCTGTTGCAATGTATCCATGCATACGGCGTATTATCTAATCCATCAGTAGAATGTGCTTTTCTCCACTGGAAGGCTGCTCCATCACCGCCACCTCATCTCCCCTCTTTGACAAGCAAAGAGCCCTACAGCTGAGTGCCTAAGATGGAAGCAGTATGAACTCCTCCTGTCTTTGGCAATCAGCTGCTAGGAGCTTTATGACACATAATGCAGACACAAAGCTGGTGTGTAGCACAGTACTTAAAAGAGACTCCTCAAATTTTGGTCACATCCATGCCATATGTTTAGAGCACATGGCTTCCCCCAAGGAATCCTAGAAACTACAGTTTCTTAAGGGTGCTGGGAATTGCAGTCCTGTGAGGCGTCAATGACAGTTCCCACAGTTATCTGGGGGAAGCTGGTACGTACAAAGCATTGTGAGATGCTTTAATATATCTCTGAACGTATCTCAAAAATCTCTCTGTGACAGGGCAAGATGTTTGGAAGTAAACACAGATGCAAAAGTAAATGGCACAAGATTACGTTAAGGCATCCTGAGAAGATTCTTCTCAGTTGGTGCAAAGTGTGAGCCACCAGAAACACATAGTATCAGGTACAGTCATACCTCGGGTTAAAGTTGCTTCAGGTTGAGCGTTTTCAGGTTGCACTCCACGGTGACCTGGAAGTAACGGAACACGTTACTTCCGGGTTTCGCCACTCGCACATGTGCAGACGCTCAAAATGATGTCATGAACATGTGCAGAAGCAGCAAATCGCGACCCGTGCACATGCAGACGCGGGTTGTGTTCTGCTCTGGATGCAAATGGGGCTCCGGAACAGATCCCGTTCACATCCAGAGGTACCACTGTACTCCAGGTTTTGCTCTGGCTTCCTGTACGTCGGAGAAAAATGTTGTGGAGAGATTTGAAGGGGAGAAGTGGTAGATGAGAGAAATCCACCTTTCCCCAGCCTTCTGTGTTTCCTCAGAAATAAGTTTCTGGAGATTAGTAAGGCTATTATAGGAGTCTGGCAAATCTGGTCCAGGATCCTGTTCTCAGAGTGCACATGGGAAGCCCAGAAGTAGGATCCGAGTGCAACAGTACTCTCCCCCCAAAAACCAAAGTGGAATGAAATTGCTGTGGTGGGATGAATGCACTCTATGGGCTAGTTTGTATGTAATGAAGAATGATGGTTTCTCAGTACATTAATGAACAGTTGGTTCATGAGCAACCCTCTCCCCATGTGGCTGTAAGGAGAGTGGGAACACTGCTCTTCTTTCAAAGTAGCCACAGTTCCTCGTTATGTCTGTAGTTGGAGAACTG
Organism: Podarcis raffonei; assembly: GCF_027172205.1. Taxonomy (NCBI): domain Eukaryota; kingdom Metazoa; phylum Chordata; class Lepidosauria; order Squamata; family Lacertidae; genus Podarcis; species Podarcis raffonei. Next base: position 80,732,249 of record NC_070606.1, on the reverse strand, counting down.
TGGCTGATTTAAACAGTGGTTTCAAATTAGCCGAGTTCTGAAAGTACATTTTGATCCTGGCTTTCTCCTTAACATACCACCGTTTAAAGAAACCACAGTTCTCTTAAGCTCAAAAATAATGGGGAACTGTGGTTACTTTGAAAGCAGAAGTGAAAACCATAGAAACAGAGGAGGAAGCACATGTGAAATGATGGCGCATGGAGATTTGCACATGTACCTCTAAGAATGGCCGACTACAGCAAGATAGAAGTTTTAAACATGCTGCTTGTCAGTGAAGCCAGCTGCTTGTTCTAAAATTAACACCTACCTTTTGTTTTCTTCTGTAGTTCGTGACATCTGTTTTGTAATTCACTCTCTCGTAAGAGAGTCGCCTGGAGTTGCTCAGCTTGCTGCTCAGCTGCGTCTGATATCAACCTTAAACGCTGCACCTCCTCCTGGAGGAGCAGATTTTCCCTCTGGCATTCACCCAAGCTTCGGTTCAGACTGGATATTTCTGAAAGGTAATTGGATTTCTCATCAAAAAATGAAAAAAAAAAATTCCAGATACCATCACAAGAAAAATGACTGTCCTCTGTTGTATAGAAACAACTATTCAAGAAAGAAGAATGAATTTCAATTAATTTTTGCTGGCTATTTAAGTACTGCAGATTCAGTATCTACACCTACGAAGATGCCATCACTGTTAAAATAAATTATAAATAAATAAATATGATTTTGATACCTTTGTCCCAGCTTCAATTTAATTGTCAATTTGTATAGTATTTCTGTATTTGACAAGTACCAAGCATATGTGCTGCTCCGCATCCATACTTCCTTTGGCTAAGTATGCATAGTTATTGCCAGTCACTGCTGGAATATACATTAATTGTGACAAGTCAGGGCTGAAGAACCAAAAATCAGAGGTAATTGTAAGTGTGGTCTGTATTGCCAAGTGCATAAACAGTTACAGAATTTCAAAATGGCACTGCATGCAGAGAGGTACAATGTTCTCAGGTTCCTGAACCTTAATTGGTGTTTCCTGCCTGGCAGGGGGTTGGACTCGATGGCCCTTGTGGTCTCTTCCAACTCTATGATTCTATGATTCTATGATTCTAATTTCCTGCCATCTAAACTCAACATTAACAAAAGAAGCACTTTTAGAATGACATATTACAGAAAGAATGGGGAAAGCATGCACATATTTTTATATTTGCCTCATGTAAGATAGTCAGAACATTTCTGCACCAGCTACTCAGAAAAACCAGAAACACGTGTTGTATTCAGCAAGGAAAGCACATGTATCAAGTCAGCTGCTCTCAACTTTTACAAAACCCTCCGTAATTAACTGACCAAAATAACAACACATCTGAATAGGAGGATCTGGGATTTCATGCAAATTACAAAAATAAAAAAATTGCATAAAAAAGAATCAGGGTCACATATATCTAGGGCAAAACAACATTAAAATGGATTTTCTTATAACATATATTATCTAGTCAGATGTCTGGCCGGGGCCCAATGTCAAAATAATTCACTCATATCCCTATATCCTGCTATTTTGTTCTGAAAAGCTGCAGTGAATTTAACACTTGCACAAGAACCTGAGATCACCTGGAAACAGAGAGAACAGCAGTGGCAGAAGCAGCATCCTGCCAATGTGCCTCTTTTGCCCTTTGCGAACGAGAGCACAGCGAGTTCTCCCATTGCCTACCCCTTGAGGCGCCTTTGGAGACTTCAGATTCCATGACCGTTCATCTCTAAGACTTAAGGGGAAGGATGACAGTTGTTTTTCCTGTGAGGCAGAAAATTCCCTGTGTTGGATTTTGTTCAAGTCATTTCAACGTGACCCATAAAAAACGGTCAACAGTCATAAGCTACTGCATGCAGCTAATTTTTGTGGGCAAAAGCTGGCAGGGAAGGGAGAGGACTGAGTTTCAATTTTAGAGACCTGGACTCAAATCAGAGCTCAGCTATGAAGCTCGAGGAAGCCATTCTCTTCGACGCCGAGACCTCATTGATGTGGGAAGCCCTTGCTAAGGCTGTACCCATTTCAACTCACAAGACTAAATGCCCAGTGATAACTAAAAAACTTTCTTTAAAAAGCACCTTTGCATAGGAAAACAGATTTCAGTGAGGCTGGGGCACAAGGCTTCTCTCTGACATCTCGCTTTCTCTGTAGCATTATTATAATTAAAGATCCCATCATATCGCAGCCGACCATCTAAAGTAGTACGGGGCAGTGCACAGGTTTACTGCCTCAGCAATAACTAGTTTTTAGTCTGATATACTTTACAAGGGTGCTGCGAAGACAAAATAAATCAGAAGTGTAAATCACTATTAAAAGTCTGTAGAAATGACCAAGAATCAGATGCTGGGGAAAGTTGTAATCTGGTAATTTACCTGTCAATGCTGTTAAATTAATCTTTTTTATGTGTAAAAAAATCTCTCCTTTGAGTGCACTCCATTGGCTGAGAAAGTCAAATATTCCTCCTTTAACACTGTGTACCTCTCCTTTGATAAAGGGAAGGAGAACAAAGGCTTTCTTTAGGATGAATTTATGTCGTTCCAATGTTTTTCTGCCAAAAAGGAAAAGAAGAACTAATTGGTAAATGGTTTTTTAAAAACAAAATAGCACTTTGAAAAAGAAGCATTTTAAAAAATCATTGATTTATATCAATAAAAGAAGCTAACTGAGTTTTCTGCCTTGCAGTTGGATTCATCAATACTTGGAATATGTTTCAACATTTTCAGCTAAGCTTCATATGGCAATTATGACTATCTTTACCAAATACCATTGTGCAGCTGGCATACCTAGCACATGCACTTTTGAATTTAACTTGCATGATTTTTTAGAATTATATCATTGTTTGGACAAAATGGGTGTTCTACAAAAGATTACAGCTAATATTCAGACATAATTTTCATGGGTTATTTTTTTTAATGCCAAACAATTTGTAGGCATCTTGCATTTTTGGATAATTTTCTGATTTGGAAAGACATCAGTCTGTCAAAAATCTTGATTTGTGGTAGAGATGGCCAAACTTTGGCTCATGAAGTATAGCTCTACACAGTTAAACAAATGAATGTGTATTAATGAAGGCACTTGTAGGGAATTGCTGTGTGAGGGCTTTCAGTTTGCTGAAGCCATTCTCCTTTTTACTCCCAGCCACAAACTGGGATCAAGGGAGAAGATGGGGAAATACCATGGTGATTTGTTGTGGTCCAGTGCAGGAGGTTTCCAGGGATTATGTGCTAGACTAGGGAATTGAGAGAAGAAGTAAGCAGGCTGGTTAAGGGGGAGCTGGGTAGAGCAGCAAAAGCAGAGGCACACATAGGTAGACAAAGAGGCTTTCAGGAAGTTGGACAGTGATGACAGGAGCACAAAGCTCAATTTAGGATAGCAGTCGACAACAGAAGACTATGTATGCTTCACTTCTCAGCTGCATCACTATTAGATAACTCTTGGGCACACAAACATTGGACATTGCCAATATTTAATCTATTTAGAAGGTTATAGAGCTAGAAATAATGAACACTAGAAAATATTGGACACAATTAAAAAAATACACTTTGGGGTCATGGACGGGGTGAAGTAAAGAATTCAGACCCACTATAACTCCAACCCAGAAATGCATGTGGAGATATCTATGTGTCTTTTTGCTTTCTTCCCCAAATGGCAGTCCCCCTTCTTCCCCTATGAGGAAGTTCTGATCCCAGGTTACAGCAAAATATACTTTCACTTGAACATACAATCTGTTATTTGTGATTGCTTGCAAACCAGAATGCTACCTGCTTGTTTGACATCATAACATCTGGATGCAACCTATGACATGGGTCACATGATTACCTACGTTGTGATTGACTGGGAAAAAGCCACAGTGAGCCCTTGGGTGTGTACTTTTTACCTTTACTTCTCCCTATGTGACAGAAGGTGAGTGAAAGGTTCCAAATTCACTTTAGAACCACAAACTCAGAAAATGGTGGTTTTTCTAATTAAAGTTTATTAACAAACCAAAATCTGAAACCACCATTTAATCATGATTTGTTTAAACTAACTTTGATTGGAACAAGCCATAGTTCCCAAATACAAATATAACACACCTGATCTACTAATCATAGTTTACAGAAAATCATAGGAATGAAGCATTTCAAGAAAAACATGTGGCAGCTAATGTTATGATTTTACCAGATATATCCTACTGCGTGCATCACAAAAAAGTTAGTTCTCCTACGTACTGCCTTCTGAAATTTCTTACCGCAACAGCTGTGTTTGTCTGCATGAAACTTCATTCTCCTTCTGGAGGCTCTTCATCTGTTCATTTAGATTTTGTAGTGCTGCTTGCTTATTTTCAAGCTCCAGAGATAAAGTTTTTATCCTATAAGAAGTTAAAAAAGAAGGAGGGAGTTAAAAAAAGGTAATACCACCATCTGCCTAATAAGAAATCAATGCCTTGGATCCAAAAGTACCCTTCCTTGAGAAAAAAAGCATCTTCTGTTCATGGAAGGGCAGCTGCTGATGCAGTGGAAGAACGTTGCACTAGACATGTGAACTAAAGCCCTGAAAGGCTATTGTTAAAGACCTGATGATACAGTGAGGGATGGGGGAACACCCCGGCATCCTGCTTGTAAATATTGTACTGACATATCTGCCTTTAACACCAGTTGTAAAGTCATGTTTTGCTCAGCATCTTCTACTCAGCAGATAGAATGCTCCAACATAAGTGCTTCTTCTTTTCTTTTCTTTTGCTGGCACAGCAGATCTTTCCATTATCTTTTGATCACTGCACAGTTTTAAAGCAGAAGGATTTTCATCTTCATTTCCCTATATTCTTACAGCCGGAAACTGGCATGATTTTGCTTTGGCAGGAAGAATAAGGGGAGGGTGGCGGCGGCGGCGGTGCAGCAAAACTTAACAGCAAATTTAAAAACTAATTAATTGTAAGATATTTTACACCTCTTTCAATAACCACAAAAGGCATTCGAGATTCGGATTACATACAGTTTATTTAAATTTAAGACTGTTTATCAATTAATTAAAAGCCTGGTGATTAAACTAAAAGTCTGGAGGTGGTTAACGTTCTTAGACTACAATTCAAAGCCCTGGTAGGCAGCGGGGGGACAGTGACATAGCCACTGTCACATCTGTAGCCCCGCTGCTCATCCCTGCTACGGTGGGGCAGGGCAGCTAAGTCATACTTGCAGATGTAACTAATTTAAGTTCACTCATTTCAGCGGGTCTACTGTGGATATTCCTTTAGTAGAATACAACACATGGAATACTGAAGAACTGACCACTCAGTCATACAAAGACAACCTGCCTTAGATTACTGGCTCGCTCATTCATTCATTCATTCATTCATTCATTTCTGTTGGTAAATAAAGGTCTGCTAGACACTTTGTAAAGCCATCTCTTTGTGGTACCTTCATGACAACCAGAACTGGCTTTTTAAAGGCAGCTGAAGGTAGTTTGAAAATGATTCATGCTAGCCATTTTCATGCATTCAAAAGGGGGTTAATGTGCATGGGAGGGAGCAGCCACTGCCCCAAATCAACATATGTCCACTATGCACAGGGGTGTTTTGTGAACAGCTTGAATCTACACTAAGTTGATTTTAATGGTGACTTAGCCGTGATTTTTTACACTGATGTCAACGGGACCCAGTTCAACTCATTTGGGGTTGTGATCCACCTAAGTTCTACTCAGAGAAGATGTGCCGAAATAAAGAGACAAGTTGGTTATGTCCATTAATTTCAATGAGTCTGCTGAGTATGATACATACTAGATACAACCCTTAGTCTGGATGCAAGCCAGTGTGTAGTTTGGGAGCGCAGCCTGCTATCAAGATGTTCCACCATCATCACCATGTTCATCATCTCCAGCTCTGAATGGCTGAAAAAAGCTGGTGTGTTAATTTACCCCACTTTCAGCTCAGGTAAACCAATTTGCAAGTTTTCTGTACTCCAGAAACCTGCAAAACTGGTTTGACCTGAGGCAACAGTAGGACAAAAGGAAAATATGGGGAGGGTCCATATCAGTGGTACAGCATATGCTTTGTTTGCAGAAAGTTTCAGGTCTGATCACAAGCACCTTCTCCAGTTAAAAAGATCAGGTAGCAAGTGATGTGAAAAACCTCTGCCTGAAACCCTGGAGAGTCCCTAGCTGTCAGAGTAGGCAATACTAAACTGGATAGACAATAAGGGCTCTTTTCCTGATAAAAAACCAATTTCCTACATGAATAATACAACATGAAAAGTGAAACCTCTTAAATCACATGCAAACCTTTAAAAAGCTATCTGTCCCTAGCCTTGGTGTTCCTTGTTAAACCTCTCACAATGGAGTACATTTCTTTACCCTATAAAACACATCCCACTGAAGCTGCAAACGTGCTGAAATACCAGACGCGATCAGCAGATCCAAAGGATGTAAGAACTATTGTGTGTGAATAGCACAGTCTTATGCTGTGCCCTTTTCTCTGGTGTCCAGCTTCTGCCAATCAGATGCCCTTAGATAGCTTATCAAGCAGTTTTCACTTTTTAAGAGAATCATAGAATCATAGAGTTATAGAGCTGGGAGGAACCCTGAGGATCATCTACTTCAATCCCCTGCAATGCTGGAATATGCAGCTGTCCCACACAGGGATCGAACCTCCAACACCGGCGTTATCAGCACCACACTCTAACTAACTGAGCTATCCAGGCTAGAAGTCAGGGGGTTGCATCCCATGAAGCTCTACTCAGAGCAGCCTCAATGAAATAAACAGAACTAATTAATGCTTTTGAATTATGGTGCTGGAGGAGACTCTTGAGAGTCCCATGGACTGTAAGAAGATCAAACCTATCCATTCTTAAGGAAATCAGCCCTGAGTGCTCACTGGAAGGACAGATCCTGAAGCTGAGGCTCCAATACTTTGGCCACCTCATGAGAAGAGAAGACTCCCTGGAAAAGACCTTGATGCTGGAAAAGATGGAGGGCACAAGGAGAAGGGGACGACAGAGGGCGATATGGTTGGATAGTGTTCTCGAAGCTACCAGCATGAGTTTGACCAAACTGCGGGAGGCAGTGGAAGACAGGAGTGCCTGGCGTGCTCTGGTCCATGGGGTCACGAAAAGTCGGACACGACTAAACAACTAAACAACAACAATGTCATCATGTCCATTAATTTCAGTGGGTCTACTCCAAGTAGGATTTAGTCGCCTAAAAACCACTTTATTTAATTCACAAATGTATGCATTTCTGTGTACTCATGCATCTCCAAAATATGGAGAAGCCCCTATGTTATTTTTCAGTAGCCTGACCTTGACCACTTGACTGGACCCCAAAAAGATTTCACTTCAAAAAAACAGAATGGCCAATGAGAACAGTATGGAGCCAGCATGGTAGTGGTTAGGAGAGTCAGACCACAACTGAAGAAACCTGGATTCCATGATGAAGCTTGCAGTGATCTTGGACCAGTCATTCTGTCTACCCAACCCTACACACAGGGTTGTTGACGGGGGGGGGTGTATAATGTATGCTGTCTTTGGAAGAAGGATGGGATTAAGACATTAGTTTAATAAAACACATGCAATCTGTACACTGAAGACTTGTACCAGCTGGAGAGTTCTCCCTAAAATTTAATGTGTGTGAACAGGCTTTTGATGAAAATGACCGATGTTAGCAGGATCCTCTGAATAAGGTGCTAAACGTTATTAAAGGCAGAACTGAATGTCCTTCTCCTTGGACATTTTAATCAAACATACTGAAAGTTTTTGAAATGAAACACATGTATCTAATCTTTATTCAAGGCAGTATAAAATATAATAAGGAAGTATAGGGTTACACCATTAATATGCACACCAGCAATTCCTTGCCAACAGAGGCCTTTAGCAACACCAGAGACTGGTAGCTTTTGAAAACTGAATTACTTAAGCTAATAAAACTTGCAGTGACACTTCTTGAACTGAGCTTATTGTTCCTTATAAAGTAATTATATTCATCAGCATTTTACTGCAACAATTCAGGCTAACATTTGATACCCATAAATTACATACTGTGTCCCTTTTGAAAAATAAACAGGAAAATGAACCACCAACAATTTCGTCACATTTTCTTTTGCCAAAAAAATAGCACTTTTTTTGTCTGATTCCCAGGATTGGGTGATAAATATCTCTCGGGAATGCCTTGAAAAGAACAGCCAGCTCTCCCAGTTTAGCTGAAAATTGTACATGACATAATTCTTACTGGGTGTGCAATAAAGAAGTGAGTATAATCAATTATTTTTAGATCAGCACTTCTGAAGTTGGCTGGTCCATTCCTTCTCCCAAGTAGGAACACACCTCTTTGAGGATCTCCCAGTGTGATTGAGAAAAAAAGAAAACAAACATAAGGTTTACATGACAGTGGCTGTTCTCAAGGCATAGTTGAATTTCCAAGAGGCAGTGTGGTGTAGACTAGAACTGGGGAACCCGCCCCCCCCCCCCGAATTTTCAGGGAAACATACAGAATTGCAGAGTTGGAAGGGATTCCAAGGGTCATCTAGTCAAACCCTCTGCAATGCAGGAATCTCAACTAGATTGTACATGACAGGTGGCCTTGCAACCTCTGTTTGGGGGAAACCATTTGCAATGGGGTAAGAGTAAGGGCAAAGTAGTGGACACTCTCCCAAGCTTAGTGTCCAGGGAAGTGAAGGAAGTTTCCTTCACTTTCCGTTTGCAAGTTGCCTTCCTTCAGTGAAAGAGAGACAAACATGGCTTAAGATTGGGTGATACTGGTTTAATATTCTGTAACATCTTAGACCAGGTCTCAGCAAACAGGGGGCTGGTCCACTGTCCCTCAGACCTTGTGGGGGGGGGCAGACTATATTTTTTGGGGGGGAAATGAACGAATTCCTATGCCCCACAAATAACCCAGAGGTGCATTTTAAATAAAAGCACACATTCTACTCATGTAAAAACACCCGGCAGGCCCCACAAATAACCCAGAGGTGTAAATAAAAGGACACATTCTACTCATGTAAAAACACGTTGATTCCCAGACCGTCCGCGGGCTGGATTTAGAAAGTGCTTGGGGTGGATCCCGCCCCCGGGCCTTAGGTTGCCTACCCAAGTCATGAGTAGGCAAACTAAGGCCTGGGGGGTGGATCCAGCCCAATCGCCTTATAAATCCGGCCTGTGCACGGTCCGGGAATCCGTGTGTTTTTACATGAGTAGAATATGTATTTTTATTTAAAATGCATCTCTGGGTTATTTGTGGGGCATAGGAATTTGTTCATTTTTTCCCTTCAAAATATAGTCCGGCCCCCCACAAGGTCTGAGGGACAGTGGACTGGCCCCCTGCTGAAAAAGTTTGCTGACCCCTGTCTTAGACTAATCATGCAGCTTACAAGGTGACTCTAGTCCACAAAAGCTTGTGCCATTAAATAGTCCATTGGGTTACAGTTAAGGGAAGCAGGGCCACTCCATAAGCTCTGCTGAGAAGCCAGCTTCAGCTGGCTTTTCCACTCCCTCAGTTATCACCTGGCAGCAGCCATTAAGTCAGGCTGCAGGCAAAGGGAGGGAGGGAGGGAGAAGGCCCACTCTATAAACTCAGTTGATAAGCCACCAACTTTGGCCTCTTTCTCCTTTCCTTGAACTGTTTCCTTTCCAGCTGCTCATCATAAGAACTTTGTAACTGAAAACTAGTGCCTGTGTTTGCTTTCCCCTCTCCTTCCTCCCAATCCCTGTTCTTCTTATGCTGTTATTGTTCAAAGTATTGTAAGCCTGAGAACTGTCCTATTTTTAATCGTTGTAAGTCAAACTGGGAGCCTTTGCAGATGAAGAACAGGGTAAAAATGCTTTAAATCAGTGGTTCTCAAAAGGTGTGGCAGGGGAGGATGGCAAGTGTGGCAGGAAGATTCAAAGACAATCAAAGAAGCATTTAAACATTTCAGTATAGTACAGTATAGTATGATTCTTATTTTTTTGCACAATATGGATAGATCTTTTCAAAATGAGAGCAGGAGCATCACGTGATACTGAGGACAATCCTAGTTGAGATCTTTTTGTTTTCCAATATATTTCTTAAAAATAAGAAATATGGTGTGGTACAAGCAAATTTTTCCCCTGAAAGTGTGGCACAGAGAATAAAGTTTGAGAACCACTGCTTTAAATAAAACAAGCCTTTAAGGAGCTGCAGGACTTCTGGTTGTTTTGCTGTGAAGACCTAAATCAAGTACCTTCCAGAAGAGTTTTTTGTTTCTTAGGCTTCTGAGGAAGAAAGTCAGACTCCTCAAACTTCTATGAAGCTGCAGCTGCTGAATATTGAGACAAACCACCTCTGGTCCATTAGTCTGAGATGTTTTTAACTGGAGAGAAACCAAGGATTAAACATGGGACCTCCTGCATGTAAACATATGGTCAACTGCTGAGTCATGATATGCTCCCCTCAAACTGCCCTCACAGGCCTGTTCATAACAGGTGAGATTACTTCATTTTCTTAAGACCTGCCTGCTTTTCTCAGCAATATATTTATTTGACTCTATGAGAGTATGAAAATACTGGTAAGTCATGACAACTTGAACAGTGCATCTTGGTGTCAAGGGAAAGCACAGTGCTTTAATGACAAAGGTTGGTTATAATTTTTTTGGTTCAAATGTGCAACAAAACCATGTCCTCCTGGCTGTGTTTCCCACATCAAAAAGTCAAACTGGAGAAAGAAAACTCTTTGTCACTTTCCTAATTTTTAGCACATGAAACCATGAAAAGGATACTATGCTCCATGGATAATTAACTCTGGGCACTAAAGGGGGGGGGGAATAACAACTAAGAACATGCTGATCTCCTCTGCACTTGCACAGTTCACATAAACTGTGAAACTGAACATCTTGCTATCACAGCCAGCATATGGTCATCTGCTAAACACAGGATAAATTGGCACAAAGCGAGATATCTTGAGAACCAGTGCTGATAAGGAAAATAGAAGGCAGGAGAAAAAGAGGTCAGCAGGCATCTAATCCAGGAAAAAATGACGGGTCCTTCCTCAAGGCTGTGTAAATGGTTAGCAAACACCATACAATCTTGTTAGGGGACCTTAGCGACCACATTCATTTTCAATTTCATACACAGACTTGTATTTGCACACATAAAGAAACTGAAGGCCTGCTTCCAAAGGTAGATGAGAAGTGTAGTTGGGAACCATCTGTAGAGAAGCCTAGGCTGGCAGGATTTCTCTCCCCAACACCTCCTATGCAATGACAGTTTCAAAAGTTGATTTCCCTGCAGCATGGGCTGATCTTCCAGGAACACACCCCAAAGCTGCCCTGGGTGCACAGAGCTAATTGGCCAGGCCTATGTATTGTATATGACAGGCAATGGCAAACTTGACTTCTTCACATGCACACACAATCAGTGGAGAAATTGAAAGCTGGAAAGCTGGCTATAGTTTTAAAATAAATAAGATTAGTCTTAGATTAGCAAGTATATGGATATTTGATGTGCAAAATAAGCAGAATTCCGAATTGTGATTTGTCAGTCATCTGAAACTGTGATTTGTATTGATATAATCTTATTCAACACAAAGCAATTCCTTCAATAATATTTTTGGAGGCATTGATTTATTAATATATGCAAACACTAAAATACAGTGCCTAGAAGAACAATACTGTTTAATCAGGGTTACTGTTGTATCTTATCAGGTTTTTCGGTGACATAAGGTGATAATTGTGTAAAAGAAATCCTTCTCAGAATCACAAATGTGTTTGGCTCTGAGCTTTGAAATTTTCCTGTCTGTGTGCAAGCCATCCTGTGCTAGGTTTGCCCGTTTCTTTCTAGAGCTTAAGTGACTTTGAGTTTTGCTTAGCAGTTGTTCAAAACAAGGAACATATTAAGTTTCTTGTGTCAGCAATTAGCTTTGGACTACAGTGGTACCTCGGGTTACAAACACTTCGGGTTACAAACTCCACTAACCCGGAAGTAGTACCTTGGGTTAAGACCTCAGGATGAGAACAGAAATCGTGCGCCGGTGGCGCAGCTGCAGTGTGAGGCCCCATTAGCTAAAGTGGTACCTCAGGTTAAGAACAGTTTCAGGTTAAGAACTGACGTCCGGAACGCAGTAAGGACGTAACCAGAGGTACCACTGTAGCAACAAGTTTTCTCTCACTGTAGTGCAAACCACTGGAAAAGAATAGCACAGTCTCACAGTCTAGGGTTGTCAGACACAACATTTCCTCCTTCAGGGAGGACATACATGCCGATAAGCACATTGACAAAGATATGGGTCAGATAAAGCTCAGTCAGCTAAATCTAAAACAATACATTGAAAAGGAAAACAATGATGTTTCTCATGCTTCCTGTCACTAGGTTATATCTTGGTACAGAACACAAGTGACAGCTTTCAGATTACATATTAAAATTATACACAGGAGTTTGTAGGACAGAAATATCAGTAATTTGTAAATTACAAATAAAGAGCACTCAAGAGGGATAGCTATATTAGCCTGCTGCAGCAAAAGCAACAAACCTTTGGCACCTTAAAGAACAACAGATTTAACGTAGCATCAATTTTCTTAAAACAAGTCCACATTGTCAAAAGATAATGGAGATTTTTACACGGATAACAGTTCAAGTGTGATAGAATCCAATTATAGAATAACATCTACCCCTGACTAAATAACTATATTGAGAAGCATGTTCCCATGCAAGAAACCTGAGCTGTCTGCGGACCAGCAAGTTTGCATATTAGCTCGAAAGAGCAAAGAGACATCCATGCTTTGTGAAACACTAGTTTTAGGAGAATAGCTCTGTTTCCAAAAAGTACTTTCAAAACAATTGGAACTATTTCTATTTCCCACATGGTATGACCTGCTGAAACAGATAACACAGCCTACAGGATCCTGCGTGCTTGATAAAAACCTCCAGCTGCGCTATCTGCAAGCCTTTTCTGAGAATGAGTCACACTGAGGGTATCCAAGTCAGAGGTCACACATTCATCAAATGTCATTCAAATATATGAAGAAGGGGTACAAATCCAGATCCACACTTCACAAAGATAGCACTCCTGTATCTGGCTGGGCCTTGCTAGATCATAGCTCTACAGCTAGCAACTTTAAAATAATGTAAACACATATTCCATTCAATCAACATGAAACCAGCTTACCAAACTTCATAGACCAACAAGGCCAAATCAGTTAATGCTGGGGCTCTCAAACAGGAGTCCCCTGGTGATTAGCAAGGCTTCTTACCCAATGAGATCCCCTCCGCCCCTGCTTCAGGTGTTTCTTGCCTCAAGGACCTTTGCACTCTTCCTTTGTAAATTGGAGAAAAGTCCACAGCTCAATTGTCTGGCAACACCTGGGCTCCGAATGCAGTGCATTCAAGAGAAAAGATCAATAGCCCCTTATCTTTTGTACACAAGGCACTTCCTCAAATGTCCACCCAGGCCTCAAACCTATTCTTTTTAACCTTTTCCCCTCTGAGTTTTGATGTCCTGTTGTTCCTGCCTTAGTTATCATACAATGGATCCTGGCCCTGCACATTTACCCAATCCCACCCTTGTTTCCTCTAATAAGGCTTTCTGATGCTGTCATTTTTCAAGATTATACAACACACGCCCCAAAATTAGCAGACAAAAAACTGCCTATCCTACTCTATGCGGACGATGCGGTTATACTGTCCCAGACTCAGAAGGGCCTCAAAAGAGCTCTTAACAGCTTATCCCAATACTGTAGAGAAGAGAAACTAGCAGTGAACTACCAAAAAACAAAAATCATGGTTTTCTCTAACAAAAGAAAAATATACAGATGGAAATTAGACAATCAGGAGATTGAACAAGTGACATGCTTTAAATATCTAGGAGTTATATTCCAAGCATCAAGGAAGAAGACTGCCCACATAAATTACAGCTCCTCTACAGCACAAAAAAGTACAACAGCAATTCTAAGATACCATCGTACAACGGGAGGAAATTTCATTCCTGCTACAATTAAACTATTTGCTGCAAAACCAACAGCACAAATACTATACGGCGCACCACTCGTCTCCCTCTCTAATCTAGACCCAAATGAAAAGATACAATCAGGTTTCCTTAGATCACTCCTGCAAACACCTAAATGAGTCCCAAACGCCGCCCTACGATTGGAAGCGGGCTTATACAGCATCAAAGCCAAAGTATGGATAAGAACCTTATGCACTTGGCTAAGACTTAACAACTCGCCGGTAGGACTACTTTCCCTGATGCATCTTGACAAATTCCAATCTAGTTGGTTGAAGGGCACTCTCAGAAAATTGGCCACATATGGTCTCTCCCCAGAGTATTTATTAAGTTTAGAAAGGGCCAAGAACATAATCAAAGAAAGACTCAGGGACATTGAAGCCCAAAATGACTTTAATCAACTTCCAATAACTTATAAACTCCTATTCAATTCCCAAAGGCCCCATCTAGCAAACTATCTCAAAGTTCTACACAACGCTAAACACTGATGGGCATTTTCCAGGGCCCACTTTAACGCTCTCCCTTCAGCTCTCCTAGAGGGAAGATACAACAAAATACCGATCGAACAAAGATTATGTCCCTGTAACAGCAACGAAATCGAAACCATCGGGCATGTCATTTTATACTGCCCATTATATCGAGACTCAAGAAAAGAGCTGATCGAGCCGATTCTGAGGAAAATACCTCGTAGTACAGACAGTGGCGTAGCGTGGGTTGTCAGCACCCGGGGCAAGGCAAGTAATTTGTGCCCCCTAACCCGTGGATTTTAGCACTCGAGTGCGAGTGCGCCCCCCCCCAGATGTTGCGGCTGGCGGGCTGGGGGCGAGCGAAGGAGCCAAGGACCCCCCCCAAAGGCTCAGCAGGAATTTATTAAATTTATTATTTGCGGAGCCCCCACGGGCCGAGGCAGCCGAAGCCCCCTCCCCTCGGGCGCCTCCCCGCCCCCTCCTCTCCTTGGGCTGTAGGTGGAGCCCGCGCTCTGAGGCGCTCCAGATCCGGGCTTGGCGAGTGCCTCTCCTCCTCCCGGCCGGGTCCGGGGGCTTCCAGCCGCGCTCCGTCCTCCCCCCCCCGCGGCTGAGACTTGCGCTGAGAGCCGGAAACAGCGGCGCCCCCTTCCGCCGGGAGACCCACGCTCGCCCGCTGGCTTCGTCTCGGAGGGTTTTGGGGAGGGCAGGGCGCGTCAAGGCCCCTCGGAGCTCTCCTCCCTTCCAGTCGGCAGAAGCAGCCGCCGCCTGTGGCTGGGCCGAGGGGATGGCGGCGGCGGCGTGCGGAGGCTGCCCTTGCCTGGCCAGGCGTCGGTGGCGGCGCTGCTGCAGCGGCTGCTCCTCCTGCGAGCAGTGAGTGGAGAGCAGCTGCAGTGGCGGCGGGGGGCGCGTGCGCTAGGGCGCAAGGCTGCCGTGGCGGCGGGGAGCCCAGCGGAGGAAGGAACTTGTCCCTTCCCTCTGGACTCGCGCCCCCCCAGATGTTGCGCCCGGTGCGGCCGGCACCCCTGGCACCCCCCACGCTACGCCACTGAGTACAGACGACACCTATATCAGACACCTCTTAGCTGACAAAGAGCCTGAAATCAACAGGCCTGTGGCAAAGTACTGTTACATTGCAACAAGAATAAGACAAGCAATGATGTCAGCAACGGAGTTCAAATTGTAAACATCGAAGGAACGATAATAAACAGTAGTGACATTTGAATTGAATTCTTAAAACCTTAAAAGTCGAAACTTAGTCATAAATATAAGCACCAATTCTGTGAATTGGCCATATTTCCACTATTATTTGTAGCACAATACTACTTATAATGTCATATTTTTTAAAAATTGCTTTCTGGTCATTGACCGTATTAAAGATATTTGATTTGATATGATGCCAAGAACCATCTTAATAGATGTGGAAGTAGAGGTGAGTGGCAGAAAAACAAAGAAACAACCACCTCTAACGGGAAACACAAGCCACTGCAAATCTAGAATAGAAAGCCATTCCAAGGAATCATTCATAATCATTATTATCCTACCTTACAGAACTGTTTTACTAAGATAATGTATGAAGTGCTTCCAACATTCCAATTCAAATGCTAGGTATTATTATTATTTGCTGAGATTGCTCATGTCATACCTAGTCTATCTGGTGCCACAAAAAGATTTTTAGAGGCCAGTGTTGTGAGTGATAAAACTTTCGCATTTCAATACAATTAAACAAGTACAGGGGTATTTCTGTTTCAGCCAGGTGTGTTATCTGTATTAGGATTTGTAACCTAAAGCTACCAGTACTGGCCAAATGACATTAGTGTTCAGTATAGATAGCCTGCAAACCAGCTTTCTATGTTTCTGTGTAACATGGTTTAGAATTCAGAAGCTAGTCAATATGACATGCACTGCTCCCCCTCCCCTTCACCTCTCTCATACAATTCCCCTCTCCCCTTCTGGAGTCTCAAAGTTTGGAATTATATCAAATGCTTAACATTAACCAACTTCTCTGAGTTTGCAAATCTGTTTCAACCCTAGCTTCAAGTTCTGATGAAGATTGCAACCCTGATAAGCAGTTACCATCGTTGGTGTTAGTGCAGATGTAACACTAACCCATGGTTAAAGCCGACAAGGGAGGGAAAGGGGGCGTTTATATCAAAAGGGAAGTAGGGAAACTCTTGTCTATGTTGGCTTCTGATTCGCAAACCAACCCATGACTGAGTTCGAATTTCCCATGTTACAGCTGCAAGGGCAAAATCATATTCTCACCTGTCTTTTTCACAACAGGGCAAACCTTTAGGTTGCTAAGAAAATTATTAAACTGGAGTTTCACCTCTGATGACAGCAGACTTTAAAATAACTTTCCTACCATGACGTTACTGACTGGTACTAAACAATTCAAGGAACAGACACTGACCTCTAAAGAATCAGTCAAACTATGGTTTAATGAACATAAATTCATCGGGATGCAAGCTGAATCTGGCAAGACAGCCAAAGTTTGCTTTTCCTTGAATGACATTAATGAGTATGTTACTTTTTAAAAAACAAGGACGAATAGCACATTCCAACCTTTCTCTTTTTGATTTGCTAGCTGCTGCACACTGTTCAAAATCTTGATTTAGCTGCTGTAGTTTTTCTTGAAGTGTTTTCTCCCGTTCTATGCTGCCTTCATAAAACTTCACCTTCACTTCCATTGCTTTTACTTTCTCTTCCAGCAGCTTAAACTCATGGAGGATCAAATAGCTGACTCCGCAATATTTACACACTGTCTCTTCCCGGGACATCTAGAAGGGAAATGGTAAGCAATATATTTAGAGAATGGATTAAATGAAGTGAAGTAGCAAATCACATACAAAGCTGAGTTAGGCCACTGGAACATCAAGCCTCAATTGTTTACTTTGACGGGCAATGAATCTCCGGGATCTCTGACTGGAGTCATAGGTGGAATCTAGACACCTATAAAAACACTGTGAAAATGCTTTTTTTTTTATTAGCGTTTTGAAAAATGTCTTGATTTGCCATAAGCTCATCATCGCCATCTAGTGTCACATTTGTATAATGCACTTAAAATGTTATATTTGCAGCTGTATAGCTGAGTCCATAGAATCATAGAATTGTAGAGTTGGAAGGGACCATGAGGATCATCTGGTTCAACCCCCTGCAATGCAGGAATATGCAGCTGTCCCATACAGGGATTGAACCTGCAGCCTTGGCATTATCAGCACCATGCTCTAACCAACTGAGCTGTCCTGGGATCTTCTGCATACAAAGGATGTGCTCTAGCAGTGAGCTACATCCCTTTCCCAACTGGATATAGTAGTATTTAAAAAAAGTCTAGGGGGCAGCAGAACAAGAAATCACAGCTGTTTCCCCCATCAATTAAACCGTTTGCTATATTAGCCAATGAAGGAACAAAACAGAGATTAAGATCTGACCAAAAAGATCATCTGAGCCCCTGTAAGTGGGTATTTCTATCTGGGGAGGCTCTCCTGTTCCCTTTTCCTGCTGGCTGTAGCAACATGTAGGTGGGTGTTGCTTCTGAACAGAATTACTGTAGAGACAGAGAAGCCATTTCTACAGTGGGAACAGTGTCTTCTGTCGGGGGTTGCTGTGTTCCAGTCTTCCAACTCTGCCTTTGCCATCTGTTAGTTGCTGCAACCAGCGGGAGATGACAACAGAAAAATAGAACATGGTGGCACTCAGGCAACTGGGGCAGGGCCATATCTCCAACCCCTGGTTAAAAGATACTAAAAGTCGCGAAAGGTCTCCATCAGGTCTCCACATAACCTAACAAGGGGAGGAAGCATTTCTCGTAAGAAGAGCCCTGCTGGATCAGACCAAAGGTTCATCTAGTCCAGCATCCTGTTCTCATAGTGGCCAACCAGATGCCTACAGGAAGACTGCAAGCAACAGCATTCTTTCTACTTGTGCTCTCTTTTGTTCTTTAATATTTTTTTAAATAAAATCAAGATACTGAGTTATTGACTCCTTTGGAGCACTTCAGACAAATGAATTATCATCTCTTGCCTGACAAAACCACATCTGCGGTCCACCAAAACCATGATTAGGGTAGTGTTCATAGAGAGCATCATGTGATGCACTGCACGTGTCACTTATGAGTCACACAGAAACTATGAAATCTGGCAGGTGTGGGATTATTAATCATCGACACAGGATGTATTTCAGCACACGATTACTTATTTGGGTGAAGATGAGTTTCTTACAAAAAAAAATTATAAGCCCTGCAGCATAACTTTGTTCCCCCTACACTTTCAGTTCAATAATTCTCCCCTGCAAATCACAACCCAATTTAATTACTCCTGCTTGTGTGTATGTGCACAAACAGAAGTACTGAAACAACATTACTCAAGCATGTAGGATTACTTAACGACATGCAAAATTTTACCGTGAGAAAAGAGGACAAGAACCACAGAACTTCCATGTGAGCACACACATTTCTATCTGTGCTCCTGGGGTTCCCTTATTGAAAACATTTGAATTTTAAAGCTACCAGAATCTGCCAAATTAGAATTTGGCATTAGAATCTGGTGCAGATGTAACAAAAGTTCTCAGTAAACTATGGTTTAGCACTCAGAAGCCAGTCCTGGTAACAGGTCTGGTGATATCCTCCCTACACCCCACCCTCAAACCAATTCCCCACCTGCAGGACCACCCAAAAATAAAAATATGATACAGCATGAATCCCTCCTGCATGTGCACAGGCCACCGGACCATGTTACTTTTTAAACACCTAAGAAACCTTGCTATTGTGGAGACAATCATACAAACACCAGCACCAGACTTTAGCTTAAACAATGTTCTTGAAGGGAACATAACAACTGTATTGCAAGATTAGACCAACACAGGTAGGCAGCTCACAAGAAAAGCATGGCAGTGATAGCTTTCTCATTTGCTTGCCCCCAGTATCTTGTACTTAGAAGCATATGGCCTCTAAACATTGAGTGATCATACGTAATGTCATGCAGCCATTACAATAACCTCCAGCAACTCTGCAAACCCAGTCAGCGAAGGCAGTTTAGGGTTCTGAAGGGTAGGATAGAGCAATATGTAGTAGTGGAAGAAATGGCAATTTGAGACAAATAGGGGAGGCTAGTCATCAGATGAGCAAAGGCACATGGAAGGGAAACATAATGAATGGGGCAAGCAGGAGCAAGGAGCAACCTAAAGAGGCCTCCTATCAAGCAATGCAAGTTGAATCTGCCATATATTAATGACATTCTCTTCTGAGATCACCAATGGTCACCAAAGGGAATTGGCAATATGTATCCAGCCTAAATCACCACACAAACCAGTAAAGCATTTATAATGTTGAACTAATTGCATGATTATTTACCCAAAACCATGTTGGGACAGGACCTGTCATCAAATTATCAAATAGACTGTCAAAAAAATCCTAAAAAAACAAACATACCACCCCACAGCATATATAACTCATCATATTTCCATGAATGAAGAAACACTTTGACTATACTACAATTATTTTAATTTTATATTCCACTCAAAGCCTTTGAGAGAAGAGGGATGACTGTTATCTGATAAGAAAGCTTCCTGTGAAGAAGGGGGAGGGAAAAAGAGATTCAAATGTAAGCAAAAGGGAAGAAAAGACAGTCAAGCTTTGCAGCAGTCAAAACAATGAACACTAATAAGATGTAATTATGAGACAAGCCATTAAGCATTCCAATGCCATACCTCAGTGCTATGCATTTTAACTATTCTTTGATAAAACTATGCGTCTGAGATGTTGGCTCCAGGACTACTATGCCAGCCTTTATTTATCCTAATTCTTCTTTTTGCCTCGTGAAGCCTGATCATAGCTACAGTGGCTCTGAAGGAAATGAAAAATTAATTCTGTTTTTCCTGGCAGTTACAACCTGTGCTTGGAAATATGAAACTGTTATTCAGAATAAATACCATAAGGTTCCAAAGTACTTAAATTACTTATTGAAAGGGGACAAACTGAGCTGTAATGTGAAGGGAAGGGAGGGGCTGTTATCCCAAAAAGAACATTGTGATTTCTTGCAGCATCACTGCTTCTGTCTTTCAAAATAAACAGTTTTAGACATTCCACTTCATGTCTCCAGTATGAGAGGGGAGTGGAGAGGGGGGGGGGATCCTGCTTGCGGTCTATCTGGAAATGTCACAGAAGTGTTAATTACATTATAGTTCCTAAAATGAACAAGATGCTTTTAGCATTGCTAACGAAACTGGGTTGTGTTTAGTTGAGAATCATCACAGGCTCATCTTCCTTGCTCTTCAAGAGCTTGATTGTACTTTTCATTGTATATCCCTAATCTCTCATGGGGGTGGGTGGGCAGGGGGTGGGCATCTTGGGACTCACTCTGACACTTGTCAAGATTTTAGTTCTCCATATACATGCTTGAAGCACAAGTAACTTAACTGCTCTTTGATTAAAGTATGATTAAAAGTGCCAATAATACATTTTAAGCATAAGCAACGTAATGGATCAATTTGATCACAACTTAACATGCATTTGAGCCGCATCTGCCAGGTCTGTGCCTATGATTTCTGAAGTGACAAAGGACCATACTCTTGTCCAGATTGCACATTATACAGCAACAATTCCAATTTGTTATGTTACACATAATGGGAATATAGAGGAGGCTGGGATAATATGACACCAGGTGTGTGTGTGTGTGTGTGTGTGTGTGTGTGTGTGTGTGTTTAAGCCTTTTATTTGCATATCCCCACCATTCAGGAATATGCTGCCCTGCCCATGGAGGATCCATTAGGCTAGAATGCTGAGTTAAGGTGGGGAGGGACCTGGGGACAGAAGGACGTGGAACAGAAAATGCTAAGGGTTTTCTGCTGCTCCAGAGAAGCGGACACGGAGCAATGGATCCAAACTACAAGAAAGAAGATTCCACCTAAACATTAGGAAGAACTTCCTGACAGTAAGAGCTGTTCGACAGTGGAATTTGCTGCCAAGGAGTGTGGTGGAGTCTCCTTCTTTGGAGGTCTTTAAGCAAAGGCTTGACAACCATATGTCAGGAGTGCTCTGATGGTGTTTCCTACTTGGCAGGGGGTTGGACTCGATGGCCCTTGTGGTCTCTTCCAACTCTATGATTCTATTCTATGATTCCATTAAAAACCAGGAGAGTTTTGAGAAAGCAAAGGAATTTACTTGCAGGGTTCCCTTAGACTGATTGGCCATTGTGAGAAAAGGATGCTGGACTCTTCTTAAGTTCTTCTTCTATTGGCACCAAGTAATGATGTACAAAATCAAGGCTGTGGAACCTTTGGCCCACAAAGGGCTGATGATAAATCAAGAGAGGCAGGAAGTTTGCTGCCTTTCAGGATTTCATCACTCTTTCTAAACCTCTCTGCCATCCCATCTCTCTCTTCCTTTCTACCCCACGCCATGTCTGTGGGCTGTAGGTTCCCTACCCCAGTACTAATTGAAAGCACTCAGAGAAACAAGCTCAATATTGCATTCCAGCCAAGAATCCATTCCTTTGGTTAAATGGAGATAACTGTAACTGTAAACACAAGTTTATTTATCGTGGCTGATTAGGGGCTTTCTCTGTGCAAAGGTCAGAGGGGGCAGGGCTTCTGTTGAGGTAGGGGATTAGCTGTGGGAGGAGCTTGTCAGAGCTTGTAGGGCAGCGGCTGAAGAAGGAACAAAAAGGGTTTTCTTGTGTGAGTTTCTTGTGGCTGATTAGCTGCTTTCTCTGTGCAAAGGTCAGAGGGGGCAGGGCTTCTGTTGAGGTAGGGGATTAGCTGTGGGAGGAGCTTGTCAGAGCTTGTAGGGCAGCGGCTGAAGAAGGAACAAAAAGGGTTTTCTTGTGTGAGTTTCTTGTGGCTGATTAGCTGCTTTCTCTGTGCAAAGGTCAGAGGGGGCAGGGCTTCTGTTGAGGTAGGGGATTAGCTGTGGGAGGAGCTTGTCAGAGCTTGTAGGGCAGCGGCTGAAGAAGGAACAAAAAGGGTTTTCTTGTGTGAGTTTCTTGTGGCTGATTAGCTGCTTTCTCTGTGCAAAGGTCAGAGGGGGCAGGGCTTCTGTTGAGGTAGGGGATTAGCTGTGGGAGGAGCTTGTCAGAGCTTGTAGGGCAGCGGCTGAAGAAGGAACAAAAAGGGTTTTCTTGTGTGAGTTTCTTGTGGCTGATTAGCTGCTTTCTCTGTGCAAAGGTCAGAGGGGGCAGGGCTTCTGTTGAGGTAGGGGATTAGCTGTGGGAGGAGCTTGTCAGAGCTTGTAGGGCAGCGGCTGAAGAAGGAACAAAAAGGGTTTTCTTGTGTGAGTTTCTTGTGGCTGATTAGCTGCTTTCTCTGTGCAAAGGTCAGAGGGGGCAGGGCTTCTGTTGAGGTAGGGGATTAGCTGTGGGAGGAGCTTGTCAGAGCTTGTAGGGCAGCGGCTGAAGAAGGAACAAAAAGGGTTTTCTTGTGTGAGTTTCTTGTGGCTGATTAGCTGCTTTCTCTGTGCAAAGGTCAGAGGGGGCAGGGCTTCTGTTGAGGTAGGGGATTAGCTGTGGGAGGAGCTTGTCAGAGCTTGTAGGGCAGCGGCTGAAGAAGGAACAAAAAGGGTTTTCTTGTGTGAGTTTCTTGTGGCTGATTAGCTGCTTTCTCTGTGCAAAGGTCAGAGGGGGCAGGGCTTCTGTTGAGGTAGGGGATTAGCTGTGGGAGGAGCTTGTCAGAGCTTGTAGGGCAGCGGCTGAAGAAGGAACAAAAAGGGTTTTCTTGTGTGAGTTTCTTGTGGCTGATTAGCTGCTTTCTCTGTGCAAAGGTCAGAGGGGGCAGGGCTTCTGTTGAGGTAGGGGATTAGCTGTGGGAGGAGCTTGTCAGAGCTTGTAGGGCAGCGGCTGAAGAAGGAACAAAAAGGGTTTTCTTGTGTGAGTTTCTTGTGGCTGATTAGCTGCTTTCTCTGTGCTAGCGGCGCGCGCAGTTTGATCCATCTTTTAGATTTAGGGGAGCTAGTCTCAAACGTTTGTTGGGGGAGATATAGGTTTATTTGGGGGGATTTATTTGTCCTGTCTTCACACTTTTTATGATGGAGGACCGCTGTAGCCACCCCCAACGACACCTTCTCAAGATGGAGGGTGAGGGAACAGCTGCAGTCGCCTGTGGTTCCTGCGCAATGTTTGCCATCTTGCCAAAGGTTGCAGGCAGCTTTACCTGCAGCAATTGCATGTTGATTGCCCTCTTAAAAGACAAAGTCCAGCAACTGGAGGAACGTGTAGCTACGCTCCAAAGAATTAGAGAGCTAGAGCTCTTCTTGGAAGCAACAGAGCACACCGTCTCCACCAAGGAGGAGACAGGGGACTCCCCTGAGAAGGAGGCTAGTTCACCAACACAGGAGCCAGATATATGGAGAAACGTGACTCAAAGAAGTAGGAGGCCCAGGGTTCGCTCTGATTGTTTAGAAATACGCAATCGCTTTGAGGTCCTTTCCCCTAGCATGGAAGACGAAGAGCAGACTCCATTTGAGGATCTCTCCCTCATTACAGTCAATCAGGTATATGAAGACGAGCAGCAAAGGCAGTCTTCAGGGAATGTGCAGGCGACCTTGGAACGGACAGCTCACGGAAGAACCCCGACCAGACCTAAGAGGAGGCGTGTAGTGGTGATAGGGGATTCCCTACTGAGGGGAACAGAAGCAGTGATCTGTGGGCCTGACAAGATGTCTCGGGAAGTGTGCTGTCTCCCCGGGGCTAAGATCCAAGATGTAACTGAACGACTGCAAGGAATCATAAAACCCACTGACAAATACCCCTTCCTCTTGGTTCATGTGGGAACCAATGACACTGCAAGCAATAGCCTCCAGAAGATCAAAAGAGATTACGAGGCTCTGGGCAGGAAATTGAAGCAATTAAATGCACAAATTGTCATCTCATCTGTCCTCCCAGTTGAACGACGTGGCCCAGGGAGAGAGGGAAAAATAGTGGAAGTGAACAACTGGCTTCGCAAATGGTGTAAACAGGAACGGTTTGGATTCTTAGATCACGGAATGCAGTTTCTTGAAGATGGACTTCTGGCAAGCGATGGGCTGCACCTCACAACGGTTGGTAGGAATGTTTTTGCAAAAAATCTCAGAAACCTCATCAGGAGGGCTTTAAACTGACTAATGTGGGGGAGGGAGACAGTGCTCCTGAAGGTAGGAGTCTATCAATTGATGAAGATGATCATCCAAATGTCATAGACCGAATGGAGCAAACAGCACGCAGACCTAGTGGTGGGAGGAAAAAATCCTTAAATAAGAGACACGGGGGAATGATTAATGGACTTCAATGTCTGTACACTAATGCGCAAAGTATGGGAAATAAACAAGATGAGCTTGAGCTCTTGGTACAGCAAACTAAATATGACATAATAGGCATCACTGAAACCTGGTGGGATAAGTCCCACGATTGGAATGTAATAATGGAGGGATACAATCTATTTCAGAGAAACAGACCAGACAAGAAAGGAGGAGGAGTGGCGTTATATGTCAGGGATGTGTATACCTGTGAAGAGATCCAAGATTTAGAACCTCAAAGCCAAAGT
This sequence comes from Podarcis raffonei, assembly GCF_027172205.1. Taxonomy (NCBI): domain Eukaryota; kingdom Metazoa; phylum Chordata; class Lepidosauria; order Squamata; family Lacertidae; genus Podarcis; species Podarcis raffonei. Next base: position 80,707,352 of record NC_070606.1, on the reverse strand, counting down.
GAGAGCATTTGGGTCAAAATTAAGGGAGAGAAGAATAACAGTGACCTCATTGTGGGAGTTTACTATAGATCCCCAAGCCAAACGGAGGACATAGATGATGCCTTCCTGGAACAGATGGCCAAGCATGCAAAAGGAAGGGAGATAGTAGTAATGGGGGACTTCAATTACCCGGATATTTGTTGGATGTCAAACTCAGCCAAGAGCATAAGGTCAAACAGATTCCTCACTGGCCTTGCAGACAACTTCATTGTCCAGAAAGTGGGAGAAGCTACAAGAGGAACAGCCATTTTAGATCTGGTCCTAACCAATGTTGATGACCTGGTTAGTGGGGTAGAAGTGGAAGGATCATTAGGCGCGAGTGATCATGCTCTTCTGAAGTTTACTATACAGCGGAAAGGAGCAGCCAAGCATACTAGGACTCAATTTCTCGACTTTAAGAAAGCCGACTTCATAAAACTTAGGGAAGTGCTGGGTGAGATCCCATGGACAGTAATACTAAAAGGAAAGGGAGTTCATGATGGCTGGGAGTTTGTTAAGAGGGAGATAGTAAAAGCACAACTTCAGGCAATACCAATGAGACGGAAACATGGAAGGTGCCTAAAGAAGCCAGGGTGGCTATCTAAAGAACTTTTAACTGAGTTAAGATTAAAAAAGGATGTGTACAAAAAATGGAAAAGGGGGGAAACCACCAAAGAGGAATTCAAACAAATAGCCAGCACGTGTAGACACAAAGTCAGAAAAGCTAAAGCACAGAATGAACTCAGGCTTGCTAGAGAGGTTAAAAGCAACAAAAAAGGCTTTTATGGGTATGTTCGTAGCAAAAGGAAGAACAAAGAAACAGTGGGGTCACTCAGAGGAGAAGATGGTGAAATGCAAACAGGGGACACAGAAAGGGCTGAACTCCTCAATGCCTTCTTTGCCTCAGTCTTCTCCGATAAAGAAAACAATGCCCGACCTGAAGAATTTGGAGCAAATGATTCAGCAGAGGAAACACAGCCTAGAATAACTAAGGAGATAGTACAAGAATACTTGGCTAGTCTAGATGTATTCAAGTCTCCAGGGCCAGATGAACTGCATCCAAGAGTATTAAAAGAACTGGCAGATGTGATTTCAGAACCACTGGCAGTCATCTTTGAGAATTCCTGGAGAACAGGCGAAGTCCCGGAAGACTGGAGGAGGGCAAATGTTGTCCCTATTTTCAAAAAGGGGAAAAGAGAGGACCCAAATAATTACCGCCCAGTCAGTCTGACATCAATACCAGGGAAGATTCTGGAGCAGATCATTAAGCAAACAGTCTGTGAGCACCTGGAAAGGAATGCTGTGATCACCAATAGTCAGCATGGATTTCTGAAAAATAAGTCATGTCAGACTAACCTGATCTCGTTTTTTGACAGAATTACAAGCCTGGTAGATGAAGGGAACGCAGTGGATGTAGCCTACCTTGATTTCAGCAAGGCATTTGACAAGGTGCCCCATGATATTCTTGTAAAGAAGCTGGTAAAATGCGGTCTTGACTATGCTACCACTCAGTGGATTTGTAACTGGCTGACTGACCGAACCCAAAGGGTGCTCATCAATGGTTCCTCTTCATCCTGGAGAAGAGTGACTAGTGGGGTGCCACAGGGTTCTGTCTTGGGCCCGGTCTTATTCAACATCTTTATCAACGACTTGGATGATGGACTCAAGGGCATCCTGATCAAATTTGCAGATGACACCAAACTGGGAGGGGTGGCTAACACCCCAGAGGACAGGAACACACTTCAAAACGACCTTGACAGATTAGAGAACTGGGCCAAAACAAACAAGATGAATTTTAACAGGGAGAAATGTAAAGTATTGCACTTGGGCAAAAAAAATGAGAGGCACAAATACAAGATGGGTGACACCTGGCTTGAGAGCACTACATGTGAAAAGGATCTAGGAGTCTTGGTTGACCACAAACTTGACATGAGCCAACAGTGTGACGCGGCAGCTAAAAAAGCCAATGCAATTCTGGGCTGCATCAATAGGAGTATCGCATCTAGATCAAGGGAAGTAATAGTGCCACTGTATTCTGCTCTGGTCAGACCTCACCTGGAGTACTGTGTCCAGTTCTGGGCACCACAGTTCAAGAAGGACATTGACAAACTGGAACGTGTCCAGAGGAGGGCAACCAAAATGGTCAAAGGCCTGGAAACGATGCCTTATGAGGAACGGCTAAGGGAGCTGGGCATGTTTAGCCTGGAGAAGAGGAGGTTAAGGGGTGATATGATAGCCATGTTCAAATATATAAAAGGATGTCACATAGAGGAGGGAGAAAGGTTGTTTTCTGCTGCTCCAGAGAAGCGGACACGGAGCAATGGATCCAAACTACAAGAAAGAAGATTCCACCTAAACATTAGGAAGAACTTCCTGACAGTAAGAGCTGTTCGACAGTGGAATTTGCTGCCAAGGAGTGTGGTGGAGTCTCCTTCTTTGGAGGTCTTTAAGCAGAGGCTTGACAACCATATGTCAGGAGTGCTCTGATGGTGTTTCCTGCTTGGCAGGGGGTTGGACTCGATGGCCCTTGTGGTCTCTTCCAACTCTATGATTCTATGATTCTATGATTCTATGATTTCCTTATAGACATTGCTTCAAACCAGGGATTGAGTCAGAGGTCAGCATTGTGGAGACCTGCCAAGGCTCATCAAGCCCCAGTAGGGGGCCTGATTCCAATCCCTGGAGACTCCTGGCTCTGGTGATGTTCCTCATCTTCCTGTTGCTGCCTGTTCACCTGTCTTCACCAAGCAAGCAAAGAAAAGAATGAGAAGCAGCAGTGACCACAGCACAACTTAACATCTCCCTTTCTCTTTCGCTGGAGGTTGGTGAGGATTTGGCCCGAGGTGGGGAGAGGGAAGCAAATGGATATAGCAACAGTGGTGAGGAGAAGGAGATGGGTACAGCGTGAGTGGAGGATCAGCTATCTTGCCCAAGGGCCCCCTGGAACTGGCACTACTTCACACAGAAACACAGGAGTAAATATTGTTTAAAAGGTTAAAGGAATCAGTACTTGTAGCAAAGTACTGCACTGCCTGTACTACATATGAAAAGGATCATGGGGTCTTAGTAAGTAGAACATAAGCTTAACATGAGCCAACAGTGTGATGCAGCAGCAGCAGCACACGCACAAAAACGTCGCTAATGCTATTCTAGGTTGTATCAGCAGAAATATAGTGTTCAGCTGAAGGGAAGTCAAAGTCCTGTCTTATTCTGCCTTGGCCAGACTACACTATGTCCAGTTCTGGATGTTACAATTTAAGGAGGATATTGACAAACTGGATTATGTGCAGAGGAGGGTGACCAAGGTGATCAAGGGTTTTCTCCTGCTCCGGAGGCAAGAACGTGAACAATGGCTTCAAGTTACAAGAAAGGAGATTCCAACTAAACATCAGGAAGAACTTTCTGACAGTAAGAGCTGTTTGAAAGTGGAGCAGACTCCCATGAGACCTTGGAGGTTTTCAAGCAGAGGCTGAAAAGCTATCTGTCACTTATGATCTAGTTGAGATTCCTGCAATGCAGGAGGGTCGCCTAGATGACCCTTTGGATCCCTTCCAACAATACAATTCTATGACTCACAATTTTAGTATAGCTCTTATTCCACTCCCGGCAATGCATTATGAAAGACCCTCCTACCCCTCCAGGTAATTTGTGCTGTCAGGTTTAATAGGACCAATTACCTGCTCAGAACTCTGCAAGTGCAGTCCCTGATCTAACTACAGGTAGTAAATGTTTTCTGAATGCACATGCAGATCCTCTTCCAGCAAGGGAATCTATGAGTGAAAGCTTGCACAAATCTCCCTTGTTCAATTAGGAATTATTATATATGGCAGAAAACTGGAATACTAATCCCTCTTTAATAATGAAAGTATTACTTCTTCAATCTTGCATTTTAAAAAATGAAATGCCAACAGGCTTGTGACACATTATGCATTACACAAATCTCTCATGTGCCACTGTATCCTGTTCCCATCCCCACATCTGTTTTAAAAATGTGTACTCTGGTGTCCATAGTCATATTTAAAGGCAGCTCATACTGAAAGATAGTTGCAAAATATTTACATGTAAAGCCTTTTCATTTTAACTTTCAGAATTATAATTCCTGTTTTTTATAAGGCTGCTGAAAAATGTGCAGTGTGATCATATATGATACCCATGTCAGAAGTGAATCCCACTGGGATTTATCCAAAAGGTATAGGATCACAGGCTAAGAGATGACTGTATTACCAATACAATGAAATAGATAAGTTACACATCAAGAACATTATCACTGAATACTGTTATTACACAGTGCAAGCAGATAAAGTTACCCAGTTTGTGGGTACATACTAACAGAGCTTCGTGCAAACAAGCAGGCTCCCAGACAGATCATGGCTTGTATTTTGACTGGAATAAGATGAATCACAGGCCTGGGTTGGGCATAATGCTAAAATAGTTCACAGAAGCACCACAGAACCAAGACCAGAGGTGGAGCAAAGCGGCTGTGATCTTCTCCATAGGAACCTGCATGTTTGCTCATTAATGCTAAACCATTGAATGAAGCCCTTAGATATATAATGTTTTCTTGAAATGGCTGCAGAAAATCTAGCAATGGGAAGCACAAAAAACTTGATATAAAATCAATATAAATCAAAGGGTCCTCACTTTCCAGGCTACTGTTATTTTTCTTTATTTCTTACTCCTCAGCCCCCTTTCATCTATTTTGCAAAATTACTGTACTTCAAAGTCCTGTCCTAATCTCGTTCAATCCCTCCTAAGTATCAGTCTCTAGTAGGCATGATAAAATGGTAATTTGGCTTCTCTCTGCCAGGGCTTAAAAGGGGAAACGAAGTGTCATTTTTAATTATTTGGTATTTGTTCAAAAACAACTATATGAAAACACTACAGTTTCTGTTGAAATACAGTCAATTATCTTTCCAAAAACATTGGCTTGTACAGAGTACTTTATCTCATTGCATGATTTACATTTAAAAACTGAACTGAAACAAAGGAATTCTTGTATAACTAGCATATTCAGGTTTCACTCAATTTCCATTTTTTTGGTCATTTTTGTCACTGCCCTGAAATAATTGCAAAATGCTGCCTCATTAACAACTTCTATCTGCAGTTCTTGTTATACAGCTACTAAGGGCTTTAAAACCAACATAAATAGTGCTTCTTAATTTGACATGGCACAAACAGCATGCCATTATGAATATGACTTTATTTCTTAACATCTTCTCCAAACAGTATGGCTTATGAATGTATACTAGTAAGAAAAGCCATATACGTATCACGTGCAGGTCTTCACAGAAATGCATTCTATTTATTTTAATTAGTAAGTGGTTTTTGTGCGTCTACTGTTGTTCTTTCACTAATTTATAATTATTTTTATACTATTGCTCTGGATAATTTATACTTTTGATCTCTGGATCTTTTGCGCCAGTCCCTCCTCCATGTTCAGCAATGCATGTGCATCACACATTACTGGGTATGTGGAAAAAGGATGTCAAATGGAATCTCTTTAAGTGCACAGAGGTTTGCTATTGAGGGAATGGGTTGAGAGAGAAAGACAAAATCATTCCCTATGCTGCTATTACATGTCAGTCACTTTTGAGTATTTTAAACATGAGGAAGAAAATATTTATATCTGTCTAAAGCAAGATTCTTCTCTTCTAATGGTGTATTCGTCGTACTTTGCACAATGGGGATACCAGCAATCCTAAAAGAGCACAGTCTGCACTGCATTCAATGATCTGGTACTATTTATGTTATACTTTTAAAATTCTCATGGGCTGGATTCTAAACACATCAAAGAAGTTGCAAAGTTTGCATGAGAAATCAGGTTAGCAAAAACGGAACTCCACAGCGCCATCTGGTGTCACAGTGTTAGAATGCATAAACAACATATATAAAGCATTTTTTCTTTCCCAATGGAGCTGAGCCCCTGTTGAAACCTGTGACTCATTAAAGAGAAAAAAACCTTTCTGTAATTCAGAGGACATAAGACCCATATCATCCTTCTGCCTGGCCAACTTTCTAGTCTTCCTCCTTCGTTATCAAACCCTTTCATTTCCAAATAGCTTTTAGTTGGCAGAAGCTAAATCTGGCTGCTTTACAAACCCTCCCATCTCAAGGTTCCTTTTTTCTCCAACTGATTCCACAATCTTTCAAATTTTGGGTGTGTGTACATGGGTTTATTTGCACAATATAATTTCTTCAAAAATCCCAGGCGCACAACTCCAAGAGGCAGCACGCATGTGCAAATATTAATATATATTGAGCAGAACGGAACTATGGCAAGAGTTCTGTTATGGACATGACAACAAACCGCAGACAAATAAAATAAATAAAATATACCAGAAAGCAAATGCTGCCAAGTTTGCTCACTGTAGCATACCTTTCGTATTTCCTCAGGTAAAGGATGCACAGGAATATGTCGGTCCATATCCTTCTATGGTTTAAATACAGATTTGCAAGACTGGCACACAAAACTGTTAAAAGATTATAAACAGACAAAACTGGTTATAAGTTTGGAGTTGAAAATTCCCCAATATGACCTGCCTTGCTTGTGTTTTACTTTGGCAGCTCAAATGGCAGGTGTACAATATTCCAACCCAACAGCACAATCTGACAACAGCATTTGCACATGGAAAGACATTCAAAAGCAATCAGCTATAACATGGACACACAAAAATCAGCTGTTTGTGGGACAGTCTGACACCTGGCCCGCAAGGGTGCTGCTAGTGCACTGATGTGGGCAGAAGATAGAAGGTGGCTGCTGCAGGAGTTTTGAAGCATATACATTCACAATGATGGTTACCTACTACATTGATTGGGCTGAGTCCAAGGCACCAACAGATACTACCTCTCCTGTACTACATATCAAGAAAAAGAGGTGCTCAAGAAGATTTACTCTGAATTTTTCAGAAACACCAAGCTTTGGGGATAATAGAAGAGGGAAGGAAGACTCCATCTACAGTATATTGTAGCCACTCCCACCAGCTCCCCTCATGCTGTAAAACATGGACGCGGGATACTACAGTAAAAAGGGAACCAATCCTCATTTTCATAAAGCTCATTGGACTAAAAACAGATTACCTCACCTGTGCATATTAGTCACCGGTCACAATAGAAAGGACTGCCAGATGGAAGCACAGTGTGACTCTGCAAGGGTCCTGCGGCCCGCCAGATATTGTTGGACTCCAATTCCCATGAGCCACTGTCAGGATGGACCATGGCCAGGGATGATGGCAGTTGTAGGCCAACATCTGGAGGGCCACCGTTTCCTTATCCCTGGTGTAAGGCAAGTTCCTATGTACTGTAAGCAGGGGAGGAAAGTATCCAGAAGTAGCAGCTGGTAGCTGCCTCACCTATCTCACCTCCTATCTTATAAACATGGTGTAGAGTTTAGTGCGTTAAGCAAGGAGATCCAGGTTCAAATCCCCTCTCAGCCATGAAACTCATGGCCCAGTCTCTCTCTCTCAGCCTAAACTATCTCAGAGTTTATGTGAGGATTAATAATAATAATAAACGGCCTAGGACCCTCGTACCTACGGGACCGCCTCTCCTGGTATGCCCCACGGAGAGCCTCAAGGTCCATAAATAGCAACACCCTAGTAGTCCCGGTCCCTAAGGAAGTTAGATTGGCTTCAATCAGAGCCAGGGCCTTTTCAACACTGGCTCCGGCCTGGTGGAACACTCTGCCTCATGAGACCAGGGCCCTGCAGGATCTGATTTCTTTCCGCAGGGCCTGTAAGACAGAGTTGTTCTGCCTGGCCTTTGGCTTGGAGCCAATTTGATTCCCTCCCCCTCTTTCTTTTTTCTTTTTCTTTTCTCCTCCTGTGATGAGGCTGCATTTTAATATTTTAATGTTGTATTTTAATCTTGTTTTTAAGTTGTATTCATTCAACTTGTTTTTATTATTGCTTGTTAGCCGCCCTGAGCCTGGCCTTGGCTGGGGAGGGCGGGGTATAAATAAAAATTATTATTATTATTAAAACTCAAGGCGGCTTCCAACAGATTAAAACACAATACAACATCAAACATTAAAACCCTCCCTGAACAGGGCTGTCTTCAGATAGTTCTTTTTGTCCTTGACATCTGACAGGAGGGCGTTCCATAGGGCAGGCGCCACTACCAAGAAGGCCCTCTGTCTAGTTCCCTGTAACTTCACTTCTCACAGTGAGGAAACTGCCAGAAGGCCCTCGGAGCTGGACCTCAGTGTCCAGGCTGGACAAGGGGGGTGGAGATGCTCCTTCAAGTACAGTGGTACCTCGGGTTAAGTACTTAATTCGTTCCGGAGGTCCGTTCTTAACCTGAAACTGTTCTTAACCTGAGGTACCACTTTAGCTAATGGGGCCTCCTGCTGCCGCCGCGCCACCAGAGCACGATTTCTGTTCTCATCCTGAAGCAAAGTTCTTAACCTGAAGCACTATTTCTGGGTTAGTGGAGTCTGTAACCTGAAGCGTATGTAACCTGAAGCATCTGTAACCCAAGGTATCACTGTATACAGGGCCAAAAAAAGGGGAGGGATAACTATGCACACAGAGGTTCCTGAAGGAAGAGTGTGGCAAAAGTGTAATCACAAATGCAGAAAAAATATGAATATTTTGCAAGTTACAGCACTGCCCCTGCCCCAATCCACTCCCTTCCTCACATAACCATTAAAATACAAGTCCCCATGTTCATCTCCTTTGCCTCTGGTTCGCCTAGGGAGGCGAAATAAATGAAAATAAACTTCAGCAGCCCGGCTGGAATCTGCTAAGCCAAAGCAACGGGGCTTCACTTTTGTGGCAAAAAGCAGGCCATCGTTGAGCCAAGCGCCTTGCTTGCCCCAGAGAGCAAAACGCAGAGACCCGCGGAACTGCCTCATGCCAAGACCCACTGCGCTGTCTAGGTCAATAGTGCCGACACTGACAGGCAGCTGCTCTGCCCCCGGGGTTTCAGGCGTAAGAAGTAAGCCCTCGCCGAGTAAGGCTTACTCCCCGGTAACTGAGGCGCTCACTCACCCAAGGAGGTGAGCAGGGAAGCGCGGAGACGGAGGGAGCGGAAAGCCCTGCGGACACACAGGAGTAGGCCGCGCCGCTTCCTCGTTGCCCCGGCAACCAGCTTGCCCTCCAGGCAAGGAAACCAGAAGTAGGGCAGGCGCTAAGGGCGGAAATCTCTCCTCTGGCTTCGAGTCCTCCCACCGGGCGTGCGCGGTTGCTGCCGAGCGTTCCACGGCGTTCAGTCAACACGTGCCGCTTATAGCCCCGGTCCTGCGCGTGTTTGAAGGGAAGCGAGCACCGTTTGAGCGCAGTTTCATGGATTTAAATGTATATACCGCCCTTCATTGAAAGTTCACAGGGCTGTTTACGTACAAGATAAGACCAGAACAGTTCTAGGAATACGAGAATGAGAAGGAAAATAAATAATAAAAAAACAGAACTGGGGAGAAACTCTTTGTAATTGCGTTGATGCCCTGAAAATCAATAAAATTTATTTTTTTAAAAACAAAAAAATTATAATAACAACGGCATAAACATTATACCAGTGTGGTGTAGTGGTTAAGAGCGGTAGCCTCGTAATCTGGGGAACCGGGTTCGCGTCTCCGCTCCTCCACATGCAGCTGCTGGGTGACCTTGGGCCAGTCACACTTCTCTGAAGTCTCTCAGCCCCACTCACCTCACAGAGTGTTTGTTGTGGGGGAGGAAGGGAAAGGAGAATGTTAGCCGCTTTGAGACTCCTGAAGGGGAGTGAAAGGCGGGATATCAAATCCAAACTCTTCTTCTTCCTCTAAATCACAATTACTTGTGGGAGCAAATTATGTTGGCCGCAATGAGACTGGCCTCTCAAATCCACATGGAGTTTTGGAGCGCAGTTCTTTACACGTCTGCTCCGTGGTAACGTCCACACAGTAGCAGTTCCAATGAGAGCAACTTCTCCCATTTTCCTTTCAAACTGAACCTGTTACCTTAATTCCCCATGCCCAAAATACCTGCCAGTTTCTTCCGTCCTGCTCCCCTGATTCTTTTACATTAGCTTCTTCCTCCTACAACAGCTTTCCTCTTATGCCTTTCCTTTCTACCCTCTGTTTTGTTTATTAATAACATTAGAAATATTCATTTCTCTATTATTTCCTTCAACACCTCCTCCTCGGAAGGAGACATAGGACGCTGCATTGGTCCATCTACCTTGGTGCTGCCTACTCTGACAGCAGCTCTGCAGGCTTGCAGAGCTGGTCCTCTACCAGCTCTTCCCCTTCCCTCCTCGCCACCTGACCTTTACTCAGCATGCAAGGAGTATGCAGCTGCTGGCATTGCTCCAGACAGCAGGCACAGCTAGGGGGCAGGACAGGCAAGTGAAAGGACACCTGGCAGGCTATGGCCTTGCCTGAGAACGACTCAAGGGTGACCTACTGTCGGAAAAACACAGACCCATGCAAGTTTATGTCATAGGCCTGTGCGCCGGATCCTTCAAGCCCCTAGTGACACCACTGGTCGCCACAATGCCCTTGTTGTTGAACTCTGGTGTTATGTACTGAGTTGAATAGGATCCAAAATGCAGCAGTCTGATTGGTCCCAGAACAATAGGATCCAGAATGCAGCAGTCTGATTGGTCCACAGGAGCCACCCAATCCAGCTCCAGGTGGAAGTGAATCCGCAACCTGATTGGCCTATAGGAGAATCCTGGAATTAGCCAATCACGTGGGGCTCATTGTGTAAATAATGTATATAAAGCAGACATTCTGGGAGAACTTCCATTCCTCCTCGCCACTATGAGCTGAATGAAGAGCATGAAATCCACTCTCCACTCTGAGTATATTTCATCTGAGATGGGGGGAAATGACCAGGGTGGTTGACCCAGTTGCCCTCAAGCATCCTATCCTTGTTGGTGGATAGGATGGTTTTCGAAGGAGCTTTAGGCGCAAGTCAAGGCGCAAGTTTTGGCTTTAGGCGCAAGCCCCAGAACGTAACCCCCCCATGTAAGTTACGGGCTTACTGTATCATAATACCACCACCATTTTATCTTTGCAGAGCCATTCAGAGGAGCTGATTCAAATATTTTGGAATAGATATACATCCTATTAAGAACCCTCTGTGATTGGAGAAGTACAGTGGTATCTCGGGTTACAGACGCTTCAGGTTACATGCTTCAGGTTACAGACTCCGCTAACCCAGAAATAGTACCTCGGGTTAAGAACTTTGCTTCAGGATGAGAACAGAAATTGTGCAGCGGCAGCGGGAGGCCCCATTAGCTAAAGTGGTACCTCAAGTTAAGAACAGTTTCAGGTTAAGAACGGACCTGCAGAATGAATTAAGTCTTAACCAGAGGTACCACTGTATACTCAAAGGCCCAATTTCCACCATTTCCCCCTAGTTCCTTTCATCCACCTGGTGGTGCCAACAGCTGACCTGGTAGCTATGACAACTATATGACTTTACAGCCAGAAGAGACGTGTGTGTATCCATGCAGATGGACACACATCACACCAGAAAGGCAAAAGCAGATCACATCACCCTCTTATCAGCATCTGGCAAATACATTTTTAAAAAAATTGTGCCAGGTTTTACATGTGTTTTAAGATGCTGCTGCTTATGTTGCTTTCTTTTGATTCCTCTACCTCCTCTTATCTTGTTCTGCAAAACTGTCCTGGAAGCTTTGCTGCTTATAGGAATCATTAGAATAAATAAGCGAAGTACTCAGCTTTCTGAGAGAAAACCTGGAAATGGAGCTCTGTTGGGGGTGGGGGGGTCTCCAGAACTAGGCATTGCCGTGCATTTGGTGCAATCCTGCGTACAGTGGTACAGGTTGCATACGCTTCAGGTCACATATGCTTCAGGTTACAGACTCTGCTAACCCAGAAATAGTACCTCGGGTTAAGAACTTTGCTTCAGGATGAGAACAGAAATCGTGTGGGGGCAGCGGGAGGCCCCATTAGCTAAAGTGGTACCTCAGGTTAAGAACAGTTTCAGGTTAAGAACGGACCTCCAGAACGAATTAAGTACTTAACCCGAGGTACCACTGTATATCCGCTCAGAAGCGAGCCCCAGGAAATTCGATGGGGCTTGCTCCCAAGTACATTCCCCTGTCTGCGATCTTGTAAGCCTCCGCTCTGCAGCAGCTGTTCCAGGTCTGTTCTGCTGGCGGAGCAACACTCATTTTCCTCTTAGCCTTTTTCTAGTAACGTAATGCCAAAGCTGCTGCCACTCAGCCGCTGTACAACTGCTGAACTCCAGTGAACCCGAGAGCAACGGAACAGGACTTAAGCCTAATTGTAGCGTTTTGCCTCTGCTCCCATGAACTCTTGGCCTGGGCACGCTGTCATCTCTTACCGGCTTACTACCGCTGCTGCACGACAGACTGCAATGTCCTTGCATGCACTCTTGTGATGCCGCAGCCCGGGCGGTGCCCCCAGCTAAAATTAGCGGCCAGTGATTTGGACGGGCACAGCACATCCAGGCACAATAGGAAGGAAGGAAGCCAGGAAAACAGGGACCTCCTGACCATTTTAATGCTAACAGAACCTGATTTCACTAGAACTCTCTGTGAACCCTGAGCCGTCCCTTCAACCCAGGTCATTCCCCCTAAACTGGGACATCTGTTTACCCTGCACTTGAACTGCCTTTGCTCTGCCAGCCCTGGAGGAAAGCTCTTTCAGAGCAGCGTGCAAGCAAAGGGAAACAAACTAATAAGGGAGATGATCCTCAGGAGTCGGCAGCTCCATCGCAGTGGAGTTAATTCCACTCATATCTTTAGACCTTTCCCTTCATTCTCAATTATTAGTCCTTCTAAACCTACCAAGGTCAAGCCTTCTGAGACGCCTTAGCAGGGCTTGATGCCCACATCCCAGCTGAGTTGTTTTGTTTCCAGACCACTGCGATCTGTCTGAGATGTTGAGATTGATCTTAAGATTGGCTCCGAGGTTCTCATTCTACCAGCTTGTTTGCAGAACGAATTGGTTGCATGGTGTGTCTACTCGTTTCGGACATGACTTGTACATCACTTGGTTACTGAGACCTTGAGGACTGGAAGCGGAATGTGTGAACTCATTTGGTGGCTCGTTTGCACGTTTGAGATTGCAATCATGATAAAACGTGTGGGTGAACCAATGATAAAAGACCCTCATAGTCGTTTCCCATACACCAGGCATGGCCAAACTTGGCCCTCTAGCTGTTTTGGGACTACAACTCCCATCATCCCTAGCTAACAGGACCAGTAGGAATTGTACTCCCAAAACAGATGGAAGGCCAAGTATGGCCACCACTGCCACACACTGAGATTTGCACACCCACTCACAGCTTGTCCATACTAACAGAAGCTACTGTGAGGGCTTTCATTAGAAGCCACAACCAACAATTCATAGCTCATGTGCTGTGAGCAGTTTTGTGCAATGATTCACTGGGAAAGCCATTTGAACCAGCTTTCGAAAGAACTGCTTCTTTTCAGCTGTTTCAGATGAGGGTTTAAAAATCTCCCAACAAGTCTTGGCAAATGAACCTGCCTGCATAGCAATGTACTGCAGTCAGTCGGAATCTTAATAAACCTCTGTGTTTTGCAGCTAGTTTCTTAAGTATCTGGAAGGGGGTTGCCTGCTATCTAGGCCTGGTCTACGTCACAGAATGACATCCCGTCTTTGTGGGGCCTGTTAACGTACTCTGCTTCTGCAGACCCCACCAAACTATGACCCTCAACCTTAGGGAAGAATAAGGAGACAAACTGAAGCCTTAGTGGAATGCTCTAATGATCATGTAGGGTACTCCAAAAGGGCAGGAAGGTTTTTTGAGTGACAGATATGCAGCCAGTGTGGTGTAGTGGTTAAGAGTGGTAGACCCGTAATTGGGTGAACCAGGTTCGTGTCTCCGTTCCTCCACATGCAGCTGCTGGGTGACCTTGGGCCAGTCACACTTCTCTGAAGTCTCTCAGCCCCACTCACCTTACAGAGTGTTTGCCGTGGGGGAATAAGGAAAAAGAGATTGAGACTCCTTCAGGTAGTGATAAAGCAGGATATCAAATCAAAACTCTTCTTCTTCTTCCCCAAAATATGCCTGGAGACTGTGCCGATCCCTTTATTGATTGCTGCTAGCCCACAAGCAGACAAGGAGGTTTTGGGGAAGAGCTATAGCTGGTAGAGTGGTCGATTGAATGCAGAACCTCAGCCCCAGGGGCTTAATTCTGCACACCAGGTCTCTCCGGTCCCTGCTTACTTTCCAGGTCACAGCCCTTGCCGCCCCTCCCGTGTGCCCTCTTTGGAATGCTTTTGTCCGACTGAAATGTGTCCTTGAACTGTGATGGCGTCTCTTGCTTGCCTAGATGGAAGAAAGAGAGAGATCTATGCATATAACACCTTTGACTTTTGTGTCACACCTGTGTTTGCTTGTGGTCCTGCCCACGACTGGCATGAGGTCCCTGGAAGCCCCAGGTACGTCTGGGACAAACTTCTCCGAAACCCCTTCCTTGCTACCAGTCAATGAAGACAACACTGAGCTCAGTCGAGTGATAAGTTCCTATATTCCCGTAGCTCTCTGAACCTTTAAAATAATTCATCCCCTGTGCACTGGTAAATACAGTAGAGGATATAATTTTTTAAAACTTTCTTAGGGGTGCCATATGTTCTTTTTTCCAGGACAGGTCCTCTTTTTCATGGGTATGTAAAATGAGTCATCATAGCGATCCATAGTTAAAAGTAGAAGTCGGCAAATGTGTCCTCTGTTTTGCTCTTCAAAATATGGCAACCCTAAATTGAGACCAAGTGTGTTACTGATTTCCTTACTTGTGACTATTTGATTATGTAACACAACTCTTGATCAAGCATCTGCTACCATTCAGAATTATAAAGGGCTTTCAGCAAGCACGGAGGAAGGGAAATAAAGCAGCATTACTGTGGTGCCATTCGTCAAGCAGATTTTCACTCCTGGAGGGCCAATTCAACCAACTGTTACTTCTAAAACGAAGAGGATGTGGCTGATACAATATCAACAGCTAATCCTGTGTATTTCTACTGAGAAGCCCCATTAAGTTCAAGGGGACTTACTCCCATGCAAGTGTACATAGGATCACAGGCTGCAATTCGGTGCACAGTTGTAAGTCCCGCTGAATGAAGTAGCACCTACTTTTGAGTAAATATGCAACAGGCTGTAGGGTTATTATACAACTCTTCTCATGCCAAACCCCAACAAGCTCTGCTGCTAGTTAGTACCAAACCGGATAAGGGCCTTTCCCCCACATACTGCTAAGCACATCTGCCTCCCAGTGAGTTGCACAGTGAGACGAGGGCTTGCTCAGATATAGTTCTATCTACATCTACATAGCTCCTTATTTCAGACATAGTGATATATCAATATATCATGATATTTAGCTGGCGATATATCACGAAGCTGAAAACCAGGTATCGCCCAGTGCTACTGTTCACCTCTGCAAAGTTCCATCCTTATTTCAGACATTGTGATATATCGGTATATCACAATGTTTAGTTGGTGATATATTGCAATGTTGAAAACCAGACTGGTAGCAATGGCCCAGCCGTATTGGCTACATGGAAGGTTAACCTGCTTAAACACACACACACACAGAGTTAACCTGCTTTAAAAAATACACGGAAGGTTAACCTGTGGGGAAATGCTGCTTTGAAAAAAAAAGTCTGGTGTATTTTAAGGGCATATGTTGTGAATTGAGAAGTTTTATGTACTTTTCCGTAACTATAGCAATGTCAAAAATACAAAACAAGCAAGCATCATTGGGTGTGGGCCAGAGAAGCAGAAACATATATGCCTTGGGCACGCATGCTTTATATTCAACAGGCCCATTTAATTCTTGGTAACAAGTCACTCCATGTGTAGAAACAGGTGCTCCTGAATAATAATCATGTGCGATCTCAAACATGCCTCCACCTCTCTAAATGGTGTCCCTGCTGTAAATACTTATCAACATGAGAAGATCCCTTGATGGGTGGATAGGCTCAAAGGTTCATCTTGTTCAGCATCCTTTCTCCCACAGTGGCCAATCAGGTGCCGCCAGAAAGCCCGACAAGCAGGGCGTGGAGGCAGGAGCTGGAACACTCAGCCTCACCATGTCATGATGAACAGCATTCGATAAGCGTATTATACTTGACTAATCTAGCCCAAAGCATGTCTGTGAGGAAATGCTGACTCTTCAAGCACTGATCCTGCCAGGTACAATAAGAAAAGCCAACCTGGCTGGAACAAATGTTTACTTATTATTGCCAAGCTACCACAATGTTCTCCTCCCACGCTTGACAAGGGTAGCGTTGGAGCCTGGCTCCCAAGCAAGTGCATACTGGAGAGCAGAGGTAAGGAGTGTTCTGGCGTGGGGTGTGTGTCTCTCTGTGTGTAAATGAGACACAGAGAAGAGGATGATGCTCCTATACATGCAAAGTAGAACGGAACACAAGCATCTGAACAAGCAGAAATTGTGCAGGAATACCAAGGGCCAAGATGATAACAAGTTCCTAACCGGAACAGCTCACACCCAAATTAAAGTCTAGGCTTGCTGAAACTCCTGGCGTGTCTTCCAGCTATTGAGAATAATTTGGGAGACAACCACACACCATTCAGAGCTCCACTAGCATAGCCTAGGGATGATGGGAACAAAGTGGATTCAGCAAATATTTTGCAAAAGGAAAAATGCAAGAATGACCCTACACTACAGTCTAAGGACTATAAGTTGTGCTTCATAAAGTGGGTACTCTACTGTACTTAGGTTCAAAATGTTTATTATCTTAGCGCAGGCAGCCACAACTTCAAAGATCCCTTTCCTTTGTAGAAAGGTCTACTGTAATTTTAACTGGCGAACATAAACAGCCACCCAAACCTCCATTTGTTTCGTTTTCCCTCTTCTGCACAGGGAACGCATGTTTACATTTAGACTGCTTCAAAGCAAGAGTTATAACACTGGAGGGAATGTGGGGGAGGGTCTCCCCGCCCCCTCTATCTGAATGACGACATTAAAAAGGGCCTCGCTCTCTTCAAAACTTCTTTCACCAGCTGGAGAGGCGTGGGAAATGTTTAATCTCTCAACGCAGGAGCCTCCCTTCCTCCGTCCTGGGAAAAGTTCTATTGAGAAGTTGGGGGAACACCCTCGGGTTGCAGCCCTATGCAGGCTTACCTAGCAGCAAGTCCAGTGGAACTTGCATCGACACGCACAGGAATATTGCAGAGTAAACATGCATAGGAGTATTGCTGGGTAAACATGCGCAGGATCTGGCTGCCAACCAGCCGAGGAGGGGATGAGAGGGGGCGCCGGCTGCTTGCAAGCAATCGTATTTTTCTCTAGATAAGACAGAGGACGTCGCGTTCCCGTTCTCGCCGCGCTCCCAGGACGAACGCCCCCTGCTCGTCCCCGGCGCTCGCGTGACTGGCTCCCCGGGCCGAGCGCGTTGGGCAAGCGGGAGTCACAACGGCTTAGCGCTTAAGCGGCTCCTCCCCGCCGCGGCACCTGCACGCCAGCCCGGCGGTAGCAGCAGGAAGAGGGCGCCGGGGTCACTGGGGCGGGAGGGGAAAGCGAGTGCGTGCGCGCTCTGCCGCCAGCCCGCTGATCCCGTCGCAGCACGCAAGCCTGGAGCCCAGAAGGCAGCGGCAGCTGGCCTTGCGTGCCAGCGCCGCACGCAAGGCACTGCACACGACGGCGCCCGGCACGGAAAGCGCCGCCGCGCGCACTGGACTCGGCCGCGCCCTCCCCGCGCACGCAAGCAAGCCCGGGTCGAGGAGATCGCCCTCCCCCCAGGGGAGGAGGGGGGCGTGGGAGGGAGTCCCCAGCGTAGCGCTGCAGGGCAGGATCCGACCGGCCCGGGGAAGCGTCTGGCGCTGCAACAGATCGCAGCCGCAGTAGCAGTCACGCTCTGCTTCGCCGAGACACGCAGCCTGGGCGCAGAGCGGCGCCCGGGGAGCAAATGAGCCAGATGGCACTGCAGGGCACGACTCGGCACACCGGGGAGGGCGGGGAGAGGGAGACCCCCGTCGCCTCACTGCATGTCACGATCGGAGGAGGGGCGGGGGAGCTGGCACTGCAAAGCACGGGAGATCTCTACTTGGAACCTCGTTTCTCAGTATCTTGAGTATTTTATAATATAAAAGGAAACAGCAGGGACAGAGCACGATCTGTTTCCCTGGCTATACAGCACTGCTGAGATCCACAAAAGAGGGCGATCACCCTGGCGGGGGTACCCGCTGTGCGCCATTTCCAACCTTCAAGTAACGTGTGAAAGGTTCACCACCTGCCCTCGCACGCGAACTTAATGCAGAGGGGTTGCTGCCTACCCCCGGTCCCTATGCCTCTTAGCAACGACAAGGCAGGCGGAAATTCAACCTGAGCGTGACGACGCCTGCTTCCCCTACATTTTGCAGAGGGTCCCCGCCTATGTTTGGGCTTTTCTACTATCTATCACGCCCCTTTGAAAAAGATACACAAGCGCCCTTTCAGAATGTAAAGCTGGCAATCGCGCGAATACAAAGGGGGTGCGATGTGTTCACTTGGCGAGGATTTCTACACGTGGCGAGAGGCACTCTCCCCTTTATTCGAGCTCGGAGCCCTTAGTTAAATTAACTAAATCCGGCCCTTGGATGTGTGTGAACGCAGAAGCGGTGGCCAGCAACACACGCCCACCCTCCCCAGGGACCCTTCTGACATGTCGAGGCAGGATCAACACCACTGCCGACCAGGCCCAGTGGGGAGAAGGAGGTGCGGAGTTATTCGTTGATTTTTAAAAAACCTTTTCTCTTCCTCCAAGAAGCGCACATGATTCTCTTCCATTTTACCCTCACAACAACCCTGCAGATTAGCCGGTGGAACGACTGGCTCGTGAGCTGTTGATTTCTGATTCTAGGCAAACCGCTTAAAACTACTGCGCCCTGCCTCTTACTCGATCGGTGCGGATGAAAGCAGGACGGGGCGTGTGGTTCGAGGGATGGCAACCTCTGACTCACTAAGGCTCATAGATCTGGTGTCACGCACGCCACTCGAGGCGCCCCAGGGCTCAGCCCCACAGCCAGTTTCGAAGATCTGGCGGTAGTATGACAAGAGTGCCTCTGTGCACGCACAGAGAGGCGCGCGCCCCTCCCGCTGCTGAGCAGCCTTGGCTCCTTTGGGGATGGAAGGGCTACTCGCTCAGGCCCGTCTCTCGGTTTAATCGCTCGTGTTGCAGCTGCGCTGGGCAACAACGACCCCAGGAGGAGCTTCTCCCTTTCCCACCCGCTCAGGGCGACCCGACGACTCCTAGCCAAAGTCCCCTCCTCCTCCTCCTGGCGCGTCCCCGCTTCTATTTCTTTTTCAGCTGCGCTTCGCGTGTCGAGCCGCCTTCGAAGGCTGCAACTCCCTCCGGGCTGGGCTTGGAGACGCGCTGCTGGGAGCTTTGCGTGCCGAATCGAAAGCTGGCCTGACTCGCTTAATCCGGAGCTTGGCAATAGCAACAACAGCAGCGCCGTCGGCCGGGCCTCTTTGATCCCTTCCAGCGGGACAGGTTGGCTGGAGGAGGAGGCCGTGGCGGTCCTTCTTTCACCCCTCCTCCCCACCCCCGAGCCCTGGCCTTGCCACGAGAGGCGACCCGAGGGCCCAAACAGCGTGCTTCTTGACGTAGGGACGCGCGACACGCGTCCGCCGCCGCCGCCCCCCTCCTCTCTCGTTAACCCAATTGCAGCCCGGAAGCGGCCACTGTCAACACCCGAGAGCGCAGCCATCGCCGGAGATGAGGCAATTACCTCGTCTGCCTACTCGGCGGAGCTATTTTGAGATACAAAGGCTGCAGAGCACGCGCGCCGGCCCCCCTGCTGGGCTCTCGGAATGCGAACGCGGGGGAGGATCCGGCGCGGAGTTCCAGTCCCGGAAGGGTGCTCAGCCCCCGCACCTGTTCCAGGAACTCCCCCCGCCGCATTTCGCCCCCCTGACTTGGCGACGCAGCTAGGCGAATGGCGGTGCCCTCGAGCATGTGCAGAGTGCCCTTCGCAAGTGTAGACGTGACGTGTACGCGTCTAGGAGGACACATTATGATTGCAGTATTATTACTAAGCATTAGTGTAACTAGAGTAAGCCGGTAGAGGTACCTGTTTTGGGTGGAAACTGGACACGGGTGCAGGAAGTATGTTACAGGTCGCGTTACCTACTGTTATTAAAACATTGCTAAGTTTCAAAATACGTTTTTTGCATCACTAAACATCATACAAAAATGGACCTCTGAGTCAATCTGACCATACATGGACACTGTTTGTTGATTTACCTGGTGTCCTTCCTCCCTAGCCATTTCCTTATGCTATATTTGTTTTTATTACACCTGTGATCTTCTGGGAACAGTCAGCTATGGCATGGGTCCCAGTCTCTTTACCCAGGCACATGGGCATAGCTGTTAACTTTCAGATTTGAAAATAAGGGATCAGCAGCCTTGAAAATAAGGGATCAGCGGTCTCACCTGTCCCGGGGACAGTCTATGGGATATCTAACAATCTGGGATAGCAGCGGGATACAGCGCTAGAATAACAGAATTTCCCGCAAAAAAAGGGAAGGTTGACAGGTATGCACATGGGTGTAGCCAAGTAGGGGGCAGGGAGGAGCAACTGCCCTCCCCCAAATCAATAAAAATACATACCGGTAGGTACCGGAAGTTCTGCCCCCTCTAATAAAAGCCCTGCCCCCCCCCCCGACAAACTGAGCAAGTCCATTTTCTACCCAGCAGATAAGAATAGGCACTATTCCTTCAGAATGATTCCCTATTTTGCGCAAACTGCCATGAGATTAAAAAATAATGATGGGTTTTGAAAAATCACACACAAGAAGTCCTGAGACAGCCAGTATGGTGTAGTGGTTAGAGCATGGGTAGGCAAACTTAGGCCCGGGGGCCGGATCCGGCCCAATTGCCTTCTAAATCCGGCCCACGGACGGTCCAAGAATCAGCATGTTTTTACATGAGTAGAATGTGTCCTTTTATTTAAAATGCATCTCTGGGTTATTTGTGGGGCATAGGAATTTGTTCATTTTTATTTCCCCCCAAAATATAGTCCGGCCCCCCGCAAGGTCTGAGGGAAGGTGGACTTGCCCCCTGCTGAAAAAGTTTGCTGACCCCTGAGTTAGAGGTAGACTAGGAGACCCGGTTTTGAATCCTAGCCCAGCCATGAAGTTCACTGGGTGACCCTAGGCCAGTCACAGTCTCTCAGTCATAACCTACCTCACAGGGTTGTTCCAGTGTTTAAATGAAGAGGGAGAGAACCATGCATTGCCACCTTGAGCTTCTTGGAGAAAAATGGTGTGGTATTAAATGCAATATATAGACTAAACCTAAGGTCTACTTAAGATTCAGCAGCCGTTCCAACAGGCCTGCCAGAAATATTTAAACTAACATTCCACAAGTGTTGTAAAAGTGTCCTGCAAGCAAGTCTTGGGATGCTGAGGTTGCTTGCTATGTAAGCAAGAGAGGCATGAAGACATGAACTCTGGAAGAGAGAAATTGAACAGCACAGTCCTGTGCATATTTACTTGGAAATAACTTCCTCTGCTTTCAGACCAGGGTGCGTGGAATTGCAGCCTTATCTTTGGAAGCCTGGTGCATATTCATTCTTTGATAGTTGCTGTATTGAGTGACTATGCTTGAATGGACAGATCAATTGTTTTGTTATGCTTGTGTTTTGGGTGTGAAACAAAAGGAGGCACCATGTTTGGGTGAGTGAGAGTGGGCATTTGTTCAGCTTGCTTTTGGGTAGCCCATGCTTAGGGAATTTCTCATGGATCGGATCTGTCTTTCCCTCAACTGTGTTGGGGCCACCTCACCTTGCCTTAATGGGAGGCTGACCTGCGTTTACATTCTAATT
The DNA here is from genome assembly GCF_027172205.1 of Podarcis raffonei. NCBI lineage: Eukaryota > Metazoa > Chordata > Lepidosauria > Squamata > Lacertidae > Podarcis > Podarcis raffonei. The sequence goes on along the minus strand of NC_070606.1, from coordinate 80,685,567 downwards.
TGGGGCCCAAGTCAGATAAAGGATTCTTATGCAAGATTTCTGTATGCAGTGCCTACTCAAGTGCAGTCTTATGCGTTCTTTACTCAGAAGTATGTTCCATTGAGTTCAATGGCACTTCTCAGTAAGTGTGTTGTTTAGTCGTGTCCAACTCTTCGTGACCCCATGGACCAGAGCACGCCAGGCACTCCTGTCTTCCACTGCCTCCCGCAGTTTGGTCAAACTCATGCTGGTAGCTTCGAGAACACTATCCAACCATCTCGTCCTCTGTTGTCCCCTTCTCCTTGTGCCCTCCATCTTTCCCAACATCAGGGTCTTTTCCAGGGAGTCTTCTCTTCTCATGAGGTGGCCAAAGTATTGGAGCCTCAGCTTCAGGATCTGTCCTTCCAGTGAGCACTCAGGGCTGATTTCCTTCAGAATGGAGAGGTTTGATCTTCTCGCAGTCCATGGGACTCTCAAGAGTCTCCTCCAGCTCCACAATTCAAAAGCATCAATTCTTCGGTGTCTCCTAAGTGGGAACCTTGCAATTCCAAACTCACCTGGAAGTAAAGCCCTTTGTGTACCCAGTGGGACTTGGGGTTGTATCCAGAAAAGTCCACCCATTAGTGCAAGGACTTCTGCTTGCACAATGCAAATCTCCCTTCTCTCCTCCCCGACACCCTGCTGCCACACCCCACCCAATCTGCTGTCTGGAGGAACATGGGGAGAGAAGAGAGGGGAAGTCCTTGTGCAAACAGGATGATTTTGCTGGATACAGCCTTTACTTCTCAGTAGACATGAATAGCACTGCACATTACCCATCTCTTTAAATCCACCACTGGGGTGGCTAAAGCCTAGTGAAAGCTGCAGTGGGTTTCCCGTTCTTTCAATGCATATCAAGTTATCAGTGTGTGGGGTGGTGACCCCAAGCCGCCTTTGGAGTTACCAGGATGCAGAATCGTGGTGGTCCAGGATGAAAGTGTGGTCCTGTGTGAGAGCACCCAGAGAGAGAGGAAGGCTTTGATCTGATCGTGCAGATGCTTTTTTTATTTTGGCTGCATTAATTTTAGCCCAAGGAAATTGCCATCTGTCCCTGTTGTACCAGAAATAGTCTCTTTCTTCTCTCATCTCTGTCACACACACTTTCCTTTCCTTTAATTTATTATATCTGTGGATTGACTTGCACAGCAACCAGAGGGTAAAAAGGGGGTGCAGTGTGTGTTCTTAGTGTGTTTGCACACCTGCTCCTTTTGTATGAGATAGGGAGATATGTATTGGAAACAGCAAATACTGAGAAATGCTACAGGTAGGTCATTCGAAGGACTATACCACTGTAAACTGCAGACTGGAGATCATGTGTAACGTTTCCCTCCATATAAAAAAGTAGAACATTTGAAGCCTGGAGATGGTGCAATCCTTCACTCTGGCATGCTGCTTTTGTACAGGCAAGGATTTTTATTTTTACAGGGAGAAGCATTTGAACACACAACTCTCCCACCTGCAACCTGAAGGCTACACATGCATCCCAGCAGTTCTCTGCATTGTGTAGATTGCCCGGGGTTTCTGAGCAAACATGAGTAGAAAGGCTGTAAATTCCCTCTGTACAGCCCTAGATAATGCAGTCAGATTATCCCGCATTTCCAGACGCCCTTTCTCCTTCCCTGTTTGCAGATCCTTTTAATAAATCATCACTTTAGCGCACTGCTTAGCACTCGTACTGCGCTTTACAAGGTGAAAGCTCCTTACAAACATTAACAAATCGTGAACTGTCACGTAGGAGGCCATATGTTCAAAGGTCAAAATTGACTGCTTAAAGCTCCATCTTTTAACACTAACTAAAACACCTACCCACCCTAGGATTTCTCTCTCCAACATCCTTGGACTTCCCCCTTTGGCTATTTAGTCCTAAATCAACCGTGGATAAGCCCACTGACATCAGTTGCCAAAGGAATCCGAAATGGTTCAGATGATGCCTTATAGTGGACTAACAGGTTCTTTCTCACATACATGAGCATTTAAGTGTAGGAAACATGCCTTTATCTCCATTTCTGAAATGTATTTTTTTCTCACTGTCTCGTTTAATTGCAGCAAAATACTCACTAATGTTGCATTTTCAAAATCGGCAAGTACACCCCCCTCTACCACTGCATTTATTTATTTAAGGTATTTCTAGCTTAGCTCTTCAGAGTGGGGTACAATGTAAGGCACATAATGCAATAAAACAAAACAAAACAAAATCACATTATTTATAATGATAAAACCACATTTTAAAACCGACAAAACAGCAGCAACAAATAAGCCTTGTGCAGCAGTGGCAAAGCCCATCCCACAACCAGGCCTAACTATCCATTAGAGGCCTGTTACCTCCCCTGCAGGTTTACGCAGTAATTTGCACTAAGAGACTTGCGGCAGGAGCAGGGAAATGCTGGATGTGATGACGTCATGCCACACGCGTATCATTGACTATAGACATTCTGAACGAGACTTGTGAGGGGAGAACACAGGTTGGTAGCAATTAACCTAATGTCTAGTTAGGAACAACATGGGGGTGCTTTGGCCTGCTAGACCAACTTCAGCTTCCATCCCCAGTCACATGGGCACAGCCAAGATTTTTGTGTTCAGTAGGTTCAGGGTTCAATCCTTAGCATCTTCAGGTAGGGCTGAGAATTGCCTGGATCTGAAACCCTGCACAACAGCAGCTGCTGCCAATTCAGGTAGGTTACAATTCTCACCCATGCGTCTTTGTCTATACATGTCTGCCAACTGGAGGTAAACTGCAGTTCACTATCCCGATATAACTTGAGGGCAAAAAACGCAAGGCAGTTTTTTTGCACAGGTAGCGGTAGAACATCCTAACTGCAATGGCCCTCTCTCTGCCTCCCCTGCTTTTAAATGCTGTTGGCCAGGATGCGTGCAAAGAAAAGAGGCCACAAATGGAACCTCCCCCCTGACTCTTAATTCTTATCACCACTGGAGATATTTAATTCCTAGCCTTGAATGTATCCGAGAGAAAAGCCAGTGCCTTTGATCAGCGTTCGAAAACAAAGGCGCTTTGAACATATGTTCCTCCTGCGTGAGCCTCGCACGGTAATTTGCTTCGGTGGGGAGCGTTTCTGAAAAGGGGGGGGGGCCATCGGGGCTGCGGGCGGAGGGCATGGGGAGATGAAGGAGGAGCTGGGGACAGTTGCCTGCGAGCAGCCTTCGCTCTTCTCACGCTATCGCTGTGCAGATTTCAGGCGAAGGGTGTCGTCGTGCACATCGGCAGCGGAATCAGTTTAAATAACCACAGTGTTGTGGTGGTGAAATGGAGTAGTCACGCAGCAGCCTGCCGGGAAATCTGGGGAGGGGAAGGGGACCGCCCCCCTCCTTCCCCACGTGCAACCCTGGCTGGCTGCCTATTCTTCGCACTGCCTGATTTGGAGAGGGCGGAAGGGGGGCGCTTGCCAATTGCGCACGCGAACGACGCTCCGGCCCCAGCTCTCCCTTTTGCAAAATTGAAAAGCGCAGCGGCTGGGAACAGCTGACTCACACGGCCGGCAGATCGGTATAGAGCAGAGTTTAAAGCGTGAGAGGCCGGGAGCTGCGGGGGCCGGGAGAAGAGGGCGCGCGAGGAGAGGCAAGGCGCGCGCGGGCCCACACGCCCGCTTTCCCGCCCCGCGTCCGCTGCCCCAGGCGGTGGCGGCAACAATGGGGAGAGCCGCTCCTGCCTTTCCTCCACCTTTGTCGTTCCTTCCTGCTCTAAAATAAACGAGGTTTCTTTTCTTCCTTTCGCTCTCTCTCTCTCTCTCTCCACCTTCCTCTCAAATCAGGCAACGCGGAAACCAGAAACCAGCCCCAGAAAGAGCTGTGGCTCCAGCTATTGCCGTGGGTTGGACTAGACGACCCTTTCCAGCTCCACAATTCTGTGATTGTATGAAGAGAAGCTGCTCAACTTAATTTAGAAATATATTTTTTTCAAAGCCCCGAGATCCTTTGTGTGCAATAGGATGCAGGCAGACTCGAGAGATTTCACCACCTAAAAGTGCAAAGCCTGCACACGAGAAACGTGCTTGCCAACATGTCTGGCATACAAGCACAGTCATCTGGGAGTAGCCATTGGCCACACCTTGTTGAGTGTACACTGCGTATTATCGGAGTTCGAGGACACATTCCAGCCAGGCACCAGCACCTGAGGAAGGCTAGGGAGGGCAGAGCCTGAAGAGAGTCCCAAGGTCCAGACAGAGAGGTGTGGAGGCCACATTCTGCTCCGGGCCTGAAGTTCCCCACTCCTGGCCTAAAGGACCGACTCACACATTGTAGGACAGAAAACATCTCCTTGGGCCACCAAGTGCCAGGGAGCCACAACCAGTAGCAGACAGTGTGCCTCGTGATAGCTGTGTCGCTGCTTCTAACCGGGAGGCGTGAGATAGCATGGAGCTCATTGCTGTGCCAATGCACCAGCCCATTGCTTTGGCCCCATTGGTGGTGCTTTGGCTCCATTTCTTCTCTGGGCCACCCTTTCAGAATAAAAAATTTCTCACTCCACACCAATTTTTATTTTTCCTGATAAGAAATACACTGGAAAACAGAAATAACTAGCAGCTGTTTGCAAGACAGTACATAGCTACTTTATGATATGATTATACCAGAAAGTATAAAACAATGCAAGAAACATGAGAAAGTGAATCATTCCCAAAATATAAATGAGCATCTTACATATGTACCTTACGTACATATACAGTGGTACCTCTGGATGCCAACGGGATCCGTTCCGGAGCTGCATTTGCATCCTGAAGCGAATGCAACCCGCGCGGGTCGCAATTCGCTGCTTCCGCACATGCGCGTGACGTCATTTTGAGTGTCTGTGCATGCATGAGCAGCGACCCAGAAGTAATGCACTCCGTTACTTCCGGGTCGCCACGGAGTGTAACCTGAAAACGCTCAACCTGAAGCACATTTAACCCGAGGTATGACTGTACAAACTCAATGAGAGACGTGAGCTTGCTTTCGGTAGGTAATCTCCTTTATATTGGGTCTCATCTGAGGGAAACTCTCATCTCATCAACCGAAAGCAGCTTTTATTTCTTCTGATCTTGATGCTATACTATACTACACGACACTGAAATCTTTAAATGTTTCTTTGACAGTCCTTTAATCTTCCTGCCACACTTGGCCTCCTCTCCTGCCACACCCTTTGAGAATCACTGATCAACCCAGTACAGTGGTACCTCGGGTTACATACGCTTCAGGTTACATATGCTTTAGGTTACAGACTCCACTAACCCAGAAATAGTGCTTCAGGTTAAGAACTTGCTTCAGGATGAGAACAGAAATCGTGCTCCAGTGGCGCAGTGACAGCAGGAGGTCCTATTAGCTAAAGTGGTGCTTCAGGTTAAGAACAGTTTCAGGTTAAGAACAGACCTCCAGAACGAATTAAGTTCTTAATCCGAGGTACCACTGTACTAGTCTCCCCGCTGCCACTGCCTCCAGAGCCATAGGTAGGTGATCTTGCGCCCCAAGCAGAACTGTCCAGATTGCACCCCCAAGCCACTGACAAATTAGCTCATCTTTCCGCCTTTCCTCCAACCCACCTCCCATTCAATTCACTCTCTATTTAAAACCTTTTCTTGTGAGGTAGTAATATTTTTATTTATAGATATATTTATGGACATATTTTCAAGCCAAGTTTGTGCCCTGCACCCCTGGCGGGGGCCCACCTCACCACCCCTTACCTATGGCCCTGACTGCCTCCCCCCCACACACACCAATGTCTTCTACTGACCACAGCCAATCCCAAATGAATTTGTATCATGTACAGCTGTTTAGATGTGCACCCAAAGCATTTTACATTTAGACTTGGGAAGGGGAAGTCATGCATGAGCCGCTCTGAGATCAAGGGAAGGGACAATAAATATGTGCATATGGAAAGGTCTTCGCCCACTCCATTGTTTTCCTGTAAGGGAAGCTTCCTACTGGCTCAGCATTAAAACACGCAAGCAGGGCTTCCCACAGCGCTTTCAGGAACCATGATACAGAGGAACAGCGCATGTACTTTTGTGTGTACATCTAGGAATCAAGCTAATACTACATCCAGGCTTAGGTGCTAAGAGGTCTCATTCTGAACCGTTTCACATCTTCTGCAAGCTGTTCTTTCCCTCATCATAATGGGAATGCGAGCACGAAGCCGTCAACTAACAACTAGGCTTTTTCTCTTGTCTGGTATGAAATGGATTTGCTGTGGAGTGTTATTGTCAGGTTAGTAGCAGAGAGAGAAGAGAAGAAAAGCAAATAAGAGGAGAGCTTCCTGCCTTAAAAAAATAAAAATCAAACCAATCTTATGGGAAGCTTTTGAGCTTCACAAAGAAGGTGCTGGTTTCCCCCCCTAACTTGATTTTTTTTTTTTAAAAATCCCTCAATGTTTAGGAAAGAAGAGATTTGCAGCATTGTTCCAAATACAGTCTGTTGTGTGAGTTGGTAAAGTTTAGCACAGGCAATGCAGGACTGCTGTTACACTGTTAGTTCTACATATTTTTGGTACGATGCAAAAGTTGTCATGTACAAAGTCTAGTACAAAGGCAACTTGTGTTGGTGGGTTGGGACTCACACCTTGGCCTCAGCCTGACCAAATTCAGCACCACCACACACGTGGAGATGGAGGAGCAAGAAAGGTTCTTGAAATTTGGGCTGAAGAGGGGTCCTGTGTTTGAAGAGATTGAAGACCACTGATGCTCAAGACAACAAAGGAAGAGCTTATTGGAACACAGAGTCAGGCCATTGGTCCATCTAACTCAGTATTGTCTCCACCACACTTAGCTCATGTGCTGTCCACCTAATCTTACTGGGCTACAGTTCCCATCATCTACCACCCCTGGGTACGCTGGTGAGGCTGATGGGAGTTGTAGTACACCATGTTAGTCACCAGTGATCAGTAGTAGTAGTAGTAGTAGTAATAGTAATATATTTACACCCTGCCCATCTGGCTGGGTTTCCCCAGCCACTCCGGGCGGCTCCCAACAGAATATTTAAAACACAATAAAACATCAAACATTAAAACTTCCCTAAACAGGGCTGCCTTCAGATGTCTTCTCAAAGTCAGATAGTTGTTTATTTTCTTGTCATCTGGTGGGAGGGCGTTCCACAGGGCAGGTGCCACTACCGAGAAGGCCCTCTGCCTGGTTCCCTGTAACCTCACGACTGGGTTATCATGCTATCTCTGCTATGATCTTAGCTGAGACCATGAGAAAATTTGTCCAAAGTGAGTCTTGAGAAACGGAGGTCCGTACAGAATGCTCAGTTGTATTTGTTCTCTCTCTGTGTGTAGACAAAGCTGGATGTGGGGGGGGGTGTGGAATGCAGGAGGACTCAAAAGAGATCCAGCAGAGAGAGTCAGTTAACACAGCATGGGGAAGGAGGCGGCAGAAACTGAGCTGGAGGAGGTCTCTGGGAGCAAAGGCAAGGGCATTGCATTTAATGCATGAGATGCCGCGGTGCCAGCTAAGTGGCTCCGAGGAGAGGGGCACACGGTCAGGATGACAAGCGTAAGAGATGATTTTGGCAGCAGTTTGGACAGGCTCAGAAGGGGGCAAAGGCAGGCATTTCGTAAAAAGGCCAGAGGGAAGGAGGCACAAACACTGGGAGCTTTTCGGAAAAGATGGTGGAAGGGGCTTGTTGGTGCTATGGAGGCGGAACAAAAAAAGATTAATATTGTTAAGCATTTGGGAGTGGATAGGCTGCATGCCTGGAATATTCCTGGAATAACCAGGCTAGCTTCCTGGTGAGGCGATAGCCTAGGTAATGGGACATTAAGGGAACAAAGAAAGTGTTGGCAGACACCAAATTGGTGGGGCCCCCTTCCCTCAATTGGCTGGTAGTTATAAAGACAAAGGCCGGAGTTGAGAGTTGAGCTAGAAGCCAGAGAGAGAGAGAGAGAGAGAGAGAGAGAGAGAGAGAGAGAGAGAAATGTTTGATTTCTGTTTGAATCCAAGGCTGAGGCTATGGGAGAAGCAAAGTGCTTTTGGGGTGTTGATGCTGTGAACCCCTCAAATGTAGGCTCAGGATATGTGTGTCTGTGGTGTGTGTATGTTATATATATGTGTGTGTTTGTTTGTGTGTCTCTGTGTGTATATAAATAAACCATATATCATAAAGACACCACAGTCTTCGCTGTGCCTCATTCCGAACCCTGGGTAAGCGCCTGGAACCCTCGCAGTCTCACACACTTGGAGATGGGGGTGACATGATGCAACATTATCTAGAGCTGTCAAGGAAGAGGCTAAGAACACACAGGAACTCTGTGTGTGTGTGTGTTTGGGTTGATATATTGCATTATACTAGGAAAGCTTTAAATGGAGCTTTTGTTTTCACAATTTTTAGACATGGGCTGATTCCTGGGCCTCCTATATACTCACAGAAGTTGTGCTGTGCTGAGAATTGTTGGGATACTCCCTATTCCCCTCACAGAGCTACAATTCCCAGAATTCCCTGGGGAGGGGGATTGGTTGTTAAACCACTCTTGAGAATTATAGCTCTTTGAGGGGGAACACGGTGTCTCCCAACCACTCTTCTGAACTCTCTTAAGAAACCACAGCTCCCAGGAGACTGTTTAAAGTGGTATGACACTGCTTTAAATGTATAATGCAGACGGGGCCTCATGCAGTGTCTGTTGTAGTCATTGAACCTGGCAAGGGAACTGTGGGTTCATTCCCTGCCTAGTCACAAAACCTACTGGATGGCCTAACCTACCTCACTGGGTTGTTCTGAGGATAAAGCCTTTTAGCTCATTGGGGGAAGCAGGGTTTACCATTGCAATGATAATAAATTAATAATAATAAATTTATTAGTCTTCAGGAGTGCTACTTTTATTCAGTAGTAAATGTGCATCCTGCTTTTCTTCCAAAGTGGTCTCTATAGGATGATTCTCAGCTTCCCACATGACCTTGCCAAGTGTCCTTGGACGACAGCTTGCCCCAGATGTTTTAGACTACAGTTCCCATCAGCTAGGGTTGCCATATTTTGAAGAGCGAAAAAGAGGATGCTATGACAACTCTCATTTTAAATACTCCTAATATATGTAGGCTATAGAAGCTGTGTTAGGGGCAGGAGAAGTGAAGAGGAAAGCAAGTCTTCAACCATTAGTTATGTCTATCTCTTATCCAGAAACTATAGCCGAAGACGTTTCGGCAAATTTCTAAAAACCCACCAGCACAGAAATGTTACCCCTGAAAAAGAGGGCATGTCCTGGAAAAAGAGGACACATGGCAACCCTTCATCAGCTGAAGCTGATGAGAGTTGTAGTCCAAAAAGCATTAAGAGCACCAGGTGGGCAAAGCCTGCCTTGAAGTTTGAAATAGCTGGCCTTGTCTTTTCCATTTGCTGTTCTGGGCTTCCAGCCACGTCCTGTGGTTCTAGATGGGCTAAGTCAGCCTCTCCCGAGTTTGCTGTTACTGTACTCTATTTCTTCTTGTGACATTCCGTCCATGGTGACTCAAAGTCGCCTTCATGATAGCCAAAATGATAATACTGCAGTGTTATGGTGTGACCAGACAAATCAAAACAGGTGGCAACCCCGCAGGACAAGACAGGGTGTGCTTTTTATGATGTGCTCTTCCTGTAATTGTGACCTTCTGCTTCACAGCTGGAAATAAATATTGCCTAATAAAAAATGGGCCTGTTGCAATTTGGCTGCCTTTTACCTTCATGGCAAAACTCCCACTGACTTTGAATGAGAGCAGCGGCACAATCTAGTGTATAATTTGCTTCCATTCTGATTTAACTGGGAACACCAGCAATCAAATGCTAATAAATCTGGCTATAATTTTGCAAAACGAAAATGTAGCCAGAGACCTGGGAGGATATGAAAATGAAAGATAAATATTCAGCACGACCACTGACCACACTACATTAATCACAGCTTGAACAAGAAATCCTGCTTATTTGATTTATGGTAATTTCCATGTTTGGTAACATGCCATTCACCCCTTGCACTCACATATAAGACAATAATAGCAAGTGGTAACTTACCTTTTGCTGTGTCGCTTGAAATAAATGACCATAAACAACTTTTTAGCCAGGAAAATGGTGAGTGCCGGATGATTTCTCAGCTAGATGATCATTTAATTTCCAACTCTTTGATTCAGTGGGGCTTATTCCCAGGTAAGTAGGGTTAGGATTACAGTCTCAAACATTAAAATACAAAAGCAATCACCACACAATGAAACATAAACGGGGAACCTGTGGACCTCCAGATGTTGTTGGACTCCAACACTCATCAGCCCCAGCTATCATAGCCAATGGTTGGAGATGATGGGAGTTGTAGTCTAACAATTCCTGTAGGGTTTTGAAAAGCTTGGGGAAATTAAAAGGTTTTTAAAACTCTTGCCGAGAAAGGTATAAGCAAAGTGCTTGGTGAACCTCTCTGTAGAGGGCATTCCATGGCCTGGCCGCCACCACTAAAAAGGTCCTGTTCCCCAGTACAGTGGTACCTCGGGTTAAGTACTTAATTTGTTCCGGAGGTCCGTACTTAGCCTGAAACTGTTCTTAACCTGAAGCACCACTTTAGTTAATGGGGCCTCCTGCTGTTGCCGCGCTGCCGGAGCCCAATTTCTGTTCTTATCCTGAAGCAAAGTTCTTAACCTGAAGCACCATTTCTGGGTTAGTGGAGTCTGTAACCTGAAGCGTATGTAACCCAAGGTACCACTGTATCTGCCCTTCATATCACAGTTGGCAGAGACATACACGTACACAGACAAGGGTCTCCAAGGATGATTTCATGGTTTGGTTAGGTACATGTGGGAGGAGGTGTTTCAGGAAGCATGCAGTAATTTAAATCTCTCATACAGAAAGCTGAATTGTGCTCACCTCTTTCTCCTTGCATGGTTCGTGGCAGCTTCTGGAAGGGGGAATTATTTAAATAAGGGAAATGGGGTTGTTTGTTTTTTTTGAAAACCTCTCCCTACAGTGCCACAGACGTATCCAGTTCTCTCCTTGTAGATGCCTTTACCTGCAAAAATAAATAACAAAATAAAATTGATCACGAAACTCCCACATCCTGCATGGTTTAGTGCTGTGGAACACTCACGAAGGGAAAAAAAATTCAGGAGTGTGTGCTTACCTGGCACACCCTCTTGATTGTTCCCACATTTCTGTGATTCAGCCATCAACAGTGTTCTGCAATTTTATTTTGTAAGGCACCCTTTAGTGCAACATGTGAACCTTCCCGTTTTCAGAACCTTCAGTCCATGCCTTATTGTTACCGATACTTTGCAGGGTATGAGTGTTCAAAATAGAAAACAGTTTAATTATTTCCAGTGCTCAATTTGTGTAGCAATTCATCTGTGGACAAAAGTCCTGTTGTTACTGCTGTAATTTTTCTTACTTCCTCCAAAGAGTCCAAGGTGCCTTAAATTGTTTGGGTCAAGAAGTCGTCCTTTACCTGCAAGGCATAGCATCCATTTAAGGTGCCCATGGGTCTTACTTTACAGAGGACTGCTAGAGGTTAGTCATCTCTCTGAAGGAGTCTCCCATTTCAGGGTTACCCTGGAGTAGACACACATATTCTATCTCCCAATCCACACTGTGTCTGGGTTTGAGAGACTGGCTGTGGTGCTGGGCCAAGGAGACAGAATGAGGATGTTGTTAATGCACTACAACCTCCCTAACCAAGCTAGCAGGGGCAGTCTCGGATGTGGTCTTGTAGAACTCCTTCGAGGTAGTGCTGAGAGACTTAAATATCCCTGCTTGAGGCTACCTCAAATGCACAAGACTGCAGGGCCCCTCTGTGCCTTTGACACCTAAGATATGTGTCAATCATAATATATCACCTAGTCAAATTTTTTCCCAATAGGACGTACAGTCATACCTCGGGTTACAGATGCTTCAGGTTGCGTTTTTTTGGGTTGTGGACTGCTGAAACCCGGAAGTACCGGAGCGGGTTACTTCCAAGTTTCGGTGGTTGCGCATGCGTAGAAGCACTAAATTGCACTCGATGCATGCGCAGACGCGCCGAATCGCAACTCGCTCGTCCGCAGACACGTCACTGCAAGTTGCGGATGCTGCAGGTTGCGAACGTGCATCCCGCACAGATCACGTTCGCAACCTAAGGGTCCACTGTATTTATATTTAAATCATACTGATTATTTCTGAATTTGCATTTATACATATAAATTAGCACATGCAAATCACATCATTTTGGGTGAAGCATTTCTATCTTCTCCTTGTGGGGGGCGTGCATAAGTGACCAACCTACTTCCATGGTTTTTTTAACAGCACACAATACCACATTGCTCTTAAATTCATCACTATAGCCAGCATCAACTCAGAATCAAAATCAGTGAGATGCTTTGCATTATTCCTGTTTATCTGCCAGTCGAATTTTGTACTGTTTGCTTTCATTTTAGAATAGTAAGTACTGTAGTGTCTACAGTCGTACCAGTCTGAGAAAGAGGCCTGCAGCACTGTGCTGTCACTTAGGATTAATCATAGCCATAGCCACAAGAAAACTGTGGGGACAAGCCATCTCACATTTGACTGTCTATAAGGTCTTTTTATAGTTGGTGCTTCTCTCTTCCCATACGGAATATAAGCTTACTTAAAACAAAGCAAAACATCACGACCTTCCTGACGTCCTTTCGCATGCAATGTAGAAGGACATGTTGCCTTTCTGCTCTGCAAGCTGATCTGAATAACACCCTTAGCTCAACACAGACTCATATTTTAGATTTAAACATAGGACAAAGTTATTCAGTTCATTTCCTGGGCACGCCAGATCTCTAGTCTGACCTGTTATAACCCATGATAACCACCACCTCCCCTATGCACTGCCAGCAGACTCCCTACCCTCCACAGCCCACTGCCAAGTCTTGGTCCTTCTTGGCTGACGTCTGTCTTCTTCCAGTGTTGCATGTACACCAATATGTGTACATGCCCAATACAAACAAGAAACTCTGGTAGACCTGCAGAGAAAGATACACAGGCAATGGTGACAGATGGGAAAGCGGCAAAGGTTGAGAAGGGATTAGCTGGAGAAACTAAGCAGGCCTGACACTGATCCCCCGTGAACTTGTTGAGGAAGAGGTGTCTATTGGTTTGGAAACAGGAAAGCAACTCATATAGAACTAAGTAATTATCAGAGCGACAAAAGAAAGTCCATCTCCACACAGAATGATCATTCATTTATGGAATTTGCTGCCACTAGTTAGGAAGATAAGAAGCTACCTTATACTGAATCAGACCATTGGCCTATCGAGCTCAGGACTGTATACACTGACCGGCAGCAGTTCTCCAGAGTTTCAAGTGGGAATCTCTCCTGGTCCTCCCTGGAGTCGCCAGGGATTGAACCCGGGACCTTCTGCATGCAAAGCAGATGCTCTACCACTGAGCTATGGCCCTTCCCTTAAATTGTGGGGATGGCAATTGACTTAGATGACACCAAAAGTGGATTAGACGCCTCACTGGAGGCTGTGCCTATGCCAGGCTATTTTGCTCCTTAGGCAAGGCGAACTACTTGCACACAAACCTCACCCCAAAATTGCTAATTTCAATTTTCAAAAGTGTAAGGGGGGGGGATGTAAAACACAAAACTGCTCAATTTGTTTTAAATTTCAGGAAAAAGCAATGCAACCATCTCAAATACAAAAATAAAAATAAAAAATGCCTTGGCACATAAATCACTTTGAATAATCTTGCCATTTGGGATGTTAAAATTCCAGCCACATTGAAATCTCACTTTGTGTGTCTCTTCTTTTGCAGATTTTGTTACCAATTCCTTCGAGTTGAGTGCTGATACTAGGGCATGTTGAACTGTTCAGGGAAGTTTTTAACGTGTGATATTTTACTGTATTTTTGGTTTTTATGGAAGCCGCCCAGAGTGGCTGGGGAGGCCCAGCCAGATGGGCGGGGTATAAATAATAAATTATTATTATTATTATTATTATTATTATTATTATTATTATTATTATGATCTAGCTGCCAAGCCAACTAGTTTCTTTTGCAACACTGTTGAATGCATGCAAGTTTGTGTAAGTTTGAGCTTTGAGAGGTTGTGTTCAAAATCTGAAATAAAACTCAGATAATACCAGAAATTTTTAAGATGTAACAAAAAACCAATCTGTTTAAAACTGTGCCCCTCAGAGGTCTGTACTGCACCCCTCAAAGGTCTGTGCCCTGGGCAGCTGCCCATGTGGTCTACAGTAATGATAGCACCAACCCTGCTTGGAGGATAATTTTGCCCATTAGCCATATTGGCTATGCAGAATCTCCAGGTTCAGTGGCTGTGGTTGAGAGCAACAAGAGGAAAGAGTTAGTGCCTTTGTGTCCTCATGGACTTCTCCATAGGTATCTACTTGGCACCGGCCACTGGTATTTCCAGATGGAGGCTTTTACTTCAGGTCCTGTATACCTGAAGGAGCATCTCCACCCCCATCATTCAGCCTGGACACTGAGATCCAGCGCCGAGGGTCTTCTGGCGGTTCCCTCATTGCGAGAAGTGAGGTTACAGGGAACCAGACAGAGGGCCTTCTTTGTAGTGGCGCCAGCCCTGTGGAACACCCTCCCTTCAGATGTGAAGGAAATGAGCAGCTATCTTTTCTTTAAAAGACTTCTGACAAGATCGGGCGTGTTCAGGGTAGTATGGCCGTAGACCTCTTTAAAAGACTTCTGAAGGCAGCCCTGTTTAGGGAAGTTTTTAATATTTAATGCTGTATTGTTTTGGAAGCTGCCCAGAGTGGCTGGGGAAACTCAGCCAGATGGGCGGGGTATAAATAAATTAATATTATTATTATTATCACTGAATCGGTTAACTCGAGACACTCTCAAGCCATATTGCTCTGGTCTCTGTGCTTGAGCTCAAACTCTAGTTTCCAGTGAGTCGATTCCTGAGCTAGGCTCTTGTCTACAAAATGCAGCTCCTATGGAGGTCTTAGTCCATGTGGCATGTTCTGAAATTAACTCCAGAGATTCTTAAAGGACTGCAGTCAACATGTTTTGTTAAGCCAAGAAGTTTGTAGGCTTCAGGTCAGATGTAGGACCTTCATTAAAGTTCTGTGTGGGCTCACATCCCAGTCTGTTGTGGGCAAGCTGGGACCCTCTCCCCAACTTCCTGTTTGTGTTCTAGGTCTTGAGCATCTCCACTTAGTTCTGTACCTCATGAGACATTAGCTTCAGCACAGATGGCACAAATTAGTGAGACACGATAGTTTTTGGGATGCCATGTTCTTAATACCTTTTATGTTATGGTTTATTTCCGTGTCACCTTAGGGCCAAAAAGGCTCAGCTAAAGTGGCTCACAAAGGGTAAGAAAAATCCAAAAGTCAAGTGGTTCAACAGAATACAACTGATAACAAATTTAAAATAGTAGTACATCAAAAACACATTTCGGGTGTTGCTGGATTAAAATTACCAACATACCTGGCCATTGGCCATGCTGGCTTAGGCCGAGGGGAGTTGGAATCCAACAAGATCTGTGGCTCAGGATCACAATACCTCAAGGTTGTCTCTCTCCATAGGAACCTACTCGGACCCTGAAATCATCCTCTGAGGCCCTTCTTTGTGTGCCTCCCCCATGAGAGGTCCGGCAGGCAGAAACGTTCCTGTTTAATCAGGCCTTTGGCTGATTGGCATCCAAAGCCCTTTTAAAATGTGTTGGGAGAGGGGGAGTGAAATATACTTAAGAGTCGAGAGTGGATTTCATGCTCTTCATTCAGCTCATAGTGGTGAGAAGGAATGGAAGTTCCCCCAGAATGTCTGCTTTATATACATTATTTACACAATGGGCACCACGTGATTGGCTAATTCCAGGATTCTCCTGTAGGCCAATCAGGTTGCAGATTCACTTCCACCTGGAGCTGGATTGGGTGACTCCTGTGGACCAATCAGACTGCTGCATTCTGGATCCTATTGTTCTAGGACCAATCAGACTGCTGCATTTTGGATCCTATTCAACTCAGTACATAACAGGGAGATTATTGGTTTGTTTTTGTTCTTATTTTTATTATGCATTTTGCATTTTTTTAATGTTGTAATTCTATGTTGTGAACTGCCCGGAGGTCTACGAAAGAAGAGCTGTACACAAATTTTAATAATAATAATAATAATAATAATAATAATAATAATAATTGAAGGGCCTCAAGTTCCCCATCTCTGCTTTAGCGGGAAGCAGTGTTGGGTCACCCAAGCTGCACCCAAACCTGGCCCTGCTTATGGCAGTCAATAGCCTTAATGGCACAGATGAAGGCTGCTGCTGTTAGGCTGCAAACAGAGCTGAGTTTAAGAATGCAGACGTGTCTCAGTTCAGCACATTAACGACAGCACGTTCTGCTGTTGGCACGTTTCTAGCTTTGAACGTTCCCCCCCCCCTTTCCCCTTTAACCTTTTTATTTGCAAGTGTTCCCATCATCTGCAAAATAAGTGCTGAGGGAAAGAATGCTCAGGCGTGGGTGCCAGCATAATCGACGTGATTTCTTTAACCTCTAGGGAACCTGTTTGTCAAGTGGTGGATTTAGATCTCTTAAAAACCGCTTTTTCTGGCTGGCGTCTGACCGCGGCATGTGTACTATTGCCAGGGGTACATGTGAAGATGCACGATTTTTGCTTGGTGTTGGAACTGCCTGTGGTCTAGTTACTCAAGTGCTTGCCAGGCCCAATTCTCACAACCATCGTGGGAATAACCTATACATTGTGACTGCTGACTGCTGACTGAGGTTTCCTCATACGTTATCTCATTGCATTATCACCTTCCACACTCATGTCTCAAGGCAGTGTAGAAGATACTATAACATATCCTCCAACATTTCTCTGATGAAAACAGGAATATCTTATTCCATAACAACAACAACAACAACTATAATATTTAGGTAAAAAAGGTAAAAGGTTTATACCCCACCCAACTGACTGGCTTGCCCCAGCCACTCTGGGCAGCTTCCAACATATATGTTGTTGTTTAGTCGTTTAAGGTAAAGGGACCCCTGACCATTAGGTCCAGTCGTGGCCAAATCTGGGGTTGCGGCGCTCATCTTGCTTTATTGGCCGAGGGAGCTGGCGTACAGCTTCCGGGTCATGTGGCCAGCATGACTAAGCCGCTTCTGGCGAACCAGACCAGCGCACGGAAATGCCGTTTACCTTCCCGCCGGAGCGGTACCTATTTATCTACTTGCACTTTAATGTGTTTTCAAACTGCTAGGTTGGCAGGAGCAGGGACCGAGCAATGGGAGCTCACCCCGTCGCGGGGATTCGAACCGCCGACCTTCGGATCGGCAAGTCCTAGGCTCTGTGGTTTAACCCACAGCGCCACCCACGTCCCTACAGATTCTGACTTAGAGGCGTTCAGTCAAAATCCCACAGATGGTAGCTTCACCCCATTGGCTCCTCAGCCAAGCACATACACCAAAGGTCTGAACCTGCAGTTCCTCTCGTACTGAGTAGGACTACAATCGCAACAACACATCATCAGTAGGGTAAAGCTAACCTGTCGTGTCCAACTCTTTGTGACCCCATGGACCATCCAACATATATAAAAGCATAATAAAACACTAAACATTTTTAAAAAAACAAAAACACTTCCCTATACAGGGCTGCCTTCAGATGTCTTCTGAAGGTTGTAGAGTTACTTATTTCTTTGGCTCAAGGGTCGCATAAATCCATGTCTTCCAACATTTCTCCTAAGGAAAAGTGGGACATTCCAGGATCAAATCAGAAACCGGGATGGCTTCTGTACATCTGGGAAATAGGGCCACTTAAAACAAACAGCTAAAACAGGGAAAAACAACACAGGAAACAACAGACAGACAGATAGACTAGGGATTGCTGCCACACTTGTTCTGCTCACCAACCCCACCTATCTACCTACTTTTTGGCCAACCCTACTTTCCCCCCCACCTGCCCAACCCCTCCACCCTTTACACCTGACTATCCTCCCTACCTTTACACTTCAACCACCTGGTGTCTATCCCCTCACAACTCTTCCCCCCCCCCCGACACACATCCCAGCTCGCCCTAAAACACATGCCCTTCACTCAGAGCTCACGCTATCCCCAACCCTCTTAAGGTCTTGGAAGCAGTTTGAGCGCTATGAAATAAGTTTTTTTTCCCTGTTAAATGTTTGACATAGTGTTATATGGACGTCTGGTTGTCTTGCATTTGTCCGGAGCTGCTGCTTGTTTTATCTGTGCCGCCCAAGGTCTTGGTTGTTTCTCTTGCAGCCAGACAACCACGCGAAAAATCTGCAACACTGCTTGTCAAAACACTTCCCCAAAGTTGACCTTGGTTGCCACTTCCCCTAAAAACAGTCCTCTTAATAGCTGCATATACAGCTGCTTCAGGATGCCAACCTGTATACAAAGGCCTTGCTGAAAGAAATGCTCCCTAGTGCCCCATAAACATGCCTACAACACAAGTGTCCGATAAACACCCACTCTGCCATGGACTGGATGAAATGATCCCTTGGTAATGGGTCAAGGCACCAGATCTTGTTTCAACTACAACTCCCAGCAGCCTCTGCAAGCGTGGCCAATGGCCAGGGATGATGGGAGCTGTAGTTAAGCAACATCTGGGGGTGCAAAGGCTCCCCGCCGCTGGCTTGCAGGCGTCCAACACTGGCACAGCGTGAGCGAGTCTATGCTAGCCTTTTTCTCCATTAGCTCTCCAAAATGCTGCAGTTGGAGAAGGAAAACAGCTGGAATGGGCCTCCTTTTGTAGGATGTTGTGTGGGAGGAAAGGGGCAGTGATTTGCAGCCTCCCAAATGCTACACCAACTGTGGATTGTTTAGGTCCACTGAGCTGGATGCCGGAGAACGTTGTTTGGCGTCATAGTTGGCAGCACCTAAACAATTGCCTAGCAATAAGAACATAGAACAGCTGTGCTACAGCAGATCAATGTAGTCCAGCATGTTATTTCCACAATCAGACACCCCATGAAATTAATTGAGTTAATAGTCTGTTGTTCTTCACTCCCAACTGGTATTTAGAGACATCACGCCTCTCATACTGGCAGGAGCATATAGCTATCATGGTCTATGAATTTGCCTAACTCCCTTTTAAATAGCAGTCTATGAATTTGCCTAACTCCCTTTTAAATCCACAGATTTGTATAAAATAGTGTTGCCATACATCTGGAATTTCCCGGACATAGCTGGTATTCAGCTGGTATTCATAAGCAGCGTCTGGGCAGAAATGTCTGGGAAAATCCGAATGTATGGCAGCTCATGTTGGTAGTGTAGATTTTGAGGAATTTCATTACAAATAGCTCAGAAACTCTCTCTCTTTTTTTAAACTGTTGGCAATTTTTTTTAAAAAAAAGCTCAACAACTTTGTCCCTTCCCCCCAAAAAAACCCCTTTTGTGTCTGGATTTTCACTTTTTGAAATATGGTAGCCCTATAGAAAGGCACGATGCTATTGGCAGCTTTGTTTTCTATACCTGTTTCATTTTCAATATCTGCTCTCCCCCAACCTCCCCTATACTCTGATAAATCATGGGTGTGGAATTTTTCTCATCCTGACGGCAACATGCCCTCTGGGGCAACCTTCCAGGGGTCAGCAGTGGGCGGAGAAAAATAGAACAGTGAATGTAACTTTTAATCTTTGTACCATAAGCTAGTTTCCACACACACCTACCTGACTTTATACAGCCTTTTCTTTAGACAGGCCAGTGAAAGGCAGTATCAGAGTTCAAAGACTCATTGCAGGCAGGCAAGAATTGAGAGAGGCGCGAATCAGGGCCAGGGAGGGGTATGGCCTGGGAAGAGTCCCAAGGTCCAGAAAGAGAGTCCTGGGGGCCACATTCTGCCACCAGTCTAAGGTTTCCCCCCCTCAAAGAGATATGTTCTTCTCACAGCTCTAAAATGGTTTGAGGTTTGTGTGGCTTCACTGATTTTATGGAAAGAAATCGGTGGTCCAGTGACAGCTCGCGGGGAGAATCTGGGATGCTGGCTGTCTCCTGGCCTATATACATTAATTAGGGAGTAGCAGTCCCTTAGCAGAAAAAATAAATAGATGGCATATGGAAAAGAGGCTTCTGGAACATGTTTGTGTACATGACACAGCCTTGTTTATGTAATCTCTTCTTCCTGTGCACACTGCCCTGTAATAGATGTACATTGTACACCCTGTTTGTGTACAATTATATGCTCTAGGTCACCTTTCCAGCCCTCTCCTCCAGCCCCTACAGGATACAAGCCTTGTGTCTCCCAAAGGGTCCAGTCCAAAGATGCTGTACTGTGTGTTTCAAGCGTCTCACGAAATCGCTATATAATCGCTGTCTTATGCCAAGTCGTGCTTAATCCCAGTCATCAGCAAACAATGCCTTTCTTGGCTTCTCCCATGGCCAATAAGACACAGCTGCAAGTCAATGTGCCGAGCCAATTTCATGCTTAGTATAATTCTATTGTTTTAGTCTCCTTCGGAGGAACACCCAAAGGGCAGATCTGACCCATTGCCTCTTTCATGTCGATGACACATTACGTGGCGTGTGAACTGACTGAGGCAGCTGGCCTGACGTGTCATTACTACGCAAGGAAATTAAGGCCAATGAAATTTATAAAGTGCAGAGCTCGTCTAGAGACAAACTCCCTGGCTTGGGCTGCTTGCGCAGTCGTGCATAGTCTGAAAGCTGGCTGTAAGCTATTAATGGGGAAGTCAAAAATGACACCATGCAAGAAATTCCCGAGAAATGTAGCCTCAGACCATGGTGCAAATGCAACAGAGCCAGACCCTATCACTGAGAATGCACTCTGTGTGTGTGTGTGTGTGTGCTCTTGTGCTGCTTCTTCCGTCTGCTTATTTTTTGTTTGTTTTTACAATGGTGGGTGGCTTTTTCCAAAAATTGCTCAGCTGCCTTGAATCTCATTTTGCGGAATGGTGGCATACAAATCTTCCAGTCAAATCTTCAAGGGTTCCCAAATTGTGGTCCACAAGGGTTCATTGTCTGTGAATTTGTGGTTGAAGACAGGAGATGACACAGGCTGGTTGGTTGGTTGGTTGGCATCCGTCCGTCTGTCTCAGGAGGCAATGGAGGAGTAGCGTCTTTGAGGGTGAAGTCAAACTGTTGAAAGGTAGCTGTAGAGCCTGATGCGGGAGAGGCATATTTTGTTGCAGCTGAGGCAGATGAGGGCATCCAGTTGTGCTGCTGCAGATGCACAATGGTGTTTCTTCTCTCTGCACTTCTTCCAGCAGGTTATTCCTGCTTTGGATGCATGGCCTGACTACAGTGTTACCTTGGGTGACATACGCTTCAGGTTACATACACTTCAGGTTACAGACTCTGCTAACCCAGAAATAGTACCTCGGGTTAAGAACTTTGCTTCAGGATGAGAACAGAAATCGTGCTCCGGCGGCATGGTGGCAGCAGGAGGCCCCATTAGCTAAAGTGGTACCTCAGGTTAAGAACAGTTTCAGGTTAAGAACGGACCTCCAGAACGAATTAAGTTCTTAACCCAAGGTACCACTGTATCTGTCTCCAGGCACTGCGGTCATCTGCAAGGGATTCCCACACAGTGGGGTTGATATTTGCCAGCCTTTATGTCATGTTTGCAGACATGTTTGTAACACAGAGTTGGTCTGCCGCCGGGCCTGGTGCCTCAAGCCAGCTCATCACAGAGCACATCCCTGGGGTTCCTGCCATTCTGCAGACATGACCAAGCCAGTGTTGACATTGCTGAGACAGGAATACAAACATGGTGGAAATGCGGGCTTCGGAGAGCTCACCTTTGTTTAAGACTGTCCTGCCATGCGATGCCCCAAATTTTCCTGATGCAGCACATGTGGAAGGCGTCGAGGCATCGCTCCGGGCGGTTGTGAGCTGCTCAAAACTCACTTCCACAAAGCAGCATGCTCAACACGCAAGCCTGGTAGGCCTTCATCTCGGTATTGAACATCACATTCTCCAATACCCTTTTGGAGAGGCAAGCCATTGCTGTAGCGCCCTTGCCAATACAGTGGTACCTCGGGTTACAGACGCTTCAGGTTACAGGCGCTTCAGGTTACAGACTCCACTAACCCAGAAATAGTACCTCGGGTTAAGAAATTTGCTTCAGGATGAGAACAGAAACCGCTCATCAATACTTGTTAATTGAATAGAATTAAAGACTGGTATGTACATATGACATTTACGTAGGTTAAGTAACTCTTCACATGCTAATTGCTGATGCTCAGAACACTAATTAAATACCTCGAACCCTTTGCATAACCCCTTTTCTAATACACCGTATTATATCCTAATAGACCAGTAATAACATACAAGTTTTAATTAAAACTTAATGTTTACTAAACCTAGACATTTAGCACCACAGATCCATTGCAATATTGATTTTTAATTGCATTTTTATTGCTTCTTTGATTTCTTGTGTTTTCTTGTGCTACAATTTGAATTCTACGGAATTCACATTGTAATACATTAAATTACCAGTATATGGAATTCAAACTGTAATATAAGAAAATACAATATATAAGAAATAAAAGAATCAATAGAAATACAACTTTAAAAAAACATACAGCATTTAGCAAAGCAAATTACCTACAATTGCTACAACAGGACAATAAATAAATAAATCATTAAGTACTCCACCAAGGCACTCAGCAATTTTTAAGTAGTCTATGTTTGGGAACCACTGCTTTAAATAAATCAAATCAATAAAGAATAAGTAACTATGCAACTGCTAACGAACAAGTTCAAACAAATATAGAACACCTCCCCACACATACAAACAGAAAGGGACAGAGCTTAGTAAAAATAGCTCAGTACGAAGTTATGCATGGCAGATGTGTACAGGGATTTGGGGTTTTAAATATAGGAGAAAAATTTGGTTTCCCCGCATCCCCGCCCTCTCAGAAAATACCTGTGTGTTATAACAGGAGAGAACTGAATTGACTGCTTGGAATATGATTCAAAGGTGACAAACGGGGAAGCAAAGTCACCTTTGTGGGCTGGCATGATGTGGGCGGGTGCCATTTTCATACTGAAAGCGCAGAAGATCAAATCTATATTGGGAAACCAACAACTCAGAAAGAGAAGGGTGGGTGGCAAAGCCTGCTGAAGCTCCTGTCCCACCCACCCCTTTCTGGCTGCTTATTCCTCACCATCCTCATGTTCATTGACAAATTTAGAGCCTGGTGATGATGAAAATCATGCCAGCCCACGCTGGCTGATAACTGAATGGGTGTTGGGAGCAGAACTGAATGACAGCTCTGACATAAGGAAGGAACGACTCCTCTGCTTTTCTTTTCGAGTCCGTTGCACATTCTCCTTTATGACCTGTTTGCGTTGGAAGGCGATATAGAATCGTAGAGTTGGAAGGGACCCCAAGGGTAGGGTTACCAGACGTCCCCGGTCCTGGGGACAGTCCCCGGATTTGCAAATCTGTCCCTGGACAAATTCCGTCCCCGGAATGTCCCCAGATTTGCAAATCTGTCCCCAGGAAATGTGGCAGCAGCATCCTCAGCAGCCCGGAGCCAGCTTGGTAGTGCAGTTGGCTCTGGCTGGCTTAAGGAGCTGCTCGCTGCCTGCTGCCGTGGCGCCCGCCTGTGTAACACATCATGTGGGGACTTCCGGCGAGGCAAAATGGCGGGCGCCATGGCAGCGAGCAGCTCCTGAAGCCAGCCAGAGCCAACTGCGCTACCAGCCTGGCTCCGGGCTGCTGACTGCTGCTGCTGCTGCCGAAGGGGAACCAGGGACGTCTGGAGGCACAGATCTCCTGCCCCCTTTGTTTTGACTTATCAGGGGAGGCTCGGGAGTTACAGGTGGGTGGCCGTTGCCCAGTTTTTTAAAAACTCAGTGCATTTATGTTTCATGAAAGAAGGGCTTTGCACCTTTATACAACATGCACGTTTGCTTGGGCCCAAGGTCTTTTGCCTCACCATCCCCACTACTGACTTCCTGTTGCTACGCAGATATATATATAAAAAAGTGTCCCCGGATTTACTGAAAAAAGTCTGGTAACCATACCCAAGGGTCATCTAGTCCAACCCCCTGCAATGCAGAAATCTCAGCTAAAGCATCCGTGACAGATCCAATCTCTGTTTAAAAACCTCCAAGGAAGAAGAGTCCACCACCTCTCGTGGGAGACTGTTCCACTGCTGAACAGCTCCTACTGCCAGAAAGTTCTTCCTGATGTTTAGTCGGAATCTCCTTTATTGTAAGTCGAAGCCATTGGTTTGAGTCCTACCCACCAGAGCAGGAGAAAACAAGCATGCTCCCTCCTCCATGTGACAGCCCTTAAGATATCTGAAGATGGCTATCATATCTCCTCTCAGTCTCCTCGTTTCTAGGCTAAACATACCCAGCTCCTTCAAGCGCTCCTCGCAAGGCTTAGTTTCCAGACCCTTCATCATCTTGGCTGCCCTCCTCTGCACATGTCGCAGCTTGTCAACATCCTCCTTAAACTGTGGTGCCCAGAATTGGTCACAGTATTCCAAGTGTGGTCTGACCAAGGCAGAATAGAGTGGTACTATTACTTCCCTTGATCTGGACACTATACTACTTCTGTTGATGCATAGTCTCCAGATATAATTTGTTAACAAGTTACCCCAGATCCATTTAGGAGCTTCTTGTGTTGGGCAAATCTAGCTGAATTCTGTGATGTCTGAAGATAGCTTTGGAGACCAGGAAAGATGTGGTGATAATAAATGAGTTTCTTGTAACTTGTTTAATCTAACTGAAAGATAGTCCAACCCGCCCCCCCAGCCCTAAATAGTCCTATTCACGCATTTCAGTAGTTATGGATGTATCTGAACCGGCAGCGGCAGATTTAAGTGTAGTGAAACATTCCACAAAAGAAGACAACAGAGGAGAGATTTCTCCTAAAATTGCTCTTTCAAGAAAGAAAAAAGAAGGGGGTTGCTTAATAGAGCAGAAGATGCTGAATTACAGATAAATCTATTACTTACAGTCTCTCGGGTAATGCATTAACCAAATAGGTTTTATGCGTGTTAAAAGCAAGGAATTAGAAGGGTCAAATCCTGCCCTAGTTATGCATAGGCCCCCTTTGCTTTGTGTCAGTGGACACTTTGTTTAGGTGGCTGATCTGTTATGGAGAGGTTAACATTTGTCTTTCCTCCAGGGCAGGACTTGCAAGTGCTCAGCTCCTGAAACTGGGCCGTAATTTTAAAAAGCTCTGCTTCTGAAGCTTTAGGCACCAATCCCCCCACCCAAAAAACCCCCAGTGTCCAGCTTTTCCAAATAGATTTCCTACATAATCAAATCCTGTATACAATGTGGCTCACACTTCACTTTCCCATGCGGGGAGAATTTCCTTGGGTAGTACTACTTGGTTTTGTCACCATTTGTTTGATTTACAAGAAGATGGAGGAAAGGTAGAGGCAACAGCAGACATTCTGATAAGGCAGTCAATATTATGCTGCATGGTAGTAGATCCTCAGAGTATCACACAAAGAGAACTCCAGGAGAGGAGACTGTAGCTGCATTGCAATTGTTCTGCTTGCTATGCTGCACTGAGTTAAAGTATGGCTTGGCCATAATAATCTGAATCTGGTTTTTGCTCTATCCAGGCTAACCATGACCTATAACCAAGGCTTGGCCTTATTGCTCATGGTTTGCCCTGGAGAGGTAGGCCACGAGCCCAGGTTTGAATGATACGCAAACCAGAGCTTTTTCCCAGCCAGAACTCACCAGAACTCAGCTCCGGCACCTCTCAGTTGGGCACCATTGCCAATTCAAGAGAACAAGGGAGGTGTTCATGGTGAATTCCAGCACCTCTTTTTCTAGAAAAATAGCCCTGGTGCTAACCCAAACCATGGCTCCGGGCAGTACATAGTTTTGTCCCCATTCTCCTCCCTGCCAAGTTCTACAAGCGCAAAACTGAGACTAAGTGGAAGCTGACAAGCAGTGCTGGCTGTGTCTCAAAAGGCAGACAGGTGGGGGCTGACGGAGGGCAGGTCGAGGTTAGTAGGGCAGTTTCTCATTGACCCAAATGGACCAGCCTCTTCTGGCAGCAGCAGAATGGTCAGAGGAGGAGCAAAGCAGTTGCGACCTCTTTTCTGGGAGCCCGCACACTTGCACATTCATGCTAAACCATGGTTTGGGTTAGTGTGCCACACAAACTAGGCCCACAAGACGTCCTGTGCCCCCAAAGTGTCTGCAGTCAGTTCACTGCTTCCTCGTTTTGTCACTGTCTGCACTGCAAAACTCGCACCCTTTGCATCAGCTCCGCTCTTTTAGGGGCAGGCGATGTCATCATCTCCAAACTCTGACTTGTATCTCATTCACAGACACAAGAGAGACTCCCAGCTATTTCCTAACCATTAGTCAACGGGTCTCGGCTTTTAACCAGCAATCTGCTTAACAAACAGATGGTTGGCCAATCGCTGCAATAATAAAAAGGCATTAAAAGGCAGCACGGCAGCATAATAACCACAATGAACATCCAGCATACTTGTACTGGGCAGCAGAAGCTGTACCGCCCTGAAGGGGCAGCTCTGGAAACCCAGGAATGTGCTTGGCAAGAGCACAGAGCTGGGATCTCCAGAGCACTCTCTGTCACTGTTGACTCCTGCAGAGGCTGCGTTTGCTCAACCACAGGGAGCACTCAGCAGCGCTTGGGCTGAGAAGCAGCGTCTCCCTGTTTGCCTCCCTGCCAGTTCCAGGTTGGCACCTCCAGGGCTCCACATCCTGCCCTCTCTGTTGCTTTTGCAGCTGAAAACAAGGGAAGGTGGGAAACCTCTGCTCCTCAGGGTGAGAACTTACATCAGGGATAGGGAACCTCAGGTCCAGGGGCCAGATTAGACCCTCCAAGACAGGATTCCACACCACAAGCCACGCCCCTTCTCCCCAGGCCACACCCTTCACTGGCCTGGCCTCGCAGCCTCCTTGGGTGTTTCTGCCTGGCTGGAATGTGGGTTTCTATGAGCTGAGATGCAATAATAACAGCCTGGGCGACTCCCACCCTCAATGTTATTGGCTGTCCAAAACCCCAAGCTGTGAATCATAACCGAGAGCCAATGGAAGTAGCCCAAACCCTGATAATATGTCGGAATTGGGTATCATGTCTCAAATCAAAACACAGGGCTTAGGATCGTAGTCCATGTGGGAATGTTCAGGGAGGCAGGAGAGGATATATTGTTTAATGATATTCTTCCTAACTTGCATTAGCAAGTGCTATATCTTAGAGTTTAAACGTTCCCCTTTAAACGCGCAGCGGTTTGCTTGTTGCAGGTTCATCTGAACCTCTCTATATAAGATTCCTGGTAAGATCCCTTCTTGTCCCTCTTAAAAAGAATAGACACGACAATTTTATTAAAGTCTATATAAAATTTACTCACATTCATTCAGTTCACAGTTGGATCCCTGAAGGCAGACTTAGGTTACAAAAGTATATTTACATGTGGAACTATCCCATAAGGGAGTTAGTCCCAAGTGACTGCAGACAGGCAGTCATTTCTGCTCACACATAGAGAAAAACAAAATGAAGAAGAGAGGAGCAAAAGAAGATGGTGTGCTCGTCTCCCCCAGATTAGGCCATACACACCCTCTAGTCACATGCAGAGGAAGTTTGTCCCAGCTCAGGAGGAAACAGGAAGTTTTCTCCTGGCTGGTACAAAGTATCTCCTAGCTAGCATGTCCATTCTAGGAATGTTGTACTTGACTGCCATGTGTTTCACATCCCACAGTCCAGACTCAAGCTCAGGTGAACACAGACCGCTGTATACATAACTGCATACATCTGTTACTCTGCCCACTTTTGCCCTCATCCAGCACTTGCATGCGGCTCTTAGAAGGTTGTTCTGAACGGATTGTGGCCAGCTTGATGTGGGTGGGTGGGACTGCATTGCAGACCTAGTGTTATGTACTGAAGTTCTCACCCTGGGCCAGCAGGGGGATACTGTAGATAGTTTTCACTCAGGTCCACATATGCAAATAAGGAATTGAAAGTGACGTTCAGTGATTGGATAGTTACAGAAAGTTGTTACTGTTGCATTGTAGTGGAGCTCTTCAGTTCTGTTCTGTTCTGGGTCTGTGAATAAGCAAGAGCTGTTTGAAGAATCGCTGCGTCGTCTGATATGTTCACCCACAACTTAACACCTAGCTTCCCAACACCTCCGCCGGTTACCGAGAGGAGGAGGAGCTTTGCGTGGTGCAGTCACTGCAGTGGGGCCAATCTGATGCTGCCAATGCTGTGTTCTCACACCATGCTGAGCTCCCTGCTGCTCTTCTTTGCTCTTGGTAACCGACCAGGGATCACAAGCAACACTCTTTCACCTGTGCTGCTGTGCTGACCACTACCAGCCCCTGGGTTGGAAAAGGTTCTCCACTACGGACACAGGTGAAAGGGAGGCTGGCCAACTTTCTAAGCAGACAGAGCAAAATCTGGCAATTGGCAAGAGCGGAAGTGGTGGTGATGACAAAGCCCACGCCCTCCAACATTTCTCTGATGAAAATAAGGTTGCCATATTCCATAATAATAATAATAATAATAATTCATTATTTATACCCCGTCCATCTGACTGGGTTGCGCAAGCCACTCTGGGCGGCTTCCAACATATATAAAAACATACTAAAACATTAAAAAACTTCCCTATATGAGCCTGCCTTCAGGTGTCTTCTAAAGGCTGTATATTTACTTATCTCCTTGGCTCGGGGGTCGCATGACTCCAAACGCTCCAACATTTCTTTGATGAAAATAGGGACATCCTAAGGAAAAGCGGGACATTCCAGGATCAAATCAGAAACTGAGATGGCTTCTGTAAATCTGGGACTGTCCCTGGAAAATATGGGCACTTGGAGGGTCTGAAAGCCCACTAGGTCAAACAACAATGCCAAGAATGGGTCAAGTGATGCATTTAGGGGAGCACTCAGCATTTTTAAAAGTTCCAGTGTTAGAACCTGGCATGAAAGTGCAGCCCAGGTTAGTGGACAAGGCTGATGGGGTGAGATTCAAACCCCCCCCCCCATTCCAGCCTTGTGTTTCCAGCAATTGACTCAAGAACAAAGCATCACCCTCATTGCCAGGTGTGTCTTTGTGTCTGTGCAGTTGTGCTTTCTCAGCAGGTTGTGTACCAACAAACAGACCTAGAGTAGGGAGCAGATTAAGGGGAAGAGTTTCAGCCCAGTGGTTTCTGAATTAAGCAGGAAACACCATTTGTTTATTACTTTCAGTACCGTCGTCACGTTGCAGTGGATCTTATGTGCCGTTCTGTAGTAAATATGGTTTAAACAGGTGTCTGTTGATGTTTCCAGTTTCAGTTCTGGTTGAAATGTTTCATTTTTGTAAGAACACCGTGTTTTCAAACGTACTTCAAACATTGATTATTGCCAGTAAAATGGAGCCTGGTCCAATCCTTTCCATGTTGCTTTAAAAACATATATTAAAACACTTTTTTTCTCAATTTAAGGATGCACTTTTCTACTTTACAAGTGCCCCCGTGAAGACAGAAGACGGGTGAGGATGAACAACAGAAAGAAACCCTAACTGGAATATTTCCACCCCCCCAGGAATTAAGAAGGAAGAAAACTCATGTCTATGACGTCTAGTGTTATAAGAGAGGGAGAGAAAAAATTCTCTGTCCTCTTTCTGCAATCCATTCATGATGTTATGAGTTTGTGGGGTCAGGGGCAATTACCCCCAAAAACTTAAATTAGTAAATGTTATAATTCAGCTAATATTTGGAGTATTAAGGAAAGATGCTAGGCGCACTGTAAAAATTCAAGCTATACCGGTATCCCTGTTCAGAAGATCAGCCTACAGAGGTGCCATTAAGTGACAAGGGAACAGAGCACCCAGCCATTAAGAGCAATTGGCAGTGCAAATACTTAGTGGACAGAGATGGAAGGAAGGAAGGGAAGGTTGCCATGGGTATTGAGGGGGAGTGATGTCACTTTTGCAGGTGGCTTTTGAAACAGAGGTTGCCAGGGTGACAGGGTGGATGAGGGAAGCTGTGTATAAACGGAAGAGGGAGTTGCATCTGGCAAGGGTTTCTGGGAAGAAGGAGCAGGAAGTGGAGAGAGAACTCCATGGAAGACCAGGGAGCGTGGCTGGCTTCCGCTCTGGACCCAAACTTGCTGAAGTTACGGGAGAAGCAGCAAGAGATTCCCTTGATGTCCAGCACCCCTTCAACCGAAGGCTTCAGCTTGTAAATATGTGTAAATAAACCATATTTCATGCAGACACTACAGCCTCTGTGGTGCCTTAATTTCCCAAAGGAAACACAAACTTTAAGTGCCAAGACCCCTGGAATCTTGTGTGCCACACAGCAGGGATTGAGGTGGCTGGTAACAATAATTTTTATAAATTTCCATTATGTCATCTGTTACTTGCCTTTTTCCAGCAGTTCACAACCTGTGGGTCCCCGGATGTTGTTGGACTACAACTCCCATCATCCCTGACCGCTGGTCATGCTGGCTAGGAATGATGGGAGTTGTAGTCCAACACCATCTGGGGACCCACAGGTTGAGAAACACTGCGTCTAAACTAAAAAGTCCCACATGCTGCAGCCTTTCCTCATGGGGCCATTGACCCTGGCCTGAAAGCTCCAGAAATCCCGTGTCAATCACTGTGGACAAGGCTGATGGACTAATGGTCTTACTTGGTATAAGGCAGGTCCCTGTCTTTATTTTGTGCCCCTGTGCTTATTGCAACTGCTTCTGGCCTCTTCTTTTTTGCTTTAATATTTTTGTTTAAGTTATGGTGAGCACCACAAAGAGAAGTTCTGGGCTTGAGGGAACTGCGGTGATCGCTAACTTCCTTATTCTCAGCGCCTCTGAGCTCTGCCCCCAAGGAATTGGGAAGAAGGGGATGGTGGCAGCAGTGGCTTTTGGCTGCTGTGCCCAGTGCTGGAAAGAAATGTTTTGGGTGTGAGGCAGCCGCAGGCATCGCTAATGCCCTTGTTCTCACTGCTTCTGGGCCTTACCCCTGTTGTGGGCTCAAGGGAAAAGGAAGTTAGCCGCATGTGTGGCTGCCTCTCGCTCAGGCTCTGTCATGGATGCTTTAGCTGAGATTCCTGCCTTGCATGGGTTGGACTATATAACACTTGGGTTCCCTTCAGACTCTGCAATGCTGTGATTCTATTATTCTAAGACACAGGCACAAATTTGCATGTGCATTTTCCTCTGTATAGATGCAGATGTATGAGTCTCTAAGCAAATTAAGCTGGTGAGCGGCTGGAATCTCACTGGCACTTTGCAGAATGCCCTGCAGGCTTTTAAGCAAAGTAATTTTGTTTAAAATTAAAAAGTGGAGGAGAGTAGGAGAAGACCCACAGAGCCCAGCACATGATTCAGGCTTGGGGCCCTTGGGGCATGTTCAAACAGCCCCCCCCCCCCCGATCAAACTCATGCTTAACTCTCCAACAAAAATGATTAGAAATAGCCTAAGATTACACAGAACAATGCTTCCTTTATGATGCTGCCGGCCTGCATCTTATCATTACCACTGGCTATCTGTTTCTGTCATCTTTTGAAGAGACACACCTTTTCCCCTCCAGGCTTCCCCTGATCATTAAAGCTGGACCCTGTCTCCGGTATGTTATAATTCCTTATTGCATTTCTGTAACCTTTTATGGTGCTGGAGAAGACTCTTGAGAGTCCCATGGACTGCAAGAAGATCAAACCTATCCATTCTTAGGGAAATAAGCGCTGAGCGCTCACTGGAAGGACAGATCCTGAAGCTGAGGCTCCAATACTTTGGCCACCTCATGAGAAGAGAAGACTCTCTGGAAAAGACCCTGATGTTGGGAAAGATGGAGGGCACAAGGAGAAGGGGACGACAGAGGACGAGATGGTTGGATAGTGTTCTCGAAGCTACCAGCATGAGTTTGACCAAACTGCAGGAGGCAGTGGAAGACAGGAGTGCCTGGTGTGCTCTGGTCCATGGGGTCACGAAGAGTCGGACACGACTAAATGACTAAACAACAACAACAAACCTTTTGCTGCTGCTTGTAGTAGTTTGTATTTATTTTGTATTTGTGTGTGTGTGTTTCTAAATTTGCTGTACTACATCCAGCAGTTTGTTAATTTATTTATGCAATAAGATTTTTGAACTTAAAGTTAGCTGGATGGCATCTTGCATTTGCGAATGAGGGCAGGGGTGAACGAGGTCTATGGGGAAAGGGCATGGGTTGACTTATGTTTCCTGCTGAGCAGGAGGAAACTTTAACGATTGCATCCAACGCAGGAGGGTTCCTTTCCATTCTTCCTTTTAAGATTAGGAAACACAGCCCATTCTTCGGTTGGCAAGTGTCGCTTTCAGAATGACATAATTCATCCATGCATAACTAAACTGCACGTCTGGGGCTTCAGAAGCGCTTCCTGTTTGCTGAAACAGCCTGTTTTCTGCTTTTGCTTCCCCGCTTCCTAGGAAACAGCATTTAGCAAGAACACGTCTCAAAATGAGCCACAGCTATGGTGCGTTTAGAACCATGACCGTGCACAAAACACAAGTTCAAAACTAAACTAAACCGTTTCCTGGCTGTAAACCAAACCCAAGTACTGGAGGTTTGGCATTTGCTACTGATTACGTCAGATGAAACCCCCCTGGGGGGGGGGGGTTGAACTCTGAAGGCTGCGTGAAGGATGTGCTTCAGAAAGCATAGTCAAACTCCCACATGATGTAGTGATGGCCACCAACTTGGATGACTTAAAAAGATTAGAGGATAAGGCTCTGCTTGGAGAATAAGGTTTTTGATGTTTACTAGCCACAATGACTGAGAGACGCGGGTGGTGCTGTGGGTTAAACCACAGAGCCTAGGACTTGCCAATCAGAAGGTCGGTCGTTCAAATCCCTGCAACGGGGTGAGCTCTCGTTGCTCGGTCCCAGCTCCTGCCAACCTAGCAGTTCGAAAGCACCTCAAAGTGCAAGTAGATAAATAGGTACTGCTCTGGCGGGAAGGTAAACGGCATTTCTGTGCGCTGCTCTGGTTCACCAGAAGTGGCTTAGTCATGCTGGCCACATGACCCGGAAGCTGTACGCCAGCTCCCTTGGCCAATAAAGCGAGATGAGCACCGCAACCCCAGAGTCGGCCACAACAGGACCTAACGGTCAGCGGTCCCTTTACCTTTACTAGCCACAATGACTATGTTCTGCCACCAGTGCTGGAGGTGGTATGTCTCTTAAGACCAGTGTCTGGGAATTTCAGGTGGGGAAAACCTGTTGTGCTCAGGTCCTGCTTTTGGGCTTCTGGTTGGCTACTGTGAGAACAGGATGGTGGACTAAATGGGAAGGCTAGCCTAGGCTGGCAGAACATGCCTGGCTGGCTGGCTAACTGGCTGATGATTACTCCATCAAGAAGTGACCTTCACGATGGAGCAGAATCTGGGTACCATTATTATTTTACCAGCTGTCCTTCCGCAGTTCATGGAGAGGTTCAAGGAGCACGGAACAAATGTCTAAGTTTTGTTTTAACTCCAGGCCAAGTCTAGCATTCTTCCTACTGCACCATATCGACACCTTGCTTATTTTCCATCTTTGCTGATGCTAGATTGGGGTGGAGCCCTATTCAATTCAGTGCTCCAAAATCCCCTCTGGGCTCTCACTCTCAAGGTCTGAACTGAGAAACTTGGGAGGCAAAAATCTCATTTGGTGTATCACGAATGAGTATGTTATTGCAAAATCAGGGAACTGCGAGAAAGTAATTCATATGCGCACACAAACACACACACACACACACACACACACACAAGAACTTTCCAGGTGACCTGGCAGAATTACTCAGAGGAAGTACTGTTTGCTGTGCAAGCCAAGATATTATGGAGTGACTGTACAAACCCTATACCTGTACTTATGTCTCAGTTTATGTTATTACTCATTATCGCAGGTGAAGATGAACAAGGTAGCCTAAGGCTGCAATTTCCCGCCTTCTTACCTGGGAGTAGTGGGGCCGCCTTCTGAACAGACAGTCCTTGCACTAGGCTTCACATCAGCTGCAATCTTAAACCCAATTAGGCCCACTCTTCATACTACCTAATCCACATCACAGCTGCTTCCTTGCGGCAATCTTCTGTTCCCACAGTGTCTTGTGTACGTGACTCCTTGTGCTTGTTTTTTCCTAATACCATACTTGCACTATACCACCCGATCAGCTTCAGCTGTGCTTTCCTGGATCCCTCTTAAAAGGGCCCATTTGAATGATGCAAAGTACCCTAGTTCATGCCCTGTTTCCCCACCGTAACTCCATTTCCTCCGGTCCTCCCTCTATTGATTCACCATCTGGCTGATCCAAAACAGGGAGAGTGACCCTGCAGCTCATTCATTTGTTTTACCTTGGCTTTTGAGCAAGAGCCTCTTCAAGCCAGCCTCCACTTCCAAAAAAAGAAGAAGCAGAGCACAAACCGGCGTGTGCAGTGGAAGAGACATATGGATTTGCTCACACAAGAATCTAAAGGGTGGGGAAACACATTTCGTTCTGATAAAGCAGGTTCAACAGCCACTTCTTCTCTTTAAGGAATTTAGCAAGGGTATTGAAAAAGGTTAAGATTCCACCACTCAGTTGTTCAGTGGAGGAGGGGGCATGAAGAGTCCATCCCTCTCCTCTCACTGAACCTGCCAAGCAGATGATTAACAGAATCTCAACTTTTCCCAGAAACTGCTCCTTACAACACCGGTGCTAAATTCCTAGAGAAAGGCTGCAGTTTTTTGTGCTTGCTTCAGCACCCTCCTTCCACTGCTGGCTCTGAAACTTGTCCCTCCCTAGTCTCAGGTGTGATGGATGCTGGGAAGGGAGAGAGGCTCATCAAGGCCAGCCAATTCAATGCCCTCCAAATGCTTGGGAGACTATAACTCCCATCAGCCCCAGCCAACGTGTGTCCCATTCCTAGAACTGGTTGCTCCATGGACACAGGATTGTTTGTCCAACATTCCTATGTGTGCACCAGCAAGAAAGCACACACAATATCTGCAGCTCCTTTAGGGGTGGAGGAAGTTGAGATACAATTTGAGAACACTGTGTATTAAATACTGCTGCATTGCTCTCAGCATTTAGCTTTTCTCCACTAATAGTATACTTCCGACAGTGGTCTCCTGTCTCTCTGTGGTCAAATTCTAGCCACCACGTTCATCACAGTCAAATTTTGGTATTCCGTTCCTAGGTTGCTTTTTGTGTAATGATCAACATTCAGGGCAAATCTATCAAAATTCTCAAATTGCAAACAATGACGGGGAAAGTATGAAGCTTAGCACAACAGTGTTCTCTCCGTAATTGCAGCCATTTAGATGGTGCAGGCAGAGGATGGCGTGACCACCACTGACCCATGTTTCCCCAGACATCTCCCTGACAACATCAAATTAACAACCTTGCGATGTGACATCACTGCATTCAGTATTTCCCTACCTTCCAGAAGGGGTGGCCAATAAATTGAATTGCAGGTAGCAAGCACTGGATATGATACCTCATCCCATGTTTCTTTTACTGGATAGGGTGGCATCCATGAGCTGGTTTTTGCCCCATAACATCCAGTTTGGTTCTAGGTGCATCAACCTCAATTCACCCCTATGGAGACCGAGTGAGCCAGTTGAATGATAGAAAAGAATTCTGTGCCAATGGCAAGCACTCTCATCATTGGGTTTTCTCTTATAGCCAGACAAAGCATTCTTCAGTTCCCAGCCCCCAGCTCCCAACCCAATGTGACTGGTCTCCACAAGTCACTCGATTATTTCACAGCAACAAGTTGTAGCAACTGACCCTGGAGTGGGTAACACATGTAGCAAGCAGGAAATGTACCAGTTTGGAAATACAGAGAGTCTGTTTCCAAAGAGCTCAAGCATTATGCATTTCTTTTTCTGCATGTACCTTAAACTTCTTTATCCTGCTAATCATAATGTTCAGTTAAATGAATGTTCAATTCAGCTTACCTTCAGGAGAAGAGTTAGTGCATGCAGACTACGGGGAAATCTGTTTTGCATCTTTGTAGATGTAGTTCGAAAGCACGTCAAGTAGATAAATAGGTACCGCTGTGGCGGGAAGGTAAACGGCATTTCCGTGCGCTGCTCTGGTTCACCAGTCATGCTGGCCACATGACCCGGAAGCTGTATGCCAGCTCCCTCAGCCAATAAAGCGAGATGAGCACCGCAACCCCAGAGTCGGCCACGACTGGACCTAATGGCCAGGGGTCCCTTTACCTTTACCTTTAGATGTCCACCAAATCTTAAGCACTTCAGAAGAGCCTGCAGGATCAGGCCAAAGGCCATCTACTGCAGCGTCCTATTCTCATGGTGCTCAACCAGATCCCAATGGAATGCCTGTGGGCAGAATATGAACCCCACCACACCCTCGACAAATGATTCTCAGCCATTTTTTAAAAAATTCTTTCCCTCCCACCCCA
Source organism: Podarcis raffonei (assembly GCF_027172205.1). Lineage (NCBI taxonomy): Eukaryota > Metazoa > Chordata > Lepidosauria > Squamata > Lacertidae > Podarcis > Podarcis raffonei. The sequence goes on along the minus strand of NC_070606.1, from coordinate 80,649,364 downwards.
GCAAGCAAGCAAGCAAAACAAACTCAGGGAACTGGAAGCTGCTGCAGAATTTTGTATAGGAACAGAGCAGACTGCATTATACAGAATCATAGAATTGTAGAGTTGAAAGGGACTCCAACCCCCTGCAACGCAGAGTCAGACAATTTGTCCATCTGGTTCAGTATAGTGGTACCTCTGGATGCGAATGGGATCTGTTCCAGAGCCTTGTTCACATCCTGAAGCGAATGCAACCCGCGTCTGCACGTGCGCGTGTCGCGATTCGCCACTTCCGTGCATGCGTGTGACGTCATTTTGACCACCTGCGCATGTGCGAACAGCGAAACCCAAAAATACTCATCCCGAAGCTACTTCAACCTGAGGTATTGTCCACACCATAGAATCACAGTCATAGAATCACAGAATTGTAGATGCTCTTCAGGTATTCAGACAGGTTTCTCTGCAAGCCCTACCTGGAAACTGGTAGTGGCAGTGATGAGAAAAGAGGACTCCACTCCACCCCCACCCCCCGGTGCCATTTCCTCTTTCACACTACCACCCATCTTTATATACCGAGGAATGGAAATCAGTGGGGAGCCTCAGGATCTAGAGAGAGGGAGCAGAACAGGAGGTTACAAGGGGAGGCACTCTCTCGTGGCAACTCACTAAGGGCAGGGATGTGTGAACGAACCTTCCTCCCTGTCCACAATTGCTTTATGTCCACGTAACATCATGCAGCACACAGGTAACTAATGGCGTTCTCTCCCACCGGAGGCCGCGATGGTCACTGACTTGGGGGACTTGAAAAGCGGAAGAGGCTAATTCATGGAGGATAAAGCTATCAGTCGCTACTAGCCATGACGGCTATGCTCTGTGTGGTCTTCTCCCCAGGTCCTGCTTGCAGGTATCCTGTAAGCATCTGGTTGGCCAATGTGAGTAGATTGGAGGAGATGGGCCATTGGCTTGATCGTTCATAAGGACAATCCTACATCCTTATGAAAACCAGCCAAGGGTTTTGTGGCACCTTGAAGACTTAATGAATTTTGTGATGACACAATATTTCTGTGGGCTATAGTTCATTTCGTCAGATGCCTTAATGAAATGTGTCCATCTTTAAGGTACCCAAGGGCTTTTTGTTGACTTTGTTGTGACAGACTAGAAGGGTTACTCCTCTTGACTATGACACAATCCTAAGCCTCTTTTTGTGCAAGGTGGGGTGTGTCTGTGTGTGTGTACCCCTTTGGCTTTGCAATTCGAATGCCACACACTCCCGTTTCTTATGCAGTGGAGTCAGACTTGAGTTCAAACAAACCGGAGTGCTGCTATCCTGCCCAGTTTGACCCTGAGTCACTCTTAACAAGCAGAAGCATTTCCTAGCTGCCACTTCTATGCAAATCCATAGAATAAAGCAAATCCAGGATCCCATCCTGCTCTTGGGTAGAGCAAACTGTCCCGCCCCTTCTTGTCAACATCCTTTCAAACATTTGAAACTATTAACCTGTCTCATCTTCATGTCTTCACCCTCAGGCTCAACACACCCAACTCCTTCAGCTTCTGCTCTCTCGATTTGTCATCTAGAACTTCTGCAGGGCAGGGTCAGGTTGAACTGACTTGCCTGCCCTGCTTTCCCCTCTCCTTTCAGGCCCTTCCCTGATGTGATTTAAGTGTACAAAACATGCGTACTCAGGATCTCTCACCGCTTAAGGCGTCACCCATCTTCATTAAGTCACCCTGAGAACTCAGCTCTAACTTAAAAGACCTAAACAGTGGCTTTGCTGATTCAGACTAAGATCTAGCTCAGGCATCCCCAACCTGCGCCCCCTCCAGATGTTTTGGCCTACAACTCCCATGATCCCTAGCTAACAGGGCCAGTGGTCAGGGATGATGGGAATTGTAGTCCAAAACATCTGGAGGGCCGAAGGTTGGGGATGCCTGATCTAGCTAGTCTAGCATCCTTTGCCATAATAAGTGGACACCTGGAAGCCTAGCTAGGGAGCCTAGGGGAGCCAGTGTGGTGTAGTGGTTAAGAGCGGTAGTCTCGTAATCTGGGGAACCGGGTTCGCGTCTCCGCTCCTCCACATGCAGCTGCTGGGTGACGTTGGGCCAGTCACATTTCTTTGAAGTCTCTCAGCCCCACTCACCTCACAGAGTGTTTGTTGTGGGGGAGGAAGGGAAAGGAGAATGTTAGCTGCTTTGAGACTTCTTAAAGGGAGTGAAAGGCGGGATATCAAATCCAAACTCTTCTTCTTCTTCTAGCTCAAATTGGCCTGTTTCCAATCTACCTGTTCATCCCTGCTCAGTAACAGTGATAGGCAACATGGTGCCCTCCAGATGTTCTTGGACTGCAACTCCCATCAGGCCCAGGCAATATGGCCAATGGTAATGGATGGTGGAATCTGTAGTCCAGCATCTGAGGAGCATCTATCTTGTTGGCTAACCTTGAAAACCTTATCTTTCTCTCCATCAGTGAATCTTTTCTTAGGTGTCAAACATTGCTACTGACAACTGGAGGGCTCATAAGTATACATGGAACCCCAGTTAACTCCAGAGTTTATAGTTTCAAACACCTTTTGAATTTGGAATCTTGGATTTATCTGCCAGGCCAATTGAAACAAAATGCCTTTATTCTTTTTATCTTAATATTTTATTTTACGCTGTCTAGACCCCAGCAAAACCTTGAGAATAAGATGGTAAATAATTTCTGATCCAGGGAGAAAAACGAATTAAAAAGTAAGAACAAATAATTAAACATAGGAAAGAGGGGAGTAAGATGAGATGCTGCAATTATATTAAAGCTAAGAATGACAGTTCTGCCACTATAACGTAAGGATTTATCACATCTTGTAACTCACTATTCCAAAATAAAAATACTATAACCGTGTCCTGCTTTTTGCCTTCTCTAACCCCTACTAAGGCCCTTAACTTGGCTATATGTGCCTTATCCTAAATCCATATGTTCCATTTGTCTATATAGTAAAAGGAGTAGGTTTCTTCCAATTACACCATATTAATTCATTTATAATAATGAATTCATTAATAAATAAATTAGAATTTCTATATCCTCTGCCACACACAAAAAATGTCGCCTTAAATGTTGCCCAATGACTTTTAAACAAAATTATGTTTTAATTGCCCTTGATTTCAAAAGGAGGAAAGAGAATAAAGCACTTGTTTACTTCTTCCGCGCTGAAATCAATGGGGTCTTAAAAACACATGACTTTGGCTGCATCGTGGCCATTGTTTCCAAAGGTGAATTCTGTGTAGTAAGAGACTAATGCCTGTAATTGTCCATTAAAAGCAAATCAATCTCACATCTATCAGGCAAGAGAGAGGCCATAGATTTTCTTTTTCCACACAAACAGGATGTCAGTGCTCTATACATGCATCTGTGCTCTCCCCCCCCCACTCCACCCCACCTCCGCCACCCCATATGTCTTTTCGGACAGCATTAAAACAGGAAATTGATGCCACTGGGTAAATATTCATTCTTCCCATCTTTTCTCTTGCAAAACAAGTACAGATTTGCTGCGGCTAGACTCACTTCCTGCAGAACACTGGTGCTTACCTCTGTTCCATGCCGGGGGGGGGGCAGCGGGGACGTTCTCTGGTTCAACTTAAGAGAATTCTGATGTGGAGTAGGAGGAGCCAACTAGCGTATGTTGAAATAACATCAATATTTGCAGCACAGCCTGAGAAACATACCGAAGGATGGTGCTTGCTTCAATTCCCCCAGACCAGTTCAGACAAGCTGGCTGCTGTGAATGCATAGAGGGCCTCTTCTCCCCTATGGACTCCACTCCCCACCAGGGAGAGCTTGAAATGCTGGTATCCTGTCTGGTATTTGTCCTCCAGACGTGCTCAGGGAAGGGTGTGAACTGTGTCAATGCTGAGAGTTATCTGGGCAGGCAGGTAGGAGAAAGACGCAGGGTAAGGAAATACAGAATTCTCATTTTTCCTGCTCAACAGCAATTAATACTCATTCCTCCATATTCACATTAGGTCCAGTCGTGGCTGACTCTGGGGTTGCTGCGCTCATCTCGCTTTATTGGCCGAGGGAGCTGGCGTACAGCTTCCGGGTCATGTGGCCAGTGCATGGAAATGCCGTTTACCTTCCCGCTGGAGCGGTACCTATTTATCTACTTGCTCTGGTGTGCTTTCGAACTGCTAGGTTGGCAGGAGCTGGGACCGAGCAACGGGACCTCACCCCGTCGTGGGGATTCGAAATGCTAACCTTCTGATTGGCAAGTCCTAGGCTCTGTGGTTTAACCCACAGCGCCACCCGCGTCCCTTTGCTGCATACATACCATAGATTTAAAGCACGCGACTCCCCACCCAAAATCTGGGAACTGTAGTTTAAGAGTGCTGGGAATTGCAGCTCTGCGAGGGGGAAACTACACAAGATTCTTTGGGAGAAGTCATGTGCTTTAATGTATGGTGTGCACATAGGTGTGTACCGAGTCCGACTAGTATTGTCTGTCTGGCTCAGTATCGTCAACTCCTGAACGGCAGTGACTCTGCAGAGTTTCAGGCAGAAATGTTGTGCAGCTGCACAGTTGCTACAGGATCCGATGCACAACATTGCTTCTGAAAATGGCAACCTAGGTCCACAGTGACTTCCCTGATCTCACAGGTAACATGACCATTGGACGGGGTTGGTATCCCTGAAATTCACTCCATCTAAGAAGAGAAAGCTAAGGAACTCATTCCCAAGTAATATTAAGCCCCAAGAACCTCAGACTAATAAACTATACTGTGCATGAGCCACATGATTGTTCCTGACCCCAAACCAAGTGAACTAACAAACCAGGAAAAGGATCGATTAGTGTTACATTCGAATCGGGGACTGGAATTTGCTCTGGCCTAGCAAGCCAGGGTTGCTAGCCATGGTTTGCTGTTGGCTCCTGAATCTGTAGCTTTATGATTTTGTAAGGGAATCCAAAATCCTTGGATAGTGACTCATTATGCTTGGTAGACCAACCAACCCTTGAAAACAGAAATTCAAGTCTTAGAGTCTGAGTTCTGTGTGTGGAATCAGAACCCTGGTGGTTTGGGGTAGATCTGGAGAGAGGGAGAGAGGGAGAGAGAGATGAGCTGTTTTGATGGTTATGGTGGGTAGAGCTTAGTGTAAAATGTATTATTTAATCAAAGTGTATAGCTTTCAGGGGGAGCAGGAGTGTACGGTCTTGCCCTTTGCTTTCTGGCAACGGTCCTTAAAGCCGAAGAGGGAGGGAGGGATGAAGAAAGAAAAGAGGAAAGAAAGCGATCAGGAAAGGCCTTTCACCGGGTTAGTTTGCAATTCTAATAATTGATACTTAGAGCTTGCGCCCGAACTATGCAAACAGAAGTCCTGGTCTGCAGAAGCAGCCTGCAGGAAAGGAGATGTAAAACCCCTCAAGATAAGTGAAGGCAGAGCCAGGACAAGAGCTGCTGCAGACTCCAGTCATGTGGGTGAACAACATTGCCTTTCTCCAGCCAGCCAGCCAGCCTGTGTTCCAGAGCAGACAGCTGCTAGACAACACATGATGTCGACATTGCAGCTGGGCTTCAGGCAAAGCCAAATGGTGCACAGAGAACCTGTACGCAGCATTACTAATGGTTGGGCAACTCAGACTTGGACCCAAGACATGAGAAAAGCATGAACTGTTGAATCTGAGGAACTAGACAGCAAGCGGAGAAAAGCCAACATGTAACAGTCAAGTCTTTTGCCTGTACAATTGGATTTTCATAATGGAGTTTAGTTTAATTTCTTCTTGGAGTTGTCAACAGTACGGCTTCCAGCTCCCTGCTACTTACTCATCACTACCAAATGTGGCTCATATTTAATGGAAGGTCAATAAAATTGCTGGTATACCTTACGAAGAATGGTGTCGTTTTTGTTGTATGAACACTCATGGTGCATTACATAGTAAAAAAGAAAAAGGCTATGCCCCAAGGTGCTTACAATGTAAAATAGGCAATGGGGAAGATAATGGTGTGGGACTTTCCTCATAGCAAGTCCAGTCTTTTGGAGGAGTGGGTTGTTGCGCAAGACCTATCAATCCACTGCAATTGCACAACCAGAAATTGCTAATATGCGATTGAGGCTTGAAAATAGCAACAGCCTGGAAGCACCTTCTGTGTTTGTCACTGGGGATGTGGGGCTGCTGTTTCTACCTATCTTCTCCCACCCTGCAGCTTTGAGAGCCTTCATACGGGAGCTACTTCCAGAAGGTCTCTGACGGGATTTTATGGCTTTTTCAGTTTGAGCGTAAATGATGGATGAAGTAGGGGGATGTGTCATTTTTGAGATTTATGCTCACTTAAATTTTGATGACAAATGAACTATTAATTGACTTTCTTTTCAGTCTTACATTGAACTGACATCATACTTTTTTTAAATAACACATTGTTTAGCACTCCTGTATGTCAGGCTGTTTTTAGGCGAGCCGCTATGAGCACAGATATATCGGTGGGAAATGCTTTATATAAATACATGGACTATAGCTACATCTTGATTCCAAATGCAAGCACACGGAGGCTACGGCACCATGCACTGCGCAACCTGATATTTCACACAGTGAAGCTGCCAGTGCATATTTTGAGATAGTTGAGAGATGATTGTAGGAGAGTTATGCTTTTCAAAAATAAAAATATACTCTTGAAATTGTTAGAAGACTGCTTGTTGCAGAAGAAATAAACCCAGCTTATACAACAGACAGGGTGCCTTCAGCAACATGTAATTGGCAAAGCTGGGCTCAGGTAGTGACACTTCTGAGAAGAGATATGTTACATGTGCATCCCTCTATTCCACTGTGAAATGTTGGAAGGTGAGTCCTTAAAGAAGCCAGCAGTTTTGCATAGGTTCCCCCCCCTTCCCAGCAAACCACTAGTGTCAGGAGCCGGCTCTGCATGAGATGACAGCCTAAGCACAAACCTCACACCCACACAATCTCACCTCCTTAAACCTCCACTATCCCCACCATTGCAATGGCCTCTCAGTCAATCTTTCCATCTTCCAGGCCTGTTTGGGGTCTCATTAGCTAACTGGTTATTATGGCCATTGTAAGGATCTCTGCAGACCTGCATTTTATGCAATGGTGACCTGCAGCATGTTCTTGACACAGTAATGGTGCATTTTTGCGTGCATTATTTTGCTTTATTCATTGTTCTGCAGTGTTTCTATCCATCCATCCATCGTTTTATTTGTAGGCCGCCTTTCCAAAGTTGAGACTACGCTCGAGGCGCCTTACAACATATCAAAAACTACGTAACTACAAAAATAGTCATAATCAACAAAGCATCAAAAAGCACACAACCAAACTGAACGATTTCCACATAAATCAGAACATCCAAAATAAAGATACAAAAAACCAGCAACAGCAACCAGGGCTTTTTTCAGCCAGAACTCAATGGTGGGCACCATTGCCAACGTAAGAGAACAAGTCTGGTGTGCACGGTGAGATCTGGGACCTCTTTTTCAAGAAAAATAGTACTGACAGCAACGCCCCCCCCCCAACAAAAGCTCCAGGCCCCGTCCCCCCCCCCATTTTTCCAAAGCTTCCACATTTTGGCTGCCTGGAGGGGCTATAGAGGAACAAAAGCAGAGCAAAAATGAATCAGAACATTTTGGTATAAAAAGTTACAGGATTTCAGCAGGAAGTTACAAGACACAGTTACAACAGAAGGCGCTTCAACCTTCCAACCTTTTGACTTCACCCCCAAAGGCTTCACTCCTCCATTGTCTCCCGAGACAGATGGATGCCAACTACACAAGATATGCACTGACTCTAAATGAAGCAGTGTGACTGCCCCAAAATGTTTGCAGACACAAACACTATAGAAAATGGGACTACACATGACGACCCCGATTGCATATTAATGATGATTTGTGCTCATGATGCTAAATATACCTGGAGGGGCCCTAATTCTGCCAAAATTATTTTTACTTCTTGTAGGTTTGTTTCTTTCCAAATCGTTTTTACTACTTCAACTATTTATTTTTTTATTGTTGCATTGTGCTTGTATCTTGAACGGCATCTGGTGGAGAGGGCAGGATATAAATTTAACAGATGAAATCCTGCCAATCAAAAGGAAGACCGTTTCGTCCACCTGTCCAAATTCAAATGTTTGCGCTGGGAGCATGTGGAGTCTCAGAACGCCAGCGGTGCAGACATGCTCCTGTTTGTCTGCCCTGGCCTGGTAGGAACAAGACGTTCCTAATATTTCGCAGATTCCTTGCCCCACTGTTTGTTCACATTCTCTCTGTTGTATTTCATCTCAAGCATCGACTGGAAAAACAAGCGTGCTCACAGAAGGGAATGCAGAGTTGTGACACACCACCTCATTTCTCTCTCCCACCCACTCCCCGTTTCAAAGTGGCATGTGTGCGTGTGGCTGCTGTGGTGCTCCGATAGGGAAACTCTGCTGCTATGCACCCTTTGAGTTCCTCAATCCTTCACGATTTAGAAGCTGGATTAACCGTGCTTTGCCATCCCACATAACAGCTCATCTGAACTTTACAGCCCAGTGAGGCCTTGTGAAAGAGAACCATCCCTCCACACTCCTTAGCAAGATCCTTATCTTCCTTCTGCAGAAAAGGAACTTCCATGCTGGTTTGGAGAAGTCACTTTGTACTGTACTTGCATGCAAATAACAAAACATCTTGTATTCCCACTCCTACCTTATCCTTTAGGGGCATGACCAAGAGCTACCCACAGCCCTCTCACCCTCATGTGTGTCTTATGCAACAGGAACTTCTGTGCACTTCTAAAGGAGATGCCAACACACTCCAGACTTAAGGTAGTTTTGACAGTCTTTCTCTCTCCCTAGCTCCCAGCTCCCTTTTCTCACTTAGGCTGTGATCTCAACATACATTTAACGCACATACAGTATATTACATTTACTGAATTGATATCCTGCCCTTCCTCCCAAAGGAGCCTGGGGCAGCAAGCAGATACATGATTTAAAAGCAGCCACAAAGCAAAGCATCTAAAACAGTTAAAGGTAAAGGGGCCCCTGACCGTTAGGTCCAGTCGTGACCGACTTTGGGGTTGCGGCGCTCATCTCGCTTTATTGGCTGAGGGAGCTGGCGTACAGCTTCTGGGTCATGTGGCCAGCATGACTAAGCCGCTTCTGGCGAACCAGAGCAGTGAACTGAAATGCTGTTTACCTTCCCACCGGAGTGGTACCTATTTATCTACTTGCACTTTGAGGTGCTTTCGAACTGCTAGGTGGGCAGGAGCTGGGACCGAGCAACAGGAGCTCACCCTGTGGCGGGGATTCGAACCGCTGACCTTGTGACTGGCAAGTCCTAGGCTCTGTGGTTTAACCCACAGCGCCACCCGCATCCCTCCTAAAACAGTTAAAATGCCCTAAAAACCAAGTGGAATTAAAAAAAAACCATCTAAAACCAGAGTTAGAACATTCTGAAAGCAGTTAAAACAATTCTTGCCATGATCTGAGGGGCTGCCAAGAACAGTATTCTCCAGCCACTTTCATTACTTCCCCCCCAAAGAATTCTGGGGACAGCAGTTTGCAAAGGGTGCTGGGAATCATACCTCTGTGAGGGATAAACTACATTTCCCAGGATTCTTGGGGGGGGGTCCTTAAAGTCTGTGGGCACAACCTTATCTTCTCCTGCAAAACCCGGCTGGATCCAGCTTTGGAGAGCAACGTCAGAAAAAATAAAAAGGAGGGCCAGGAGAGACAACAGCGGTGGGCCCTGCCAGTCGCTGGGGACCTGGAAGCCGCCTCAGGATGCTGAGTGGCGACACATGGCAGTGGTGGGTGGAACCAAAGGCAAACGTGGGCAGGCCAACGACAGTGAATTCAACCTTTATGCAGTGGGCTAGTTTCCACACACACACACACAATCATCTGGATAGAGGAAGAGGAGGCACTGGCAGGATTTGAGCATAGCCAGGCTAACACAGGGTGTGAAGCAGGCCCAGTGAGGGGCATGGCCCTGGGGGGAGTGGGTGTGGCCTGAGGAGTGTTCCAAGGGCCAAAGACACCTGAAGGGCCACATTTCACCTCCAGGCCTTAGGTTCCCCACTCATGATTTGTAGGTAATCACAGTCAAATTTGCAGGTAATTTGACTGTGCATGGCAGAGTCACATTAAGCCTAGTGCATGTTGACACATTGTGCATCACGCATGTTTACTCAGACGCAAACCCCGCTGGGTTTAATGGAGCTTCCGCCCACATGGGGGGCACATAAGCGATTGTGGCTTTATCTCTATTAAATATGCAGAGTAACAAAGGGAAAAGAAAGACCTGCCAGATCCCCTCCCTCAACAGCATTCTAAGAAGTGTCTTGTTTTTATTTTATATATATATAGAATATATATATATATAATAATATAGAATATATTATTCTATATATTGTAGAATAAAATAGAATATATCTTCTTAGAATGCTGATATATATATATATATATAAACAGTAGTCTAGCTTGTTTTTCTGTCTGCAGACTACGCAGCCTCTGCACTGCGATCGTAACTGGCAAACAACCAGCCATGACGGTGAAGACTAGGCATCTCACCAGAACGTGATTCTCAGGCAGACTTTACATTTCCTTGCTTTATCATCATTTCCTTCAAGGGCAGATGGTGCTAACAGGATGTTGAAACAGCACAGCCTGTATCACCGTCAACAGTGGTTCCCAACTGCTTGCTTACCTGCCTTTGCGTGAATAAATGGCACAGCATGAAGAGGGTGAGAAATTACGGTAATAAAATACATACCAAGATGGTCAGCAATATGTAAACACAAGTTCTATGAGGAAAGGATGACAGAAGTGGGCAGGTTTAGGCTGGAGAAGGAAAAGTTGAGCAATGAACTAGGATGTATGTACGTATATTGTAATTCCATAAATAATCCTGGGCACAAGGAAGCCCAGTTCTTCCTGGGATGGCAGCACGTCACTTCCAACCAAAATCCAATCAGATCCGATGAAAATCAACGAAAAAGCAAGGAAAATCCAGAAAACAAGAAACAAAGGAACATTTGTTGGTGCACATTACATCGTGCAAGGACCCTTCTTTCCAGATTGGACAGCAGGGCCAAACTGGAGAGCGTGGGATGACAACTTCTCCAGCAAGGACCTTTTTCTCATGTGGCCTTGCCTAAGCAGTGAGGAGGAGGAGGAGGAGAGTCATCCCAGATGTAAAGGGCTGCCCTTCAGGAGTCTCTGGGGAATGTGGAGATTCCTTTCCTCCACATGGTTAGGAGCCAGGGCACTGTCTGAAGGCACAAGAAGTTGCCACCTTTCTGAAGGTCTGGTCAGTTTCTGGGTGGCAGAGCAGCTGGAAATCATGTACATGGTGGGGGGGGGGAAGGAGGGATGTAAGTGCCCCAAAACAAACCAGGGATTATTTTGGGTATGGGCTTAATTTGCAGCAGAGCAGGTTTCAGGAGAAGCATCTTGATAGCAAGAGAAGTTTGACAATGGAACTGGTGACCTAGAGAAGCAATGGGTTCTCTTTTGCCAAACACCTTCTAGCTATCTGTCGGGGATGCTCCAGCTCTAGGTTCCCATCCCTGAGTGGGTAGGACTTGGGCTAGGTGGCCTTACATGGATCCCCTCCAGCTCCATGATTCTATGACTCTCCTCTGTTCTACACAATCCATGTCTGCTGCTTGAGTTCATCAGCGGACATGGTCAAGGCAGCCTGTTGAAGCTATGCAGGCCTGGGACTGGCCAGATGGGAATCCCATGTATACAACCTTTGCGTGACAGAAATGTCATGACTAAATTCATGAAGTCCAGCGTACTGTGACAGCTGAAATACAGCCATACCTTGGGTTGTGGACGTGATCCATGTGGGAGGCATGTTCCCAACCTGCAGTGTTTGCAGCCTGAAGCGCTGTGTCTGCGCGTGATGCAATTTGGCGCTTCTGCACATGACATCCTTTTGCTTTTCTGCGCATGCGTGAGCGCCGAAACCCAGAAGTAACCTGTTCCGGTACTTCTGGGTTTGGTGCGGTCCGCAACCTGAAAACGCACAACCTGCAGCATTTGTAACCCAAGGTATGACTGTAAAGTCATAGGGTTGTAGCTGTCAGGGACTGGTTGGCTGAAGAGCAGTGGTGGGAGGAACCGATCTGGGGGTTTCCCTTGGGGGTTCCCCAAGGAGGAAGGCTCAAAGCTAGGGGGTTCATGGTGGGACACGGAGGCGAGGTCAGAGGGAGAAGGTTGGGAAGAGGTGCCAGATGCTGAAGGGGCAGCAGGGTTTAGTGAGCAGGAAGAGCTGGTGACAGGGAGCAGTTCAGACTGAAGCAAAGGAGGGGTGGCAGGAGACTGCTGAAGAATCCAGGGACTCTCCCTCTCCGGCTGCAACAAGCTCCACTCCCCCTGGTCTCAAAGTACCCCCAGAGTAATGAGAAGAGCAGAACAGGCCAGAGGTGCGCAGATGAAGTTTGAGACTGCTTGGGAAACATCTGGAAGAGGAGGAGCCTTAGAGTAAGATTACCAGACGTCCCCGTTTCCTGGGGACAGTCCCCGGATTTACAAATCAGTCCCCATACAAAATCCATTGAAGTTGAAAAGTGTCCCCGGATTCATTGAAAAAAATCTGGTAACCTTGGTGTGGAAGACAGGGACCTTCAGACCTGGCAGCTGCTCAACAGGGGCAAGACCAACTCGGAAGTGTTGCTGAGACCACTAGGCTGAGTTGTATGTTCATTTCCTTGAATAGAATTAACCTCGCTGACACTGAAGATGCGCTTCCTTTATTGCCGACCTGCATCTGGCTCCAGCTCTGACAGTAGCCAATGTGAGTCACCTTAAGAGAAGACCCACTGAAATTAAGGGACACGTCACATGGAAAATGGAGGAAGCTTGTTTTCCGCTGTTCCATAGACTAGGACCCAAACCAATGGATTCAAGTTACAAGGAAGGAGATTCAGACTAAACATCAGGAAGAACTTTCTGACGGTAAGAGCTGTTCGACACTGGAACACTGGACTCATGAGTGATGGATGCGTCTTCCTTGGAGGTTTTAAGCATAGGTTGGATGGCCATCTCTCCTGTATGATCTAGTTGAGAATCATGCATTGCAAGGGGTTGGACTAGATGACCCTTGGGGTCCCTTCCAACTGTACAGTTCTCTTATTCTGTGACTAACGCAGACCCGTTCATTTCAATGGGTCTACCCTGAGTAGAACTTAGTTGGCTCTCCATTATCCACACCATTCGAGGGTTGCAGGGCACTGCCTGATCACCTGTGGCTGCTCCAAGCCTGTTAAAAAAAAGGTCCTACCCCTTCAAGACATCTTTTAAGGAGGAAATCCAGGCACTCCTTGATGAGAGCAAGGAATCAGCCTCCTTTTTCCTGGAGTGCAGCCAAAGCTGATCTGACCTCAGATGCAAGTGGGAGCTAGACACAAAGGATAAACCAAGTTCATGAAATGGTTATTCCGCCCGTTTCTAGCTGCATCAGCATTTCGTAGAAAATCCAGCGTGGTTTTTGTAAAAAACAAAGCAAAAAAGGAGAACATTGGGATGAGAGTGCAGATGGTGACCATTATGAGCTTAGTCTGTCAGTCCCTGTTACTCTGGCTGTTTCAAGTGGTGAATGCTCTTACAATGATGGTGAGCCACATTACATTTCGCAGTAAGTTTGGAATACAAACACGGGGTTTGTTAGAAATATGGAAAATAAAGCACTCATCATTCATTTTTCTGACTGGGGGCGGGGTGTGGGGGTAGGGGAAGGGGAAGGGCTTCAAAATAACCCAACTCTCGCTCGCTCGCTTTAAGAGAAATAAGTTTACCATGAACATAATCAATTCAAGGTCTACTGTGAATGCTGACAAAGCAGTATCTTTGAAAAAGAAAGCAAACTAACCAGCGGAATTCCAAAGCTCTTGAATTAATGAGGAGATCACTGAAGGAAAAGGGGCTTGCATCACAAGAATAATCTGAGGAGTATAGCTTGCTTGCTTGCAGCCCCCCAACTACATAATGCACTCAGCATGACATTTTTGCAAGCCTACTTTCAACTACCAGTCTGTCCACACCAGAAAACCGTGGTTTACAAGACGGATATAACTTTCTTTATGTACGCCACAACTGCAGCTAGAATACTTATTGCAAAGTACTGGAAGACACAGGATCTACCCACATTGGAAGAATGGCAGATGAAGGTGATGGACTACATGGGCCTGGCAGAAATGACGAGCAGAATCCGAAACCAGGGAAGAGAAGCGGCGGAAGAAGAATGGAAAAAGTTTAAGGACTATTTAAAGAAATATTACAAAATTAATGAAAGCTAGAATGATGTTGGACTGGAAAGTAAATGGTTACTATTAGCAATGGTTAAGACAAGGAGAATAAGGAAGATTAGTTTAAGTTCAAAGTAAAATAAGGGAAGATTTGCTGAGTAATTGATTAGAACCTGGAATACAGAAAAGGGAGGCATGAGGTAGTCGAGGAAGAAAGGTTTAAGAAAGTAGGATATGAAATGGTACTTGTTTTTTTTGTTTTGTTTTGTTTTTGTTATTGTTTGTTTATGTATTTGTTGTTGTAATGTATGGTTTGTGTGATTATAAAAATTGTTTAATAAAAATATTTTTTTAAAAAAAAGAAAACCGTGGTTTACAAGATTTGGAACAATTGGGGACCTGAAACCTTGGTTTGAATATGGTTTCATTTCCATCTCACAGTTCCGACATGGTAGTGATTTATATATTTATACATGTCTCAACTTGTTGCTGAAATGATAACTATGTTGGAGCAAATCATTCCTGTAAGCGGAGCATTCCATAGATGAGGCAGCACCTGAGGCGGCTATCCTGTGTTACCACATGGGTGAGCTTCCCTCAAATGGTGGCATATGAGCCTCTAGTAACAGTGATGGATCCAGCAATACCCTCAGGCAACATACCCATCCCTGCAGTGGGAGTGCAACCCAGTTCAGAACAGGCCGAACACCAAATTTTCAGAGACAGAAACCAGGTCAATCAGCTATCATCACCCCTTTATCCAGCAGGGATACAGCTTTGGTTTATTGGTCCTCAGCCCGTTCATCCAGGAAATCTTCATTTTCAGTGCACCAAGATGGGAGATAGGACCTGGCAGAATACCTGTGTGCAAGACTCGTGTGTATCTTTAAAATCTTACGTTCAAGGCAAGTTCAAGCTGAGATTTCATCATTTCATCATTCCATCACACAAAGTGATTTAAAAAAAAAAAAAGATATTTATTAAAGTTTTCAAAATTAATACAATAAAAGAAAATCAAAAAGAAAAAAGAAAAAAAATACAAAAATACAAAATGGTTAAAAACACATAAAGTTCACAATACTTATTTTTCATTATCGTATTTCCCCGACCTCCTCCTACCTCCCTTTTTTGTATTCCAGTTCAAATTGTTAGTTCAGCAAATCCTTATCAATAAGTTTAAACCTATTTCTGCACCTTTTTTTCCATATCACTTAAAACATTACAGCTGGAAACCACTTAATTTCTATCCGACATCATTCTAACATTCATTAATTTTGCAATATTTCTGTAGATAGTCCTTAAATTTCTTCCAATCTTCTTCCGCCGACTCTTCTCCCTGGTCACGGATTCTGCCAGTCATTTCTGCCAATCCCATGTAGTCAATCATCTTCATCTGCCATTCTTCCAGAGTGGGTAAATCCTGTGTCTTCCAGTACTTTGCGATCAGTATTCTTGCTGCTGTTGTAGCATACATAAAAAAAGTTCTATCCTTCTTTGACACCAATTGGCCGACCATGCCCAGGAGAAAGGCCTCTGGTTTCTTCAGGAAGGTATATTTAAATACCTTTTTCAATTCATTATAAATCATTTCCCAGAAAGCCTTAATCCTAGGGCACGTCCACCAAAGGTGAAAGAATGTGCCTTCATTTTCTTTGCATTTCCAACATTTATTATCGGGCAAATGATAAATTTTTGCAAGCTTGACTGGGGTCATGTACCACCTGTATATCATTTTCATAATATTCTCTCTTAAGGCATTACATGTTGTAAATTTCATACCTGTGGTCCACAACTGTTCCCAGTCAGCAAACATAATGTTATGTCCAACGTCTTGTGCCCATTTAATCATAGGAGATTTAACCGTCTCATCCTGGGTGTTCCATTTCAACAGCAAGTTATACATCTTTGACAAAGTCTTAGTTTTAGGTTCTAACAGTTCTGTTTCCAATTTTGATTTTTCCACCTGGAAGCCGATTCTCTTATCCAAATTATATGCCTCCATTATCTGATAATAATGAAGCCAATCTCGCACTTTGTTTTTTAGTTTCTCAAAACTCTGCAGTTTCAGTCTATCTCCTTCTTGTTCCAAAATTTCCCAATATTTCGGCCATTTGGCCTCCATATTAAGCTTTTTCTGAGCTTTCGCTTCCATTGGTGACAACCACCTTGGGGTTTTATTTTCCAATAAATCCTTATATCTAATCCAAACATTAAACAATGCTTTCCTGACAATATGGTTTTTAAATGCCTTATGCGCTTTGACCTTGTCATACCACAAATATGCATGCCACCCAAAAACGTTGTTAAAACCTTCTAAATCCAAAATGTCTGTATTCTCAAGAAGCAGCCAGTCTTTCAACCAGCAGAATGCTGCTGATTCATAATAAAGTTTAAAGTCTGGCAGGGCAAATCCACCCCTTTCCTTTACATCAGTTAATATCTTAAATTTTATTCTGGGCTTCTTGCCCTGCCAGACAAATCTAGAAATATCTTTCTGCCACTTCTTGAAACAGTCCATCTTGTCCACAATTTGCAATGTTTGAAACAAAAACAACATTCTAGGCAATACATGCATCTTTATAGCTGCAATTCGACCCAACAAGGAAAGCTTCAAATTTGACCAAATTTCTAAATCTTTTTTCACTTCCATCCAACATTTTTCATAGTTATCTTTAAACAAATTCCCATTTTTAGCTGTCATATTAATCCCCAGGTATTTCACTTTCCACACAAAGTGATTTTTGTAAGTTTTAAGAAATGGGGCAGTTCAAATAGCACAGGTACGACATGGCTTCTTAGGAACTGGACCAAACAAAACTCACATGCAGATGCATCCAGAAATGTTTTGAAAATGCACGGGATCTTGCCATTATTTAACTATTTCTTCCGGATTTCACCCCTACTAGACCAAATGCACCAGGCAGCCAATGCACTGTGGGAAAGGCAGAATGCTGAGAAGAAGCCACCCAGACAAGAGTTTTGTCTTTGCAGGTGCCCTTTTGTTTTATTGCAAAGTAAATACATCAATACTAAGCCATACATAAAGAATAATATAAAGAAAAAGAAAAAGAAGAAAATGCAAAGAAAAATAGACTGTAAAAGAATAAAAAAGTATAATATTTCAATACAATAAACACTATTTTACAAAATAATAATAGTAATAGACTTCCATCACACTCACAACGCTTCCTTTCACATTTCATATTTTGTCAGTATTTCAGTATTATTTTCATCTTAATATATATGTATGTTTCCCCTTTTCCATTCACGAGGTCATTCTAGACACAGCCAGATTTTTACATTAGAACCTTGTCTTTCTAAATAATCATTCAAGCACTACCATTCCTTCTGGACTGTATCCATTGGCTTTAGTCTTCTTATATCCGTCAATTTGGCCAGTTCTGAATATTCACATAATTTACATAACCATTCCTCTTTGGTTGGTATCTGGTTACCCTTCCAGTACTTAGCCACCAGGATTCTCGCCACTGATGTCGCGTACAGAAATAATTTAGTATTTTCTCTAGAAATATCACTATTCAATATTCCCAAAAGCTATATTTCTGGTCTTTTGCTATGTGAAGTTCTTAGTAACTTTTTTATTTCTTCATGGAACATGTCCCAGAACTTGCAGACGCCACTGTCAATACTGAGTTTTAAAGCATTGGGGGTGGGGGTGGGGATAAACTGCAAACCACCCAGAAGACACCAATGCATTAAAAAAGTAAAAGTAAAATGGAGGACACAAAGGGCAGGTGTTAGCAATGCCTCCTCCTCAGAGCACTTGTGCCTTGACATCTGCCCAGACATTCCAGATATTGTCATTGGCTCTAAACCCCTGCTTACATGTATGTCCTCAGAGAAACTTACGGTCTTCAAATAAAAACATCTTGAAGGTCCCAGGCCACAGAGAAGTTAGGCTGGCCTCAACTAGAGCCAGGGCTTTTTCGGCTGTGGCTCCGACCTGGTGGAACACTCTGTCACAAGAGACTAGGGCCCTGCAGGACTTGACATCTTTCCGCAGGGCCTGCAAGACAGAGCTGTTCCGCCAGGCCTTTGGCCAGGGCACAGCCTGACTCCCTCCCTCGGCAATCTTCGTGGAGCTCTGGCCCAATGGTGGCCAGTGGCTTGAATTTAATTAATTTTATAATGAATGATTTTAGAGTGTTGTTTGTGTTGTATTTTTGTATTGTTTTATTGTTGTTAGCCGCCCTGAGCCCGGCTTCGGCTGGGGAGGGCGGGATATAAATAAAATTTATTATTATTATTATTATTATTAATATCCCTGCTCTGCAGAATTTGGATTGCATCTACTAAACTGCTGGAAATCTGCTAAGGAAATATGAGCGGAGAAATATGGCTACAAGGAGCTTTTTAAAAGGAAGACAACCCATCTGAGCCACAGCTCCCACCAGAACACATTTAAACAAGCCTGAACTAAGGTCTGGAATGGAATGCCTCATATGGTCTCTATTATTATTCACAAGTATCCAGGTCCAAGTCCCAGGAATTTTCCCCTAACCTTACACGTGGTCTGCACTGCTGAGCTGTGGATATTCTAGCAATGTTGGAAAAAAACGTTCTGGCATTCTTTTCTCTTCCTCAAAAATGCAAAAACTTCTGATACTACTTTTTTGGGAGGGGGGAGGGAAGAGTCATGTTTTCAACACTGCAAGTCTATTTATTTATTTGCTATCTCCGAAGAATTTAGGGTGGGCAAAAAAAAAATCAACACCATTAAAAATGAAAACGTTTGAAATCTGCCTTTAGAAGAAACCCAAAGCACAAATGGTTGCCTTAATAAATTTGTAGAAAGTTTGAATGAAAACTGTTCTTGGGTTACTCCCATTTGTTTCCACAGCCTTCTGCAAAAGACCTTCCCTGGGAAAAGGGACTGATTGTTATGCCACCCTGGGAATTTCAGCTCTCAGCACCCTTAACAAATCACATCTCCCAGAATTCTTTAACTGGTTAAAGTGGCATCATAGGACTTTAAATGTATGACTTGGCTGTGGCAGCAGACAACAGTGGTGGTGAAGAGGAAGAGTAGGTACCACAGCGCTACTTGCTCATTGGCTCCCTCCTTGGCAAGGAAGGAAGTGGCTGCAATGCTTTGGAAGATAAGCAGTGCTGGAAGACCCTCCAACTGTCCCTATTTTCCAGGGACAGTCCCAGATTTACAGAAGCCGTCCCGGTTTCTGATCTGATCCCATCTCGCTTTTCCTTAGGATGTCCCTACTTTCATTGGAGAAATGCTGCAAGGTAGACAGCAGCAGGTGGTCATAATGACAGCAAGGTGGTAGATTTGCTGAGGGAGGGGGGCCCAGAGGTTTCCTTGCCCAAGGACCATCCAAAACCTGGAGTTGGCACCGATGGAAGAAGAAGAAGAAGAAGAAGAAGAAGAGGAGGAGGAGGAGGAGGAGGAGGAGGTGGAGGAGGTGGAGTAGTAGTAGTTTGGATTTGATATCCCACTTTATCACTACCCTAAGAAGTCTCAAAGCGGCTAACATTCTCCTTTCCCTTCCTCCCTCACAACAAACACTCTGTGAGGTGAGTGGGGCTGAGAGACCTCAGAGAAGTGCGACTAGCCCAAGGTCACCCAGTAGCTGCATGTGGAGGAGCGGAGACATGAATTATGTTCACCAGATTATGAGACTACCAGTCTTAACCACTACACCACACTGGCAGGTGAAGGCAGTTGAACTAATGCCGGTTTATTAGAAGAAGCAAAGATCACCAGTGTAGAAGCAATGATTCTTCAACAACTGGTCATGTTGTTCAGATGCCCAACTATTGTCTTCCAAAGCAACTACTTTATTCCAAATTTAAAAATTGAAAACGTAATGCTGGTAGTCAACAAGAGAGGTTTAAAGACTCTCTCAAGGCAAATCTAAAAAAGAATGTAGTATAAACACTGACAACTGGATAACACTGGCCTGCGAGTGAGAACAGCCTTTATCAAAGGTGTCATGGACTTTGAAGATGCTCGAAGCCAGAACGAAAGGGAGAAATGTGCCAAGAGGAAGGCACGCTTGGCAAACCCTCACCATGATCAACTCCCGCCCAGAAACCTATGCCCCCATTGTGGAAGGACATATGGATCCAGAATTGGCCTCCACAGTCACTTACGGACTCACTGTTAAGACCGTGTTCATGGAAGACAATCTTACTCGGCTACGAGTGATCGCCAAAGAAGAAGGGACCACCAAAAAGAAAAGAGGAATATCTAAATAGTGGGAAGCCCAGCTATCACCCAGCTCTGTGCCAAGTCTTCCAGTAACAGTAAGAGCTTGAGGCAGGAAGGTAGGGAACAGAATATAGTGATCAGAAGTAGAATTAGCCAGTACATTCCTTTTAAACAGCTTCTACCTTGCCATGATCAGGAGTATTTACAAGCTGCTAGGTTTTACATCGTCTGCTACACTTTGTACCCAGCCCTTTAGTTCAGTGCTAGAATGATCGTTCTGTGCTTACAGAATCCATCACATCCCACAGAACTGCCAATCTCGCTTCCTCTGTCTTGGTGCTTTTTCACAAGATGCCTTTAATCCCAGAGCAGATCAGGCCTGCTTTTATTGAGCTTGTAATTGGCAAGAGACCACTTGCACCCATGGTTGATATGCCTGGAAGTCTCAAGAAAAACAGTTTTTTTTAATTTAAACAAATGAACAGGGTTGTTTTTTTAATCTGGATGTTTCTGAAAGTTAGGAAGCACATTTTATTTTATTTATTTTTAAAAAATATATATTACTGTATCATACATCACAACGGTTTTACAACAATATAAAAACATAAAACCAAACAATAAAATCACAAAAAGTTAAAAAAAAAAACAAGAAGAAATTAAAAACAAACACCAGTGGACCATTGTGGGGGATGTACTGTGAATTGCATGCAAAGGCCTGACACGGTAAGTCATTATGAACAAGAGAGCATGTGCAGAGTGCATTTTCCTCACTCACGAATCAAGGGCCGCTCCCCAACCCACCTTCTAACAGTTGCATTCAGGCAGCAGGTCTTCCCGAAACACAGCTGCCTAAGCACAAAGAAATAACTGTCCGAAATAACAGAGGTAACATTACGAGGTAATTTGATAGTAAGCATGCAGAACAGAGACAAGAACGGCCTGCAAATTCACACGCAGTCCTCGCCAAAGCGCAACCATTGTGTATCACGTTAAAACAAACAGCGTGTGCATTAATGGTGTCTGGCAGCAACAGAGAAGAACATCTCTGTACTCGGCAAGCGATAAATTCCAAGCAACCTTCCACAGCATCCTTCTGTGCTTTGTTCTGGGGAAGATTTTAAAGCTTCGCTGGCTGGAACAACCGTCTTCAATTCACTCTGCTTTAACTGAAATAGCACAGGATTAAAGCAATATGTGGAGGCAAAGGACATTTCTAAGACCCATATGCATCCATCTCTCTCTCTCTCTCTCTCTCATAGCTGTCCTGACCCAGGTACATTCATTTTATATTACATTTATACCCTTATTTTTCCTTCAAGGAACTCAAGGCGCTGCACATGGTTCTCTCGCTCCTCATTTTATCCTCAGAACAACTCTGAGGTGGGTGCGGCCGAGAGCCTGTGAGTGACCCAAAGCCACCCCACTGAGTTTCATGGCTGAGTTAGACATTTGAACCCTGGTCTCCTAAGTTCCTAGAACTTGCTGGAATTCAGGTCTGGCACCTCTCAAGTGGGTGCCATTGCCATGATAAGAGAACAAGAGAGGCATTCACGGTGAGTTCCAGCACCTTCCCGCCCCCGCCCCCCCAAAAATAGCACTGGATTTGATTGTCATGGTGCCTCACATAGAAACTTGGGAAGTATAGTTTGGAGGACTCTGAGAACTGTGTTGATGCTTTCCTGGATTCCCTCATTGGGGACCATTAACACAGGGGTGGGGGGCCTCAGGCCCAGGTTGCCAAATGCGGCCCCTTCAAAAGTTTCCTCAGGCCAACATCCCTCAATGATCTTTCTTCACATCCCCATGTAGTTTGGCCCAGCTGGAATGTGCTAATATCTCTGGGTGAGGGACAGAAACTAGCCTAATATAAAAAAGGTCAAGGGACCCCTGACCATTAGGTCCAGTCGTGGCCGACTCTGGGGTTGCAGCACTCATCTCGCTTTATTGGCCGAGGGAGCCAGCGTACAGCTTCCGGGTCATGTGGCTAGCATGACTAAGCCGCTTCTGGCGAACCAGAGCAGTGCACGGAAATGCCGTTTACCTTCCCGCCGGAGCGGTACCTATTTATCTACTTGCACTTTGACGTGCTTTTGAACTGCTAGGTTGGCAGGAGCAGGGACCGAGCAATGGGAGCTCACCCCATCGCGGGGATTTGAACCGCCGACCTTCTGATCGGCAAGTCCTAGGCTCTGTGGTTTAACCCACAGTGCCACCCGCGTCCCTAATATACAAAGGTGAAATTTGCACCTCTTGCTCCGCCCATTTGCCTTTGGCCCTGCCCATCACTGGCATGCGGCCCTTCGAAGGTTGTTGAGAAGGGAATGTGGACCTTGGTCCAAAAAAAGGGGAAAGATCCCCACTCCTTCATTGAAACCAATTCCTATTTGTAGTAGTATCAAAAAGCCAGCAGAGGGAATCACATTTCCTCTGTCCTGCTGACCCCCATATAAGAAACGGGGTTTAAAAAAAAAGCATGGATGTATATTGCACAGCTCACCAGGATTTTGCAGCGCAAAGCTACTGCCAGGCCATCCCAAGTCATGTCAACAGGAAGCAGCTGCCATGTTAGTTATTCATTTTATTTCTCTGGCTTGTAGACCACACTTCATGACGTTAATGTGTGACTCCCTGGGCAGCTTCCAACAATGCACAAAATACAATAGTACATAAAGTATCGTAGTTATTTAAGCACAACAACACACTTGATAAAAGCGAACAATTGAGCATCAGAATAATAAAACCAGGGCACTTTTTTTCCCCAGATGGAAGTTGCCAGAACTCAGTCCTGGCACCTCTCAGGTGGGCACCACTGCCATTATAAGAGAACAAGGGAGGTGTTTGTGGTGAGTTCCAGCACCTCTTTTTCTAGAAAAAACAGCACTGAATAAAACCAAAGGCCTGGGAGAATAGGGCCACACTCAGACTATATATTTAAAGCACTGTGATGCCGCTTTAGACATTCATGGCTTCCCCCAAAGATTTATGGGAGCTGTAGTTTAAGGGTCCTGAAAAGACCCCCTATTCCCCTCACAAAGCTACAATTTGCAGAGGGAAGCAGGGGTTGATTGTTAAACCATTCTGGCAATTGGAGCTATGTGAGAGGAATAGGGGTGTCTCAGAACCCTCAACAAACTAAAGCTCCCAGATTTCTTCAAGGGAAGCCGTGTATGTTTAAAGTGGTATCATAGTGCTTTAAATGCACGGTGTGAAAGTGACCTAGGATATTCCTATCAAGAGGTCAAGGGAATACCTATATAGACACATGCAGGGCTACCTATAGAGGTGTCCTCTGTAAAGTAGGGCATGTCACCACCTCTCTCCCTCCCTCCCTCCCTCCAATTCCTGGTTGTGAAGACCACCACACATTTAAAGCACATTCCCATCCCCCAATAATCCTTGGAACTTTAGTTTTTAAGGATGCTGGGCATTATAGCTCTGGGGTAAACTACAGTTCCCAGGATCCTTTGGGCACAGGACTATCAGAAGGAACTTTCTGTCTTCTAGCACGCCCTGGCCTCAGTTGACATTCCCCTAGGGGATAATCTAGTGTTATGAGTTAGTGGCTGCTAGACCCTCTTATCCCTAGCTTCCTGATGAGGTAATCGCCTGGGTGATGAGCCATAAAGGGGGATTAAAGGGCTCTGTGGGAGATGGCAAATGAGTGGGGCCCCTCTCTCAACTTGCAGATAGTGAGAAGGACAAAAGCCAGAGTTTAGAGTAGAGTGTAGCTCAGGGGTCAGCAAACTTTTTCAGCAGGGGGCCGGTCCACTGGCCCTCAGACCTTATAGTGGGGCCGGACTATATTTTGAAAAAAATAAATAAATGAATTCCTATGCCCCACAAATAACCCAGAGATGCATTTTAAATAAAAGCACACATTCTACTCATGTAAAAACATGCTGATTCCCAGACTGTCCGTGGGCTGGATTTAGAAGGCGATTGGGCTGGATCTGGCCCCCAAGCCTTAATTTACCTACCCATGGCTGTAGCTCTTATGTGAGCCAGAAGCTTGAGGAAAAGCTGGAGGCTGCAAAGGCACAGAGAGAGCACACTATGGCTGATTTCTATGGGACAAACAAGACCCCTTTGGGCTGTTGATGCTGTGAACCCCTTCATCCTAGGTTTTGGATATATATATATATATATATATATATATATATATATATATATATACACACACACACACACACACACACACACACACACATATATATATATATATATATATATGAAATCATATGTCATAAAGACAACACAGTCTCTGCTGTGCCTCATTTTTAAAAGGAAACATGACCCCTGGTTAAACAGAAACCCTGGAATCTCGCACTGCTTGGAGATTGGGAATGGCATGCAATACTACAGTGGTGCCCCGCAAGACGAATGCCTCGCAAAACGAAAAAACGCGCAAGACGAAAGGGTTTTTCCGTTTTTGCGTCGCTTCGCAAGACGATTTTCCCTATGGGCTTGCTTCGCAAGATGAAAAGGTCTTGCGAGTTTGTTCGCTTTTTTCCTAAAGCCGCTTGAAGAGGCGCAGTTGCGACGGACCGTGCTTCGCAAGACGAAAAACATCGCAAGACGAAGAGACTCGCGGAACGAATTAATTTCGTCTTGCGAGGCACCACTGTATCTTTAAGATAGGGCTGCAACATTTAGTTAGTTAAACAGATAGTGCCATCCATTTTAAAACAGTTTGATCAACTAAACAAGTTGATCCAGATAAGTAGGAGAGTAGATGTTCAAATGTTTCAATTATTGCTTTGATACCTGTGTTAGAATTTCTGATCTATGATTGCAGTCATGGGATTGTTGTTTATCACATGACGGTGTATGTTTTGACTCCAGAGAGTGGGAAGTGACGGAGAGAGGATGTTTGTGTTACTGTGTTCCATGAAGTGGGACTTTTGTCCTTTGTTCTTTTTTCTCTTTGCTGTCTGATGCTAGATAAAGAGGGAGCCATGTTGCAGTGCTCCATGTGTGTTTATATGTAAATAAAGTAGATTAGCCAAAATGCTGAGTTGCTGAGGTCTGTTATGCAACTGCACAAACTCTGCAGATCCCTAAGTGTGCCGGTGTTGGTTGGCATCAGTCACTGTGATGTTCGGGCTGAAGAAAGCTTTTGAAGCTCCTGAACAAAAGACCAGGAGGGAGAGAACATGCCAGTCGGGCATGTGTCTCTGCCAGGGTCCTACTCAAGTGTAGGCTGAACACCTGACAACCTGTACGTATATAAAAATTCCAAATATCATGTGCCATAATAGAAAAGCATATGAGAGAAGAAAGCATGACTCTTCTATGATGATGTAAGCTGTAAATGAATGCCCCCCCCCCAAATTATTTCCCCCTTTTAGAACTGCTTTCCTCAGGCAAATTTTAGCATAGATTTAATCACTTAATCAACTCAAACTGATGGTTAATCAACCAAAATATGCTTAATAGGCAGACAAGCCCCAGTTCAAAACATAAAACATTCACTGCAAAGAACTGAAAATGCTCTTGTGCCCTTAGCAAATTATCAGCACTTAGCACAGGATGCACCTGCTGGCTGCTTAAATAATGTACCAAGAAGACTGTCAGGAAAAAGCATTCCTTGTCTTTTATGTACGTGGCTCTTAGCATCAAAGAATTCAGCTGCAAGCAGTTATCAGCTAGCTTTCTGTAAAAAGAACTCTGATTAAACAATAAAGGGAGTAAACTGGAAATGTTCAGGTGCGATGACACGATAGAAGGCAGACACCTCTTTGAAACATGCATATGCAACAGTTTCTCATGATAACAATTCTTACCAGCAGCAAATTACTCCACGTCTTTATGAAAGAATTACTGGATTTGGCAAGGTTAATAAAAACTATGACTCCTTTCAGACAATGAGGGCCTTTTATCTTTGGAGTGCTATTATTAGTCATGAAAGAAAGGATGGACTTGTCCCTGCCGCTTTTATGTAATTTGTAGTACCTTTTGCTCCTAAATCACCAGGAGTTTCTGTAATTGCCTCCAGTTATGGCTTCCTATCGTCTCCTTTTTGTCAGAAAATGCAAGCATGTCCTTTTGTCATCTGCATTATTATTGACATTCATCCATCACAAGTTGCACAGGTAGAATGTGCAGCCTAAGAGATGAATAGCTAACCACTCATAGAAGTTATTGGGAAAGTCTAAAATGACCCAGGGCAGAGGGAAGAGAGGGAAGGAAGGCAGCAATTAAGCCTTTTTGAGACAGGCATTGCATAAACAAATGTTCCTTAGAGCATCTGCACTGCATTACAGAAAAGTCCCAGGTCCAATCGCTGGCATTTTCAGGTAGGGCTGGGAATTGTCCTCTGTCTAAAACTCTGAAAAGATGTGTAGATGCCAAGTTAGGTGGACCAGTGGTCTGTCTCTGTATAAGGCACCTTCCCAATCTTGTAGTTTTTCATTACAGATATGGATGTTCTACTCCTGACATTGTTGATAATAGAAGCCTTGTAGAAATGATAGTCTTATTAGGCCTACTACAGACAATACTTAGAGTTGCAAGGAAAACTCAAAAATTGTATGGGAAATGAGCAGCCCAATATCTGTGTGCCTGCTATTTCCAAGTTCCTTTTCCAAATATTGCAAGGAACTGCAGTAAAATAACCACCCCGGCTTGTATTTTCTGTGTGTGTGTGTGTGTGTGTGTGTGTGTGTGTGTGTATAATGTCCAGTTCCTTTCTCCATTCACCAACTTGGCTCTACATTTCTATGCCTCTATCCATATGAATCTGAACACAGATTCAGACCGTTGGTACATCTAGCCAATATTATCTACACTAACTGGCAGCAGTTTGCGGTGTCTCAGGAAGAAAAGTTCAATTTTGCACCTCTCCATACTTTTAACTGGAGAGGACAGGGATTGAGCCTACAACCTCACCACAGAAAGCAGGCACACTGCCTCCGATTATGGCCCTTCCCCAAACTTAGTTTCTTAAGGAAACATCCACACCACAAACGTAAACTGGTTTGAAAGTGGTTTCGACTATCATGGCTTCCCCCAAAGCAACCAAATAAAGTCATATAAACTAAAATTCTCCCTCCCTGCCTCCCTCCCTCCATGGACACCATCTGCTCCTTCAGACTAGTTGAGTAACAAATAATTGGAAACTGCAAACTGAACAGACACAGCAGTTGTCATTATCGCACAGTTCTGGGCCTGTTTGCCGAACAGTGGTTTTCTTTCTAATTAATTAATCAATTAATTTATTTGAACCGACTGTCTGTACTTTCAAGACACAGAATTTATTTATTCTTTTAAGTCGTGCTGCGATGCATGTCAAATGTCTGAGGAAACAGTGGCGGTAAAAGGAATATTTTTGCCCCATAAGGGAGCATGCCTGCTTTGAGACCTGGCTGTTTTCCTTACTTATAAGATTTTGGGAAGTGTTACAAGGAAGAAAGTGTTAGTAGGCTGGCGTATACTGTCAGAAACTGGCTGTAGGGTGTGATAAGAGATACAGTATGGTGCATCTTAGGGGAAAGGGACTCTGCACGGAGGAAGATCTCCTACAGAGAGGAGCTGGCGTGATTCTGCAGGAAATCAATGGCATCTGCTTTGCAGTGTATGGATGCCTACAATTTTTTCCCACAGAGAGGAACTTCGTGAAAAATGTGCACGTTAACACCAATGGGTGCCACCACTCATGGGTCACGCTATACACAGCTATACACCCAGCTATACACAGCTATACACCCAGGTCACGCTATACACAGATGCAAATGCTAACCTTCTCATGTTTCATCTATTTAAAGTGTTCTTCTCGCCAGCCCTTGCCATTTTCATTGTAAACTTTTCAAGCTATTAAGAGTCAGCACAGAGCTGTCAAAATGAGGATATGTGTTAAAATGTGGAAACCCAAGCCAATGGTTTGGGGTTGTTGTTTTTTTGCTCAGGTTTTCGGTTTCAGGGAAACCCAAATGATTCCTATGCTTTTAATATATTCACAGCATAAAGAAATTTGGCACGTGAAACGTCTCCTATCTTTTTATTTTTTGCATAATAATGTGGGAGAGCCCACTGTCAAACAATTTCCCCTTCCTTGCATCTTGTGATTTTTCTGCCTGTAACTTTATATTCCTACAGTGACACATTCTCATGTTTTGCAACCAGTCTGCGATTCTAGCCTTCAGTTCTGGAACCGTTTCACTGCTGCCATTAGATCTCTTTTCACTCTCTTTTTGGGCAGTTCCAGACAGTGATTATCTTGCGGGGGTTGGATTTAAATCACATACCAACACATTCAGCTTCACCTGCTGAATTTTTGCATGTCACGCAGCTGTTAAAGCTGCAGCAGAGCTGCCAGAAATAAAGCTGGCAACTCCGGTCAGTGATCCAAAGTTAATCACTCCACCAGTGTTCTGGCATCTGTGTTCACCAAACACTTGAAACAGCAACTGAAAAAATCCAAGTTTTGTGCTCAAAGATTTGTGCATTATGTTTCTGAGCACAATTCAAAGTGTTGGTACTGATCTTTAAAGCACTAAATGGCCTCGGTCCTGTATACCTGAAGGAGTGTCTCCACCCCCATCATTCAGCCTGGACACTGAAGTCCAGCTCCGAGGGCCTTCTGGCAGTTCCCGCACTGTGAGAAGTAAGGTTACAAGGAACCAAGCAGAGGGCCTTCTCAGTAGTGGTGCCTGCCCTGTGGAATGCCCTCCCATCAGATGTCAAGGCAACAAGCAATTATCTTACTTTCAAAAGACATTTGAAGGCAGCCCTGTATGGGGAAGTTTTTAATGTTTAATGCTGTATTGTGTTTTTAATATTCGGTTGGGAGATGCTCAGAGTGGCTGGGGAAACCCAGCCAGATGGGTGGGGTATAAATTATAAATTATTACTGTTGTTGTTGTTAGTGCAGCTTTTACATCTTCCTCCATGGATTATTTGGAAAACACGAGTGGAGGCTGCAAAAAACAAAAAAACAAAAAAAACTGATGCAGAGTGGAATTCTGCTTTTCAGGATTCCAGATACTCCATTGACACTGATGTAGGGCTGCCATACGTCTGGAATTTCCCAGACATAGTGGGGATTCGTCCGTCAAAAATGGAATCTGGGCGGAATTTTCTAAAAGCGGCTAAATGTCTGGGAAAACCTGGTTGTGTGGCAGCTCATATCGGAAGTGTTGATTCTTGTCTGGATTTTAACTGTTTGCAATATGGCAATCTTGGTAGTGGTTAGAATGTTGGACTAGAATCAGACCAATAGCTATTACAAAACCCTTCTCCTTTACCACTGCAGATAACTTAAACTCTTTCCATTAACTTTATAATTTTTTTAACTAATAAAGAATGAAATTTAAATTGTTATCATGGAACGTAAATGGTTTAAATAATAGGAGGAAGAGGCAGAAAATAGAACGTATCTTAGAGAGGCAGAAGTCGGGCCTTGCTTGTCTACAAGAAACCCACATCAATACTAAGTATAAAAGACTATTGGTAAAACCAAAGTTAGGGGAAGAATTCATCGCATCTGATGAAAGAAAAAAGAGGGGGGTTGTAATATATGTTAAAAGCAAATATGAACCAGAATTGTTATATGAAGACAAAGAGGGGAGGATTGTAATAGTCAAAATATCAATAGAGGGGGAACCAATTGTAGTAGCGGGAATCTATGGATCAAATAAAAGAAAATCAGAATTCTATGTTAAAGTAAGATCATTATTAATGGAATATATAGATATGAGAATTATTGTGTTAGGGGATTTAAATGGAGTAATGGAACCAGAATTGGATAGATCGCAGAAGAAGAGGGGGGAAATGAAGGGAAGTTGCCAAAAAGCTTTATGGAAATGGTAAAGATTTTTGATTTAGTGGATATATGGAGATATAAACATCCTGTCGAAAAGGAGTTCACATATTTCTCAGAACCAAAAAATTCGTATAGTCGAATCGACAGTATATGGATTACTAAGGATATGACAATTGAAGCAGAGAATGCCGAAATATTGCCAAAAACACTTACAGATCACAATCCAGTATCATTAACTCTTAAAGGAAAAGAGGAGAAAGGGAAAAAAAGGTGGAGAATGAATGTTTTCTTATTAAAAAACGAAAAAGTAATACAAGGAGCCAGAAAGTTGATGAAGGAATATTTTGAAAACAATTGGAGGAAAGGGACAGATATTAAAACAGTGTGGGATGCTGGGAAGGCGGTTGTTAGGGGATATTTCATACAACAAAACTCAATAGCATATAAGAATAAAGAAAAAAAGAAAAGGGGGCTTTTAGAAGAGATAAAAAGGAAGGAAAAATTGGCCTATGCAAGCAAAAATAAAGAGAGATTAAATCAAGAAATTAAATTACTGAGAGTAGAGTATAATAAAATTATAGAACAGGAGGTAGAACAACAAATCAAATTTTGGAAATATAAAAATTTTGAATGGGTAAATAAGCCAAGCAAGATCCTTGCCTGGCAACTAAAGAAACAAATAAATGAAAAATTAATAAATAAAATAAAAGTAGAAGAGAGGACAATAAGGGATACGACAGAAATTAAAAAAGAATTTGAAAAATATTATAAAAAATTATATCAAAAAGATGAAGTGCCAATAGAAGAAATAGAGGAATATATAAAGAAAAATAAATTAATAGAGATAGCAGAAGAAGACCATAAATTATTAAATGAACCAATATCAACCGTAGAAATTAAGGAATCAATTCAAAAATTAAAAATAGGGAAATCCCCAGGTCCAGATGGCATACCAGCAGAATACTACAAAGAAATGTTAAATGAATTAATCGACCCGCTAAAAGAAGTAATAGAGGAAGCAGTAGAGAAGGGGAATATTCCTGACTCTTGGACTCAAGGGTATATAACGCTCCTGCCAAAACAAGGTACGGATTTGGAATCTGTCTCAAATTATAGCCCCATTTCATTGTTAAATTCCGACTATAAAATTTATGCAGGATTATTGGCTAATAGGTTGAAAAAAATTATAGGAAAAATAGTACATAAAAATCAGGCTGGATTTGTGGAAGGTAGACAAATAAAGGATAATATCAGAAATATAATAGACATAATGGAATATCTACAAGTAAGAAGAGACAAACAAGCAGCCCTGATTTCAATCGATGCGGAGAAGGCTTTCGACAAAATCTCATGGGAATTTATGAAAAAACTATTAAAAGAATTGTGTCTAGGTGAAAAATTCCAAAAAGGTATAAATGCAATATATAACCAACAGAAAGCAAAAATTATTATTAATGGAGAGTTTGGAGAAGAAATCAACATCTTTAAAGGTACAAGACAAGGATGCCCCTTATCCCCAATGTTATTTATAATAGTATTAGAGGTTCTATTAAAGAAAATAAGGCAGGACAACCAAATAAGAGGAATAGCAGTTGGTGAAAAAAGATACAAGTTAAGAGCCTTTGCAGATGATGTTATGATCACAACAGAAAATCCCCTACAATGTACACCTAGAATATTGGAATGCATAAACGAATATGGCAGATTAGCAGGATTTAAATTAAACTATGGGAAAACCAAAATACTAGTGAAAAATATGGAAGAAAAAGATAAAGTGAAATTACAAGAAATTACAGGATTGGAAATTAAAAAGAAAATAAGGTATCTTGAATAAATTTAACAACAAACACTATAGATTTAAGTAATGAGAACTATGGGAAAACATGGAATGAAATAAAAAATGACTTACAAGTATGGGGAAAATTAAATCTTTCCTTACTAGTGAAAATATCGGTAATAAAGATGAACATTTTACCAAGGATGATGTTTTTATTTCAAAGTATCCCAATACTAATATTTAAATTTTATTGATTTACAAATAAAAGATAAACAAAAAATAAGAAGAAAATAAAAAGAAAAAAAGAAAAAAAAATAGTACACGTTACATGTTTCACATCAGATATTTCACATTTCCATCTCTTATAAGACTTCCTTCAGCTTGTCCGTAAATCATTCGTGGTAATAATTAAGATTACGCATTTCCTAGCTATATTGACAATATATATATCTCTCTCTTCTATTCCCTTTAGTCAATAACTCTTCGTCTTTCACAATGCTTCTTTAAATCCCCTTAACGTTGTTTGTCCCTCACTTATATATTCCAGGTAGTCTACATATTTTCCCCAATCCTTAATGAACTTTTGGTCTCTTAAATATCTAATCTTTCCTGTCAATTTATCCAACTCCGCGTAGTCTAATAATTTTGCTCTCCACTCATCCACCGTTGGTATTTCCTGCTGTTTCCACTTCTGGGCTAGCGTTACCCTTGCTGCTGTAACCGCGTAGTACACAAATTTACAATCCTTCTTTTGTATCTCATTCCCTAGTATCCCCAATAGGAAGATTTCTGGTTTCTTTGAAAACGTATATTTTAGGATCTTCTTGAGTTCAATATATATTTTTTCCCAGAATTCTTTCACTTTTCTACACTCCCACCACATGTGGTAAAAGGAGCCTTCCTTGTCTTTGCATTTCCAGCACTTATTACAAACCTTGTACATTTTCGATAATTTTATAGGTGTTATATACCACCTATAAAACATCTTCATGACATTTTCTTTTATTGTCGTACATGCTGTAAAGTTTAATCCATCTTTCCACAGTTTTTCCCAATCTTCAAATTGTATACTATGGCCCACATCTCTAGCCCAGTGAATCATAACGGACTTGACTTCCTCATCTACTAAATTCCAATCTAACAACATCTTATACATTTTAGATAAAGTTTTCACATCATTGTCTATAATTTCCGTCTGAAATTTAGAGTCTTTATCCACATATCCTCTTTCTTTGTTGTCTTTTTTAAACATTGCATTTATTTGGAAATACTGTAGCCAATCAAATACTAGTTCTTTAACCTGCCCATAAGGTTTCAGTCTCCATTTCCCACCTTCTTTAATTAATAATTGGCTGTATGTTACCCAGTTACTTCTCATATTAATCTTTTTCACACTTAACACTTCAAGAGGTGATAACCAGTGTGGAACTTTAGGCTCCAACAGGTTTTTGTACCTTTCCCATATTTCAATTAGTGGGCCTCGAAAGATGTGATTTTCGAATCCCTTATGTACTTTCCTTTTTCCGTGCCACAAGTAGGTGTGCCAACCGAACCTGTTGTCGAAACCCTCCAGATCTAGCAATTCGTTGTTCACTAACTTGACCCAGTCTTTCAGCCAGCAAAGACATGATGCCTCATAGTATAATTTCAAATCTGGCAGGGCAAAACCTCCTCTTTCTCTTATATCTGTTAACAATTTAAATTGAATTCTCGGTTTTTTGCCCTGCCAAATATATCTTGAGAGCACCCTTTGCCACTCCTTAAAGACTCCATTCCCCTTAATTATTGGGATGGTCTGGAATAGAAACAACAGCCTTGGTAGCACATTCATCTTAATTGTGTTAATCCTTCCCCAAAATGACAGTTTTAGTCTTCCCCACACTTCTAGGTCCTTTCTGATTTCTTTCCACACTGTTTCATAATTGTTCTTATATAAGTCTATATTTTTAGGGGTTACCCAAATTCCAAGATATTTAACTTTTTTAACCACCTCTATCTGTGACTGTTGTTGAATTGTTTCTATTACCCTCTGATCCATATTTTTGGCTATCATTTTCGTTTTCTTCTTATTTAGTTTGAAGCCTGCCACATCTCCGAACAGATCTATTTCCTTTAAGATTTCTTCAATTGTAGTTATGGGATCTTCAGTCATTATTACCAAGTCGTCTGCGAATGCTTTAATTTTGTACTCATTATGACCGATTGTTACTCCTTTTATTTTTTTGTTTTGCCTAATTGAATTCAGAAGGACTTCTAGCACCGTTATAAATAGAAGTGGGGAAAGTGGGCAACCCTGTCTCGTTCCTTTCTGTATCTTTATTTCTTCCGTTACTACATTATTTATGATCAATTTAGCTTTCTGCTCCCTATAAATTGCTTTTATCCCATTAAAAAAATCTTTGCCCACTTCCATATATTCCAAATTTTTCAACATAAAGTCCCATGCCACATTATCGAATGCTTTCTCTGCGTCCACAAACATCATTATAGCTTGTTTGTCATACCTGGCAGACAGATATTCTAACATATTAATTATGTTCCTTATATTGTCTCTCATCTGCCTGCCAGGAAGAAAACCCGCTTGGTCTTTGTGGATAGTTTCTGATAACAAAATCTTCATCCTCCTCGCCAGAACTCCTGCAAAGATTTTGTAATCTATATTCAGCAGTGAAATCGGTCTATAATTTTTGACTTGGGTTGGATCTGCATCCTGTTTTGGAATAAATGTAACATATGCCTCTTTCCATGTTTCCGGAATTTCTTCTTCTCTTAGGATGTTGTTCATAACCTCCTTCAGTGGGTTCACCAAGATGGATTTCATCTCTTTGTAATAACCCGCAGTGAATCCATCAGGTCCTGGGGCTTTTCCTCTCTTCAATTCTTTGATTACTTCTACTATCTCTTCTGTTTCAATAGGAGCGTTCAATTGTTGTTTTTTATCTGTTGGGATTTTCTGCACCCTTTTATCCTTCAGAAATCTCTCTATTCTCCTCAAATTGTTTCTCTCCTTGTTTTTGTAAAGGCTTCTATAGTAGTCCAAGAATTCTTTCCTGATTCCTTTTGGATCGCTTATTTCTTCTCCCTCTACTATAATTTTATTTATTGTGCTCTGTTCTTTCCTTTTTTTAATTTGCCACGCAAGCCACTTGCCTGGTTTGTTTGAGAATTCAAAGTTCCTTTGTCTTAATCTCTTAATATTCCATTCCACCTCTCTATTTATTATTGTGGCAAACTGGGCTTGTAAGATTTTGATCTTTTCTTTTATTTTCCGACAGTTAGGTTTCTTAATTAGTTTTTGTTCATTGTCCATTATCTGCTTTAAAATTTCCTCTTTTCCTCTCTCTCTATTCCTGTTTTTAATTGCATTCTGCTGGATGAAGTAACCTCTTATTACAGCCTTGCTCGCGTCCCAAACCACTTTACTCTTTGTTCCTTTATCACAATTATCAGCAAAATAATCTGTTAGCTTCTTCTGTGCATTTTCTACAATTTTTTGATCGTCTAAAAGATATTCATTTAATCTCCATCTAAAAGTTCTTTTCTCAAAGCTCTCCAACTCAAATTCAATCGGATTATGGTCTGAAATTACTTTGGGTCTAATTTCTATTTGTTTGGTTCTTGGCGTCAATTCACTTGAAATCCAGACCTGATCTAACCGTGACATCGACTGATTTGGTTCCGAATAGAAAGTGAATTGTTTATCCAACGGGTGTCTTAACCGCCAGATATCTATCAGGTTACAATTTTTTACCATTGAAAAAAAAGATTTTGGTAATTTCCCTTCTTTGCTTGCTCCTTCTCTCCGTCTATCCATTTCTAAGGAAGCCACCCCGTTCATATCTCCCATTAAAATAATTTTCTGATCCATGTACTCGAGTAATTTTTCTTCTAGGTTTTCAAAGAATTCAGTTTTGTTACCATTTGGTGCATAGACCCCCACTACGACCAGGTTTTCTCCTTGCCAATTGATTTGAATCGCAATCATCCTTCCCTCATCATCCTTAAAGATTTGTTTGGCTTCAATCTTATTTTTAACATACAATACCACCCCTCTTTTCTTTTCTTTATCTGAAGATTCAAATTCATTCCCTAATCTTTTGTTAATTAGAATTTTTTTGTGTCTTCTAGCCACGTGCGTTTCTTGCAAACAAATAATATCCAAATTTTTCTTTTTCAAAAATTGTTCAATTTTATTCCTCTTTTTTTTATTGTTCATCCCATTAATATTCCAGTTCCAAATTTTTAACCCCATGGTGCCCACCATTTGCGTGAGTTTCCTTTTCTTTATAAATTCGCCGATTCTCCTTCTTCCTCCTCTTCTTCCTCCTCCGTCTGTCTTCCACTCCTTTCTTCTTCTTCCTCCGTTTTTGGTTCTCCTGGTGATCACCAGGAAAAGTATCCCAATACTAGGAGGAGATAAATGTTTTAATAACTGGAAAAGAGATTTGGCTAAATTCATATGGTCAGGGAAAAAGCCAAGAATAAAACACAAAATAATGATAGATAAGAAGGAGAGAGGAGGATTTGGTCTCCCAGATATGGAGTTATATCACAATGCGGTGGGTCTGACCTGGCTAAAGGAATGGATCAAATTAGATGACTCGGATGTATTGGATTTAGAGGGAGTAGAGACGAGATTTGGATGGCATGCCTATTTAATAGATGAAAAAGTGAGAGTACATAAAGGCTTCCTAGGGCATATAGTCAGAAAATCTATATATAAAATATGGGAGAAATATAAAAGACTCCTAGAACCGAAAACTCCCTGGTGGGCATCGCCAGCAGAAATTGTCGCAGTGAAAAAATTAAATATGAAAGAAAATTGGGCTACCTATAAAACTGTATTAAAGGAAGAAAACGGAGAATTGGAATTAAAGGATTACACAGAAATTAAAGCTCATATTAGTGATTGGTTCCAATATATTGAAATTAAGTATAGATTAGCAAAAGACAAAAAGTTAGGATTTGAAAAAGAAATGTCAAAATTTGATAAATACTTAATACAAGAAAAATCAAAAAATATATCTAAATTGTATAATCTGATTTTAGAGTGGGAAACAAAGGATGAATTGGTTAAAGCATCAATGATTAAGTGGGCGCAAGATATTGGGAAAAATATTATGTTTGAACAATGGGAAAAATTGTGGAAAGAAGATATGAAATTCACTATGTGTTATATACTGAAAGAAAATTACCTTAAAATGCAACATAGATGGTATTTAACACCTGAAAGAATAGCAAAAATGAATAAAAATTGTAGCGATGTCTGCTGGTGATGCAACACGGGAAAAGGTACTTTGATACATATATGGTGGAATTGTTTAAACATCAAACAATTTTGGGAAACAATATATAATGAAATGAAAAAAATGTTTAGATACTCATTTAGGAAAACACCAGAAGGTTTTCTATTGGGAATAGTACCAGGAAGCCTAAAGGAAGAAGATAAGACCTTATATTTATACGCAACAGTAGCAGCAAGGCTATTGATTGCGAAAAACTGGAAAAGTGGTATAATACCGACAAAAACAGAGTGGCTTGCCAAATTATTGGAGTATTACAATATATCCAAAACAATGGAAGAAATTGGAAGGATTTCAAAAGAAAAGAAAGATAGGGACTGGAAGATGTTTAAAAGATACTTGCAAAATCATATCGAAAAATCAGAACTCCTATTAGAATAAACAAGTTCCGTTTCAAATACTGAAATATCAAATAAGATGGATAATAATGTGTAATAGAAAAAGAAGTATGAAATTAGGCTAAAGGTGTGTGAAAGAAAGTAATAGAAGTGGAAAGAAGTTGTAATTGAGTAGATTGGAAGTCAAACACAAAGGTGGGGTGAGGGGTGGTGGGTGGTGATGGGGAAAGGAACTATTTGTGGGATTGAGTGTAAGTATGTTTGAACACTTTTAAGGATTGTATGAAATGTATGTTTGTATGCTTGTATATGTGTATTAATGATGAACTATTTTAACAATAAAAATTTATTTAAAAAAAAAGAATGTTGGACTAGGACCTGAGAGACCAGGGTTCAAGTCCCCACTCGGCCATAAAGCTCGCTGGGTGACCTTGGGCCAGTCACTGCTGCTCAGCCTAACCTACCTCACAGGGTCATTGTGGGGATTAAATGAGGAGGGGATAGAGAACCACATACACCACCTTGAGCTCCTTGTAGGAAAAAAAGCAGGAACCAAATGCAATAAATGCATAAATAAATTCTATTCTACTCCCATCTGTTACCTCCCTCCCATGTTAAGCAGTGTTCTGTGGCCACAGTTCTTTCAGTCTTCGTTGGGCTGTGTGGGATTATGGCAGGCGCGGACATGAGGGAAATACTCCTACAAACTTTAGGATACTTTCAAGAATGCTGATACCTACAGTATGAATAGTACTGTTTTGGCTGCATAAGGGCCAACATCTGCACCATACATTTAAAACACCGCGATACCACCTTAAACTGTCATGGCTTCCCTGAAAGAATTCTGGGAGGCAAAATTTGTGAAGGGCAGGGAGATGTCTTGATAGAGTCTCCACTTAACCCTCAATCCCTCTCTTACCTGGGAATTGTAGCTCAGGGAGAGGAATAGACGCGGGTGGCGCTGTGGGTAAAAGCCTCAGCACCTAGGGCTTGCCGATCGAAAGGTTGGCGGTTCGAATCCCCGTGGCGGGGTGCGCTCCCGCTGCTCGGTCCCAGTGCCTGCCAACCTAGCAGTTCGAAAGCACCCCCGGGTGCAAGTAGATAAATAGGGACCGCTTACTGGCGGGAAGGTAAATGGCGTTTCCGTGTGCTGCGCTGGCTCGCCAGATGCAGCTTGTCACGCTGGCCACGTGACCCGGAAGTGTCTCCGGACAGCGCTGGCCCCTGGCCTCTAAAGTGAGATGAGCGCACAACCCCAGAGTCTGTCAAGACTGGCCCGTACGGGCAGGGGTACCTTTACCTTTACCTAGCATCTCTCAGTACCCTTACCAAACTACCCTTCCTAGGATTCATTGGGGGAAGCCATGACTGTTTACAGTGGCGTGATGCTGCTTTAAATGTGCCATGCAGATGAGGCCTTAGAGAACTTATTAGTAGATATCAACCTCCTCCAACCTGGCGACCTCTGGATGTTTTGTACTACAGCTCTAGGTCACATTTCAGGCTAAAACTCCCATCATTCCTGTCCATGGGCTATTCATAATTGGGGAGTTGTAGTCCAAGGCTGGGATATAGGATAACTAACCTAGTTGCCAAATGGCCCTGTGAGATCGGAAGTGTTACCATTCATTATTTGACAGCCTGTGGCAGAGGAAAATGATATATGGCTTTCCATTTTCCCAGGCTGACACCCACAGGCCCTCCCATTCCATTCCACTCCTCTAGCTGTGCTTATCATATATGGGAACCAGCTTCATCTGGGGGAGGGGGAGGGAAAGACCCATGAGGGTTAAAATTAAAAAAATTAAATATCTACAACGAAGCCAGTCAAACAACTTTTCACTCTAATTGTTCCCCTGCATATGATGCATTGTTTACCACCCTATAAATAGTTTGCTGAACACTGTGCACACAGCAAAAGTGAAATGGGATACGGTATGAGGAAAGAGCTGTCACAACAGCTCTGAAGTTGAGAGACATGCATATGCATTACTTCTGACTTCAGCCTGATTAAATTATACCCTGCACACCTGCAATTTTGGGTTTAAATTGCCTGATATATTTCCCTCCGATTCGCCCGCCGCATACTTGATGCTCTGTTTGGCTGCCGTGGCTTCCGCTGTTGAAGAGCCCGGGAAAACACCGTGTATCTTTGCTGCTCTTGACATGGGTGCCATTGCCTTCACACAGCTGGAGCACTTCCACTGAAGCCAAATAAAAATAAGAAAGGGCAAGGCAGGGGGAAGAGAATATATGGTCCGAGGGTTGTAACCAAACATGGCTTGGCTCTTGCGATTAGGCAGACATCTCAGGTAGGACATCAATTGAAGAGCTGATCTGTGCTTTTATTCAAAGGATCTGGTGGAAGCCAAAGTTCAGTTTCTGCCCTAGATGTCATGGACCGGTTGGAAGCAGAGGAATGGTGGTAGGAACCAGCTGGGAAACCACCAAGGGAAGATGGGTCAAAGCCAGGGGAGTGGTGGTGGGACAGCTACCTCAGCAGCCAGCCTCATCTCTGTCTCCTGGCCTGCCTCCTCTCCTGCCTCTGAGTCTGAACCGCTCTCTGCCACAGCCTCTTCCTGCTCACTAAACTCTGTTGCCTCTTCAGCTTCTGATGCTTCCAGTCTACTCCCTCTTCTTCCTCTGACCACATATCAATGCCCCACCACCAATCCCCTGGGCTCTGATCCTTCTTCCCCTGGGGGTTCCTCGGCTCCTCTCCAGCCAACCAGTCCATGACAAAAGCTCCTCTTGAGAAAGGGGGAAGCCTGCAAGATGGGAGTGCTACAATCCTAATTTCTTTTGGGATTGTAGCATGGGAAGAAAGGGTTAAACCTCTCTCCCCTGTGCACTGCATCCTGATCCCCCACATGCCTGCTATTTAAAAAAAAATATGAGAGGAAAGATACATAAATTGTGA
Organism: Podarcis raffonei; assembly: GCF_027172205.1. Classification (NCBI taxonomy): domain Eukaryota; kingdom Metazoa; phylum Chordata; class Lepidosauria; order Squamata; family Lacertidae; genus Podarcis; species Podarcis raffonei. Next base: position 80,608,896 of record NC_070606.1, on the reverse strand, counting down.
TCATGCATTTTGCATATAATAAGAGCAAAGCAAGTCGGGACCATTGCTCCATGTACGTTAATATTGTCTACTCTGACTGGCAGTCATTCACCAGGGTTTCAGTCTGCAACTTTTCCGAGCTGAACCTGGGAATGGAACCAGGGACTTTCCACCTTCAAGGCAAATGCTCTCCCACTGAGCTACAGTTTGTACAAGTGTGATTTGGCTCTCCTCAGCCTACTAAAACAAAGCATGAAAGTAGGGTTTGTCAGAAACATGGCCACCCCTGTCTCCGAGCTATTTAAGCGGTTCTGGCAGCCATCTTGCCACACCAGGGATGCCCTTTCTGCTCCCCTCACAGAAAACAAGGGCCTACTGTGCTGATGCAGTGTATCAGCCCTGCGTTAAATATACAAACCAAATAGGCTCTTGCTTTATTTATTTTCTCAAGGGCAAACAGCTGGCGACGCCTTCATATTTACAGGCCTTTAAAATTAGGACGTTCTTATCAGATATGCGGGGTCTCGGCTACCCTTTCAAGGAGTGGTATTTAATAACCAGGAACATATGTGCCTAATGAGCTGTGATTATGATGGAGACGCACAACCTTTCCACAAAATCTGAGGCAGCTCAGTGTAAACAACTCCTCCGTGGGTCGCTCTGCTTCTCATGTCAGCTTGACCCAGGCTGAGCAGGGAGGGAGCATCGTGGCAAAGTCCCCCGAGGATATGCCAAGCCCAGAGAACTGTTTTCTTTGAGAGAGGATGTGCTTGCCTGGTGAAGTTATTTCCAAGCGCTCGCAACTTCCAGGGTTTTTACGAGAGCCGTGTTTCCTCTCTCTGCTGTTGTTAATAATACCTTTCAAATGTGGTTATTAACCAATGAATCTTAAGCTCTTTCAATATACAGTGGTACCTCGGGTTACATACGCTTCAGGTTACATACGCTTCAGGTTACGGACTCCGGTAACCTAGAAATAGTGCTTCAGGTTAAGAACTTTGCTTCAGGATGAGAACATAAATCGTGCTCTGGCAGCGCAGTGGCAGCAGGAGGCCCCATTAGCTAAAGTGGTGCTTCAGGTTAAGAACAGTTTCAGGTTAAGAATGGACCTCCGGAACGAATTAAGTACTTAACCTGAGGTACCACTGTACATTCAAGCAGAACTCCCCTCCCCCTTCAGTTGGAGCTTGCTGTAACTCAGTTCCGGCCCCTCAGGTAGGTGCCTTTGAAAAGGGGAGGCGTTGTGTTCTGGCACCTCTTTTTCTAGAAAAACAGCACTGTGTTCAAGGTTTGCTTCTTCTGAGTGTGGTGCTGATAATGCCAAGGTTGCAGGTTCGATCCCTGTATGAGATAGCTGCATATTCCTGCATCGCAGGGGGTTGGACTAGATGATCCTTAGGGTCCCTTCCAACTCTACAATTGTGTGATTTTTGCCTTCCCCTCTTTATATCAACCACTTTCATGCATTCAAAGAGTGCCTTAACATGCAGGAAGACACTTTCCCCTGCTCCCCTGGAGTCTCTTCAACAGCACAATCCTGCCTGTGTCTCCAAAGAAGTAAGGCTCATTATGTTCAACTGGGCTTGCTCTCAAGTAAGTGGGTACAGGATTGCTGCCTAAATGCAGGGCGGGCCTCAGTGCTTGGCAGGAGAAACTGTTGATATGACCTGACCCAGGCCTCCTCTAATTGGGGTGGCCCTGACCTGGCACTTCTCACAGCACTAGCTAGCTGGATTTCACATTTGCCAAGCTAGCATTGCTCTGGGCATTGAGGAGGCCCAGCCCACAGGAGTGCTTGAAGTCATGCCACTGCAGACAAGTAAGCTAGCTGGTTCCCACTGACAGATGAGGGAGCCTGCCAGAGAAGGCTTTGCCTAGGTGGCCATGTATCCTCCTTTACAGAGGACCCTCAGCCTTCTGTTCATTTGAAAGGACTGCCTTATCCAAGCCTATTTTCAACATTAAGAGCCCCAAGAACAGTCCCTGCCTAGAAGGCCCAGGACAAGTGGAAAACCTCACAATCCCTGCTTTCTAGGCATGAGGACAAACAGACGTGTCGACAAGGCCTTAGCAGCAGGTTTGTTCTGCTTTATTGATTGCTCTGAGGTTCTTTCACGATGTTGTAGTAGTGCAACAAAAGCAGCACAAAGAACAACACTATCCCTGGCGCATATGAAAAGTTATGGAATTTCAGCAGGAAATTACAGGATATGCACCGACTGGAAATAAAAGTCGCAGGACTGCTCCCAAAACTATTGCAGGCACAAATGGCCTTGAAAGGGGAATTTCGTCAAGCTGATAGCATCATGAGCACAAATCATCATGAATGCTGTTATGTACTGAGTTGAATAGGATCCAAAATGCAGCAGTCTGATTGGTCCTAGAACAATAGGATTCAGAATGCAGCAGTCTGATTGGTCCTAGAACAATAGGATTCAGAATGCAGCAGTCTGATTGGTCCTAGAACAATGCAGCAGTATGATTGGTCGGCAGGAGCCACCCAATCCAGCTCCAGATAGAAGTGAATCCACAACCCGATTGGCCTACAGGAGAATTCCGGAATTAGCCAATCACGTGCAGCCCATTGTGTAAATAATGTATATAAAGCAGATACTTTGAGGGGACCTCCATTCCCTCCTCACCACTATGAGCTGAATAAAGAGCATGAAATCCACTCTTGACTCTGAGTATATTTCAAATGCACAAAAAGAAAAGGATGTCTGGAGGGGCCCTATGTTACTATAACTGCAAAGATGTACGAATTTATGCGGAGTCGATGTGACAACATGCATTGTAATTTGTAAGCTAACATTTATCTGGCATTATATATGCTGTCGGACACCCACCCAAAGGATCATTTTTTCCCTTTATCAAATGGCAGGACTCTGCTGCTGTTTACAAAGGAGAGGCAAAGTGCTGTGCTATGGACAGCAGCTTGTGGTTAATCGAGGTGGCTTGGAAATTTGAGACCCAAACTACCACGGCCTCCTACCTCCCCCCGCTCCTGCCGTGTTCAAAAAACAAAAACCCAGCCCTGTGTTTTTGTCCCTGCTTCTGATGGTAAACAGGGAGCAGTTCTTGTTGGCTTCTGCTTTTTACAGGTCACATTTCAGATGGAAAAAATATCCTGAGAGTCTCCCAGCAAAACACATCTGAGCAGGCAGGCCACTTCCAGCTTGCTGCGAGTGCTGCTTCCAGCTGTGCCTCCCCTTGTTTGCCATCCATTTCTGCAGCACTTTATTTCTTAATACAGAGTTATTTGTCACTGTGAAGTTACATGGGGTCTACTGGGATGAAATTAGCAGCAGCCTTGGCAAAAAAAGCAAATTGCTTTGCATGAGGAGGTATCAAAAGAGGAGGAAGAGGAGGGAAAGAGGCTATGTACACATTAGCGGCTGGAAAGGCAGCCAGCTCCTGTCTCCTCTGCAAGGTTTCAAGTCACACTCTTACATTGCTGTACAGAGCAGAGAGAGGCAGAGATGTCTTCACCCAAGACCCATTACATGATTTGTTTCCCCATGCAGAACTCCAGTTCACTGAAGCTGTCATCTTGGCATGTGCAATGACCCCCCTGAACTGTACACACCTCAGCTTAACCTCGCCTTCCATTTTCCAATTTTATGGAAGCTGGTTTGAGGGACAACACATCAAACAGGAGTGTTTCTCAAGGAGCTACAGGGTGTCCTGATGCCCTGGGCTTACCTGGCAGCAAGTCAAGTCCAAAGTTCAAACTCCAGGGGTCAATCCATGCAAGCAAAGTCCAAAGGCCAGGAAACATAGTTCAGGGTCAACCCAAGTATGCTAAGTCTGAAGTCTAGGAGCCAAGATACAATCTAGACTCCAACCCAAAGGACAGTCCAGGAGCATCTAAGCTGAGGTCTTTCAACATGGGCAGTTGAGCAGACACAGCACCTCAGCTCTGCTGCCCTTTTGTGCTTTGCATGCTGATTGCAGCATCTGGGCTTGATGAGGCAGGTGACCCTCACCTGTTAGCCTACTCCAGCTGAGGAATTACATCCCTCCTCCCAGAGCTAGTAAGCCTCACCTGGCTGGCTAGTGAGCTGGGCTGTGGGCCCTTGCCTGCCACAGCCTCCTGGAGCCCACTGCTCTCTGTGCCTCAGAGCCTGCCGTGTTCAGGGAGACAGGGGCCCCTCTGGCTCTGGTGATGGTCCTGCTGCTCTGGTTCCTGTTCACTGACCTCCATCCCCTCACCATCCTCTGTCATCCTGTGAGTACTTCCTTCCACATCCCCTGCTTGACCCAGTGTGTCCCAGTCTCAGCTACACCCCTTGCCAGGACCACCTAACTCCTCTTCCTCCTCCCCATCGTCCTGCCAGTTCATGACACAGGATACCTATGGATCGTCACTAACATTGTTTTGCATGCTGCTTCAAACACCTGTGATGGAAGTGTGTCGGAGCTGGAGTATAGTGTGCACATAGCCTGAGTGATAGTAAGAAACTTTGCAACACAGAGAAACATTACAGCCCAGATGTTTGAGGAAACAATATGCAGATTGATTGATATTTTAAATTCAGTGCCACAACCTGGATTCAATTCCCCCCTCTCTTCCAAGATTGCTTTTAGGCTGCATTCCAATTTATGGATCTCCCGCGTCATATCTGGTTTGTCCCTTTCACCTATAACCTAGTTTTTAAAATCTGCAGGATTCCCACTTCACAATTTCTGCTGCCACATCGTCCCAAATGGCGCTGTCGGAGAGCACCAGCAGCAGTTTGCAATTCATGTAGTGAGGCAAAGAAGCTTCCATGTACTCTTGCCGATGCTTCAGGGAACGGCACAACCCACCCTGTTGTTGCCTTCTGCACAACAGCCCACCATGGGTGGGACAATTAATAGCATTAAAGCTGAGGAAAACCACTTCCCTCTCCAACCGACCAGCGATTTCTCCCACTCACTCTGTCACTTGAACCTCCAGCTACACTTGGAAGTGCTGTCGTGCTGCCCTCCTCCATCCTAAAAAAAAAAAATGTAAAAATGCCAATGCACTAGCATGGTGGCAGCCATACATTACATGGCAACCGTGGTGAAGTGGAGGGAGAAGGCAGGGAAGCATGTCTGTGGGAGAGCCAGGGTGCCTGACAGATCCTCCTTTCAGCGGCAAGCTGAAAGGTTTGGGATGGATTAGCATAGACAAAATCAGAATGGGGAGAATAAGCAAGCAGAGGCTCAATACTGAAGAACATAAGAGAGCCCTGGTAGATCAGCCAATGGCCCACCTAATCCAGTCTGTTGTTCTCACCAGTGGTCCAGTAGATGACACCAGGAAGTCCACAGGCAGGGCTTTAAGGCAACTGCCTTCACTCTTTGGTGCTGGATCAGGCCAGTGGCCCATGTAGTCCAGCATCCTGGTCTCACAGTGGCCAACCAGATGCCTGTGGGAAACCTGCAAGTGAGAAACTGAGCACAACTTCACTCTCTACTCTTGTAGTTTCCAGAAACTGGTATCCTCTTTCCTTTCCATTGATGGCATTCACACCTAACACGACAGGCGCCATCTTCCCAAGTTGATTGAGAGGGCCTGACGTGACGTCCTGACATCTCAAGAAGTGTGAGGGTGTGGAGCTAAACACCCTCTAAATACTGAGAGGCCCCAACCCCCTCAAAAAAACCCCATCTTTTTTTTTTTGGGTGGGGGGAACTGCCTTGGCCCCTAAGATCTGGCGCCTTTGCCAACCACTAGCAGTTTCTGTGGTAACAGAATGGTTGTTTGTATTTCTAATTAGCTAAAGGGACAGGGAGAAACTATTAACCTTCATAAAAGCCTAGTGGGAAAGTTTGTACCTTTATCTGAGGACGATTACGCTGTGTTCACTAATCGCTGCGCTACCATTATTAGTTCTGTCACAGCAAAACTGAAGTTGTGTACTCATTACCAACTTAAAACAATGCAGCTAGGTGGTTCTTTTTCTCAATTCGGATCAAAAAAAATGCGACAAGAGGACTCATACAGGATAGATACGAATTCTGGCTAATGTCATGCGTACACTGCTTCCCAAAGAAGTAGTGAGAGCACACTGGATGTAAACAGACGTGTGTACATCACCTTAGTCCATCCAGGTACATCATTTGCAGACAGAAATAGAGCCTCCGTTAGACTGAGCTTGTCCAAGGGATTTCTGCTTCACATTCTGCATTTAAAATCTCCAAATATTTCCCTTTCTTCCCCTATGAAGCCAATCTTTATTGACTAGCATCTAGCCAGCCATTTCCAAATTTGTTAACAGCTGAGTAAAGTCGCTCCAATATAACTTGGCTTCTCGTGGGGGGAATGCACTCCAGTTGGGAGTCACTCATGAAATTTGCAAAGAAGAATGTCATGCCTCACTTCCCTGCTGGAATCTTTCGTGTTCTTGCCAAAAAGATATGCAACATTAATGGTCATTAATTCCCTCAGATATGCAGAGAGAACTTAGATAGGGAAAGAAGTTCCGTGATAATTCCACGCCTGGTGACGAGATCTGCTAAAGGCCTGTCACTGAAAAATGAACCGAACGCATTGCACGGGGGAGATTAATCGGCATTGTGCAAACAGGCTCCTTCAGTACAAGGGGGAGAGAGGGAAATGGCTCAAACGTGAACATCACCATAAAAGAGCCAAGAGAATAAATCCTCCCCTTACAATGACATTATTTCCACACCCCTGGTGTCAACTGCCATTAAGATGAGGTCAATGAATAATCTCAGGTTTATATCTACATTACATGCTTGCATTGGTTTTATACACCAGAGCCTAAAATTACCTAACTGCACCCAGGGCAGAGGAAGGGGGGTGCGGTGGGTGCGGGCCGCCCCAGGTGTCACCGCTGACGGGGGTGACAAAATGCCGGGCGGCACTCACCTCGAGGCCTGCAGCACGCCTGAGCCATGCGTCTCTCCCGGGAAAGACACAGTGGCTTGGGCGCACGCAGGCTCCATGCTGCCCAAACGGTCTGCTCACTGCCTCCCCCCCCCAACTGTAGGGTGGCTGAGTGGGAGGAGACAGGCAGACTCCGGAGGCCCCACCCTATGGGTTGCTCGCACCGCCCCTGCAATGGAGGGAAGGTGGTGTTTTCCACTCCCATCTTTTACATGATACATTTTCATTGAAAGCACACATTAAATGGCTAAAAGGGGCTTTGATTTGGTGGGGTCTAAGGATTTGATCAGGCTTCTCAGCACCAGTTAGAGAGTAGCAGATCCTCTCTCCACAGTGGCCTGCTAAATGACCATGGGAGGTTTCAGAAGCAAAGCGAGACAGCATTATCCATAATCTCACATGGTTTGTTGCTGGTATCTCATATTCATACTCACATATCCCTACCTCTCTGAACACAGAGGTTCCTTTTCTTTCTTTCTTTTTTGGCTATCTGTGCTAGAAGTCCCCCAAAGACCAAGCCTCTAAAAAAGAATCCAATCCTTTTAGAAGCTCCACATGCTAATGCATTTCTCAGAATCCCATTAAAATTAATTTCATAGGCTAATTAGGTGCTGTGTACAAGCTGAACTCGTTTTTGAGCACGCCAGAAGCGGAATTCTTGAAACTGCCTGATCAAATATAAATGCTATAGACAAATTTCCTGGCCTCAATACACAAACCCAGAGTGAAGCAGGATAAATCTTTAAATTAGATTTTGTTTTATTTTTAAAAGAACTTTGTGGCATTTAATGAAAGTAACATAAGACGACCTTGTTAGGTCAGACTAACCAGAAGCTTATGCAAAGCAAGACAGGAGCACAGTATTCCTCTTCCATCAATGTTCCCCCAGTGCCAAGCCACTGACCCTAGAGATATGATGAAGCAGCCATTTATTTATTATTATTACATTTATATCCCACCTTTCTTCCAAGCTTAAGGTGGCCTCTGTGGTTCTTCCCCATGCTTGTCCTCCTTCACATCCTCAGGTGGGCGTTGTGGTTCTACAAAGGCTTGAAGTAAAACCGGCAGCCATTTTGTCTCGCTCTGAAAAACTGGAGGAAACGTGGCTTATTCTGAGGCCTGGCAGACAGACAAAGGGTTGGGTGGCGTGCTTTGAATGGCAGGCAGAAGCTTCTAGGTTAAGTGTAGCAGTCCGTTGGCTTCTGGTTGCAATGAACTACGTTGGTGTTTGTGTGTGGAGGGAGGGGGAAAGGAGATCACTTGGAGCACTGGATGAGAAAGGGGAAGCTGAAGGAGATATGGCATGGCTGTGGGAATTTTGTCAGTTCACAGTTGGAAGCGGGGTAGAGGGTAAAAGGAATCGGCTGGGTGAGAATGGCTTGAGGGGGGTGACTAGTGCTGATTGCATTCAATCCAGATTTTGGTTTACTGTGGGTTGGCCTTCCTTCTTTCCCAAATAAACCCACCATATGCTGTTCTCCCTGGCTAATTATCCATGATAACCCATGTGTAAAGGTTTTGAATGTGACCCTAAAACCTGTGTCTGGCTTTAAAAGGTACGATATGGGTTTAAAAGAGGATTAGACAAATTCATGAAAGATAAGACTAGGTATTGGCCATGTTCTATCTACTAGTTGCTATGATTTGGAATTGGGAAGAGCAGTCAGTTCCTGTCTGAGGCCTTCTCAGAAGAATGTGGTTGGCCACGGGGAAAGAAGGAACCTGGACTAGATGGACCATTAACTTGATCCTGCAGACTCTTCTTGTGTTCTTAGCACTGTGGCAAAGTGCTGTCCACATGCCCATTGCATAGTTGGGCATAGAAACCCTGTACTGTAAAGAAAGCTCTATTTGAACCGAGGGAATTTCCATTATTGCCAAGGTGTTTCCACTGCTTCCTACGGAGCCTTGGTTCCATTTCCCATTGGTATGCTCTGTGACATTGCAGAGATAAGCAGCCCGCACCAGGCAAGAGATCTTTAAGGAGAACAGCCCCTTGTAAAATTATTATCATGTTGTGTTGCCATGGTGAGACAAAACACAGACCTGCAAACAGAGAACTCAGTCTATTATGATGTTTCCTTAAACAAAATAAGAATAATTCAAAGGTCAACATTTATTTCAAATGCCAGTAAATTCGCGGAGAAGTCCTCAAATTTTGAACAATTTTGCCTCCAAAAGCAAATATGGTAAAGAGACTTTTATTAGCCTCAGCAGTTTAATAACTTAGATCAAAGTTCAGAAAGCAGTGTGTGTATGTGTGTTTGGGTGTGCATGTATATGTGCAAAGCCTCACCCAGGGAACGTGTCAGCAATAAAAGTGAACTGCAAAAGGGGCGTTATTTCCCAGAATTTCTCGATAAGCAGCAGATCCCATCATTCACTTCATTAGGAAGCATTAAAAACAGATGTGTTCTGCCAAGACTTTCGGAAATGCCCATCGTTATCGCAGGCGAGAGAAGGCAGCGTGTCTGGCTCTTAGCCAGAAGGTTAGTGGTTTGACCCCACCCAGGGATGGCTGCGGGCAGGATTCCTGCATCGCAGGGGGTTGGACTAGATGACCCTTGGGGTCCCTTCCAACTCTTCTGTGATTCCATGGCACAAAGGCCCCACTCACATCATCCCTCGGTTTATATACTGAGCATGCAAATAGCAAAGAGAATCTGTGTTTGCTGGTCCTGCCTCCAGCCTTCATGTCACCATCAGCTCCACCCTCCCCACCTTTAGCTATATATGTGTAGAAAAAGTCCCTTCCTGCTTAGGAAAGAAACAACCTTATACCAAGTCAGAACGAAAACAAAGGAAAGGCGCGAAAAAACTACAGGAATCTTCAAAAACAACATATAGATCATAGAAACGTAGAGTTGGAAGGGACTCTTAGGATCCTCTAGCATAGCTGTCAACTTTCAGATTTGAAAATAAGGGATCAGCAGCCTCGAAAATAAGGGATCAGCAGCCTCGAAAATAAGGGATCAGCAGCCTCGAAAATAAGGGATCAGCAGCCTCACCTGTCCCGGGGACAGTCTATGCGATATCTAACAATCCGGGATAGCAGCGGGAAGCAGCAGGAACCGGCGCTGGAATAAGGGAATTTCCCGCAAAAAAAGAAGGAAGGTTGACAGCTATGTCCTCTAGTCCAGGGGTTAGCAAACTTTTTCAGACCTTGTGGGGGGGCGGACTAAATTTTTTTTGGGGGGGAATGAACGAATTCCTATGCCCCACAAATAACCCAGAGATGCATTTTAAATAAAAGGACACATTCTACTCATGTAAAAACATGCTAATTCCCTGACCATCCATGGGCCAGATTTAGAAGGCGATTGGGTCGCATCCAGCCCCTGAGCCTTAGTTTGCCTACCCATGCTCTAGTCCAACCCCCTTCAATGCAGGAATATGCAGCTGTCCCATACCGGGATCAAACCTGCAACCTTGGCATTATCAGCACCATACTCTAACCAACTGAGCTATCTAGGTTGACTAGATATTTATAGACAAACAAGCAAGTCTACATGTACAGTTAAACATATTTACAAATATACAATCATACCTTGGGTTACAGACACTTCAGGTTGTGTGTTTTCGGGTTGCGCACTGCACCGAACCCGGAAGTACCAGAACGGGTTACTTCCGGGTTTGGGCGATCGTGCATGTGTGGAAGAGCTAAATCGCACTTTGTACATGTGCAGAAGCACTGAATCGCGACCCACGCTTGTGCAGATGTGGTGCTGCGGGTTGCGAACACTGCAGGTTACAAATGTGCCTCCCACACGGATCACGTTCACAACCTGAGCATCCACTGTATGTAGAAGCCACATGTATTTTTCTTTTGCTTTTCCTCCAAGGAGCTTGAGGTTTCGCCGTTTCATCCTCACAGCAACCCTGAGTGACAGTGGCTGGCCCAAGGTCACCCAATGGACTTCATGACTGCCCTGTTCCAGCCCTTGTCTCCCAGGTCATAGTCCAACATTCTTGATACACCACACCGACTCTCTTTAACAAGGGTGGGGAAGCTGTTGCAGGACTTCATCTTTCACCATCCCTGCACATTGTCCACTGCTGGCAGAGACCGATGGGAGATGGAGTTCCACAACCTCTGGAGCATAGCTGTCAAGTGTCCCTTATTTGGCAGGACGGTCCCTTATCCCAGTGCCATGTCCTGCTGCTGTCCCATATTGATAAGGCTTCGTCTGGCTGCTGGCTGGGCTTTCTGCCTTTGGCTCGGAGGGGCTCAGAAGTTGAACATACCTGTGCCCGGAAAATCCCTTATTTTGGCTGCTGATCCCTTATTTTTGAGGCTGCTGGTCCCTTATTTTCAAATCTGTAAGTTGACAGCTATGATCTGGAGGGCCATGGGCTCCACACTTTATGTTCTTTTTAATTAGGCGAAAAGCAGATGAGGAGCATTGCAGGAGCTTGCCAAACCTTAAGCTTGTGCCTTTCCAAATACCTGCAGGGAATAACACTTGAGCTCAGCATAGCAGGAAATTCAGCTTTCCCTTGTAAATACCTTCTTTGTAAAGCAACACACACAAAAACACAACACAAATAAATAGAAAAATCTTGGGCAGAAGGAACCTGTTTCATCATGGGTGATGCTGGTTGCATCCTGAGCCACTGCAAAGGAAGGAGGGGGAAGCGAGGCAGGGCTGCTTGCCAGCTCTTGTTTGATGAAAGGATAACCCTGTCGAAGTCTCGCCTGGAGGGCAGTGGCTGAGTGAGTCACTGCCGAGAAGTTGTCAGGAACAAAGCTACCTTGTGGTCAGGGTATTTGTGCCAACGGAGGAAAGTATGTCCAGATCGTCTTGACCTATTCCCACAGTTTTTGGGGAGCTGGGACAGCATGACACTTATTTAAATCATCTGAAGCCTGACTCAAACAAGAGCTTGGCATATTAAATGTTTGATTTTGACTGCCTGAGCACTCCTTTTGATTATGTAAAAGACAAGCTCCCTTTTGTAACTTTCAGAATGGAGATGGTTCCCAAGGTCGGGCTGGGCCAAAATCTAATGGATGCAGTACTTGCATTGTTCTGGATTTCTGCCCCACCTCCCCCCCAAAAAACCCCACACTGTAGGACTCACTGGCCATCCTAAGCAAGCTTATCATTTCATGAGATGTGAGCGGGGAAGGGACATTCTTGCTCTGACACTTCTTGTGCCTCATCCTGGCTCTCAAGACCACTCCAAAAGCTAATGGAGGGTGGTTTATTAGGGTGAAGGGTACTGCCCCACCAACCTTGTTCTCCCATCAGCCAGCATCTGGGTGGCTGGCTGCCTTTACTTGTTTATTTCATTACATTTACATACCACAATTTCCTGCAAAGAGCTCTCTGTGGGTTCTGGGAGACCAGCAGGCACGGGACCTGCTTACACCAGGAGGGTGGGCCCTTGCTTCTTCAGCAGCCTGCCTCCACTCTGCCTCTTGGCCTGCCTCCGCTTCTGACTCTGGATTGCCAGACTCACCACAAAATCCAGTTCCATCTTCAGCTTCCAACACCTCCTCCCCACCCCCCAGGCTTCTCGCTATAACCACTCATTGTCGTCCCACCACCAGTCCCTGGGCTCTGAGCCTTCTTCCCTTGGGGGCTCCTCAGTTGGTGCCTCTCACCACTGCTCTGCCTACCAGTCCCAATGGTAGTCGGCCATTTTGTTTTTTCTCAGTCACGTGTCAAAATGGCAAGCTGTCAAGCTACCACTGCAAACACTTTTGTTTGTGGCAACGTGCTAAATCACCATTTGGTCCTGTGACAGAATGTTGCCTCATGCTCAAGGCGCACTACATGTTGCATACTGCTCTGTGTTTCATATCTCTCTATCTGCAGTCACTGCAGACAACATAGGAAACTGCTGTATGCCAGGTCAGACTATTAGCCCATCTAGCCTAGTTCTGTCTACTCTTACTGGCAGCCCTTCTCCAGGATCTCAGGTGGATCTCCTCCTCATTACCCTGCTCCACTACCTGGAGATATGTACAGTGGTACCTCGGGTTAAGAACTTAATTCATTCTGGAGGTCCGTTCTTAAATTGAAACTGTTCTTAACCTGAAGCACCACTTTAGCTAATGGGGCCTCCCACTGCTGCCGCACCGCCGGAGCACGATTTCTGTTCTCATCCTGAAGCAAAGTTCTTAACCTGAGATACTATTTCTGGGTTAGCGGAGTCTGTAACCTGAAGCGTATGTAACCCGAGGTACCACTGTACTAGGGATTAAGCCTGGAACTTTCTGCCTGCAAAGGAGCACTCTGTTATGGTCCCTCTCCAAAGACTGGGGGAGGTAGGGAGGAGCTTCATAAACTTTCCCACTTGCGCTGTTTCCCTGCCATACACACTCCTATCAAACTGAGTTGAAGGAAATACACAGGTGTAGTAACAATGGCAGTGCAACCACCAGGATGTATAGGTGCGTACCCATGCTGCACATGGAGTCCAAGGCATTAATTGATGACATTGTGCCTGTTTAGGGTACTAGAGATCTCTCTGCAGGTGCAGGATGGCTGCATCCATCAGTTTCCCCTGTGCATTGGTCAGCGTGCACTGATCTACACACATAAAACAAATTCACGCACAGGCGTCTTCCAAAAACCCATCCCAAACCCAAACCCCAAAGTCCCATGATTAACTCCTGCCCAGAAACCAATGTCCCCACTGTGGAAGGATGTGTGGATCCAGAATTGGCCTCCACAGTCACTTACAGACTCATTGTTAAAACCGTGTTTATGGAAGACAATCTTACTCGGCTACGAGTGATCGCCAGAGAATAGAGGCTCATGCTTTGCAATAGACGTCAAGAACAGCAACTCACAGGGACTCATCAGCCACTTGAAATCGGGACCTACAAAGCCAAGTAATCAGTAGTTGAAAAGGGCTCAGGTGAATTGGCCCTCGTCTAACGAAGCACAGATTTCTGATTAGCAAGGAGACTGGCAGGATTCTCTCTGTGTTGTTCAGGAGTCCATTTGCTGATGAAAAAGGCTTTGAACAAAAGAGCTAAACAGACAAGCACTCCATCCAGGACCGTGGTAACTAGTAGGTATCCTCTCCTCACTGGACTTGCAAATGATGGGTCACAATGGGTGGCTTTTCCAGAAAGCAGTTATCTCACCTCATGATTGGTAAAGTTGCCTTTCTGAAAAATAATTCTTTGTTATGAGGACCAGGTTGTCTGGACTGTTCTCATATCAAGCTGGCAATGTGCTGAGGTCGTCAAGCTTCCTTCCAGGTGACCCTGCCATCTGAAGTGAGGCTGCCAAGTCAGAGACTTTTGAAATCTTCAGGACCAGGATCAATATGGAGGAAGTTATATTTATCCTATTTTCCCTTTGAGCACTTCTGCAGAAGAGCTCTCTGTAACGTGAAATTCAATAAAAGTCATCAGCTCGCTTTGGTCTGTAATTCTCGTTGTGCGGGACCAGCAGTCTGGCGTACAGTCTGATCCATAATTCTGCTGCAAATACAAGGGCAAGCAAGAAAGGGGCATAGCTTCCTGGAAGAGCCTAGGCTTTGCATGCCAAAAGTGCTAGGTTCAATCCCCAGCATCACCAATTGAGAAGACTGGGAAAGACCTCTGTGTAAGACCTTGGAGAGCTGCTGACAGCATGGGCGTAGCTGGATTTTTCTTAGGGGGGTGGCAGGATTTTTGTTAGGGAGGGGCAGAACCGATGTAATTGATCAGTTAGGTAAGAGTTGTGTATGTTGGAGAGAGAGGCTTGGGAGAGAAATCCTTTCTCTCTTGTATCGGAGTTAAACACAATGGCAAGTGCTTCAAGCCCATTAAAACTTGGTTGGATTTCCATCTGCAACCATCCACTTTTAATCAAATGTTCCCCACTTAGGCTAGAATAAATCACGACACTTAGCTTTGCAATTAAGTGAATGTTTTACTCATAGTTTCCAGAAGTCACAGCAAACAAGTCCACAGCCCAAAGAAGAAAAACAGTTCCAAACAACTTTAAAAGAAAAGTACTGGGTTTCCTTACAAAAAGATAATGCAGTCTTTGGGTTAGCAAATATACAGGCTGTCAAATCTCCCTTTAGAGAGAATATTCATTCATGTGCAGCATTTGCTGAGTTGGGAACCAAAGCTGCATGGCTTCTTCCAGAAAGCATGAAGGAGGAAAAGAAAAGAAAATGGAGGGGAGAGGATACTAAGCCACACCCACACTGGTAACTTGAGCTCAAGGCTCAGGTTAACCCTTTCATGCATAGAAGTGTGAGTTGGTAATTGTATATTACAACAGTATATGCTACCCAGCCTTTCATAGAGGCCTAAACTAGCCTGCTGTCCCAGGTGTGATAGAGTCTGCATGTGGAACATTGGCTTATTCATTTGGAATAGAAAAGGGCACCAAATTGTTTCTGGAAGCACAAAATCCTGGGCCACCCCTGTCTCCACACTGTGCATTGTTTTATAAACCCCTGTCATGTCATTCACTATGCTGCTTCACATGTTCCTGTTATACAGAGAAATGACATAAGACATGGCAGCAGCTGGAGCCAGGCAGAACCAATGAGAGATCCTCATCCCACTTTGAGAATCAACTCCTTGCAGAGCATCAGAAGTTGCTTGATGCCATTGTCGGATTCTTTTCTACATTATACTTCTGGAGATTCCAGTGAAAACCTTGCATAAAAGAAACAAAGAGGACTTGGCAACCTACAAGTTTTGCTGCAAACACCGGCAAGTGGTTTTGTCACAACCTTTTGCTCTGACATCATTCTGTGAAATTATAAGTTACCTTAGCAACAGTGGGTGGAGGTTTAAAACCCAGTATTTATTGGATCTATGTGTTCTTTGTTCTCAACTATCCTGCCTGCTCAATTCTTTCTGCTGACAAGATAATGGAGACCACACAGTGTCAAAATACTTACACCAAAGAGTCTTGTTAAGCTGTGCGTTTAATAGCACAGGTTGTTCAGTTCCACATTTTTCTGCCAGAGTCATTGTTCCATTCCCCATTAATAGAGTTCATTCCCTTCGCTTACCCATGAAATGCAACTTTGTTCTTCAGGCCCATACACAAAGCCGAATATTAACATGGGTTTTATTTGATGATGCCAAGAACTTTCATACTGCGGTAGTAGAGAGGGATAAGGGAGGCGTCATAGCTCAGTGGGGAAGGACATGTTTTGCCTGTGTTTGATCTCCCAGCAGAGCTGGAAGGAATTCCATCTGAAACCCTGGAGAATGAGGGCCAGCCAGAGTAGGCAATAATATTGAGTGAGATGGATCAGTAGTGCGACCTTGTTTCCGTCAGCTTCCCATTTCCCCCTCTAGATATCATTGCTGCTTTACTGGGTGTTAGTATCAACCAATAGGAATAAATGGATTTGAGTGTGGGCCCCCTAAGGGTGTTCAGCAGAAATAAAGCTTTCTTCTTTCAATGGGGCTTAAAGGTAAAAGGACCCCTGACCATTAGGTCCAGTCGTGACCGACTTTGGGGTTGCAGCGCTCATCTCGCTTTATTGGCTGAGGGAGCCGGCGTACAGCTCACTTTATTGGTCATGTGGCCAGCATGACTAAGCCGCTTCTGGCGAACCAGAGCAGTGAACTGAAATGCTGTTTACCTTCCCACCGGAGTGGTACCTATTTATCTACTTGCACTTTGAGGTGCTTTCGAACTGCTAGGTGGGCAGGAGCTGGGACCGAGCAACAGGAGCTCACCCTGTGGCGGGGATTCGAACCGCTGACCTTGTGATTGGCAAGTCCTAGGCTCTGTGGTTTAACCCACAGCGCCACCCGCATCCCTCCTAAAACAGTTAAAATGCCCTAAAAACCAAGTGGAATTAAAAAACACATCTAAAACCAGAGTTAGAACATTCTGAAAGCAGTTAAAACAATTCTTGCCATGATCTGAGGGGCTGCCAAGAACAGTATTCTCCAGCCACTTTCATTATTTCCCCCAAAGAATTCTGGGGACAGCAGTTTGCGAAGGGTGCTGGCACTTTGACGTGCTTTTGAACTGCTAGGTTGGCAGGAGCAGGGACTGAGCAATGGGAGCTCACCCCATCGCGGGGATTTGAACCGCCGACCTTCTGATCGGCACGTCCTAGGCTCTGTGTAGACTGATTGGTTGAGGTTTACAACATTAGCCCTGCTTGCCACTACTCCGAATTATGGTCCAGTTCAAAGGAAAGGAAGGAAGCAAAGAAAATATTGTACAATATTAATTTTAGGACTGGGAAAGATCACACAATCACTTAGGTAGGCTAAATGAAGAGCGCCCAGGACCCTTAGCAAAATAAACTTCACAAAATGCCACCCAGTTTCCTTTTCCTTTTATCTTTGTTTCACTCTGTCCATCATTCCCCCCCCCCCCCCAGTCTAAGGAAGCCCCATAATCTAAGAAGTTCGGTAGAACAATTTTATTTTTTTAAGCTCTGACAAGAAAATCTGTTGCTTTAAGGCAAGCTCTCTCTCAATCCCTCCATCAGCATCTGGTAAACAATTTGGTTGGTACTTTCTAATATTGCCTTCCTCATCAACCTGTTCAGGTGTATGCCTAACTTCACTATTGCTGCATTCCAGGGGTTTTGACTAGAAGACCCTTGGAACGCCTTCCAACTCTACAGTTACATGATTCTATGATGAGAACAACCTTTTTCATGCTTACTCAGTAGTAAGTCCCACCAATTTCAATCGAAATTCTTCCCAAGGTTTAGACTGGCGTCACCTCTAGGTTTCCTAATCCAAGGGTGTGGGGAGAATTCCTATTATCATCTTTGTGTCCTCACAAGACTATAGCTCCATTTTTGTACATTCAGGCTGTGCCTTTCATTTAAATGATGGAGAAAGCGGTAGCAATTTCGCAGTGTTTGTGGAAACGTGGTAGCTCCGACTGTCAGATGGCTTTTTGCTTGTGACCTTAAATCAGGCTTTCAATTTTGGTTTCCAAAAAGGGAAAGCCAAAACACCGACTCAATGGCATCATCCCCAGCTACTGGATACACAGTATGGCCCTGTCAGCTGCAATTCATTCATATTCTCTGGGGACCAAACCCTCGGCCAAGTGTACACAGAGCTCTTCAGCTTTTGCAAAGTTTCCCACAAGGCCATAAATAGCTACTGAAGCCTAGTCTATAGCCCCACCTTCCTGGAATGCCTTGAGCACATGCTTATTACTGAAGCCTACAATGATTGCATCTTCCAGACGTCAACGGGGCTGATAAAACTAACAACTTTCTAGCAATCATGGCTATCATGACTTAATTGTACCCAGTTCCACCTTTGCAACTTCCAGTTCTCTTTTTAGCAGCCAAGTCCTATAGCACTGGGCATTAATAAAAAGCATTACTACTTAGCACCTTTGAGAGTGAGGATCATCTTTTATGGGTCATTTCCTTTGGGTGCTTTCTGATTTTTGGTCTCGTAACCTACCCACCATGCAAGGCAAAAGGTGGGTAGTCTCAGGTACAAGAGCCCTAGCATCTGTGTGGTGTGATGAATTCTAATACTGCAGAGATGGAGCCCATTACCAAGAATAGCCTTTTCTTCTCCCGAAGACAGCCTGCAAGGCAGTGGAGGTTTGGGATAAGAGTTTTCCTTCTCCAAGATGGTGGATCTTGGTGGATGAGCCCCACCTGCCCCTCACTTCCCTTTATAGCAGGTGCAGAAAATGCCTTCTTGACTATTGAACCCACTATTGGTCTTGTCCACTCAATCCACCAGAGCCTGTCTTCACATGCAGGGAAAGTCCATAACGCACCAAGAGTTTGATACTCTTTGGCTACCCTCACCTGGTTTGGCCAGCCAATCAAAGCCATTCCTGGGGTTGGCCACAGGTGAGAGCTGAGTGCAAGCTGGGGAACAAAGGTGGACAAACTACCTGTCATGGTCCGGTTTATGGGTGGTCGAAGTCCTGGCAGAGGACCGTGGGACCGGGCGCAAGACGGTGGGGTGGGAGCAGGAACGGGAGTCTGGAAACCAGGAGTCAGGAAGCCAAGGGTCCGGAAACCAGGAGTCAAGGGTCCGAGGATCAGGAAGCAAGGAGTCAAGAAGCCAAACGCAGCAAGGCAGGAAGCGTGTTGCTGTGGCAAAGAGCCAAAGCGAAATGCTGACCTTATATCCCTTCCTGGCTCTTGCCACCAGGTGTTGTAAGTTACCAATCAGCCTCACCTGTGCAGCCATGCCTTGCCTCTTCAGAACAAACTTAGGAAGGCCCCAGTCCTGCAAAGCCCTACCGGTCACAAGGCCTGGCTCCTGCATGCATTCCTGACACTACCCCAGAAGGAGTATGAAATGTCTCCCACCAGAGGTTGTGCTCTCTGCATTTTTCTTGAAGCTGATGAACGATGAAAATCATGTCCACTTTCTCCCTAGAAGGTCAAAAACCATTTTGGAAATCAGGAAGGGTAACCTCCGATATTGTTAGGAGATGGTTTGCTAAGATCCTTGCAGGAATTTTGCCAGCTGCAGATAATAAAGAGATGCGTCGATAGTTTCTGCAATTGGTACTATCACATTTTTCAAAGAGATTGATTCTTATCTGCCGCAGCCCTTACTCGCCTTCACAGCTGTTGTAAACATACTGCTTGTTATCACCCACCTGTTCTGCTGTTGAGGACTTTTTGGATCATTCTTTGTCTAGCTCTTCCCCTTTGACTTTACCGTCTTGGGTGACCCTGCTGGGAGTACAAGACACTCGACAGCTTTGCTCACAAGGGTCATAGGAACGTGCAAGCCCACTCACCACAACAAGGTGATGATCCAGCGAGTGATCCCTCCCTAACACCGCTATCAGTGTTTGTAAGGAAACTAACTACATGGTTTAGCTCATGCAATGGGTTCTGATGGAGAGGTACTGTTGGGATACTGATCCCCATGACGGAAGTCATGAGGTGAGCAAAGGAGGAAGGGCTCAGCAAAGGGAGGGTGGGTTGTATGGTAGCAGGGCACTCTGCACAATCTTATTTACACCAATAGGGCCAGATATTGGTTTTATGTCAGTACAATTTTGGGACCACAAAATGTGCATATTAAATCACAAACACCAGTGCCAAATGCTGAGGCCTTAGCAGTGGTGTCCAAACTTTTTTCAAAGAGGACCAGATTTGATGAAGTGAAGGGCTGTGAGGGCTGACCAAAGGGCCAAAGGGTTGAAGAAGTTGAGGTTTTTTTAGGATTTTACCACAGGAAATAAACATGCCTTTGAACATGCCTGCGCCTAGCCAAAGAGATTGCTGCATCCATCTAGAGGGAAGATGCTGTCGATGATCTCCCACTACCTCCAGACAACTATTAAGGAATGAGCTAGGTCTCAGCTGCTTTTTCCTCACAAGTGCTCTTAAGCATTTTCTCATCCCTTTCTTCCTACTCATTTCCCCTTTGTCTCCTTTGGGAGTGCGCATTTGTTTCTCTCTCCCTGAATTCAGAGAGAAATGAAAATACTGTATGAGCTGAGTTGCAAAACACAAAACGACAAGCAGCATAGAAACTCTACAGCGATTGTTATCTCAGATGAAATAAACACTGACCGACATCTCTAAATAGTCTTCCTTCCCCCTTCCCCTTTCTCACCCGTATTATCAAAAGCCAGCTTTTCCACTGCTCTCATATAAAGATTTGCTGTGATCATAAAGATTTAACTGGGACCAAGTCTTGCCCTGCTGTGAAAAAATCCCCATGTTGATTGCATAGTAGTTAAAGTTTATTGTAATAATAAGAGCCATTCCTTTGAATGGCTCTCAGGGTGAATTCACTGTCCTGAAACCCATAGTCTTTCTTATTTGCGATGCACCCAGAGTGCATGCAGACATATCCGTAAAGGAGTTAATCTGGGTATTTTATGGAAGACAATTGAATCCATGGTAACAGTGTGTATTGGCTTAGTTTCAGTATGGATATACAGTATGTAAAAAGGTATAGGTAAAGGTAAAGGACCCCTGGGCGGTTAAGTCCAGTCAAAGGCAACTATGGGGTTGCGGCACTCATCTTACTTCAGGCCGAGGAAGCCAGTGTTTGTCCACAGACAGCTTTCCGGGTCATGTGGCCAGCAGGACTAAACTGCTTCTGGCACAAAGGAACACCGTGATGGAAACCAGAGTGCACGGAAACACTGTTTACCTTCCTGCCACAGCGGTACCTATTTATCCACTTGCAGTGGCGTGCTTTCAAACTGCTAGGTTGGCAGGAGCTGGGACAGAGCAGCGGAAGCTCACTCCATGATAGGGATTCAAACTGCTGACCATCTAATCGGCAAGCCCAAGAGGCTCAGTGGCTTAGACCACAGCGTCACCCGAGCCCCTACAGTATCTGCCACATAAGGCACTATGTGTACAATAAGCTATGGTTTTTGGATGTTCTAGACATGTATGAATCCACTGTTATTGACTGCTGGCCAGAAACCTCTGCAAATTGTGCATATAGACATTTGGTTCTCTGTGGATGTTCCAGAACGCACTGGCTCTTGATGGAAAAGCATCCCACAACATATGGAGTGTTGCCCATGTTCCACAGCTCATCTTAGAGCGGCATAAAGATAAAACTTGGTCAGTGATAGAATGTCACCTCCACAAAGCGCTGAACCCTTACATCCATTCCTGAGTCAACAAGCTATTTCCCACAGCTTGGTGCAGATTTCCCAAAGAAGTCATAAAGGCTAGGAGCATCAAAAGATTTATGGCTGCAGTTGTGCGAGGCCCCCAATTCACACCGCAGCAACTCTTACTGCCGATATAACTGTTCAAGAGGAAACTTCATCTCCCCGTTTGCATGCAGGGGTGGAACTTGGTCGCCATATGGTACGGAGCTGCTAATTTGATAACACTTTTGCAAGATGCTCTGTACATTCCGGAGCCGTTGGTATGGAAACAGCACAAACACTGCCGCTATTTTGCAAGGCTTTTGCGTCAGGTCCTGCTGATACTTTCGCTAAAAAGAGAATTCTAAAAAGATAGGAAAAACCACAGGCACACAGGAGATTGGTGAGAACTGTAAATTAGCTGAGATTGAGAATATATTCAGAAATTGTCTGCATACTTTAAGGCTTCTATAGACCCAGCCTGGAACAAAGAATTTTGCATAAGGAAGTTATCAACAGACCTCCGATATTTAACTCCCCACCCCCACCCCCCTCTTTCCCATTCCCAACAAAAGCTGAAGCGAGACAGCACATGAATTCGTTGGTCCCTCCAATAATGGCTAAGTTACTCCAGCCAAATGATTGTAGTCTTCCCTCTACCTTCTTTCTCCACTTAATCCTGACCTTTCAGAGCCTCTTTGTGCGCCATTGCTCTGAAGAGTTGGGGTTATTAAACCCTAAGCACTGTATTGCTCGAGCAGCAGGAATACCCTGTCCCAACTTTGCTGTTCTTTCTCAAGTCCTCCCTGCACTTCTGTCTCAACCAACTGACCTAAGGCATATTCCAAAAGGGAGTATTTGCTTTGCCCTCCAGGTTCCCTTTCTTTTTGCAGCCAACATCAAAGTGCAGTCTAGAGTCCCCTCCCCACTGAGACCCCCTCTCCCCATATATATAACCTTGGGTTTGATCTACAAGGTGCAGCAAACTCCCCTTGTAGATTTGCCAGGGAGAGAGGAAGGGACAGAGAGGGAGGGAGAAAGATAGACAGACCACATCTTTATTGCTAAGCTGGAAATTTAGCAGCTGCAGGAATGTTACAAGTGAGTACCTGAACTCACATGTGTGTTCATATGCACACCGCTGAGATGTTTAGGATCTTTTGCTGGAGTTTTGATGTGCGCTTGTTATGGATGCGTGTTAATCTTTAATCTGATGCCCACAGGAAGCTCTCACACAAAGAAATAAAGAAATCTAGTTTTATTATCTATCATCCATCTATCTATAAAAAAACATGCTGCTTTAGACAGCAGAGTTACAATCTAAGCAGATAGCAAATTACAACACATACATTGATTAAAGAGTAAAAGATTCCCTAACTATTCTAGAAGGCCTACAGAAGCATGGGCATGACAATTGAGCTATAAACCTACACTAGAAGGGGGGCGGGAGAGGAAAGTATACCTGCCCTTAAAGCAAAGCAGAAGTGGCCATCCTGCTTGCTTAACAGACTTGAGATAGTGAGCCATTATTATCTGCACCGGGCCATCTCTGTCTGCGATCTGCCTTCAAACCACCTTACCATTGTGTGGGTGGATCCCATTGAGGAGCTGAATATCCTGTACTTGACAACTAATTTTGCATGTGTTAATCCTTAAATCAGTTGTGTGTGAACTGAGGATATTCCTGAATGCCTTTCAGCAGGGGGCTGGAATCTGGCTTGTTCTATGGTCACCCAAGCTCATCATGAAGGGTCTCATGTCATAATAGAGTTAAGTCAATCTTCCACTTATGCCACGATCTACAGAGATAAACCATATCATAAATTTGGATTAACACACAGCTCCTCACAGGGAAATACCTTGGAATTTTGAGAAGCATGTCCCTATATGAGTTGTTTGACCCAGGAAGGTCCTGAAGATGGGGTTTTAAGAGGGGAGTGGAAAGAAAGTACAGTTTTTCGGTGTTCCCAAACTCAGGATGATATAAGGGACATGAGATCAAGCTGCACAATAGCTGGTGGGCAATGTGTAGGGAGTCAAGCAGACCGCACGAGCTGGGGGGAAAAGTATTCGTGGAAAACTCAGAGCTATATATTTAATAAGATGCGTTCAAGGCATTATGTGTATTTGCATTATTCTTCCTGACAGGTAAAATTATAGGCTCACTTTTAGCCCAGCAGGAATTCCAAAGGCACAAGGGCTATCCTTGTTGTTTAGTCGTTTAGTCGTCTCCGACTCTTCGTGACCCCATGGACCAGAGCATGCCAGGCACTCCTGTCTTCCACTGCCTCCCACATGCTGGTAGCTTCGAGAACACTGTCCAACCATCTCGTCCTCTATCGTCCCCTTCTCCTTGTGCCCTCCATCTTTCTCAACATCAGGGTCTTTTCCAGGGAGTCTTCTCTTCTCATAAGGTGGCCAAAGTACTGGAGCCTGAGCTTCAGGATCTGTCCTTCCAGTGAGCACTCAGGGCTGATTTCCTTAAGAAGGAGGGCTATCCTACCTATGCATTTGACATTGGCACCTAGGGATTTGAAGCCCCTTGCCCAACCTTGGTTGGCAGGGCTGAATTGGGCTGAGGTTCTAGAGAAGTCTAAGATGCGATTGGAGAAAGACTGCAGGTTTCCTCTGTAAATGAATCCACTCTCCAGAAACTGTCTGGGCTGACCACCGCAGAGCGATTGCAGTGTGTGCGTTATCTGGATGTGGTATGCCCCAAATAGCTTATGCGGGAAATACGATGCTGTTATAGTCTTGTGCAAAGCTCATTCGTCCTCTTTCCTCCTCTGTCCATCTCAGCAACCACCCACAGCGTGTCTGTGTGCCAGATAACCCAGCAGCAGCTTCTAGAGTTACCATTTCAGTTTTGCCAAGGGGAAGACTGTGCCCAGATTGAAAGCATGGGAGACGGTCCCCCAAAATGTGACTGTCGGTGAGTCAAGAGAGAGCCTCACACCTGCAATATTACCATTACCATCTGCTGTGGAATCAGCCCTGAGTGTCAGCGCACATGGCTTAGGAGGATCAAACATGCAGAATGATTTCATGCATTTATTCTAGTACATTTTCTTCCTTCTGCTGTAGAACTCAGGGCACGGCACATGGAGGACCCGACGTGGTCTCGGCCTGTTCAAGCACTGAATGGTCCCAGACCTGCTTAGCTTCAGCAAGGTGGCTCCATCATTTGTCCTCAGACTATGCCCTGGCTGGGACATTTGATCCCCGGAACGAACACCCAGTGACTTGAGCTGCATGGAAACTAGCTTGTTTCCCAGGAGAATTTTCCGGGAACAGCTCACACTGTTCACACCAGATAGCAAACAGAATCGCTGCTCCTCGGTGCTCCACTTTGGGATTAGGGCAGGGTAAGTCTGTTTGTTCCTCTTTGTAGAGGAACAAACTTTCCCCGAGATCAATGTCTAAATTGACACTGTCAGGAACAGCAGATAATATGCGGTCTGGGAAAGCTCAAGCTTGTCACTCCCTGGCTGTCAGATCTGACGCAGGCCTAGCAAAGGAGAGTCTTCTTGAAATGCAGCTCCACCCACAGACTGCATTTTTGCACGGGATGCAAATCTGCCCAGCTGCCTGGGGAAGCTTCAATTTAGGTGACAGGTTGGAACCCTCCCTGCCAGCAGATCTCCTAATGACTATATGCAGGCCAGAGATTGCTTGGTGATAATTATTTATTTGCAATATGTTTGTGCTGCCTTTCTGCAAACCTCCAAGGTGGTGTACAGTAAAGGTAAAGGTAAAGGGACCCCTGACCATTAGGTCCAGTCGTGACCGACTCTGGGGTTGCGGCACTCATCTCGCTTTATTGGCCGAGGGAGCCGGCGTACAGCTTCCGGGTCATGTGGCCAGCATGACTAAGCCGCTTCTGGCGAACCAGAGCAGCACACGGAAATGCCGTTTACCTTCCCACCAGAGAGGTACTTATTTATCTACTTGCACTTTGACGTGCTTTTGAACTGCTAGGTTGGCAGGAGCAGGGACCAAGCAACGGGAACTCACCCCATCGTGGGGATTCGAACCGCCGACCTTCTGATCAGCAAGTCCTAGGCTCTGTGGTTTAACCCACAGCGCCACCCGCATCCCGGTGTAGGTCAAAACAGTAATACGGACGCCTTTAAAAAAAAAAATCAAACCCGCAGCAAGTTACAAGAAAGCAGCAACAACAAAAGAGCAACAAGTTACAAGAAAGGAGATTCAGACTAAACATCAGGGGGAACTTTCTGATAGCAAGAGGTGTTCAGCAGTGGAACAGTCTCCCACGAGGGGTGGTGGACTCTCCTTCCTTGGAGGTTTCTAAGCAGAGGTTGGATGGCCATCTGTCATGGATGCTTCAGCTGAGATTCCTGCATTGCAGGGGGTTGGACTAGATGACCCTTGGGTCCCTTCCAACTCTACAATTCTATGATTACTAAAAACAAATTTAAAGGTAAAATTAAAGGGATGCTTCTTGACACCTCTTCTTAATTCAGAGGGAGAGAGACAGACAGACCCATTGTAACTCTAATGCAGGCATAGGCAAACTCCGGCCCTCCAGATGTTTGGGACTACAATTCCCATCATCCCTGATCACTGGTCCTGTTAGCTAGGGATGATGGGAATTGTAGTCCCAAACATCTGGAGGGCCGGAGTTTGCCTATGCCTGCTCTAATGGGAGCACATTTCACTGTGTGGGAGCGACACAGGAGAAAGCCCCCTCATGTCTGACGTCAAGCAGACTTCTGCAAGTGATGGTACCATTAAATGGGGCTATCCTGCAGATTTTAATAACTGGACAGATGATATCTTAGCCAAACTCTAAACCCTTTAGGGCTTTAAAGGTTAAAAGCAACACGTTTGATCGCGCCTGGAAAGCATCTAGCTTGGGATTTCCACCAAAGAGCTCAGGATGGCATACCCTGGGTTTCCCCCATTTTATACTTAAAATAAATCTCTGAGGTAGATTGGGTTTAGAATTAGTGGTGTTTCCAAGATCACCCACTAAACATCATGGCTGAGCAGGAATTTGAGCCTGGTCAGAACCAGTACTCTTCCCCACCATACCCAACAGTGATTCTATAAAAGTGTGGCATTATGGACAAGCTGTATTCCAAAGGCATGCATAGATTTTTCTGTAATTTGTTCTGACCGAGATATTTTACTGCACAAACAAATCCAGTGCTTTGCTTATCCAATTACACACACACAGAGAGAGAGAGTTTTCACAGTCCATCTGGTTAAAATTTACCTTAAACTTTTAACAACCTTTGCTACAATAAATATTTTCCACACAAAAAGTACAGATCCCTCCTCTTATCTCTGGGCGTTTGCAGAAATCACGTCCTGTGAACATTGAGAAACGGCTTATTCTTGCGATGAAAGTTACATGTTTCCTCTCCTAGGCGTTGAGCCTGCCCTCCGTGTGCGGGAAATAAAGATAAGAATCATTGCAGATGGTGGTTTGCCCATCTATCACACAATCTGTTTTCTGCAAGGAGGAAATGGAGACCTATCATTTGGGTAAAGCACAGAACGGTGAACTGAACAGAAATGCAATAAAATATCAGCCAGGTGTTCTGTGCTGAGTGCTACACATGTCTGATGCTGTTCTCAGGGGTAAAAAAAGATTAATTGCAAACCAATTTTCCCCATTTTAAGGAACAAGCACAACCTTGAGATAAAGCACTGATTAAAAAAACAACCCCAACCCTCATTAACTTCAGAAAAACATGGCAATAGCTATTAAGTTATTGGGAGGAAGTGATTGTGTCCTCTTGGGTTTCATAGGGAAAGAGGGAGTGTAGTTGGACATGCACCCTGGACTTTAAGAAGGCTTTAAAGAGCTGTTACTTGCAATACTGTGTCCAGTTCTGGGAACCACAATTTAAGAAGGATGTTTACAAGCTGGATTGTGTGCAGAGGAGGGCAGCCAAGATGATCAAGGGTCTGGAGACTAAGCCTTATGAGGGGCGCTTGAAGGAGCTGGGTATGTTTAGCCTGGAAAAGAGGAGACTGAGTGGAGATATGATTGCCATCTTCAGATGTCTTAAGGGCTATCATATGGAAGAGGGAACAAGCTTGTTTTCTCCTGTTCTGGAGGATGGGACTCAACCCAATGGCCTCAAGTTGCAAGAAAGGACATTCCAACTAATCATTTGTTAAAACCTTCCGACAGTAAGCTGTTAGGCAGTGCAACGGACTCCCACGAGAGGTGGTGGACTCTTCTTCCTTGGGAGTTTTTTAAGCAGAGGTTGGCCGGCCATCTGTCATGGATGCTTTAGCTGAGATTCCTGCATTGCAGGGGGTTGGACTAGATGACCCTTGGGGTCCCTTCCAACTCTATAATTCTAAGTATCGGGAGGGGGTGCTGTAAAGGCAACAGAGCGGCTTGAAAGAATGTGGGCTATAGCTAACGTGAAGAAGTGTGCGTGCACACGAGAGGAAGCAAGAATCTGAAAAATGTGTAGGAATGGGACCGGATCCTGCTCTAGTTAAGTCCTGGCCTCATATGCCACACATCTGCATCAACAGATGTATCCATTAAGTTTAGTAGCTCCAGATGTGCGTTTGTATAATACATGAAGAACAAGTGTAATGTATCCCAAATACATCACTTTGTGTTGGATTTGTTTGTTCGTTGCTGGTCTCTCCCCTCCCCCGCCGCCCCCAATTTCCCTTTGCTTTACAGCTAATTTCCTCAATGGTCCTGCTTGGTCAGTCTCTCCTACCACACCTTGGGAGCCTGTACATTCCAGCTGTTTCGCCTATGAGCCGAGCTAAATGATCACCAGCAGTAGCATGTGGTCAGTCTTTTGCCCGATGGCACCTCTTCAAAATGCTCATGGAATGAGGGGTCTTTACACCCCCTTTTCTTCCTGAGATACTTTTTTTTGGGGGGTAGGGCTTTGTCCTATTGCTTACTGCAAGAGTGGGGCACCTCAGGCCTGGGGGTGTGTGTGGAGATATGCAGCCCTCCAGATGTCTCTATCCAGCCCTCCCCGGATCTTGTCCATTGCCCACATTCCTTGAGTCCTTTTGCCCGCCTGAAATGTATCGTTGAACTGAGATTCAGGGGAAGAAGGGTTGTAATTAATAGATAGAGCATCTCCTTTCCATGGAAAGATCCCAGGTTCAGCATCTCTAGGTAAGACTGGGCGAGAGACCTCTGCCTGAATCTCTGGTGAGCCACTGCCAGCCAGTGCTAAGCTAGATGAATCAAGGGCCCATCCTATGTATTAGATATGTGGATTGTTGTATGTCACATGTCTGTTTACATTCCAGCACAGCTTGCTGGGAACTTCTGTTTGTGTATAGCTTTTGTTTAGTGCTTCCTGCTCCTGGACATGAAAGAGAGCAGACATGTTTTCTTTGTCCTGAAGTATGCTGAATAAACTGCTTGTAAATATACTTTACATATGCCTCTGTCCGCCACTTCTGTTGCGTGTTATTCACCCTGCTGGTTAAGGCGTGCTCAAGTTTCTGAAGGCTTCTGAAGCTTTGAGTCACTTTTTGATGCTGTTCCAAAGGACCGGCGTTTGCCCGGCTGCCAGCCGGTGGGCTGGAGCCAGCTGGGGGCCTGTGTATTGCCCCTGTGCCCTTGGACGCATCCCAACACTATGTTCCTATAATGCCTCTTGGTGATGAGGAGCCTGTGTTTGTGTGTACAGTGGTACCTCTG
The DNA here is from genome assembly GCF_027172205.1 of Podarcis raffonei. Lineage (NCBI taxonomy): Eukaryota > Metazoa > Chordata > Lepidosauria > Squamata > Lacertidae > Podarcis > Podarcis raffonei. Next base: position 80,579,852 of record NC_070606.1, on the reverse strand, counting down.
GATGTGAACGGGATCCATTCCGGAGCCCCGTTCGCATCCTGAAGTGAATGCAACCCGCGTCTGCACATGTGCGGGTCGTGATTCACCGCTTCCGCGTATGCGCATGCGCGAGCGGTGAAGCCCGGAAGTAACACGCTCCGTTCCTTCTGGGTCGCTGCGGAGCACAACCCGAAAACGCTCAACCTGAAGCATATTCAACCCACGGTATGACTGTATAGAAACCTCTGACTTGTGTAGCTGGAATGTAGCTGATAGTCACATAGATTGCTCCGCCCACTGTTACCTTTGGCCTGGCCCACTTTGAACTCAGGAGACACACCCTGCTTGCATGTGGCCCCCAGAAAGCTGCCCAGGAGGGAAGGTGGCCCTCGGATTGGAACAGCTTCCCCAGTCCAGCTTTCTGTGTACAGCGTGCAAGTCAACTCCTCAGACGTGCTGTTTATTTTGCTTCTGGAGCTTCTCGAGTCCATCCCTTGCTCTGCCTGCTGTTCTTGAGCAGCTGAAGTACACTCATCGGGAGAGTGCTGCAGAGAGAATAGCCGTTTTGCCCAACGTGCTGACGTAGGAAGCTACCCAGAATTGCCTATTGATTAAGGCCAGGTCTTCTCAGAAACAGAACTGCAGCAGGTGCTGACAAGGCAATATAAATATACTTATTTGGTGTGTCTTCTCACCCAACCCTTTTGACCAAACTGCGGGAGGTAGTGGAGGACAGAGGTGCCTGGCGTGCTCTGGTCCATGGGGTCACGAAGAGTCGGACACGACTAAACGACTAAACAACAACACTCACCCAACCCACCTCTAAGCTCTGTTGGCTCTAGGGTCCTTGTATACATCCCCCCACTTTAGTTGGTCTCCTTAAACAGGAAGTGACAAGACATGAAAATGAAGGGTTCTCTTGCACCTGATCTTCCTGGCAGGGTTAGAAACTGAAATATGAAAGCTAGGAGACCTTATACCTAGATTATGGGCACAACAATGGAATGTCCAGGCACGCTTTTTTATAACAAGAATACAAAGCTGAAAATGAATGAAGTATTATGTTCATTTTTCACATGGTCTAGTCCTTCCCCTGCTCACCCGCCTAAAATTCTTAAGAGGGTCTCTTCTCCAGCCTTCAGAGTAGCTGGAAGTGGGGAGGCAGGAAAAGGTCCTCCTTTCCTTCCAGTCTGCAGTTTTAATCTGAAACCTTAGGTGCAGTACTGTGCCCAGAGCTCAGAAACTGCTTGAGCTAATAAAATTCCCTGTTGCAAAATGTGCCTAGAAAAATGGGAATTTCGAACACAGCTTCCTGGGTACTCTTTGCAAAGCTCAGAATGGTGCTGTGGTTAAAGTGGCGGGACCTCTGCTCTGCACATGCCCAACCGTGCCATTTTCCCAGAGCCACAACAAAGCGATTTTTCTACTGCTCTAAAGATATGTGTGGGAGGCAACTTCTACCCATGCCTGGCTCTTTAACAGTTTGGACTTGCCCCGTAAACTCCTCAACCGATGATTATGGGCAGAGGTGGAGCAGAGAATGAGATAGCGGCTTACTGCAAACAGTTCATGCCTCACCTCATACTTTGAACGACCACGATGCAAATTCTGGGCTCTAAGACAGAAGATAACCTTCGCCTGCTACGGATGGGTTAGAAAATCAGACTTAGAGTATCAAAATGGTCTGAAATGCAACCAGTCATGGAAATGATCATGTGTCCTGCTTTACAGAGGGGAATTTTCTCTTTGAAGGAGTCCTCTCTGTGCATGGCTGAAAAATAAAGAATTCCAGGGAGGGAACACAGGTGCCTGAAAGTTGCCAGCTGTTAGCTCCTGGGCAGCAGACTAAGTATACTTGCTCACAGCTTCACCCTTGTATGCATTGGATTTTGACTTAAGTTGTAGTGATAATTTCTAATTTTGCATATACACATACCAATGAAAAGGTGCAAATTTTACGTAAATCTGCATCCTCTGTTTTTGGGTGGGGCTTAATTCACTGCTTTACCAACCCCATACTTTTCTGCAAGCGCAGGCCCTTTGATGGAGGAAAAGTGAAGTTGCCACCCTTGGCCGCTGATTTTGGGTATCATTAGAGCAGAAAAATGTGTTTTCCTGCCAGGGAGAAGTGGGGAAAGAACCTGTGGGATTCTGGTCCCAAAATACTTTGGGTGGCCTTGGACACCATTTTCTGTTCTGTCAGCCACCTCTGCTTTTCTGCACGACGGAAACCCTTTTTGTGCATTATTGTGTAACCGTCCTCTAAGCACCCGCATTGCTGAAATTGGATTGATCCAAACTACAGCCAGACAGTGTAGCAGTGCTAATTAATGCACAGTTGGAAATGCATTACTCAGCTGAGGGAGACAACAGGTTCCACAATGCCAAGAGCTGCACAATCTTCTCTTTTTCCCTGATTGCAAAAGAAAACCTAATGTTATGCACCAGGCAGAATGATAGTCTGATCAAAAACTTACTAAAGGCACAGCAATTGTTTTCACTTTATGAATTTTAAAATCATTAACTTAAAACGAAGCAGTTCCTTTTTCAAGATTAAGCCATGAAAGGAAAAATCTCTTTTTCTTGCCCTATGCTTTCTCTTGGTTGGATTGCATTAGATTTGGGCCCAAACCACCCCCTTTGCTATAGATTTTCAGTGGCATAGGCCATATTTCATTTGCACTCCCGACTCACACAGTTAGCAACAAATTTCCCTGCATGCTGTGAGCAATGCATATTGTTCTTAAGTTACCCAACAGTCAAAACCCCAAATGAGCTCTTCATTATCTAAGATTGGAGTTGCATGTAAACCAACTGTTGGTCTTGGGAAATGGCGCAGAACCTGCGAAAAACAGCAATGTTTGTTTGTTAATGTGAGGTGTGATATGCCTAATAAAGGATTTTGAATTGAATTGAATTGAAAAACAGCGAGCGCAGACCACACAGGGTCTCCTCCTTGTCGAGGGCACCGCTTCCACATTTTTCTCACAGCAAAGAGGCACCCACTTCTCTATGCTGCTCTCAGGCGATGAACAAGATGCCAACCTCATGCTAGTGGGCTGTGCGACGACTTCTTCATTTCCAAACTCACTTCTCATTCTCATCAGCTGCCCACATGCAGCTTCCCTCCAACCCTGAAACTGGACTTTTCCAGCCCAATGCCCGCTTTTTACATGCTGACAATTCAGTAGCTTTAACGGGTCCTAGTTAAAGGCGCCAAAATCAAGCTCTCACTCATTCATGCAAACTCGAGATCACCTTCAGTGCTGGCCCGCCTGTCAAAGGTTGATGCACGGGAGCAAGTTCTGCCTCACCAGCACATTCCCTGCAAAGAACATGAGCACACAAAGCAGGCCTGAACGCAGCCCATCAGCTGACGTCACTCGGGGGGTGAGCATGGTTTGGGGGGGGGGGAAAGTGGCCTTGCGGGAAAAGAGCTTCCCCACCCTTCCTCTAGGGGGAGATGTGTTTCCCAGATGCTACCTCCAGAGACTTGTATGGGATATCACTGCTGTGGCCACAACCTAAATTCAAGTTTGAGAAATCTTTGTGCTAGGAGGCGGCAGAAGACGGAAGCAGCAATGCTTTATAAGCAAGAGGTTTAACATTGACATATGAACTTGGATTGCTAGGAGAGGCTGTTTTGCAGTAGCATCTGAACCAAGAAAACTCCTCTCTGCGGGTTTTTCTGCTCTTTGGGCTTGCATGGAATGTCAGCTGCCCAGGAAGAAGGAAAGCTAGGCTAGGCTGTCCCTGTGCCTTGAACAGCAGCTTGATTTGCACAAATCAGCAGGAAGAACATTCTGCAGCATGGAGCCAAGGAGCAAACATTGGCAGCCTGCGAATGGTGCCAAGCATAACCAGGCAAGCAAGACTACAAATAAGCATTTAAGACGCACACGTCAAGGTTCTTTTTTTAAAACATTAAGTTTACTAACATAAATAGTGTTTATAACAAAAGGCACAGGTTTTTCTTTTCTCCCCTCGACTATAAACAATGGAAAAATATTTACAGTTTGCACAGAATATAGCAAGTGCACAATTGGTCTTTTTCAGGAATTTTAAAAATGTCTTTTTTTTCTGCCCCGCCCTCCCTAGCCCCTTAGCATCTTTATTCAGAGTTCCGCAATTGTTTCTTTTCCCCCTTCCGCAGCAAAAGGGATCCAATTCTACAAATATCAGGTTTAAAAAAGGTTGTTACAACAACAACAAATCAACATGAAGCAATTCTCTCTTTTTTCCACACACTCCCCCCCCTCCCCATTCTGTTCTCAGATCACAACGACATTACTAACTTCTTCATATTGGATTACGAAATAGGGATAGCTCTGGTCGTCGTTGAAAATGACGAAGATCTGAGGCTCGAAGTAGTTGTCCACGCAGGAGTCGTAGAGGTCACTGGTGATGCTGTTGGGGTTGACGGGCGGAGGTCTTCGCATGGTGTGGTTGCCGACCGTGTACCTCCCCGTCAGGACTTTAGCCAGGAACATATAGTGGATCCCTTTGGGAGAGCGCTTGGAGAAGTTGTGCGAGTAGCTGGCTTTGCGGGCAAAGTAGCTGCCTTGCCCAAACATGGTGGCATGCTTCCCACAGACCCGGGGGTCAAAATTATGCTTGCAGATTCCGTCGACCACATCCTGCGAGGTGCCGTGGAACAAATGTCTTTCGTTCATAATCCGGTCCAGTCCTGTCATCTTTTTACACATGTACTCCTTTTTCCTGGAAGCGGGAAAACAGAAGTCACTGTTAACAGTTGTCAACAGGTTTACCACACCTATCAGCCAATCACCCATTCCCACCACCCTTCTGAGTAATACCCCTCCACACCCTCTCACTATATATAAGGATCTGGTGACTTCTGTTTCAGTGTATCTGAAGAAGTGTGCATGCACATGAAAGCTCATACCAATAACAAACTTAGTTGGTTTTCTGATGCACAGGTAAAACACTCCACCTAGACTGGAAGATGGGCCGCCTCCCCACCCCACATAGTTTTGCCTTAAGTCTCCCTTGCAGCAAAATGTGTCCCCAGTTTAGCAAATTTAGAAAGAGGCCAGCAAACTTCAATTCAAACTGATCACTTTTAAGAGCTCTCCAAAAGGAACAATTACTCCTCAAAGTCCTGAGCTGCCAGGTTCAACAAAAGGACTTCTCCTTTCTAAAAAAAAACCCCCAAAAAACAAAAAACACACCACCAACCAACCCTAAAATGGTAGAACAGGAAGTGACAGCTCTCTGGGTGCTTCAGAGGAATTTCTGGGCTTTTGCTAGAATTCCTAACAATGAAGAGCCAGAATCAAAGACGCACCCACAACTCGAGTGTTTTCGATTGGGTACACAACTTGCTAAAACAGCTACTCATTTTTAACAAACTGGATCTGCAGACCCCCCTACACTTTGTATTAACAATAAAACTGCACTTCACAACTGGGCAAATTCATTTTACAGGGACGTTGCAGTACTGGATTTCCTGCAATATGCAGCTGGTTGGACCAGATGACGTTTGAGGACCCCTCTTCCATCTCAATGACACCCCCCCCCAACGAAAGCGGGGAGGTTTCCCCCAAATAATGAGGAGGAGGAGAACTGTTATTATAACGTGTTGGCTCACCTCTTATACTTCTCCCACAAAAACTGGTTCTGAACTCGCAGTATTTTCAAAATTTTGTATTTGGTCTCTGGCACAGTCTTATGAAAGAGATTGTAAATGGTTCTGTAGCTTTTGTCTTCCTTTGACACAGGCACTTGGACGAAGTCCTGAGCTGGATCCATGCTGACCCACGTTTCAGGGTAGAAGTTTGGAGAGGTAACGGCAGTCGGGGATAAGACTTGCGAGTCGGTTGTCGGCCCCACGGGTACTGTGGGGCTGCCACCAAGAGTCCTAGGGTGGAGAGAAATTGGGATGTTGGATCAACACAACAACAACAACAAAATAGTCATCTGAATATGTACTTTTAGAAGTATTTGGAAACAAGATTTCTTTTGTTTGGAGCAGGGCAACTGTTCACTATAAGAACCCCCCTCCTGGATTGACCCAATGACGCTAGTCCAGCATGCTGTTCTCACAGTGGCCAACCCACGGGAGACTTGCAGATATAGGGAAAGATATAAATTCAACGAATAAAAATAAAATAAATAAGCGCAACAGCACTCTCCCCTCCTGTGGTTTCCAGTTTTATTCAGAAGCGCACTGCCTCTGAGACTGGAGGAGGAACATCATAGTTATCTAGGTTGCGGGTCATACTTGGGAACAATCGCATGATATACCATTATACCTTCAAGCCTAAGTTTTTAATTTAGAAAGCTAGGGGCAAAAGGACCGACCATCGGGATAAATAGCAGCAGCTCGTATGATAATATATTACTGGGATCCACGGACACGGAGTCGTCATGGGATTTTCCACTGGGCTTGCAACGTTGTGCTGCAGAAACATGTTTTCGATGCGTATGACCTGTCCTGGTGATCGCTCCTGCATCTGCTCAAGCCAGTCCCTGGTGAGGAATCCCACCCTCCTATGAGGCAGAGTGTCACCCGAAGGAGACAGAGTTCCCGGAACATTAAGCTGCCGTCAAGAAGGTCCCACGAGCACAGACCACACTTCCGTGTATTTAAAACCCGAACACTAGGTGTTCAAAGCCGGGGTACAGTTGGCTAACAGAAGCGATGGACTTCATTAAGGCTGCTACTGCACTGGGCACTTAACAACGGAAAGAGGAATGTTTTCCACTCTCTTTGTACAGAGTTGTGAACAAGGTGTCCCCCCCCCCACCTCACAGGTTTCCCTTTCCTTTTCTTCTTCACAGAGTTCAGAAAAAAAATAACAACCAGTTTTTTTTATTTATATAAAACAAAAGCTCAATGGAATTTCCACACAATTTCCCAACGTGTAAAAGGCCCACTGTGCCGATGTTCTGACCAATTAGATTGCTCTAGCCACTTTCCTCTCTATGGTCTGTCTCTCCTCTCTAGGAAGCGCCTTTATAGCATTTCCTTCGGTTGTTTCCCCTAAACCGTAGAGGACAGCCAGAAGTACAGTGAGGGGAAAGAGAGTATTTAATTCTCCCCCAAACACATAATGGCCCAATGAAAGAAAGGGGGGGAACTACCTCCCTTTTCCAACATTTGGGGAATGGGCAATGCCCACTTGGCTAGTTAGAAGCCTGGAATCCAAGTTGCCACTCTACTTCCAGCTGCGGGAAGCACCCTAGATCAGTTTTCTCCCTGCTGAATTTCTGGGAGTTCCAAACCACACGCTAAAGTCTTGTGGAGCAGAACCCAAGGGATGCATATGATGAAGGGTTATATTCCAAAAAGCTGCAATAACAGCTGGTCCTTAAAGGTGCTATAAGACCTTGTGATTCCTATGAACAGATTGACATAGCTGCTCCTCTGTTAACTAATTTTGAAGCGGCAACTAAAGGAAAAGGACAGGAGCCTCACCAGCGTCAGGCACCAGCTCCTGGGAATTATTATCCAATCCTAAAAGGCCTGATGAACTGTCATAGTGATTGGTTAACGCAGCAACTGCTGTTATTGCACACTAATGCAAAATTTCCAGAGCTGCTCCCCTTACTGACCATCTCCTATACAGTGCCGGGGAAATAACGCAAGGAATATCAGAACAGAAATTCCCTTAATACAGCCGGGGGACCCAGAAGAGAGTATGGTAAGCACATACACAGAAGTTGGATAAATAGAAGTGCAACTGAAATGCAGGTGTTCAGCATTCCCTTAACGGAATCCAGAACAACTGATTGCAAGGACATCTACGAAGTCAGAAGGAGCTGTAATAGATGGGGTTAGGTGCATCTAAAGCATGATCCTATGCAGCTAAGCCCACCGAAAAAATCAGAAGGTCACCTTTCATTAACATTTGGGTAAGTCAAGAGCTCTCAATAAAGAACCATGGGCACTCCAGCGTTAGCAAGGGGGTTGTAGGGGGTTCACCCACGTCCATTTGCCCCGAAACAACGGTCGCTGCCGAAAGGGAGTCCCATCACTTACTGCAAGTATGGCATGAGGATCACACAGGAGCGGAAGAAAGGTCTCCTCTTGATTTCTCTTCGAATGCACGAATTCTGCTGGAAGCCATCTTTAATGTTCAGGACGTAACGGTTGTGCCACGTAACAAACCGGACCTCTGCCAGCCCTCGGTAGTTGGCTTCTTCTATCAATCGCACGACAGGCTTTTTAAACAAACAAACAAACCCAAGTAAATATTTAATAATCCACGCCACCAGTAAAAATATACTTTCCCCCACTGGTTTTTTTTTTTGGGGGGGGGGACACAGGGTTTTCCAGTTCTGCTGTCATTAAAGATAGTGCTAAGCACCGCTATATGCATTATCCTGAAGGATTATGATTGGCAACCTCCCCTCCACCTTTCCGCCACGCTGAAATGAAAGTTGGAACAACTGAGCAGAAGCTGATTAAATTGAATGGCCTTTCCAGTCTTCAGCTTCCAGAAGGAGAGGACACGTGTATTTAAACATCTCTTGTGAAAGTTAACGGTGTTAAGCATCAATTGGGTGTTCCTTGAAGGGCCACCCGTGAGCAGCTGTGCAAGGTCTTGTCTTGACGTCTCCTCTTGACCCAGCACTCCCCAAGATCTGACTGTTGCTAGATTGCAACTCCCATCATCCCTGACCATTGGCTATACTGGTTGGAGCTGGTGCGAGTCCAGCCACATCTGGAGTGCATAACGTTGACTAGCCCTGAACTGGTCAATGGATACTTCCTCTCCTCTTCCTCACCCACCTGTGCCCTGCTGCCAAATCTGCCCTGGAAAGTCTGGAGAAACCCAAGAGCAGTTTGGGGGGCAAAGTAGATTTGGGAAGTCCCACTGAGCTTGCAAAACTTTGCACGCGTAGCTATTTTTCTGGATATGGAAAAAGCTACCAGTTTACACACAGGCTTTTCATTTATCCTTGAGCATCTTGCAAAGCAGGTTAGGCTAGTTAACAGTGATTTATAACAAAGACCACGTGGGGGGGGGGCATCATGAACCAAGGCTTCCCCCACATCCATATCCCCCAACATTATTCCTGAAACTTAAGGGCGATGTTGGTGGTGAAATACCTCTGAATATTCTCTCCAGCCAAAATGATCCCTGCAGAAATACTTCCAGATGGTGTAGTAGTTGGAGTTGGAACTTGTACACACAGGCGTGGACAGCCTCCTCAGCTGGTCAAATTCAGTCGTGTCATAGAGTGCCAAACCATTCAAGTCGACTAAAAACTCATGGCCCCTGTGAGGAGGGAGAAGAGAAAAGGAAAACAATTCAGTTTTCTCCATCCATTCAAGAAGCAACTGGAAGTTATGACGTTTCAGCAGTTGCAAAGCTTTGCCAATTCTTCCTTCTACAGTAGTCATGGCCAAACTGGGCCCTCCAGCTATTTTTGGGACTACAACTCCCATCATCCCTAGCTAACAGGACCAGGGGTCAGGGATGATGGGAATTGTAGTCCCAAAACAGCTGGAGGGCCAAGTTTGGCCATGCCTGTTCTACAGACTGGGAGGCAAACCAAATGCGACCCACAGTTCCACAAACGCAACCTCTCAGCCTAATCTACCTCACAGGGTTCTTGTGAGGATGTAATGGGAGAAAGAGGAGAATGATGCATATCAGCTCAATCTCCTTGGGAAAAAGCCAGGGGTATATAAGATATTTATTAATAAATTAATCATCTACTTTTTAAAAGTGACTTGTGGAAGATCAGGACTAAAGCAACTGGGCTCCATCCTTTCATTCCACAGCACCGTCACAAATAACCACCCTCTCGCCCAGCAGCTGCTGCTTTTTCAGGAGGGCGGCTGCTTCAAATCTGGGACCACGGTGTGTGTGTGTGTGTGTGTGTGTGTGTGTGTGTGTGTGTGTGTAGGAATGGGGTCAAACACCTCCCTGCACACCATAGCAGGAGTTATTTACATTTTAAGAGCATGCATGCCAATTGCATAACCTGACTGACTGGGTTTTGTGCAGGGAGAGACATATATATATATTAAAAGCAGCGAACTATTAGGAGCAAGGAATACAAGCCAGGACAATGAATAGAAAACAGAACGCAGGCGTTGTAGGATCTGCATGTCCTTGCCCCACATCAGGGAGAACATTCCTGGATAAGATGGATTTTCCTTGCATCAGTTCTGGGACAACACCTTCCTCCCCCTCACTCTGCAATCATGCATAATTTTTGCTGAGAGGCTATACACCTACTTAGGCTATCAGTTGGATGTAAAATGCTAATCAGACAGGAACCAGGTGCACACTCCCATCCCCCCCAAAACCCCTTGTGAGTCAAATGCTCCAATTCATTTATGATGCCACCATTTAGTACAGTGGTACCTCGGGTTAAGTACTTAATTCGTTCCGGAGGTCCGTTCTTAACCTGAAACTGTTCTTAACCTGAAGCACCACTTTAGCTAATGGGGCCTCCTGCTGCTGTCGCGCCGCTGCTACACGATTTCTGTTCTTATCCTGAAGCAAAGTTCTTAACCCGAGGTACTATTTCTGGGTTAGCGGAGTCTGTAACCTGAAGCATATGTAACCTGACGTACCACTGTACTTCTTCCCTGCGGCCAAAGTTAAACAGGGCACGTGGTCTGCTGCACAACAGAAAAGGGGGCAAAGGAATCACGCTAGATTCCTTGCACTGCACTAGAGCTGTTCTCTAGATCAGGGCAGCGGGCAACACTCTCCCCCAAATTTATGATCATACGCTTGCCGTCCGATGCAAGACATCCCGAGGTGACTTGCACACGCAACTGAAGAAAAGCACCACCAAGTTTAACAATAAAAACAATACCCACCCCTCAAAAGAACAGAAACAGCAGTAAATGAGATTGCCATATCCCCTCAACTGCTACACATTTTCTCCAAAAAAGCAGGTGGTTTGTAAAGGATAAACAGGGCAGAGCGCCACATTCCTTGCTGCACTTCTACAAGAACCCAGCGGGGAGCTCTATTAAGAAAAAGTGTTAAATTGCTGACAGAGAAGAAAGCCAATATTGTTTGTGTTTTGGAAGAAGAGAAATAGGCTGCTGTATTGAGGGGAGGGAATGCTTACAATATGTGAGGAGGAATAAGTGATCTGGCACCTCTGAGTAAGCAACATGCTAGCTGTGGCACAAACCTTTCTATTCAACAGCCTACGTCATCAGATGCATAAAACCAGAAAAGAAGCTGCTTTTCCTGAAGTTAAACAGATCCATTTGTGCCATGACATTTAATAAGAGAGAACTCCACACACAGGCAGGCAGAGATCATCGAGCTCCAGATTACGACATGTTAATGTGTAATCCGTAATTACTGGTGGACTTTACTTCTTTGCGGCAGCTTAGCTCCACTATCAAGGAAACTGTTTTTCAAATGGGGAAGTGCAAGCTCGATTAGGTGCCGCGCACCTGTTGCCAAGTCACCTGCTAAAACTTCTCTTTCAGTCACCTGTGCAGGAAGAAGGGAGGTGAAAAGATAAGATGAAAAGATAAGATAAGCAAAAGCTATTGATTTTTCCCCAGTTACAAGATTTAAGCTGCGGTGGATTTGGCAAGACAACTTCCCCAGCCGCATTCCCTATAAGCATGCAACTTTAGGGATGCTAAAGTGTAGCTGGGGGGGCACATTGAGTGAAACACCATGGGGGGGGCCTACAGCTGAGGGGGAGGCAGTGACAGAGAGAAGTCCAGAATCAGATGCTGGAATGGGTATTAAGTACGTAGTTCTTGACTTCACGGTGCAACAAGAGCAGGCACATCTATCACAATAAGTCTACGGAATGCTATCCCCAGGGAAGTTCACCTGGTGCCTTCATTATACACCTTTAGGCGCCAGGCAAAAACGTTCCTCTTTAATCAGGCCTTTGGTTGATCCAATTTACATCCTATGCCCTTTTAAAATGTTTCTTTGGGGGGGAGTATTGAGTTGCTGTTTTTATTTCTATTAGGCATGCTGTGGTTTTATATCTTGCTTTTATTCTGTGAACCACCCTGAGACGCCCCAGGTATAGGGCGGTATATAAATTTTAATGAATGAATGAGTGAATGAATGAATATTCAATGAAACTGAATTTTGGAAGATTCAAGGAATGGGAAAAGAAGTGAATCTCTTCACACAACACATAGTTAACTATGGCAAATTAACTACGGCAAATCCTTAATAAAAATAAATAAAATAAAAATAACTATGAAATTTGCTCCTACAAGAGGCAGTGATGGCCACCAACTTGGATGGCTTTAAAAGAGTATTAGACAAACAGTTATCAGTGGCTATCAGCTTGCCCTAGATGAGAACCTGGCAGCCTCCTTTTTGGGGTCTGCCCTGTGCAGTAACAGGTGTTAGCATTCTAGCAGCAGCTTGATGGTCATGCATGATACTGCATACAGATCTGTTGCGACATGCAGAGAAAACCCAGACTGCGTTCTGTACCGTCACTGACGGACTTAGATATGGCAATACAGTATCTGAATTTAAAGACAGGCAAACGTCATAGGCTCAGGCTACAAGGGGTAAATTGCCCAGTTTCTTCCACCGTGGTAGACCTAGTCGTAGAATTGCAACCTCCACTTGTTATACTGATTATAAACTTTGTCCCTGTTTCAGATTGGCTCTGGGCAACATATTATTCAATATTATCAATTTATTCAAGACTGCCTGTTTATTAAACTGAATGAATTATTTGGTATATGCAAAGGGATTTGAGGAGGAATGAGAGTCCTTAAAAGTGTTTTTGGAATTTGAAACAGAATTAAAATTGGTAATCCTTTCCAAAAAAAACAACAACAATCAAAGAAAAAATTATCAATGGCTATCAGCCACAGTTGCGTTCTTCTACCACCACCACCACTGTCTAAGGCAGGATGCCTCTGAAGACCTGTCACTAGGAATCCCAGGTGAGCAGAAAGGTGCTGCAGATGTCTGCAAATGTAAATGGGGAAGAGTGCTAAGATGCTCAGGTCCTTTCCTCCTGGGTTTTTCAGGGTCATCTGGTTCCTCAGTGAGAAAAACAAGATGCTGGGCCTGACCCAACAGGTGCTTTAATGTTCTTACTTGGTAGTTAAGTTTTGGAACACGGTTCAGCACAGCTTAGGTGAAAACAGCATTCCCGACATAGTTTTAATTTAGTCTCAAGTGTCGAGAAACACAAGGCAAATGAGGCCAAATTCAGGTTGCGGAACGAATGTCATCTGACTGGTTATAAACAGTTTCACACTGATTTTTGTGCTGGAACTATGGAAAGTCAAGCAAAAATTTTCCAAGGCACATAGAACACTGGCGATGGGAAGTAAGCTACAAAGAGGGAACCAACAGCAACGGACCTCTTTCACCTTTAACATTTTGCATCCAGGTGCATGTTACAAAAAAGCTTTCGGCAAAATATATACATAAGCAAGTGCAGTTTTGCATGTGCCTTTTTACACAGATGCAGATACAGTTTCAAAGAGACCGCCCCAGGATACAAAACACGTTGGAATCACCTTTGGGAATTTGCAAACAAACAAGGCCTTTAAGAAGTGAGGGTCCCATTATCCATTTTCAGGCTATTTAAAGCTGTTTCCAAGGCTCATTTTAGCTTTGCAGAAAACCTTTGCTCTGTTTAGGCTTGCTGAATATTAGCCCTATGGGAGCACCCCGTTCCCACGCTAGGGGAATTGAAAGTGCCATGTCTTCTTTTACAAGCACTGGTTGCAAAGCTTTGTGGCTAGAAGCAGTCAACACTGGACAGATCTGGGAGCCCCTACATATTTCAGCAACGTGGCATTTCTGCTCAGCTCTGATAAGCAAAGCACCGTGCAAGAGGTTTAAGTATCATTAATTCTGTACCTACAAAATGTAGATAGGTCCAGGGTTGATGCTACCTACTCAACGAACCAAATTTTTTTTACAATGCTATCGAGAGTTTAAAAAGCAATAAGCACATTGGTGTTATGCAGACAGCTTGCCCTGCACGCTGCTATTTGATTACATTTTGATCCTATCCTTACTCCAGAGAGTGCACAGATGGTACTTTCTTGTTCATTTTATCTTTCCATCTCACCTAAAAAAAATCCTGCAATGTAGGCTAGGCTAGAAGGCTGTAATTGGCCAAAGGTCACCCAGTAACCTGCATGGCTAAGTGGGGATCTAGACCAATGTCTTAAGGATCACACCACACTGAATTCTCCAAGTATAATTGGCATCAAGTTTCTCCCCAACCCACCACCTCACACCTGTGACACCCCCCCCCAAAAAAAACCTTGCACACCTGTGTCCATCAAATGTGCTGCAAAATTGCTCGGGAGTTTTCTTGCACACACACTGCCTTGAGTCCTGAGTGTGAGCCAAGCTCAAGTGCTCCTAAAATGAGTAGCAGCAGTTTAGGTTTTAAAGTGAACAAGGCTAACATTTTTGAGGGTCAGAATGAAAACCATTAGCAATGCCACACACTCTGCCTGAGGGTCGCCCTTAATTGTAGGCAGCCGGATGAGTGGCTATTTACAAGCCTGCATTATTTTATCCAATAAATACAGGTATGGGAGATGAATATTCCCCAAAGGTGCCAGACATAGTCTGTAGAGACAGGGCAGCAAGCTGACCTACATTACTGGGATTTTGGGTGGATAAAAGGGTCATGATATAAGGTCCTTCAAAGAAAGGTGGGGGCCAAAGATTAATAAATCCCCTAGTGACTTTACAGAGGTACCTCCACATTACCAAGCCACCCAATTCATAAATAATTTAGTATTATTATTATTATTATTATTATTATTATTATTATTATTATTGAAAATCACCAGGAGCTGCCTATTCCACCCGGCCTCTCTTACAGTATATTTCTGATTTAATAAAATTATTCCTATGCTTGCTTCGATATGAAGCGCTCGCAACCTCAATAAAGCTGTTCGGAATATTAAAACAGAAAGCATACTGGGATGTTATTGTCTCATTTGTTGGCAGCCGGTTGAGATGGAGAAATAGCCGAAGTCTACATATTTTATAAGCCCACTGCATGTTCAACGGGATATTTGAGAATTTAATCTGACAAGTGCATTAGTGAGACTTGATAAATATTGATTTGCTTGCACATTCCAAGGGAACAACTCTGGTTTATATTGTATATTTATGCTACGGATCCCCAGGGGGTTTGAGTCCAGGTTTATCATCTCTTAATATTACAGCCAACGCAACAGCCTCTTTGGAAACTCACCTACAATTCCAACCTTTGGGAGCCCGGACTTTTTTGTGTGTGCCCGTAGCAAAATTTATTAAGTACTTTCTAGATAGTCAAGGGATTTTAGAAGAGAGCAGAAACATGTAAGATTAAGATTTTTTCTTTTTCTTTTGCCAGGAAGAACTTGTTTTTGACAGAGGAGGATGAACAAGGAAGCCTAACTGCACGAGAGTAGATGTCAGCTTTATTTAAAATTGTGCGCTCACCTTTCAGCACAATTGAGATCAGCTGGAGAAGACTTGCCATTGGGGGTGGCCATTCTGCCCGAGAAGTTCCTTATGTGACTGCAAGGATCCCCACCCCCCATCCTCAGTGCACTGCAATGATGTGATGCCCTCTCAAAGAGGTGCATTGTGTGAATCCTGAGCAAGCTGACATTGGTTTGCCCAGGTTCCTGGTCATGGGAGTTCTACTCATGTATATGTGGCATGGACAAGTTCGGGGCAGGGTGGAGAGGGAAGCACACAGAGGCATGTTGGGGGCATGAATACACCTCAAACGTCCTAACAAAGGCACCCCCAAACTCGGCCCTCCAGCAGTTTTGGGACTACAACTCCCATGATCCCTAGCTAACAGGACCAGTGGTCAGGGATGATGGGAATTGAAGTCCCAAAACAGCTGGAGGGCCGAGTTTGGGGATGCCTGTCCTAACAAAATGGAATTGTCAGTGGTGCTACCTGGGACACACAAGCACTTCTGAAGGAAGGCTGTTTCCATACACCTTTCTAAGTAGAAGAGATTAGTAGACAGGATGAACTTGACTAGTTGAGGATGAACTTTGAATTCCTACTGCAATTCTTAAGCATTTGCTTGCATAGCTTTAGTCAGAACTCTTGAACGCCACAAGTGCAAAGGTCTGCAGTGGGCTATGAGGCGGAAAAAGTTAAAATGCTGTGCCCTACTGAATATCGGGTCTGGAAAGAGTCACAAAGCCATGGGTTTGTCAGAGCAGCTGCGGTAAGGAAATGACATCCAAGAAAATCTCACATTAGCTGTTGGCCTCTATGCAAAGGCAAAGAATTTTGCTTACTTGTATTTTGTACTGAAGTTCACCCACTCACTTAAAAAACCTCCACAAGAGGTTGCCACATGTTTTATGCTCATCTAATTTTAGGCACATGTAAGTAACTCTGGCACAGCGCTAAAAAGACACTCCTCTTGATCCTCATCCCATGACATATCTGTACCTGACTTGAACCAATGGAGTATCACAAATATTACCAGAACCAAAGGGGTACCAAGATTTGTGGTACAAATATTTCCGGCATGTTTGCTGTTTTAAAATAGCCGAAGCTGCACCAATGTTTTGGAATGAGTTTCCGCTGACACTATGGATATTTGCTTGGATGGGGAAAGGGGGTGGGGGAGAGAAAATAGAAGCCAAGGAACAAGCGAAAAATGAAAAAACACTAAAGTCAGGAAAAAGCGTTGTGTCAGTACATGTTAGTCAGCAGGCACAGTAGTGCTCAGGACAGCCTGTTTCTTCGCAATTGGAAATTAAAAGCAAAACAGGAGAGAAAAGGGGTTCAACCCACTTGGAAACAAGGTTGGCTGGGGAAGGAAATGTTCTCCCTGCCATAGTGTGTCATAGCAGAAAATATTCAATACAGCTGCAAGTTATGGGAAGCAAGAAACAACTCATCCGGGAGTAGCCACCTAGCATACTTAAGGAAACGACTTCCTTCCGCATGCCTCACTTCAATCTCAAAGAACACCCACTTGGTTTCACCTGGGCTGTCAAATGAAGTTGGCAGGTGAGAGATGCCTTCACTGTGACTCCTCCGGCTGGTAGGGAATTCCCTTCTGCTAGCAAGCAGCCCAAACTCAAGGGGCCCCATCTGCATTATACATTCAAAGCACTGCGATACCACTTTGAACAGTCATGGCTTCTCCACAAAGAATCGTGGGAGCTGGAGTTTGTTAATGGTGCTGGTAGTTGTTAGGGAGACCACCTCCTCGCCTCACAGAGCTACAATTCCTGGAGTGCCTTAACAACCAATCCCTTTCCCCCCAGGGAATTATGGCATGTAGATTTTGCACTCATCGCCATTTATTATACAGTTAAAAATGAAAAATGCTCACCAGCCAACATCAAAATTAATGGAGAAACTATCAGCAGCTTCTGAGAGGGAAGAATGATTTCAGAAAGGAGGAGACAAAGAAGTTTTTTTGGCAGCATTGTAAGAGCTCAATGCCATAGGAGTCATAAAAATATAAACCAATTTATAGAGGAGCATCCAAGTCCTTTTAGCCATGTATGTCTGCTTGCGCCATTCATTTATTCAACCGCATTTTGTGACCTGGGCTCTGACCACCACACACTGCCTGCAACAAGACTGGATCTATCTGACCTTCCATATACAGAACCTCCCATTAAGCAAGGTGCATTGAAGGGCCATGTTCACGCCATACTTTTAAAGCACTATGGTTCCACTTTAAACAGCAATGGCTTCTCCCAAAGGATTCTGGGAGCTGCAGCTGGCAATGGGTGCTGAGAGTTGTTCAGAGACTCCTATTCCGCTTAGCAGAGCTATCTTTCCCAGAGTTCCCTGGGAAAGAAGAACTGTATCACTGTGAGGTGAACAGGGAGTCCCTACAGCTCCCAGAATTCTTTGGGGGGGGAAGTCATGGCTGCTTGAAGTGGCATCACAATGCTTAAAATATGTGGCATTATTGTGACCAAGATGACTCCTAATCTGCAAATTCTGGGCAGCGGCGGAGACAGACAAGGAGAAAACGTGTTTGAACTATCATTAAAGTTTGAACTCATTAAAGGCCTTGCCAAGTCAGTGAAGTCAAAGTCAGGCCACCGTCACATGGATCTCTTGGGCGCACAGAATGTTTAGCTGCCGTCTCCCGGTCAGAATGCTCCTGACGTGGGACGAAAAGGGCATCATGTCTCATCAGCTACAGTCCAACAACTGTTCCCTTACTTTGGTGACTCTGCATTGATTCATCAGCATTGGGTCAAGCGGTGTGTGCCTGGAGTAAACAGACCGCAGTTCTGAGGGAAGGGGGGGAAAACACCCCATGCACAACACACAGTGTGAAGTTCTGCTTAATCACTCTTGGAAACTGGTTCACAAAGCCCTTTGTTCCCCTTTTCGCCTAGCAACAGTAACTATTTATATGCGGCAAAAATAAAAGCCAAAGAAGTCCCCACCACCAGTGCAACTCCTGGCTGTGAGCATCTCGCGCAACACGGGATCGGGAGAGGAGGAAGAACGGGCTAGAGTCAGTTTTAGCTTCCAGGGCACTGGCAAACACTAGGCAGGGCACTAGCACATCTCTGCGTGAGGTAACATGCATGCTTTGTTGCCAACGTTATCTGTCAAAATAATGCGCTAGCAAAGGAAATTTCTATAAAAGTTCCCGCTCCAGCAGGAGTAGGCCAGTGGAAAACTAGGTTTTGCAACCAGAGTGCACAAAACGGAGTTCCTTGCATAACAGCAAAGTCAAAACTCTTTTTTGCTATAATAGGTTGTCGTCGATATTCATCATTCCAAAAAGCAAGAGAGTTGGGCCTAACTGAAAGGAAGTTGGTTTTTCATGGCCATGCAGCGATTTTCAGAAAACAATGCTTCATTGGGCAGAGTAGCATGTTTTCTGATAGTTTACACAAAGCCACAGAAAAACAGAATATGATACCAGGCACAGAACTCTAATTTTATATTTTTTTAATGCACGTTTTTAGTCTTCATGGTGTATGCATTTGCACAGATAAACCTGAGAGACTGGGTAGTACCTGACAATGGCTTCATAGCCAAGGGGAGAGCTCCGGAAGATTTCAAATGGCCAAGACCTTGTTTCTGCTCAAAGATCACAGAATTGCTTGCTGCCTTTGAAAAAGCAGGCCTTCCATTTGTGGAAATGTACATTATTTATATAGGACGCAGAATCCATCTTTTCTTGGCATAAGATTTTATTTAAGCCACAGTGCACAGTCCTGATCACAGGGTACTGAAAAGGCAGTTTCCCAAAGTTTCTGGCTTCCCAAACCCAACTTGTGTTCTTCAAAATGAAAAGAGTGCCTAAAAAGTGAGTATCTTTAAAAAAAAAAGAAATCAATGATTCCCAAAATCAGAAACACAAAAGGAACAGGAAGGTGTTAATACATTTCATTCATTCAAATCCAAATCTGGCAAACACTGACAACTTTGGTTTTATAGCCTCTCTATAATAAGTCACTTTTCAAGTAGTCTCCAATCCAATAATAAAATGTTTTATTCTAATCATTATCCAACAGGCTGGTTAGTCAAGCTGAAAGGAATATACAAACTATTTATCTGCCCAAGGAATTCATAATGGCAGGAACACACTTGTATCAGAATAAAGATGGAGATGGTTCCTCACGTTACTAGATCATGCCCAGATTTAGGCTCAGCTTCACAGACATCACCATATCAGTAACGATGCACTTTTTGTGTGATGCAGGATCTGCTATAGAACCTCATACAGAAGGTAAGAGAAGCCTTCCCTAGGCTCCCAACTCTCCCAGGTGACATGGATTTATCCTGCTTGGGGATCGCATTTAAGACATACAAATTATCCAGCCCTTCCCCATTCCACAACCTCGCACTACTTTCGCACAAACTGTCCGAAGGCCTCCTTTATGTCTATTGCCAAAGCTGGGAAACTTGTGTGTTAATAAACATGTTGGCCTCTTATCTCTTAACTTCTCAAACAGTGTCTTAGTCTATCTTTCCCACATATGCGCACAGCCAAGCCCTTGAGCTGTGCCAGGCAACCAACCTGTCAGTCAAAGCCACCTGGCTGCAAACACCATAAATACAGAACCGTGCTGCCTTTATTGCTGTGTCCCTTACCTTTGACCGTTGACAAATGCTAAGTGCTGAGTCTACAACCTGAGCAAGCTGATCCTACCTAGGCTGGGTGGGTAGTGGACTCTCACAATGATTCTCCCATAGGTTAGCTAGATCTTTCAACACTCACTCAGCTTCCTAAAACAGGGGTAGCCAGTGGGCTGCACTCCAGACAAGGTTGAACTGCAACCCCAACACTGGTTGGCACTTATGGGAGTTGTTGGTTGGACCCATAAAAACATCTAGAGGGCCATCCCTGTCTTAAAAGTACAGTTCCATCTTTCCCCTTTGGTTTCTTATTCTCAATAAAATCTTTCCTACGTTCAGGTTTGAGGTTGGAGTGTGGATTCTGCAACAGGGCGAAGGGACCACATTCCTTCCATGCACTTGGGCCTTTCTGCTTTATGGTACGAGATGTGTGCCTACTAGGAAAGCATCCTGTCCTCACAAGGATGGAGAAGTGTTTGTGGATGCTCCCTCGCCCCACACAAAATAACTAGCTCATAGCCCTAGCTTTTCTCTCCCAGCCAGAGCCAAAGGGGAAAGAGGAGTGGTGACAGACTACTTGCATAGCTGGCCATTCTGGCAAAGGCAGAAGCGCCATTCCTTTTCACCCATGGCCTGTGTGAACCTCTGGCTTGGCTCTTTGGGGGATCAAAAGGCTGCACTCCTCTGCCTTACAGAGCACACTGTTTCCTCCTCCTTGCCCGCCCTCCACAGTCACCCCTCTTAATCTTCTCAAGTTCCAGAAACCTCAATGCAACTGGCACAGAATCTGTATATTCTTGGTCTACAGGTGTGCCACGCATTAGACCTTTCCACCCAAAGGCTACTGGAGCTGGGACAGAAGTAGCAGAGAGGCTGATGAGAACTCTTAGCACAAATACCTTTGCAAATACTTGCCTGATTTTTCTCACCCTTAATTAAAGTCCATCTGTACCGAGACGTGCGGGTATAGGGCGGTATACAAATTTAATAAATAACCCTAGGAAACCATTTACCACAAGCACAGTGTCTTGCAATAATGGAAAGTATGGGGTTTTTTTAAGCATCTGAACATAACTACTGCCTGCTTCTGCACTGAACTCGCTGAATGACAGTCTCTAGGTGCTTTAAACAAACACAATGGAAAACCACCCCGATTGCATAGAAAGGGAGTGGGCAGAAACGCCAATTTTACCCCCAAAATGTTGAGGAGCACAGAAACGTTCCTCCCTACATCTCACTTATTTTCCAAGCACTTTTCTCCACAGCTAAGCTTCAACAACAGAAGCAAGGAGACACCTGCCCTGGATGAGAAGCGCTTGTGGGAATGGGCGATGCGGAGCTTTTTTTGGGGGGGGGGGGAGAAAGCAATTATCATAAACTGCAGAGACTGCTTCAGAGTACTATTAATCAAGGGTTAATAAGCCTGATTGGCTGCTCTATTAGGTTTACCTATGTGCAGTTTCCTTTCCTGTGAGAATGGCACGGAAGGAACAAGATGACCTAGACCTGGAGCCAGGTGACAGCTGCTTCCCCCCACAATCTTATCTGCATAGTAACAGGAGTAAACAGGAGTCTGCTGACAATTCCCCTGAAACTCCTCTTCTACAGCTTCCCCAGATCCACGCAAGATAAAAAGCCAGTAGACTTGCTTCATATGTAAATACGGGCTTTGAAAGGGGTGGTGGGGAGGATACCAAGAATTCGCTGGAACTCAGCACACCAGAAATCAGCAGTCATTCACCTCTTTCTTGTTTAGATATTTTGCTTCTCCCCCCCCCTCCATACACACACCCAGCAAAAGTAAACAGCTGAGCGGATAGAAAAAACATCACAAAATTCATCTGTTCTTATTCATAAGGGGTTATTCTCCTTCATTTTGACAGCTGTGCAGATCACTCAGTTGTAACTTTCAAAAGCAAAGCCAAACTCCCATCTCCAGGAAATGCGTTTGGAGCGGAAAAACATGCAGACTTAAAACAAGAAGCTACAGTTTTAAGAACCACTTTCTCCCACTTAGAATGTGAGCTGTGTGGGAAGGGGGGGGGAAAGATTCCTAGTGCATGAACTTAATAAGGTTGGGCAATATTATTACCCACTTATTTTCATGGAAGTTTTGAGGACACCTCATACTCATCACCTCAACAGTAGTTATATGTACCTTATGCTGCTAGAACAGCAATGAATTCAGTTTGGAAAACCTGATTGGCAGAGTGGAATAAAACAAAACCTGTTTGAACTTCTTCCAATGCAGGAAAACGAAACCAATAAGTGTTTCACACGGAAGTGGACCTACAGGTGAAAAAATCTTAAGGTTGTAGAAAATGGACTTTATCACTCCAAGTGCATTTTAGAAAAATGTTCCTCTGTATAAGAATATGTGAAGTCCCGCTAAGCAGAGAATTAGTGCAGGAAGGACAAGGTGGTTCACTATGTGCTTAGCTTTCTACCTGCAGGCGAGTGCTTTCTGTCCTACCAACTCAGGAAATCTCATTCTGCTGCATGTTTGTTATCTGTCTTGAGATGAGCATGGGGACCAAACAGCACTACAGCCAAGTGTTGGCCCCCCAAAATTAACTCTGAATTTCTGAAAACTAAATTTATAAGAAAAGAAAGGAAGAAGAAATAGAACAATGGCACTCTGCATTTGAAGAACAGTATCTACCCTAGGTATTTTCCTCAATATGGCAGGTGTTTTAGAACCCCATTACAGTGCAAACTGTAAGGGTTTTACACAAAAGCAAGCCCCACTTTGTTTGCAGGGTCTTACTTCCAGGTAAGTGGATTACAGCCTGAAGGTTCTTTACCCTGGAGGTTGGCAATGAGATACAGAGATTGTGGTAAACTTGCCCTCAGCCACTTGCCCCTCCGTCACCTGTCTTTGCTCTCCGGCCAGATCAGGTTTCTTGAGCAGGGCTGGCAGACACGTTTACGTTTTACAGAAACAGGACAAAATAGAACCGGTAAGGCTGCCACCACTCCCTCTGTTCTGGGGAACCCAGAGCCACAACCCAGGGAGAAGGCTGTGCCCCGTTATTGCTGGTTATCCCCACTCCACAAGTTGTATCTACAGACTTGCAGACAGAAATTCTACGGTAGAGCACAACCAAGCGTAAGGCTAGGAATTAGCTTTTCCCCCAGAAAGGCACACAAACCAAAACAGATTCTTCTTTAAAATTTATTTTAAAAGAACATAAGAAAACATGCTAAAATAGCAGGCACATCTTTAGTAAGTTACAAGCAAGAAAATAAGAACATTATGAAATCTAACTGACTTACATACTCACGACTAAGACACGGATAGAATAGTTAGAGTCCTTTCAATGTTCCGCATTCAGAGGCTTTCGCAATTCTCCATCACAAAGGACGAAAAGACGGCTACTTAGTTGGAACATCGATGAGCTGCGGATTGCAGAGCGCACTTTCTCAGCCATTCCCAAGATCTTTTATCCCCGATTTGCACGTGGTGTCGGAACCCCCGAAACCAATCATAACTCTTGATTATTTTTAAATTCTCCAATGACCGGCTTGCGGGCTAATCAATCTAACTTCTGGCAGCTGGACCCATTAAGAACCCAGAGCCTAAATCAAAGGAGTTTCCTCCTTTTCCTGGAGCTTATGCAGATGCACATTCCCAGGCAATCAAGGTCAGATAACATCACTGAGGGAATGCACATAACTTCGGACCCAGGTGTCAAACCTTTCATTAAATCAGGGGTTTCCTTTCCCATAATAAACCTTTCACACCCTGGGTGCCTGTTAGTCTGGGGTTAAAGGGACAAAACTTATTTCCCATGGTTCTTGTGGCTTGTTGGTTACCCACAAGGCCTCACTCTCGTTGCTTGACCAAGGAACAGCTTCTAAACAAACACTAACTTTACTACAGAGATACAAATGAAAGAATGTCAGAACACATCTGGTCAAAAGCCACCAAGGGAAGGCATTTCTGTTTTAATATGCTGCAGCAGGGTAATAAGAGTACACCTATTTATCAAAACAGGGACACGGGTGGCGCTGTGGTTTAAACCACAGAGCCTAGGGCTTGCCGATCAGAAGGTCGGCGGTTCGAATCCCTGCAACGGGGTGAGCTCCCGTTGCTCGGTCCCGGCTCCTGCCAACCTAGCAGTTCAAAAGCACGCCAAAGTGCAAGTAGATAAATAGGTACCACTCCAGCGGGAAGGTAAATAGCGTTTCTGTGCGCTTATCTGGTTCGCCAGAAGCGGCTTAGTCATGCTGGCCACATGACCCAGAAGCTGTACGCCGGCTCCCTCGGCCAATAAAGCGAGATGAGCGCTGCAACCCCAGAGTCAGTCACGACTGGACCTAATAGTCAGGGGTCCCCTTAACCTTACCTATTTATCAAAACAGGAACTTCTTTTGTAAGAGCCCCATGGAAATGAACGAGGTGTTAAGCAACAATAGGGACACACATGCCTGCATTTCATCACAGCGAGCTCATATGGCAGTATTCCATCTTTACCCCATGGTAGACAGCAAAAAAACATGGATGGAATCCTGAAATTAAGGGGGAGGGGGGGCGCAGGTATCACACAATCTATCCTGAACTGTTTCTATGCCTGCTAGTCATTGTAAGAACTACTATTTATGAAATAGTACCTGGGTTTGCTTTCCCCCCCTCTTCCCTCCCTGTCCCTTTTACCTTGTGTGTCGTGTTTTCCAGAGTGTGAACCAGCAGGCAGGGACTCTCCAGTGTTTTTTAACTGACTGTACACAAGCCATTCAAGGAAGCCCTTTTTGGCTGAAGGGCAGGGCGCAAACACTCTATAAATAAATGCGCATTTTAGAACAAGCAGGGGGCAATACTTATTGAAAAAGTCATTTGCGAGCCACGGAGAAGTACTTTAGTCCCCAGGGGAGCCAATGGCTTAGGACCTACGAACTTACTTAGGAGCACAAAACAATGACAATATTATGGACACAGAGCTTAATGATGGGTCACTGTGCCATGTAAGCTGTATTCAAAACAAAGGAAGGGATATATATATATAAAAAAAGAACCCCCCTGCTGGTTACTATCCGAGACTGGCTGCAGCTTGTCCTCTCCTGGAACTGCTGAAACAGACATTTCCTTGTTGCATGCAAGCTTTATCGCTCAGCTTCTAAAGCTAGGCTGACCAAGAGAGATTAATAGCTTTAGCCCAACAGGGGTGGTAACCATGTGAACCATGAGGCTCTGGCAAAACAAACTCAGGCGCTCAAGGTGGCCAGGTGCAACAGGCCACTATCTGAACCCAGTTGCCAGGAGACACAACATCTGAGGAGGAAAGGGGAAAGCCAAGTTGCATTGACCACAGGGCAAAGACTTGCAGGAGCCTCTGAAAGTTACAAGATTCCCAAGTCATTTTAAGTCAGAAGTAGCCGGGCTGCCTGGACTGATCAAACATCCAGAGTTCACAAAGGATCTCAGAAGTAGCCCAGCCTAAGCCTCTGCTAATAAGGGCATTCTGAAACAACATCTGCAACAGGTGGCCCATCCAGGATTTGCTTAAACAACCTCAAACCAAAGAGCTGTCTACTCTACTGTTCCTCCTAATGTTTAGCCTACATCCTTTTTTCATTTGAACTGACTGGTTCACATCCTACTACCCTCTGGAGAAACAGAAAACCATTCTGATTCATCACCCAGGGTGTGGTTTTTTATTACAGTATTTGGTTTTTCCCCCTAAGTGCTGATAGTTCTCTCCTTTCAGGTTTTGCTTTAATGACTAGTGAGCCATTGTGCATAACGGGCCTCACTTGGGTCAGGCTTGCATTAGCTAGCATCCTTTTAAAGCCAAATCTTGCTGCCCATCCCTTCAATCATGCTCCTCACACATTACCTGTATGTCATCAGGTGTAGGATGGGTGACTATGACTTGCTCCAAACAGGAAAGTCTGGTGGAGCCAAAGGCCAAAAGTTGTTTGTTTTGTAGTTTTATGTTGTGAACCGCCCTGGGATATGTGGGTATACAACTTTAATATAAAAATAAACAAAAGTTTCCAACCCTTGATCTAGATACCAAAGAATCACCTCAGGAGCCGAAGTTCTCTCGCCTCACCTCAGGAAACCATACAAGCCTGTAAAAGAGGTCAAAGGCCAGGCATCCTCAGACTCGGTCCTCCAGACATTTTGGGACTACAACTCCCATCATCCCTCGCTAACAGGACCAGTGATCAGGGATGATGGGAGTTGTAGTCCCAAAAACATCTTGAGGGCAGAGTTTGCCTATGCCCGTTAAAGGCAGTCTTGAACACCAAGTCTGAATTATGTTTTAAAAATTCCCTTACAACAACAAATACTACAAACGCAAGGAGTATGTGGGAAATGGGATTTTTCCTGAAAGAAAGCATAAGCAGCAGAAACAGTCACTGAAGTCCTAGTGTAAGATGGCAGCTTTGCCATCTTACACATAGGAAATTGAGAAGAATACAATATTTATTGGTATGATGAAATCTTCTTACAAGGGAACTTCTGTGACATTTTGTCTTCCCTGCAAATGATGATAAATGTTGGGCTGGAAAGAAACTAATTAGGATGTTGCCACAGTTAAGTGTAAAATCATGTGGGTGTTTCTACAGTACCTCACACATGGCCTTGATGCTGACTTGGAACTTGTGAATATAAAACATCACAGGCACAAGTTTTCTTTGGAGGCAAATCTCTGTGGGTGTCCATCAATGAATGAATGAATGGATGGGTGGGTGGGAAGCCACAATCAATGAACTTCAGTCCACTGATTTCAATGAGTCCATTCCAAATATAACTAATGTTGGGCACTGCATGTAGCTTTCATGATGATCTTTACATGGAAGGTATTTCCACACAGGGGAAACTGCAACTGTTGAAGCAATGTCCTGGCTACAATTTCAGCAACAGCAAAAGTAATAATTTGCACAACTTGGAAAAGTAATAAATCCAAAGTGACTCCACTTTGATGCAGAACAAGCCCTTGTGTTCAGATAAGGGACTAGGGAAGATTAGCACCAGGTGCCGACTTGCAAGAAAGAGCAGTGTTTTATCTAGGCTGTGACAAAACAGAATGAAGGTTTTTAGATCTACTCCTCCTGCTCCCAGATTTCAAAGCAAAAGTTCCAAACTCTGGATAACCACAATGAAACACAAACAGCTCTGAAGCATTAAGAAGAATGCTTTTGGCACACAAACAAAAATGCTACTTGAACCACTTATTCAGGTTTAGTACTGCACAGTCTGAAGGGAGATGGAGAGATTATCAGGCTCATTATTTACAACATGTACATTATGGATTCCTCAGACCCAAGCCATCCCCAACAGAAGTTCATCCAGCTTCTCCTTGATGCCAGATTGAGAAATTCCACAACATCCTCAGGCAACTGTTCAACCACCCAGCTGTTCCTGCTATTAGACAGGCCTCCCCCCCCTCCCAACTCTAAACTCTGCACTGCTTGCAACTTAAAACCTACTGCTGCCTCCCTCCCTTGTTAGCACAAGTCCTGCAGGAGTTCCCTTGCTGCCTTGGTTCAGCCGCACATGCCAGAGTCTGGAATTTGCAGGCAGCACCTGAAGGACCAGCCTGACAGCACAAGCAACTCAGCCAGTTGCTTGGGGCAACGGTGGTTTCTTTACAGATGCCAATGAGGCAATCCCAGCAGGATGCCCCAGGAGCCCTTGTGATGTCACAAAGGATACCAGGGCATCCACTCGAGTCATGGCAGTGGAGCTACTTTGAATGGCAAGGAGCCCAGGGCTAGGGCTGAATGCTTGTAGAACCTGCCTTACGCCTCCCAACCCCCCCCCCCATTTGCTCTAGTTGCAACTACTTTGCGTGACAAGGAATTGCATTCATATTTCAAAAGTGCCAGAACACCCTAATTGGCACAGTTCCTTTGGAACGATGCAGGTACACAGACTGAGTCCGGAACACTGTGTCTTCCTTCGCAAGAGCCCAGGCATGTGCAGTAATCAAAGAGATGCAGCAATGCCACCTTGACAGGAAGGCAGCAGGGGAGGGAGGGAGGGAGAAAGAGAAGGCATAACCAAAAGTTTAGCTTCCACTGGCAGCCTTTGCAGGCTGGCTAAAAAGAGGACATTCCACAATTCTTTCAGCTGTGCAAGATAAAAGGAACAACTGCTCCGTTGACATTTCTTCCATCCTGTGTGCAGCAGCAAGTGGCACAAAAAAAGGAAGAAATCCAAGCAATGTTTATTATTCTGTTTCCAAAACACAACCGTGCCAGCCAGACCCCAAAAGGTGGGGTGAGTGCTCCTAGGGGTGGCGGTGTTGTCCAAACACACATATTTGGGTTGGTGGCTTGGCTGTGGATCGAGGTGGTTGAGCTCGCTTTACAGATGTTATGGGGCCACCTAGAAAATATGGTGCGACCTCCTCCCGCTTGGCTCTCCTCAAGGATGTACTCCATTTACATGGAGCTGTATGTGTCAATCACCAACTCGGCTGGGTCTGAAAATAGCCATATATCCTTTGGAATCAAGGGAACAGATTCACTACTCCTTTAAAAACACGTACATGGGCCAGCTCTCTTTAATCAGCCTGGTTGAGTTTTTCTCCTAACACTAGAAGCCAGGAAAACCCAATGAAGCTGAATGTTGGAAGATGCACAGCTGACAAAATACTTTTTCTTTTTACACGGCATATGCACTATGGAATCTGCTCCCAACAAGAGCCACCGACTGTCTTAAAAGCGAATTTTGAATTAGGAGTAAAGAAATTCATGAAGAATAACACTCTCAGTGGTTACTAGTGACAGCGATTAGGTTCTATCTCCACCAAGCTTCCAGGTATCAAAGTCAAAGAGAGTGCTGTTGGGTTCAGCTTCTGCTTTGGGGCTTCTCATAGACATCTGTTTGGCCATTGTGATACTGGGGTTGGGATGGGCCACTGGACCGATCCAGCGGGCTCTCCTTTTCTTCATATGGGACAGGATTCACTCAAGAGCAATGTGTGGATTCTCCCCTTTTCCTGTAGACTACTCTTCCAGTGCCTTAAGTTTAGTCCACTTCTCTTGTGGCAAGTGTGGATACCAAGGATCTGTAGCATCAAAAGCACACTTCTACTGGCCCTAAGTTTTAGCAAGATCGTAACACAGAAAAAACACACCACTTACTGGTTCTTCTATTTCCTACTGTGTACTCAGCCTTCTTACAGTTCAAGCACATAGGCTAATAACCCTTCATCAGATGTGCATCCACATGCTGTGGTTTAGAAGCACCCTCTCAAATCTAGCTGGGCAGTTTCCATTGAGGTCCATGAATGCTGGGTGCTGGACACAATGAAAAAACCCCCAACTATGCTGTTTGACCTACAACTCCAAGCATTCTTGAACTTTGGTCATGCTGGGTAGGGGCTGCTGAGAGTTGGAGATCCCAGAATGTAGATGGCCACAAGGCCCCCCAACCCTGTTTTAAATGAAAGCCTGTTTAAATTGGGCTGTTCAGTTATCAGCTCACCTGAGATTACATGGATACTTTTGAAGAGATTAAGGGCGTGCCACCTAAAAAGCTACTAATTAAAAGCAAGACAAAGGAATTTTAGTAGGTCAATAATTCAAGGTAATAGAGGCTATATGCAAGAATGCACTTTCGAGAAAAGGGTTCCCCAGATTTGGCTAAGATTCCTTTATGTTTATGTAGGGACGCGGGTGGCGCTGTGGGTAAAAGCCTCAGCGCCTAGGGCTTGCTGATCGAAAGGTCGGCGGTTCGAATCCCCGCGGCAGGGTGCGCTCCCGTCGTTCGGTCCCAGCGCCTGCCAACCTAGCAGTTCGAAAGCACCCCCAGGTGCAAGTAGATAAATAGGGACCGCTTACTGGCGGGAAGGTAAACGGCGTTTCCGTGTGCTGCGCTGGTGCTGGCTCGCCAGATGCAGCTCTGTCACGCTGGCCACGTGACCCGGAAGTGTCTCCAGACAGCGCTGGCCCCCGGCCTCTTAAGTGAGATGGGCGCACAACCCCAGAGTCTGTCAAGACTGGCCCGTACGGGCAGGGGTACCTTTACCTTTTACCTTTATGTTTAACACGATGACAGTTAAGGCAAGAAGGGCATCTTATCACTCACCGGTATCTCATTTTGACTTTGTCGTTGTCCGGGTTGCAGTAGAGCCTTTCCATTTGCTCCTGGGAGTCAGTGGTCACACTCTGCCACACTTGTGTGGCTGTCCTCCTGACTTGCCAGTGGTAGGGCAAGACCGTGTGGTGCCTGGGGCAATCGCTGCCGAGGAGGCAGACCCCCTGCAGAAAATCCACGCAGATGTCCACCCCGTCCTTCTGGTGGGTGTGATATTGCAGCTGGTTCAAGAGTTCAAACACAAGGTCGAGGGACGCCTCCTCGCTTTTGTCCTGGAAAAGCCCATCTCCAAACTTGTCCGCCGGATTCAAGTGGCATTGACCCATGAAGCTGTTGTTGTTGTCCTGGAGCACCACAGGATAACCTTCAAGTATCTTGTCAGGGCAGGAAAGAAAGGCAGCAGCATCGCTGGAGGCAGCATGCAAGGAGTGGTCCTGGAATGGCTCACTTGCAGAAGAGGTAACGGAGGGGAAACTCTGCTCCCCAGTCTGGGCCTCCTGGTCAGGAGACCCACCTGATATTTGTCCTTGAACGTCCGAAGTCCCTGCCACCAGCACTGCCATGCTGCTGTCCGGCTGAGTGCAGGGAGCCGCGATCCCCAAGACCTTCTTCACGACAGATTCATGCAAGTTGCTACGGTTGCTCTTCTGTCCTCTGCGCCGGAGGAACGCATCCAGGGCGCCAGACCCCAGCAAGGTGGTGATGATGGGCCGCAGAGCCCTCAGTGCCCCTGTGTCCAGCAGCTTCTGCACGTCCTTCTTTTTGAAACAAGGCCTGACCGGCGGGATCTTTCCGGAGATCCTTGCCGGCATAGCAAAGGCCTCTGAAGGAGCGGAGCCTGGCACCTCCTGGCAGCAGGCCGGCTGAACTGCGTAGGGAGGTCCCAGTTCGGTTTCCATCGCTTTGAGGGTCTCCTTCCGAGTCACACAGGCGCCTAGGGCAGAAGAAGGGAGGGTAGGTGGGAAAGAAAGAAAGAAAAAGAAAGAAAGGGGTTAACTCTCCCTTCTAGCGGGGCTCAGGGTTGACACAAAAATCACATCTCCCACACACTCCAAAAAACGCCACACCCCCGTTTACAGCATGTGAGCAGTCCTTAGCACATACAAAGACTGAAACCAAGTAAACACCATTATCTAAAAACACCAACATTTGTTTCGTCCTACCTCACTTACATCCTTGGAACAGGGTGGAATCTACCTTTTCTTGTTTACTGGCACAAGACTGTGGCTCCTTCCTATTCACACAGATGCAAGTCTTGCTGCTCCTTTCTGTCTCCCAAAGACGCATGCAGACAGACTTCTCTCTGTCTATCTAGCTATCTATTCACATTCACGCACACCCCAGGAGTGCCAACTTGGAATAAAATATTGGGGGGGGGTGTCCCCAGGTAAGCTCTGCCCTGCATAATTGATCACAAGATGCAACACATGAACACCATTTGATTGGCAATGCCCATCAAATTTGGGGGGTGGCCGGCTCAAATATTTTATTGGGGCAGGGGCAAAGGGACCTCTGCCCCTAGGAGTTGGTTCCCATGACACACACACACACACACACACACACACACACACACAGACACACACACACACAAAAACAACCCACACCTATGCCAACTGACTTCCCAAACCCGTGCCCGCGGATACATACACAAAGTCTCTCCCTCAGGGAAGCGCAGGGTGATCTCTCCCCCTCCCGGCACCCAAGTCACTGGAAGTTGACCAGCTTCCGTGTGCAGCTCGGAACCGAATGAGTAAGAAGAGCATGTGAGAATGCGAAACTGTCCTTGCAGCGGCTCCTCCCCAGAAGGGCGGATTCCTCAAGAGAGACCTTAGAAGAAACGCACATCCCTCGGGTCGCCCTGCGCGCCGCCGCCGCCCCACTTGCGGGCTGGGAACTGCCTCGTCATTCCCTCTCCCGAGCCTCTGAGGTAGTTTCGCATTCCCACAAACAGCCAGTCATCCCGCCTGAATCACACGCACCAGCCGCTTCTGACTAAGCAGCGAAGGACAAGCTGCCCTGCCACCTGCAGGACTTTCTCCGGCACTGCAGCTTCCAAAAGGGGGGGGAAAGTTTTTTTTGTATGGGGTTGGGCACACATACACAGAAGCCACGATGCTCCAGCGCCTGGGAACATTTTAATTGGAAGATCAAGAGCCGCATTTCCATGTGGTTAAGACAACTCTCGGTTTGGGGTATCTACATTGCTAGAAAGGACCCTTACAAGTTATATAATGTGTGCATAGAGGGGTTGGGGGATACAGAAAAGTATGAATACATATTTGAAACAGATTTAGACTGGCTTCTACAAAGGAACATCTATTAAACTGGTGCAATATTCAGAATCGGAACTTCTTACTTGCTCGTGAAGCCAAGGTTTGCTTTATACAGATTTAATAAAACTGCATAATAAGGATTTTGTTAGGCATATGCCGCCCCTCTGACTGACTGGGTTGCCCCAGTCACTCTGAGCAGCCCCCAACAAAATATTAAAAGCACAATAATATATCAAACATTAAAAAACTTCCCTAAGCATCTGGGTGAAGGTCTACCTATTCTTCCGTTTTCATCGTGGAACAAGCCAGCCTTTATTTACTTGAAATTCTGCCCAGCTGAACAGCATTTTTTTCATGAGAAGCTTACTCTGCGCTAGGTGTCCTGACCTACAAGAATGTTCTCAAGCCAGTTACGGCCAAGTTAAATCTTTCTCCATTTGTCTACTCAGAAGTAGGTCCTATTGAATTCAGATCAGGACTGCAGTTTAGCCTGCCTCCCCATCCCCCTTCCGTGAAAATCCCACAGCCTGGCAGTCCGTGTGGCGCTTAAAGCCAAGGATGACTCCAGCAAAAAAGGAAGTGCAGAAAAGACACTGCCACCAGTTCCTTGAGCTCAACGGTCACTCACTTCCCTTCCCTGCTTTGCAACACCAGGATCGAGGAAGGTCATCGAGAGGTTTTTGCCCAAGCGATAGGAGGGGCACCACCTTCCGAGAAGCTCTATTGTTTGCAGAGCATAGAAACTCATCGCGGATTAGTCACCCCCGCACACAATTGCCCCGAATGGTGCAACAAGGGCGATCTGGATACTGCGATGTGGCAGTGGGTAGAGCGCCTAATCCTGGCAGCAGAGCAATGCGCGACCCTTCCAGATTAATGAATGCACAATACTGAAAGCGTGGAAAAACTCTTGGCAAGCCTGCAATGAGCCGAAGGCTCCGCTCCAATTCCTGCGCAAGGCGCTTTGGTTTCATTCACTGGCCGGGAAGCCCGGAGGGGGAGTCGACAGCTCTTCCGTTTTTTGAAGAGTTGACTCTACGGCTGGGATCGACCCCCCTCCCCCTCAGTCTGCTTCGGCCAGGCCCTTTAAGTCCTCCCCTCCCCCAGCCCCGATGTACTCACCCCACCTCCCCGGACAGAGAAGTCCCCAGGGGACTGCAATGCACACCAACTCAGAAGCACGTCCCGTGGAAGTCCGCGGGACTCCCACTTCGGGGGGGAAAACACGTCTAGGATCGCCCTTCAAGGCTGCAATCCAAAAGCCACTCTTTGCTTGGAAGTAGGACCCGCAGTATGCGATTTATTTTTTTAAGGGGTGGGTGGGTGCGCCGAGCAATCGCAACCCAGTCCTTAATTTTGGAATTTGCGAGGATTTTTTTTTCTTTTTGAGGGGGGGGGAAAGCACTTTTCACCTTGCTCGCCCGTTTGCTCTGCAACCCGGTCCTTGTTCAGAAGCCCAGCCGCACTTGCATACAAGAGCGCTCGCTTCCAAGTTAAATGCGCCTAAACAAAAAATAACCATCTCAGCAAGAAAGGAATTTTCCCCTTTAAAAAAAAAATTAACACGCGAAGGAGCACCAAATCCTCTCTTTAATTCAGCGCCCCTCGACAAGTAGCTTCTTTCATTTTTTAAGCAAGGAAGCAAAAGCCTCGAAGGAAGTTACCGGAGTCTGTTCTTCGCTTCGCCTCTCCGCTGGCCGACTGCAGCAAAGGCGACCGACCCCAAGGCGAAGCAGCCCAGCCCGAGCCAAAGGGCTGCTGCTGATCCGGCGTCGACGGAGCAAGGGAAAGCCGGCAGAAAAGGAGACGGAGGCGGCGGCAGGAGCAGGAGCCCCGGCGTCTCTCCTTCCCCGCGTTCAGCCCGCTCTGCCCCCGACGGCGGCGCACCTCAGGCTCGGGCAGCGGCGCTCGCTCGGCCCCTTCCCGCATGTGACCCAGCGGCGCCCATTCCCCTTGCAGCTCCTCTCCTCCTCCTCCTCCTCCTCGCCCTTCGGATTCCAGCGGCGACTGCTTCTCACATGTTCCTCTGGAGCCGTTTTAAGTACCGCTTCCTGAAAAGCCCTCGGCCCGGGCAGCTGCACCATCGGGGGGTGGAGCTTTGCATGCGAAGCGAAGCGAAGCCTCGCCTGCCTTCCTTCCCTTTCCCCTCCCCCTCTGCTTTTATTTGCAAAGCTCTCCCTGACTCGCCCAGCCGCGCCGTCAGTCCGGGCTCGCATTCCAAGCCGAGCTCCGCCTCCTCCTCTTTCCCTTCGCTTTGCTGCCTCGCCTTAAGCCAAGCCCACCCAATCAAGGGCGGGGGAGGGACTGGCTGCTTCGCTTATTTGCATAGCTGGGATTCTAAACTCTGTGGGTGGGGAGGAGGGGGGGGGGAGGAAGCGAGCGAGCGAGGCGCGTGCACATGTGCGCGTTCTCACGCACACCCGGAGCGCCCTGGAGAACCGGGACCGCTTGCATTGCAAAAAAAAGGGGCACTTTGTTCCAGGCAGGGCGAAGTTTGTTGCACGGCAAGAGGCGCTGCAGACACGTGCAAACACCCACACCCACACACCCGCCCCTCTTCTTCCTACCCACCCCCCGCGTGCGCGCGCGCACACACACACACACACACACCCCTGCGGTAACCCGAGAGGCGCCTTTGAACCGAGCACTGCGAGGAAACTGGGCGTGGGAACGGGGGGCCGCGTCGTCCTGCGCCGCGATTGGGCAATCTGAACTTGCCGAGCAACAGCCCCGGGTCGGATTTCGGGGGAAACGAGACCGAAGCATGTTAGTTTCTGTCTTCGAGCTGGCGAGGGGGAAATGGGAAACAGAGAATTGGAGCGAGCGACGGGTTGTGCTGTCACCTTGACATATTTAGGAGCTGGCTTAGCAGAAAGCTATCTCCCCACCTAACCCCCCCCCCAGTTAAATCTTCTTTGTATTGCCATCGCCATAAAGCAAGGAGCCTGGCCAAAGAGGGTGGGGACGAAAGTCGAAGCTGAGAAACGGCTTCGAGAAGAGCGATTCCGTGCAAGGAAGTTGTTCGTGAGAAATGAATGAGCAGATTTCATATTCGCTTTTGGCACACAAAGAACCCCCCGAGCACTGATGACTAGTTCCCTTGTCCTGTTGGGAAGTATCGAGGTGCAAATACGAAAGGGGTAATTTAATCGTTATTTAC
Organism: Podarcis raffonei; assembly: GCF_027172205.1. Lineage (NCBI taxonomy): Eukaryota > Metazoa > Chordata > Lepidosauria > Squamata > Lacertidae > Podarcis > Podarcis raffonei. Next base: position 80,544,365 of record NC_070606.1, on the reverse strand, counting down.
TCAACACACCTTCCCGTCTCATTCATCTCGTACTATTTGCATAGAGAAAGCTGCGGGGTTGCTATTGCTTTAATCGGCAAAGTATCTCTGGGATTGCCATTGAATTTCCCTCGCAGCAAAATCCCTGAGCTACAGAATCCCCATTTTACAGAGAGGGAAACTAGAGGATTGCAGGTGTAATTCCCTGTAAATTCCATTGGACCCCGTGGGGTTTACTTCTAAGTAAATATGTACAGGTTTGCACTGTAAAGGAGTACTTGGGAGTAAGACCCAACATTCGAGGATAGCCTTCAGCATGAGTTACAGTATAAATTAAATTATTGTTAATTATTAAATTTGTATGAATTAAATTCATCCATAGATCTCAAGGTGGTTCAAAATACCTCATAAAAATGAGAACAATTCCTACAAACCAATAATACACACACACACATACATAGACACACATACATAGACAGACACACTAAGTATATTATATCAAATACTATATTTTCCAAATTATTTTTATTGATTTTCCAAATTATTACAAATCAAACTGAATTACTTTAATACAATTTCTTAAACTTAGGTTTTCCGCTCTTGTAGCAAACATATGCAGAGTGGGTGTGTCAGGTGGGCTGTTGCCCTGGGCGCACTTGGAGGGGGTGTGTGGCTAAAACAGGCGCCCTCCCAGCAGAAATCTGGCACGCAAGGGCCTGCTCCTCCAGGGCGAGGGATGGGCTTGTGGAGGGTGAAGCTCATGCCCCATCTGGCGATGAGGTGAACATGAGCGCACACTCACCTTGGGCGCTGGTGGAGGTGCTACACCTGTGACTCCTGCTGCTACTCCTAACGCAGCTTTTAAAGGCAAAGGCCCCCTAGCCAAACGGAAAATGGCAACCCTATAACTGAATAAGTTGCATACTTCTGCCGCCCCCTTTCCAATTCCAATTGCTCTACAGTGGTACCTTCAGGTTACATACACTTCAGGGTACAGACTCCGCTAACCCAGAAATAGCACCTCGGGTTAAGAACTTTGCTTCAGGATGAGAACAGAAATCATGTTCTGGCGGTGTGGCGGCAGCGGGAGGCCCCATTAGCTAAAGTGGTGCTTCAGGTTAAGAACAGTTTCAGGTTAAGTACGGACCTCCGGAACGAATTAAGTACTCAACCCGAGGTACCACTGTACTGTATATTTAATTTGTGCGTTAAATTTTTACCTGCAAACAATGTCTGTTGATTCTGGGTGGTAAAAAAGAAAAGAAAAAAAGGCCACATTTTGAAGTCAACATTTTGACTGCATTTATTAAGAACAATGAAGTTAGCATTTTTACCATGCCAGTCCATGCGACACTTGTGTTTGCTCGCTTTCGCCACCACGAGGCCCTTCCTCGGTTGTTGTTTTTTTAAAAAAAACACATGGTGTACATATTTCCTCTGCTTTTATGACTGAGGGAAGGCAAATAGTGTGTTCTCTTTCCCCTTTAACTGCCACCTTTCCATCATGCTCCTTTTGCGTGCTGTGACCAGCTTGTTGTCCCTCCCTCCTGCATGCTTCTAGCATCCTCTGTTCTGAACATTATGCTCGGCAGTGACATTTGAACAAATATGTCAGGTCTACCTGGCATTTTACCCTTATGAACTGTCAGGCTGTATGGAGAGGCAAGCAAGGAGATCTGACACATTTGTTCACATGGCCCTGTCAAGAACACTGCTGAGGACTTGGCAGAAAGGTAGCTGTCAGGCGGCTTTGAAAAAAGGCAATTCACTTGTAAGCTTCTGGGAAAAGGCAGCTATTCAGCTACAAGCTGGGCGGGAGGGAGGTGGAAAACTCTTTCTGCTGCTGTCTGTCAAGGGGGCTGTTAACAATTCGTGGCCTTATCATTATCCATACTCTGCCTCTCTCTCAAGATGACTTACAGGCAGAATACTTAACCAAGTCTTCTGGAAAGGATATTGTAGAGCTGGGGAAAGGTTCGGGAAACTGATACAGGGGATGGAGCAACAACTTCCCTTGTTGTTGCGGCATTTTGGACTTTTCTGTTTGGAGAAAAGGAGGGGCAAAAGCAGTGGCACAAAAGAGGTGTTGACAATTATGCGTGGAGAAAGCAGACAGGGAAATGTTTTTCTCTCTTGTAACGCCAGAACTCGTGGACATCCAGCCAAGCTGAGCGTTGGAAGACTCGGGACAGATAACAGAAAGTACTTATTCACGCAGCCTGTGGAACTCACTCCCACAAGAGGCAGCGGGGGCCACCAACCTGCACGGGTTTAAAAGAAGGCTAGACAAATTCATGGAGGATAACAATTACTGGCTTGATGGCTGTGCTCCACCACCAGAGCCCACCTGCTTCTGAATTCTAGTTGCTGGAAACCACAGGAGAGTTCTGCTGTGTTCCCGCTTGCAGGTTTTCCACAAGCATCTGGTTAGCCTCTGTGAGAACATAATGCCTGACCAAATGGGCCATTGGCTTGATCCAGCAGTTCTTAAACTTAAGTTCTTAAACTGTCTTTTGGCATAGCCCTGCTTCTCCTTTACACCTGCGGGTGTGGCAGTAGATGTTCTGGACTGTTGCCTTGCCTCGGTAAAGGACTGGATGAGAGCCAACAACCTGAAACTCAACGGATACAGCATTTGTATGGTCAATCCTGACCACATCTAAAAGGAGACCATGAGAAACTTCCTATGTATCGTTTGAAGAATACCTGCATGAGAAGGAAAACCATGCACTGCAGATTAAAAACCCATCATCTGAGAGATTGGTGGCAGTTGGCTAACATATCAGAATTGCAAAAGATACAGTCATACCTCATGTTATGTTTGCTTCAGGTTGCGTGTTTTCTGGTTGCATCCCGTGGTGACCCGGAAGTAACGGAACAGGTTGCTTCCGGGTTTCACCGTTCGCACATGCGCAGACGTGCAAAATAACATCACGCGCGTGCGCAGAAGCGGCAAATCGCGACCTGCGCAGACGTGGGTTGCGATCTTTTCAGGTTGCAAATGGGCCTCCGGAACGGATCCCGTTCGCAACCAGAGGTACCACTGTATTTTAGAAGTGCCTCTCATTTGGGATGGAAATCACCTGTGTAATTTATTTCTGGAGGGCGGAGGGCGAAAGCTTCTGTGTGTATCTCCTATGAACCACTAAGAGGAAGGAGCATGTTTCAAAACTTCCTGCACCATCGGTCTCACTATTTAAAAACACAGATGCTTTTGTCCTGGCTGGAAACAGCGAGGCATCTCAGGGGAGTTTGATGTTATGTTTTGCAGGCTTATTCATCATCTTGACCTAATCAGTTGGAAGGCTTGGTGGCAGAGCAAGCCTCTGGAAATGGAACCAGGGAGATAAGACCCACATCCGTTCCTGCATTGCAGTAGAGGCCTCATAGTGCAGCCCTCAAGATCCGTCTGTCTCACCCACCATGCAAGGCTGTGTGTATGGGCAGACGTGCACTTGGAGACGACCTTCAGCTAGGGAATGACTTCAGGAGGAAAACAATACACCGGCCATGATTCACAAGAGACAGTCATCCGAACTGTATATCAGAAAGCAGGCTTCCTCCTCCCCCGCAAAACATTAGCAGCCGCTCCTGTCTGCCTGTGAACATGCAAGTGCCGTGCACTGATGTGGTTTTCTACCACCAAAGCACAGAAACAAAATTAGCAAGAGGAATGAAACAGAGAGAGGCTTCCAAGATCCTTGCAGCCTGGTGTTTTCGCAAGGGTGGAACGTGGGGCTGAGCTAACACATTCGTCGAAATGTCCATATCTAAATACAGTATTCATGCTGGGTGACATCTATATAGTGCTTCCATACCTTTCAGCCTTCTGATCTGAGCACTCTCCTGTACTCTCCTGTGAATGGAATAAAGGAAAAGATACTGAATCGGACCACTGGTTCCTACAGTTCAGCATTATCTGCACTGACTGGTCTTAGGTCTCCACAGTTTTGGGAGGGGGTCTTTCTCAGTCCTATTTGGATATGCTGGAGATCAAACCTTGGACATTCCCCATATACAGCCTGTGGGAATGTTGACAACAGTAGGAGAGGATATATTGATTAAATACTATCCTTCCTCACTCACGCTAGTGAGCTAGTAGCAGAGCACATTCCCTTGTACATTGCAGGAAGCAGTTGATGGATTCATGAGAATCATTTGATTTAAGCAATCCAGTCTGGCTTGTCCAGATTGAATTGTTCTTGGTATATCTCCTTTAGTTCCCTCTTAAAAACAATCATGACACAACAGTCTTCTTTTAAAAGTAATGATAAGGTTTACTTACATTCAGTTCACAATATGGTCCTGAAGGCAGACTTTATCTTGTAGTTACAGTTACAGAGAAAAGTGTGGGTTCATCCTCTGTGAGGGATGAGCCCATGTGCTGCCGGCCGAGAGCCAGCAGACAGCAAAAGGCAAAATGGAGAGAAGGGATCAAGAGAGTCAAGAGGAAGATGGCTACGTGACTAGCCCCTTTATAGGGTCTGCCAGGGTCACTCCCATCTACCTGGTCACATGCAGGGGGAGGATGCTCCAGACCAGGTGTGACAGGAAGTCCTCCTGACTAGAGCAACATTCCTCTGTGTGTCCACTCTGGGCAAACAGGAAATGTTGTATTTGAGTGCTTCCGTGATGTTACATCCCACACAGCCTGTGCTCTGCCTATGAGTTACAGGAGGCACATCCCAAGATGGCACTCTATTGCATCCAGTAGTTATATCCCATGGTAGCAATTCATTGTTCATTTAATAAATGTGCTTGTATCAAAATTTCAACGGAAAAGTTAGGTTACTGGCCAGCATGAGACCTCCTAAACTTTCACAACACAATATTCCTTAAACCACCTTCCTTTAAGGCAGGGGCAGCAAACTTTTTCAGCACTGTCCCTAAGAACTTGTGGGGGGCCGGACTATATTCTGAAAAAAAAGAAGAACGAATTCCTATGCCCCACAAATAACCCAGAGATGCATTTTAAATAAAAGGACACATTCTACTCATGTAAAAACACGCTGATTCCTGGACCGTCCACAGACTGAATTTAGAAGGCGATTGGGCTGGATCTGGCCCCAGGGCCTTAGTTCGCCTACCCATGCTTTAAGGTGTTTCTCCCAACACATTCCAGTGGGTGTGCTCAGGAGTCGCTTCACAGGCATAGCAATGATGCCTCGATGGCGAATTTGCTAACCACATGCTCCTCACTACTTGAGCTGTGCTGAAGGCATCTCCTACTCTTTCCTTACAGGCTGCAGGAAAACAGACTGGAGCGGGAAGCATAGTTTTGTAGCAAAACAGGTAGGGTTGCCACCTGGCCTATCCTTGTGCTTTTAACAGCAGCCGGAACTGCAGAGATAAGCAGGGGGTGCTTTTCATAGCACGGAAATCAACATTCTTCCCTGCTAATGCCTGCACATCAAGCTGTTATTAAAGGCACGGTGTGGAACATTGTGTCTGTGGATAAGAACTGGTGATAAGAGTTCATTAAAAAAGAAAAAAACACTCTGGTGAATCGGACCAAAGGTTTATGCAGTACAGTGGTGCCTCAGGTTAAGTACTTAATTCGTTCCGGAGGTCCGTTCTTAACCTGAAACTGTTCTTAACCTGAAGCACCACTTTAGCTAATGGGGCCTCTTGCTGCCGCTGCGCTGTCAGAGCACAATTTCTGTTCTCATCCTGAAGCAAAGTTCTTAACCCGAGGTACTATTTCTCGGTTAGCGGAGTCTGTAACCTGAAGCATATGTAACCTGAAGCGTCTGTAACCTGAGGTACCACTGTACAAGAGTTAGCCAGCATGCTGCCTTCCAGAGGCCATGGACTATAATTCCCATCAGCCCCAGCCAGTATGGTCAACAGTCAGGGATGATGGGAGTTGATTTCAAAGGCACCATATTGGCTAACTCATGACCACCATTTTGTTTCTGACAGCGGTTAGGCATTTCCTTTGCAAAGCTTCCAAGCTGGGCATGAAATCACCAGCATTTAACAGTGTTGGCGTTTGGAGTTGGCATGCTCAAAAAAACTGAACAGAGCACACTGGATCCCTGTTGAAGGAGCACCTTTTTACCTTGCATATAATCTCACTCAGACTCCCAAGTTTAGGAGACTAACAAAGCTTTTTGTTTACTGCAGGAAGCAGATCCTTCATAGGAAAAAAAGAGATCCCAATTCTATCTAACTAAGGCGTTTGAGACATGCTTGCTCTTACACACATAGAGAGGTCTCCTCCCACAAGGTGAGGATGATGAAGGAAGTAGAAAATGAAGCAGCAAAAGAGCAAGCAGAATGATCAAGGGGTGGAGCAAGTCCCCCAGGAGGAAAGGCAGCAGCATTTGGGACTTTTTCACTTACAGAAATGGTGAATAAAAGGTGGCTTGGCAGGAAATTATAAAATTATACATGGCATGGAGAAAGCAGATAGAGAAAAGTCCCCCCCATAACACTAGAACTCATAGACATCTAACGAAGTTGAATGCTGGGAGATACATTCAGATAAAAGAAAGAACTTCACACAGTGCTTGGTTAAACTATGGAACTCCCTGCCACAAGAGGCAGTGGTGGCTACTAACCTGAATGGCTTTAAAAGAGGATTAGACAAATTCTTGGAGGATAAGGCTTCTCAATGGCTACTAGCCAGTATGGCTATCTTCTGTCAAGAGACCACATGCTTGTAAATACTGTTTTCTGGAAACTGCAGGAGAGGAGAGTGCTCTCGCACTCGAGTCTCGCTTGCAGGTTTCCCACAGGCATCTCCTTTGGCCGTTGTGAGAACAGGATGGGCCCCTGGCCTGATTTCAGAAGGCTCTTTTTATGAGAGTATCAGCCCGAAAGCGAAAGAAGATCAATAGGTCTGTGCAAGGACAGTCTGGGAAGATCAGAGGTTCCTCTCTGTCTACCCTTTGCTTGAAAGTATGTCAGCCTAGGGTGCAAGCTGAGTAGCGCTTCGAACAACCAGCCTCCACTATTTGCTGCTAAGAAATATGCAGCCTTTGAACATGGGCTCGTGCCTGTAAAGTACTCTAGTACTCTCAAAGCAACGTTGCATTTATTCCAGTGCACATGGCAGTTTATTCTGTTTTGGGCATGTTTCAGTCACCGGTTTTTCCCACAGACTGTGCATAGATCTGTGTGTATGTGTGTGGTTTTTAAAGAAACTGTTATTAATTTTGCTTTGCCGCAGCAGCTGCTTGCTAATCACGCTGTCATCTGTGCCGCAGTACGCTGTGTGTGTACATGTGTGCTTTGCGTGTGCATGCCAGAACATGGTGGGTTAATTAAACATGGCGGTGCCATTGGCAAAGATGCTTCTGTGTGTGAGTCACACACTTGCATTTGATTAGTAGTCTTCAGCGGAAGGTGAGGTTCCTTGTCCTGTCAATTTTAAGTGAGCCGAGAGTTAACATAATTCCGCACATCTTGGTAATTAACACCCTTGAATGAGTCAATTGTGCACAGCTGACTAATAAAGTCAAGACCATTGGTCACATGACACACCCAGCTTGCCAGTTCCTTTGGCAGGAAATTTGGATGTAAGAAAATACAGGGTTGTGCACCAAAATGCCAAAGTTCTCCTGCATGCTTAAGATAGCAAAACTTGTACATAAAGTATGGCCATTTATAAACAGCAACAGATACTTTGAACCATTAGGGTCTGGTGAATCATCTTCAACTTTCTGAGGCTGAAGCAAAGCAGGGCTGGATCCTTGGATAAGAGGATACATGCAGCCTCCGGGTAAGAACAGAATATAATTAATATACTGTATTGTATAATGTTGAATCTAGGGACGCGGGTGGCGCTGTGGGTAAAACCTCAGTGCCTAGGACTTGCCGATCGCATGGTTGGCGGTTCGAATCCCCGCGGCGGGGTGCGCTCCCGTCGTTCGGTCCCAGCGCCTGCCAACCTAGCAGTTCGAAAGCACCCCCGGGTGCAAGTAGATAAATAGGGACCGCTTACCAGCGGGAAGGTAAACGGCGTTCCATGTGCTGCACTGGCTCGCCAGACGCAGCTTGTCATGCTGGCCACGTGACCCGGAAGTGTCTGCGGACAGCGCTGGCTCCCGGCCTTTAGAGTGAGATGAGCGCACAACCCTAGAGTCTGTCAAGACTGGCCTGTACGGGCAGGGGTACCTTTACCTTTTTATAATGTTGAATCTCTCAGAACAAGATGGGCCTATTTGAAATGTTGATTCAACATTCCCCCCCCCCCACTTTTTTTGCAGATAGACCTGGATTGAATTGTTAATTAATTGACTTGGAAGGTTACTAATATGTTTTGTGATGCATAATCATCTTATTACTGGGCTTTTATGTTTATGAGAGGTGATTTGGGCATGGTTTACTTTGGAAAGGTGGCATCTCTCTCTCCCCCCACCCCCCGCTAAATTATGATAATACTAAATAAACTGAAACAAAACTGTTAAAAGTGTTGCTCATGCAGCAAAGCAAACCTTGAAGCCTTAAGATTATCTCATTGTTGTGCTTTGCTCTGATGTTTATGAGAAGCGCTTTGGGCATTGCTTACCTTGGAAAGATGGCATCTAGAAAACTGAGGATGCTGATGAGAAATAAATGGAAATGAAAAAAAAGAAGCAGCTTGAATCCTTACGATTATTGCTAAAATTTATTACAATTTTATCCCACCCTTCCTCTAAGGTTTTCACCGCCCCATGTTATGCTCACAACAACCCAGGTAAGGTTTGTGAGATTGGGAGATAGTGACAGGCCCAAGGTAAGTTAGGGAGCTTCAGGACTGAGTGGGGATTTGAACCTGACTCGTCCTTCCCTGAGATCTGTAACACACTGGCCATCAGTTACATCAGAGGTGGGGAACCTCGGGCAGGTGGCCCTCCAGTTCTCGCCATCTGGCCCTCAGAACTCTCGCCAGGCCACACATCTCCCCAAACCTGCTTCACACCCCAAGTGTTTCCCCCCAAGGCTGGAATCTGTCGTTGAACCCTGACTATGCCTCTGGCTAGCCTGGATGGAAGATACAGAGAGGATGTGCAAAATGCTCAGAAAAGAGCCTTCTGTAGAAACTAGCATTCTTTGCTTTGGCTGCTTTGGCCTCTGGCCCTGTTTATCACTGCTATGTGGTCCTTGGAAGGGAGCCCAGAAGGGAACCCTTGAGCTGAAAAAGGTTCTGAGATACGAGAGGAGATATATCTCAAGGGCTGTCACATGGGGAAGAAGATTGTTTTCTCCTGCTGTGGAATGTAGGACTCATACCAATGGCTTCAAGTTACAAGAAAGGAGATTCTGATGAAGCATCTGGAATAACTTTCTGATGGAGCTGTTCAACAGTGGAACGGTCTCCCTTGGAAGGCTCTCCTTCCTTGGAGGTTTCCAAGCAGAGGTTGGATGGTCAACTGCCATGGATGCTTTAGTTGAGATTCCTGCATAGCAGGGGGTTGGACTAGATGACGCTTGCAGTTCCTTCCAACTCTACAATTCTATGATTCTACGAACCCTGATCAATATACAGCTATGGCAGGTGTGGTGGGGCTGAGTTATGGAGCTGAAGGTGTCACTGCAGCTTATCTGAAAGTCACCCCATTGAACATTAGTGGAACTTAAGTCTAAGTGTACTCAAGGTTATGTTGTTATCAGGAGAAATCCAGGTTTGCCATGGAGCAGACAGCCAACAGTGGGCTGCTGCTAAAACCTTCTGTTCATTGACATTCACACTTTGCATCTTTAAGTATACATTCCAAGTTAGGTGTGCACCTAGAAATGTGTAAGGAGGCCTTCAAACCACAGATAAAAGGGGTGTTGCAGGTACAGAGACGTTTTGTCTGATGACTACCTGGGAGAAGGAGAAAGATTTGCTGATTAAGCCTCCTAGGAACTCCCAGCCTTGGAATAATCGAAGGCACCAGCCTGGGGTCAGCTGTGAGATGCTAATTCTATGGGCATGCACACATAGCCAGTTCTAGTGTAGACAATTTGAGCACACATTCTTATGGGAAATAGTAGCATGAGCAAAATAAGGAGCAATCCCTTCCCATAGTTAAGTATATTCAGACATACTGTACTTTGTAAGGATCACTAATTAAGGAGTTGTATGGTTCACTCTCTCATCAGTGCCTCCAGAATGAGATTAAGAGAGTTTGGTACTGGCGTCAGAATCCTTGGATTCCTTCCTTGCCTTGCAAGACTAAGATAATGGAATTCCAGTGATGGTATGAAGCGTACTTTATAAGAGAATCTCCCTAGAGCAATATGGGGTCTGAATGTGCAAAACAACCACATGAAAACTAGGAGAGGCGAGAAGCACATTTACCTAATTACATCACAGCAAAACGTTCTTCATAATTATTAATTGGAGCCTTAAGTCTGAACCCAGAAAAATTTCACACGGGTGCTTCATAATTCTTCCTGCTCTTGGATTGCCCCAGTGCCTGAAGCCAAATATTTTATGTTGCCATTTGAATTAGATGGGTGGGATTGCGCTTTTCCCTTTCCTGCCCCCACACTTGCAAGGACATGCGCCGGTAAGTAATACCAGGAGCTGCAGAAATTGAGGCAGTGGGAACAAATGCACAGCACTGAACACACTGGCAAAGGTATTCTGAGACTTACAGTGCAAACTTAACCATGTCCACTCGGAAAGGAAACCCCTTTGAGTTAAATGGGATCTACTCTGACAGGGAAGTGTATATAATAGGACTGTAACCTGAGTCACCCCTTCATGGATCACTGCCTTGCCGTGGCGAAGGGGCTTGAATAACTCGGGTACGAAGCTGTGAACTATGCCGAGCAGGGCACCCAAGATGTACAGGTCATAGTGGAGAGTTTGACCAAACGTGATCCACCTGGAGGAGGAACCGGCAAGCCACTCCAGTATCCCTGCCAAGAAAACTCCATGGACAAAGACAACAGGCATATAAAAGTTATGACGCTGGAAGATGAGCCCCTCAGGTCGGAAGGCGTCCAACATGCTACTGAGGAAGAGCGGAGGACAAGTACAAGTAGATTCAGAGCTGATGAAATGGCTGGGCCAAAGCCGAAAGGACTCTCAGTTGCGGATATGCCTGGAAGCGAAAGGAAAGTCCAATGCTGTAAAGAAAAATATTGCATACCAAACTGTGGGAGGCAGTGGAAGACAGAAGTGCCTGGCGTGCTCTGGTCCATGGGGTCACGAAGAGTCGGACACGACTAAACGACTAAACAACAACAACAACCACCTGAGTCAATGTAAGATCTTTTAAAACATGCAAACGGTGAGAATGCAAACAGGAGTATGGATTGTTCTGCAACAAACCTTGACATTCCACACAGGCAATGGAAATAATATACAGCCTATTTTGAAACACATGGGGTTACGTTAGAAAGGATTAGGCTTACTAGTTATTTATCTCAAAACTAGTTGCGTTCAATGCTAATGCTGGGTTACACGTGGTACTGGATACAGAGGCGGCATGCAATGCAGTCCTGTAAGTGTCTACTCAGAAGTTTCACTGTGCTTAATGGAACCTTGTTGTTTAGTCATTTAGTTGTGGTTGGACAGTGTTCTCGAAGCTATGAACATGAGTTTGACCAAGCTGCGGGAGGCAGTGGAAGACAGGAGTGCCTGGCGTGCTCTGGTCCATGGGGTCACGAAGAGTCGGACATGACTAAATGACTAAACAATGGAACTTACTCCTGGGTAAAAGTGCATAGCGTTGCTTCACTAGATCATTAGAACACCCTTCCTGGATAAGGTCATAGGCTCATCGAATACAGTGGGTTGGAGACAACTGAAACCATCCTTGACCCTTGACCCTTGACCAGCCAAACTGGAATTGATGGGAACTAGAGTCCAACTTACCTAATCTAGTCTCCAGGAATGGCTAGTCAAATGTCCCCGAATCACTCACACATCTATCTGCAGCTGATCTTCCACAGTCTCTGATACCCTTAGATATATAGCTCTTTAGCTTGGAGGTTCCACTCTAAATCACTGAAATATTGTCTCCCCCATTTGTCTAATTCCTTTAAAATAAAATAAAAACTTTACACAGTGCCTTTTTTTAAACTGTTACTTTACACACATTATCGGCCTAAATCCATAACATAGGGCAGTATTATGTATAACCCCCCCACAGTGCTGCATTACCAGGGCAATCCTACACGTGTCTACTTGGAAGAAGGCCCTTTAAGTTCAACAGGACATATGCCCAGGTAAGTGCATGTAGAGGTTGCCACCTAATTCTTGCTTGAAATCTAGACCGATCCTAAATCCACGTTCTAAACCAGCCTTCTCCCCCGTGAATTAAGATCTTCCGCAGAGGACCTTCTCCAGATCTCTCACTATTGGAGGAGAGGTGGGTGGAGACTGGTAACCGAGGACAGAGTCTTCTCTGTGGTGGCGCTCCAAACTCCATGACAAAGTTCACTTTTTATCATTTTGGTGCTAAGTTAACCCCCTCCTGGGCCATTTAGCTTGGTACTTTGAATGCTGCTTTTTATCTGATTTTGCAGCTGCTGCTGTTACTCACAGATTTCTTGTTATTACATTTGTTTTTCATTTTACTGTTGTGTTTTTAATCTGTGCCATGGGTGTAGCCAAGGGGAGGGCAGGGAGGGGCAGCTGCCCCCCTAAATCAATAAAAATACATAGCAAACTGAGGTTCTGCCCCCCCCAGCAAAAGCCCCCCCCCCCAAAGCTGGCTACACCCATGATCTGTGCTATAAATCACTCCAAGAATTTCTGCAAATGTTTAGAGTAACAATCCTTTGTGTTCTTATCTGGGATTAAGTCCCATTTAATTCACTGGGGGTTGCTTCTATGTAAACATGGGGTTGTACCACACCTTACTCAGAGTAGACCCATTGAAATTAATGGGCATGGTTAACTTAGGTCCATTAATTTCAATGGCTCCACTGTGCATAGGACTTAACTGGATGCAACCTCTGCATAGGATTGTGCTATAGCTAAATAGTAATGTAACCTTATCCATGTCTACTCAGAAGTAAGCCCCATTTCAGTTCAATGGGACTTACTCTCAAGTAAGTGTGTGTAAATTGAACTGTAGCCTAAATATACTATCTAGCAGTCACAGCAAAATCAATTGGGGAATGAACTGAATATGTTAATTGTTAATTATGAAGAAGGCACACAGTCTAAATTAACATTACTTACCTATCATGCAGGTGGATAAACCTAAACAGGCCTGATCTTCAGCTACTCTGTTTAGGCAAAGAACGGGGCTTACTTACGAAGAAACCAACACTTCTGAGGACAGAGGTAATTACACCAAATTACTGCACTCATGCAGACAAACCCAATTCCCAGTGGCTATATATAGTTGTGTAGATGCGAAATGTGAATGTTTGTATTTTCATTAGGCAGCCATGTAATTTAAGATGATATGTCATGACACAAGCCAAAGGATTACAAAGTGATTTCTGAGGCTATGCCACACATAGAGGCAGCAGCCGTGACCACCGTGAAGGCATGATCTCATTCCTAAATACACGTTTCTCTGCCCTCAGCAATAGAGCACGAGCTTTAATTAATTCTTTTCCACTGGCAAATTGCACTCAGAATGTGTGCATTAGTTTATAATTCAGACTTCCACGCAGTAACTCAGTGTGTACCCTTCCTTTCCATAATGGATCACACAAGGTGGTTTTCTCCCTGAGCTTTTTGTACTTTTTAAGAAAAACAAATCCTGGCTCCAGCATTTTTCTTGATCTTAGACAAAAATCAAAGAGAACCACCTTTTACACCTAGGTTCTATTTTTAAAATGCCAGCTGTGTTTAGATGTAACAGAAAACCTTGGTGAAGCTTCACACCAAATGAAGTCAGTGTAATAAAATAAAACAAACCCAAATCCCATTTTAGAGTTATCAGAATAACCTTCCGTGAGCCTTGGGCTGGTGTGTTTCCCTCTGCAAGAAGGGGCAGAAGATTAACTGCAGTTTAGTCTGTTGTTCAGACCATAAACAGTGGTTAATCTTAACTACGGTTACTTGAAACAAGCAAGCTTCGTAAGCTGTGCTATGAATTTGGCCTGTTTGAACAGGTTAAACACAGTTCATCTGGGTATAGGCGACGTGGCAACCTGCGGTTAATCCAAAACTGAAGTGAAAGTTTCTGAACTCTCCTTGCAGATGTGCTGGAGGAGGACAAGTGCAATAACTCGTTCTTATTATGCTAAACTGTGGCTTAGCATTATGTCCAAACCAAGGCTGTTTAATGGGATTCCACGCAATTTTAAATACATCCCATGTATTCTCCCCCCCCTTCATTATCCTCACAAACATCCATATCCAAGTGGCAGCTCGCATTCCCCCCTTTTAATGTGGGTTTTCCTGATCCATGGATAATGCAACAAGGAAGAAAATCACATAAAAGCACATGTTGTCCAATTGTGGATGTATTAAAATGCATTATGTGGCGTTCTTTGGATGTGTGTGGTGATATTTTGGTGGGTGCCATTCTTCATCACACACCCTACTTCCATTGGCAAGGCCTGCTTAGTAGGCTCTCTCTCTCTCTCTCTCTCTCTCTGTGTGTGTGTGTGTGTCTGTCTGTCTGTGAACATGCTCAAAATGGACCTCAGGTTTCTGGAACTCAGGTTTCAGGAACTCAGGGATGCGAGTGGCGCTGTTGGTCAAACCACAGAGCCTAGGACTTGCTGATCAGAAGGTCGGTGGTTCGAATCCCCGTGACGGGGTGAGCTCCACGCAGTAACTCAGTGTGTACCCTTCCATTCCATAATGGATCACACAAGGTGCCAACCTAGCAGTTTGAAAGTTTGAAAGCACCTCAAAGTGCAAGTAGATAAATAGGTACCGCTCCGGCGGGAAGGTAAACGGCGTTTCTGTGCGCTGCTCTGGTTCGTCAGAAGCAGCTTAGTCCTGCTGGCCACATGACCCGGAAGCTGTACGCCGGCTCCCTCGGCCAATAAAGCGAGATGAGCACCGCAACCCCAGAGTCGGCCACGACTGGACCTAATGGTCAGGGGTCCCTTTACCTTTATTAACTGAGGAGAGGAGAAAACACCACACTGTGTGAATGCATCCTATTAAGCAGTGTCCTCTATGGGGAACACTGAGGCAGAGTTCATTTGAAAGCGTTAATGAGTGGACAAAAGTACTATATTTTAGGGGTGGGAAATGAACGATTTCCTATGCCCCACAAATAACTCAGAGATGCATTTGAAATAAAAGGGCACATTCTACTCATGTAAAAACACGCTGATTGCTGGACCGTCCGGGGGCCGGATTTAGAAGGCGATTGGGCCGGATCCGGCCCCTGGGCTTTAGTTTGCCTACCCATGGCCTGATCCAATGGCTGCAAGTTACAAAAAAGGAGATTCTGGCTAAACATCAGGAAGAACTTTCTGATGGTAAGAGATATTCAACAGTGAAACAGACTCCCTTGGGAGGCTGTGGACTCTCCTTCACGGGAGGTTTTTAAGCAGAAGTTGGAAGACCATCTGTCATGGAAGCTTTAGCTGAGATTCCTGAATTGCGGAGGTTTGGACTAGATGACACTTGGGGTCCCTTCCAACTATACAATTCTTTGATGAAAGCTAGAGTCCAGCAATATCTGGAGGGCCATAACTTCCCTATCTGTGGTACAAAACACAAGGACTGTGTACTAAATATAAATTGATTTGTTCATTGCTTTTTATGATACTGGTACTTGATATTTTGTGAGTTCTTCCTCTAAAACATTTCTCTCTTGCTCTCTCCCTTCGGAAAAGAGTTCCAGATAAAGAAGTGTTGTTCTTTTAAAGTTCATGGCTCTGCTAATGGATTGTCGGGAGAGCGGGGGGTTGGAGTTGTATTTTCTTTTCTTATTATCGTACATGATGCTGTTACATTGGTTTGAGAGTAAAATATTATACATTTATTTCAGAAATTGCCCTTGAGGACACGAGACAGCTCAAAACACACAAGTCTTTAGATTCTGATAATAAAAATTCCAGAGCACTTGCAGCCTTGTTTGTATTTTGGGTTGGTGGATTCCTGCTGCTGCGGTAATAGATCTTTCTTTCTTTCTTTCTCCCAACATTTATTGACCTAGAAAATGTGTCATTGGAGATGAATTTACTGTGTTTATTCATTTATTATATTGGAAGCCCACCTTTTAAAAATACATTATTTTTTCATTGAAAATAAAAGTGCCAGCATCAAACCATAGACATTCTGTGATTTTAAATATTATTTAAAATAATTTTAAATATATTGTCGACGATATGTTTAGGTGCAAATTTTGAAACAATTCAGATAAATTTAATAGAAATGCAATACATCTCACCATAGTGGGGGGGGGACTGTGTGAT
Organism: Podarcis raffonei; assembly: GCF_027172205.1. NCBI lineage: Eukaryota > Metazoa > Chordata > Lepidosauria > Squamata > Lacertidae > Podarcis > Podarcis raffonei. The sequence goes on along the minus strand of NC_070606.1, from coordinate 80,528,114 downwards.
CAAGTGACCTTTGTGCTTGCTTATTCTGCTGCCTAGCTGCTGCGTGTAGATGGTCAACTTCAAGGCCCCTTGTGGCTCTTCATCCTTAAGCCCGACTTGGACCAGGCAGCCCATCAAGCAGAAGCTTCCTTCAGCTTGAGGGCCATCATCTGTAAAGTAGGATAGTAGCTTCTCTATTGTGAAGCTGCAGTGGTGGTCCACAGACAGGGCAAAACACTGCCTCCTTCCCTACAGACCCTCTCTGATGCAGAGGTGGCCCTCTTGATGACTCCATCACCCTTCAAGGCTCAGTGGCGGCCCAGGAGAGGGCCTACTCTGTGATGGCCCCTAACCTGAGGAACTCTCTCCCCACAGAGATGCACCTGATGGCTGGTGACTTCACTCCACAGCTTTCTGCAAGTGCTGAAGGCACACTTCTTTACATCTTGGCTTTGACACTTGAGATGAAGAGAAGAAGAGTTTGGATTCGATATCCCGCTTTATCACTGCCTGAAGGAGTCTCAAAGCGGCTAACATTCTCCTTTCCCTTCCTCCCCCACTCTGTGAGGTGAGTGGGGCTGAGAGACTTCAAAGAAGTGTGATTAGCCCAAGGTCACCCAGCAGCTGCATGTGGAGGCGTTGAGACGTTTTGACTAAGAACCAGTACAGGGAAGTGGACAGAGGGTTTGGTACAAATCTCTGTTTACCCATAAGGCTCATGTTGGACCAGTTGCTTTCTCTCATCCTAACTTATCTCACGGGGTTGTTGTGAGAATCTTGGTGCTGGTGGTGGGGGGGATAAATCCTATATGTGTGATAAATGACAGATGGGCAACACTGAGTTTGTGGGATCTGCTCGGTGTTTTTACAAGAAGTTTGGCAATTAGCTGTACTGGAAAGATTGTCTCACAAACTTCAAGTAATGAGAGGTCAAAGAGAGACGGACAAGTTTTTGGCAGACTGGTTTTTGTTTATTGATTTTATAAATAGCCAGGAATCTGGTAGAACAGTTCCAACTGCATATGAAATGGTTTGGGTTTAAAAAAAAGGAAAAATAGGATCATTTTAAGAAGGGTTCGAGGAATTAAGAAAAATGAAATGTGGATCTAATTAATGGAGTCATTTGTTTTGATTATAGGTTATAAAAAAATGAATGCTGTAAGGGGAAAATTAGTGTTATATATTATAACAGATTGAATATTACATTACACAGAAGATTCTTAATCCTGCTTGTAGACTATATAGTGTTTTAAAGAAATGTAATATGAAGACTAAAAAAAACCTCTCCTAGTGGGGGAGGAGGGCTTAATTTATATTTATACTTTAATCAATATTACTTTCGTAATACAGTTTGCTAGGAAAAATATTTTTTAAAAAATGAATGTAGAAAAATTACAAGACTTCTGAGACCCCAGGACCTGGAGTCAGGTGCAAAAATGTGGCTGGTAGTGAGTGGGTATACTGTACAATTAGATTTAAGAAAAAGCGTGCCTCTGAGCACATGCTCAACCCAGGAATTCATTTTCGGTACCAGAACTTAATTAAAGAGTCCGGTCACACTAGAATCTACTTCCCACCACCAGCCAGGTTTTCTTCATATCAGCAGCCAAATTTAGAAGAGGGGAAAAACCCCTTTTTGTTGTGATGCAACCGGGAACCAGAAACCTTGCTGATCTACTTCAAACCACTCAGAAATCTACCAGTAGATCCTGATCTATCTTCTGCCAAACCCTGTGATGATGATGATGATGATAACGATAATAATAATAATTTCATTTATGAATTGGTTCTTACGAAGCATCTCAAAGTGATTTCATCGTACAATAAAAACATGTATAAAACAATTGTATATACATAAAAACAGATAAAACAATCACAAGTATTTAAAAAAATCCATTTCAAAACCAATACAGATACAGTGGTAAAGGTAAAGGTACCCCTGCCCGTACGGGCCAGTCTTGACAGACTCTAGGGTTGTGCGCTCATCTCACTCTAAAGGCCGGGAGCCAGCGCTGTCCGCAGACACTTCCGGGTCACGTGGCCAGTGTGACAAGCTGCATCTGGCGAGCCAGCGCAGCACACGGAACGCCGTTTACCTTCCCGCTGGTAAGCGCTCCCTATTTATCTACTTGCACCCAAAGGTGCTTTCGAACTGCTAGGTTGGCAGGCGCTGGGACCGAACGACGGGAGCGCACCCCGCCGCGGGGATTCGAACCGCCGACCATGCGATCAGCAAGTCCTAGGCGCTGAGGTTTTACCCACAGCGCCACCCGCGTCCCCCTAGATATAGTGGTACCTCGGGTTAAGTACTTAATTCGTTCTGGAGGTCCGTACTTAACCTGAAACTGTTCTTAACCTGAAGCACCACTTTAGATAATGGGGCCTCCTGCTGCCACCGCACCGCCTGAAGCGTATGTAACCTGAAGCGTATGTAACCCGAGGTACCACTGTACTGACTAAGAGAAAATAATCTCCTCTTAGAATGCTGTTGAAAGAGAGAAGTCTTCAGCAGATGCTGAACAACAGCAGATAAGGCAATTGTCTAACCTGTAACAGGAGGGACTAGTTCTAAAGGGTAGGTTCTGCCACTATAAAGGCCTGATTCTGACATTGTGTGGAAAGGACTTCCTGATGAGATGGAATCTGCAGGATGCCCTCTCTGGCAGAGCACAGTGATTGGTTGGGAATATAAAGGATGAGATGCTCTTTTAAGTATCTGAGCTCCCAAGCTGCACAGGGCATTGCAATTCTTTCAGCCAAGGTGATATTCTTTCCAACGAGTAGCCCAGCTGCCACTTTTTTTGCACCAGTGACATTTTCTGGGGCAACTTCAGCCCCACCTATATTCCCGATGAAGGCCATCTATCAAGATGACCAAAGCCGATTCAGTCCCAGGCTCAAACCAGTGAGTCTAGGGTGAGCCAAATCACCACTTCTTTCAAGCTGCAGGGTATCGGGGCGGGCGGGCGGGGGGAGCCTCTAGCCGGGGGGCCAACTACAGCCCATCGGGCCTCTTAATCTGCCCCGTGGAAATGTGCCCTGAATACCTCATGCCTTTGCACATTCTCTGAATGGTCGTAAGCACCACTTGTGTGTGGTAAACACAGCTATACTGTCTCTAAACACTACTTTAATTAACCTGGCTCGTAGGAATTTTTTTTTTTAATCGTCTATGAGCCGTTCAAGTTTGGGGGATATTGTGGGACCAGCGCCTTTGAAAGAACTTTGTTTTCTACCTTCTGGTTTCTTAACAGCTCAGAGAAAAATAACTCTGGAAGGTGAAGAGGCCCTTCTCTCATTAAGGCTGTGTTTATAAGCATACTTACTAAGGAGGACATTCCAATGAAATCAAGGCTGTGTCCAGCTGCATCACCCTCTGTAGTCAGCTGCCTGAAACTGAAGTGTGTTTGCATTTTCATTTTCTCAAACACAGATAGCTGAACTTTGAGACGACTAAAAGGAAAGGCTCTGAATGACTCAGGCTGTTGTGTGGTATAGATCTCGCTTGCAAGTCACCCGAGCCAGGTCCTCTTTCAGATAAAAGGCGCAGCAAAGCCCGGCCCCCGCTCTGCAAACCAGTTTGTACAGGAAGGCCACCGCCCCTTCTGAAACCTCGGTGTGACTGGGAAAGGGGGCTAAACACAGTTGTAAAGTTATTTCGAGAGATTAGTTATCGGAACTGGAGGAAAACTAGCCACAATGGCTGCCTGTTTTGCAAGAGAAAAAGGATGGGGCAGGAGCAGTGGTAGCGAGAGTCATTCCCTTGCCTCTAGGGTTGGTATTGGAAGGTAGCATCTGTGGGTCAAAAGGCCCTGGGAGGGCCTACAAGGAACAGGAGAAGCTGTTCACACCTGCCCTGTCCCTCTGGGCAGTGGTGAGGATTGGAAATCTGCATCACTGCCCAGAGGGGGAGAACAGGCTGCTTGCTGCTCTTGACGCTTGACAGCTGCCAGGTACAAGGAGCAGCTGTCACCTGCTCTCTCACTCCAGGAAACAGACTGGAGAAGGAGCTCAAAGTAGATGCCTCTAGCAGGGTCAAGGAAGGAGTCCTCCGCAAGTTGTATTGCCAAGACCTCCCCCTGTACTCACAGAGCCTGGGGTGGCTCTGCTTGCCTTCCTAGCTCAAGAAACATAGGTGGTAGCAACAGGGATGTTGCCTTTGTTCAATCCAGTGTTGCCGTTGTACAATTCAGCAGGGAGAAGGATGGGGACAAAACCAGAATTAGAGAGCTCCCCATTAGAATTGGCTCTGGTTCTATTTACCGCTGGCCTCCTTGCACCCTGTCCCAATGGAAACCGGACTCCACTGCCCAAAGGTATTGTAAATTCCTTTACTGGGAATGAAACTTGGCCTGAACAGGTGAAAACTAGAAACCCTAATCACTAGAGATAAAGATTCAAAAGCCCAACCCAAAATATGCCCTAGTTTGTAGAGCACAGAGGTAACCAGGAAGAGAAGTGGAAATCTTATGCACTCACACTAACTTGGGTGTAAGTCTCGCTTAACTCTGTGGTATTTCCTTCCAAGTCAATGTAGCATAGGTTGGGTTGCACACCTGATAATGCCAGTTGTCCCTCCTCTAGAGTCAAAACGATGAATTTATGAGTCAGAGAGTGACAGCACCTGGTGGAAAAAAAAATGTTTTGCTTTTCCTGACTTGTCTTTTACAGACTGGATGCATATCAGTTATGTAACTCGCTCGTATTTCTGCTGCAGGACAACAGAAAAGATTAGAAAAAGTTTGTGATTCCTGCGTCCCTACATTCTATTGCTAAATCTGATGCAGGAAAATGAAGCAGTAGTTATTGAGATTATCCAAATGGACTGTACCAGTTCAGAATATATACAGTAGATTATGCCCTTTGAGGAATGGTTAAAAAAGCTGGGAATAGCTAACCTGGGGAAGAGTAAGGCGAGATGTGATAGCAGTCTTCCAATATTTGAAGGGCTGGCATGTAGAACATGAAGAGGTTGCTTGAAGCGCTTTTAAAGCCATCCAAATTGGTGCCCATCTCATGGGAGCAAATTCCATGGTTTTCACTAAGCACTGTGTGGCGGAGTCCTTTTTTTGTCTGTCCTGAATCTATCAGCCTTCATCTTCAATGGATGACCCTGGGTTCTAGAAGTAGGAAAGAAGGACAAAAATGTATCCTTGTCCATTTTATCCACACCATGTATAATATTATGCAGCTTTCCTCTTATCAAGTGCAGCCACAACATAGGTTTGTACGTCACCATGATGGCATTGGCAGTTTTGTTTTCTATTCCTCCCTAGTGATCCCTAGCAACTGCTCCATACTGGGTCAACATCTTCACCAAGCTGCCCACTGCGACCCCAAGGTCTTTTTCCTGGTAAGTCACTGCCAGTTGAGACGCCAGGAGCATATAAGTGAAAATTGGACTTTCTGTCTCAATGTGCATCACTTTTCACTTGCTTGCATTGAACCTCACTTGCTTCCTTTTTACTGCCCATTCAGCCACTTTGGAAATATCCTTTTGGAGCTCTTCACAATCACTTTTTGTTTTCACCACCCTGAAATAATTTAGTATCATCAGAAAACTTGGCTTCCTCACCCCTAACTCTAGATCATTTATGGGCAAGTTATGGTCCCAATACCGATCCTTGCTCTCTGTGTTTCTGAGGGCAGGACTAGAACCAAGGTATGGACATTGCAGGGAAGCAGAGACACTGGAAGAAACCTGATGGGGAGAGCTTTTTGACCGTGGAACCGACTGCATTGGGGAACCATGGGCTCTGCTTTCCCAAAGGTATTGAAATAGAGGTTGGATGGCCACTTGCCAAAGATGCTGTAGTTGCATCCTGCATTGGTCAGGAGGCTGGAGTTAATGATCTCTAGGTTCGCTTCCCATTCTTGTGATTCTGCAGTGTTTATGAGTGCTCCTCTACCCCATACAAGTAGAAGACGTACACAACAGGGAGCGAGTTGGGCTAGACCCTCTCTCTGTGGTTTACTTCTTCCTTTTACTTCCCTCTCCTGCAGCCATAACTGGTACCGTGGATTCTACCATTTCATAATTCTACCACCTTGTTCTACTGGGGACTAGAAGATTCCAACTATTTGCTATGCCATGGGGACACTTCATGAAGGTAGACACAGGGGTATTTGTTATTCTTTATTCTTGTAGGCTACTCCGTCCCAAACATTAGGGGTAACAATGGCTCAGTCCAGATGTGAAACTGCATCACCTCTTAACCCTGGGAGAGATTCAAAGCATTCCATTTACTTGTCATAAGCAAAGGAAGAATAAAACAACATTGGCATTTGACAGAGTAGTCAGGGTCCTCTCACTCCTAGATGTCCTGTAAACAACAGAATTAATGGCTCAACATAATATTTGGCTTATTTATTTTAGGGGGAAAGTTTACACCCCACCCTTCCAATGCTCTTACACCGCTCAAGGCGGCTTGCAACAATAAAAAAAAACCCCACAACTGCAGCGGGTTAGACTAGATAACCCTCAACTGCACAAAAAAAGAAATTGACTTTCTAAAACTTTATAACACAGGAAAATAAACTACCCCAGCTTGCCTGGGCATGACGCTACTGCTGCTTTCGAAAAATTTCAGTTTCAAGTGTATATAGCATTGTTCATTGTGTATATCTCACATTTCCTCCAAGGAGCTCAAGGTGGTGTAAATGGTTCTCACCCTCTCAATTTTATTCCCACAACAACCCTGCGAGATAGGCCAGGCTGAGAGACTGAGTGGCTGGCCCAAGGTCACCCAGAGAGTTGGGATTTGGACTCTGGTCTCTTAGGTCCTAGTCTGACACTCTAACCACAACTACTTGCTTAGTCATTGTTTGCCACCTCTACAGCTTCCTAGGCTTCTTGGTGGAGTCATGATACTGAAACTGCCGTGTTTAGCCTTTTCCAGTTAAGCAGCCAGGACATGAAGTATGGCCTCTTGGGCTCTCCTTATCGATAGTGCAAACTTTAGCTGTGAAACTTTCTCGCCCAAGCCAAAAGTCAAGAATATTGCTACCCTATTTTTATCTTTTTATGGGCTTCCCTAAGGATAACTCCTCACCCTCACGCTGGCCTCAAAGGAGTTCCTGCAGTTCCTTTGTTCTCTTCCAATTCCATGGAATCCCCCCCCCCCCCAGATTAGCCCTCCAGCTCCCCCCCACTGATGTCACACTGTGCTCTGATCACTCTCCATCTCCCTGGAAACCCCCAGCTGAGACAAAGGACCTTTTGGCATGATAATTCAAAGCATGTCCCATCCCATTTTTAGTGTTTTAAGAGTTGCAAAGTCCCTTTTTCCAAGCATAAATAACAAAGCAATTATCAATCACACATGCACATGATGTGCGGAGCAGGACGGATGCCCTTCAGTTTGCAAATTAGGCAGATTAGTGTTAAATTGTGAAATGAACAGGTCTGTCCCAAATCTCCCCTCTTTCTCTTAAACGGGGACTTTATATCACCCAGGGGTTGCTCAGACCAGGGTTTAGTCTAACATGAAACAAGATGCATTTTTTACATTGTCAAAAAAATTCTATGTGTTAGTGTGGTTGGGCATATGTTATTTAACAAGGAGGTAGGTCGTTTCTGAAAAAGAAACAGATGAGAAAAGAGAATTAGGAAATAAAGATGAATATTGGTTCCTTACAAATCTCCATAACCTTACATTAATAGTTTATTATGGGACTATGAGAATAGTGTGTTAATTGACTAGTCAAAGGCATTCACTGAATCACACTGACCTCTACTTAAACAGTATGTAGCTATACAATTGTTTACATACAGAAGACCACGCAGTTGTGCCACGGTGATTCCTCACACATTACGCTGAGCATGTTAACTTTTCTTTTGTTTCAGGATGGGGGCCCTCAGCTTCAGTCATGCTTTGGGAAGGAAGGAAGTCTCGGCACCCAACTATAGGTTAAGAATGGGAGATAATCTCTTCCCCCAAATAAAGGGAGGGGCACATCCCCTTACTTCTCCATTCATTTAAGTTCTTCCTTTAAGTTACAAAAAGTTCAGGGATGGCCAAGGGGCTGTTTGCTTATGCAGAAGAGGAAAAAACTTAGAATAAACCCTGGTTCAGACCCTGCTTTAATGTGTGTCTATGATTGGCATGTTAGCTTCCACACATTTTGTTTCGATAGTCATTGCTGTTACTGTTCACAGTGGTGGGCAAACTGGACAGAATGTGGCCTGTTTTTATCAACCTCTTCTCCTTCCTCTGATACCCTTTTCTGTTCTTGGCATGCACACAGGGATTGCTGTATCTGTGAATGCACACCTATATTATTATTCAAAATACACCTTTATTATTATTCAAAACCCACAATTCTTCCCTTGGGGGTTCCTCAGCTGGTTTCTCCCACCATTCATCTGCGTCCAGCCAGTCCATTACACTTAGCTGGTCCATCTGCACTATGCTGACCTTAATGTTGTCTTGCCCTCTTGGTAAAACCCACCTGCCAGGAAGCTAACGTACCAGCTCCACTCAACCACAAGAACCATTTCTGTCTGATAATGAGACACTGGTGGTGTCTGTGGATGTATAACAGGTTATTTTTACTTATTAAATTGTCCGCAAAGCGAGTAAATCTGGATTAAATGAAGAAAAAAGTATGGGCAATTTGATGATGACGACAATGTAATGTGGACGATGTGAAAAGCATCTGAGCACGAACAGTACGTGTTCCACAACAAGTTCCCATCTGAAATCCCACATGTAGTATCATTCATAATATCCAAAGTTCCTGCTACATTTGTAGAGACACATTTTGCACAGTAAAAGGTACAAAACAGGGTGGTTTTGAATTAAGGTAAGCAAAGTGCATTATCTTCACATGGGAACCCAAATCTAGGAGGGAAAACACCGCAAGGAAGATCATTTACAACAAATGAGGAACTAAAACTTATTGGTTGAGCGGCTCAAGAAAGACTTGCAAATTGGACTTGATATAAAGCTTTTACAAAGCAAAAATAAATCACTTTAGAGCTGCGAAGGAACATATGAAGCAAAAGCAGGAACTACAATGTGTGAACTGGAAATTATTCCTCATGTAGTTATACAAAGGGCAGGCTTGTTTTTTCTGCCCTACTTCTTTGTTGGTTGGCATCCGTCTGTCTCAGGTGAGGTGTCAAACAGTTGGAAGGTTGCAGCGCTGCCACTGTGGCTGTACAGACCAATGCGGGAGAGACATGTTTTGCTGCAGCTGGGGCAGATGAAGATGTTTGGTTGTGCAATGCAATATTTATTTGTACAAATCAACATTTCAAGGAGGAAACAGGTTAATTCCTCATGCTGGCCAGGATTCCAGAACTCTCACGTTTCCTGTAACTGGGTATGTTCCATGCAACACGGGAAATGCTAAGCTTTTACAGGGTATTAGTGGCTATTTCCCTCGCTTTGCAAACTCCTAGATAATTATGGGAAGGTATGGCTGTGAAGCTGGCTGGATCCCCTCTCTGAAGCTATTTTTTAGCATACCAGTTAATCCAGACCTTACAGTTGCGTCTTCTGCTGGCAACCTCTATCCAATGCATGCTTACTCTGAAGCAAATAATAGTGTTCAGTGAGGCCAACCATCAGAAAAGTGTTTACAGAATCGAGGCCTTACAGCAGAATCCTATATGTGTCTACTCAGAAGGAAGTCCTGTTGTTTGCAGTGGGGCTTATTCCCAGGTTGAGTAGGCACATAGGATTGCAACTGTAACATTCTTAAAAAACTAATTCTGTAAGGAAGATCTAAAATGTGTGTGTTTGTGTGTATGTGTGTATTTTACAACACTTTTATCTGTCCAGCTTTGACATGAATGCACCAGTAACTAGGGAAGCTATATAAATTCTTAGGGTAAAGGAATGTTAACAATGCAGACATCAAACAATTAGATCTATCAGTATTTGAAATTGGTGAGAGGAGGAGCTGTGTTTGCTCAGCTTCTTTGAAGGGAACATCAACTTCAACAGCGAAGTTGTTACATTTATATGCAAAAGTCATGTATAATTTGATCAGGGGAAAATGCATTTCTTCACCCTCCAACTGCCTTATCACTCACCATTATTCTCCCTTCTCAACTCCCCATTTCCCTGCTCCACTTCCCACCTCTCCTCCCACTCCAAAAACAATGAACTAAACACTGCAGCTTTGCATTCTGGGTAAGGGGCTGGTTTGAGATAAGGAGACCAGTCTCTGCTCCTGGGTAAAGAGACAAGTGTTGAAAACACGCTGCCTGGCTTTCAATTCCAGCTTGAAGGTTTCCCACAGGTACCTGGTCAGCCACTTTGAAAACAAGATGCTGGACTAGACAGGACATTACCTGATCCAGCAAGTTCCTCTTATGTTCTTAAGACACTATTGCAAAGTTTATGAGCAGGTTCTGGAATTTCCCTACCTTTAGATGCGTTTCTTGAAATGCCTCTTGGATCTGTCATGTCAATGCTCCAGATTGCCATCTTCCCAGTCGTTGCTTACACAATGGCAACCAAGTGATGAGATTATTGACTACTGTACTGAGAGCCACATAAGGAAAAAGAAAGCAAAATTGCTAGTATAATTGAAGTTGTACTTGTAGCTCTGGCCCCATCTGGTGACATAAATGTGAACTTGCTGCGTCTTGAAAAAAATAACCTTTGTGAAAAAACCAGAAGCCTTCTTGTTAGGTATTTTAGGACAAAGAAAAATCGGACATTATTTATGTACGCTACTACAGCAGCAAGCATTCTAATAGCACAAAATTGGAAGACTGGAGAAATACTATCTAAAGAACAATGGCAAGAAAAATTGATGAACTATGCAGAATTGGCAAAGCTAACGGATAAATTGCGTGAAAAGGACAATAGCAATTGGAAAAGAATGGGAACCTTTTACAACATACTTGCAGAAACAAAACAAAAAAACATGGACTCGTTGGCAGGATTTAAATAAACATTTACAACTTTATTTACAGAGCAGAAGAAATATAATTAGTGATAACAGAACATTATGTATAAACAGCAGAATGTAACATTTGGTGTAAGAAACCAGAAATGGAAGTTGGGGGAAGTCAACAGGGAGGGGGAAACTAGAAAATGGATGTTAAATGATGATATTGAATATTTGTTATGAAAATCAGTAACAATTATTATAAAAAAGAAAAGAAAAAGTGGGACTAATCTAGAGATGCCTCCACTCGACAGGGTGACAGCATAATGACCCACCGATGGACCCCAGAAATGTCACAGGTGTGGCAAGCATTCTTTCTATGTAAATAAACTTGTACTCAGAAACTATGACAGCGATAGTTAAATACCCTATACAGTAATTTTGGTTGTTGTTGCTCTGCTTAGTAACTACTCAGGTTTATTTATTTATATATACAAATTTGTATCTCCACTTTTTCTGGTGCCTGCACACCATTCAGGCTGGCTAACAATTAAAACCAACCTCTACACACACACACACACACACAGAGAGAGAGAGAGAGAGAGAGAGAGAGAGAGAGAGAGAGAGAGAAAGAAATGAAGCAGATTAAAACAAAAGCCTTGGTCAAAAACTTACCTGTCAACCACCTGCCTAAACTGCAAGATTCTTGCCCTGCAGTAAAACATCATAATGGATGGAGCCAATCAAGCTTCTTGGGATGAAGAGTTCCAGAATTTAGGTGTGGCCAAAGAAATTTCCCTTTTCTTTTTGGGCCTGAGGTATGGGATTGAGGCATTTTTTTTGGCTCTTGGATCCCTGCAGAACAGACTGGCCTCCAATACAGAGGTTGACAATCTTTACTTTCAGTAACAACGCCAAAGAAATTTGTGTTACCAACACTGCTTTTGTAATTAAGCTTTAAAGTAACCCTCAAGAGTTCACACTTTTTGCATTTCATTTCATATATGGACTCTGATTCATGAACGCTTCCGCGTATCCTATGATTGCAAGGTTCACTCAGAAGCCTTATAGGTGAGACACTTTGTCAAAAGCTTTTTGACAATCCACGAATACACTTACCAGACCTCAAGAAGCATTGTCTAAAGTGTTTTGCAACCCATCTAGTTTTTATGATGTTTTCACTGCTGCTGTTTGTTTGCTTTATTGCTGGCTTGTCTTTGCTGGTTCGATGATATTGACTTATTAATTGCTTATGGCTTCCTTGAACTATGAGAAAAGGGTAGCATACAAATATTTTAAACAAATAATCCATCACCCTCAGCGTCTTGGTCAGGTGCGCTATAATTTACTCTGATCACTAAATTACTTTTGAGGCCTGGTATTTATGTAGAGGTAATTCTGTAGAGAAGACTGCTGCTCCTTTTTCTTTTTTGGTTTTTGTCTGCCCAGGGTTTCTATCCAGGGAAAACTGTAGCCACTCCAACTTACCTTTATTTGGCTTGGAGAAATTAGCATATGCCTTTACATTGTGACCTTCTCCTACATGGCACACTACATTCCTTTGAAATCTTTGACTGGCAATCATTTATGTACAATCACTCATTGCCATATTCCACCTGTCCCACTGATCACAAACCCATCTCCCTATATTCCTAATGCTCAAATCACTGACTACCACAAACTACTAGACCCTTACCACATATCACTGGTGAGAGGGTATCAGTTGGTTGCCAAGCAATGGGCCTCTTCTAAAGGATCATTTCCCTCTTCATCAAAACGACACTCTTCTTCCCCCTACACCCTAATTTCCGTGACGGCAGAATAGCAGTTAACCTGGAAGTGGGGAAACACCACCACATCTAAGATACAGAGAAGTCTCCATAACACAAGAAGTCAGTGAATGAAATGAAACAATGAAGTTCTACATCTGTGGTCAAAGGTCGTGAAAACTAGTTGCTCATGCCTAGCTTGTGGGCTTCCCATAGGTGCCTGGTTGGCCACAGTGAGAACAGGATGTTGGACCAGATGGGCTATTAGCCTGATTCAGCAGGTTCTTCACATGTTCTTAATGTGGGAAGATTCAGAACAACAACAACAAAGCACCCCTTGGCTACTCCCAAATCCACTCAATGAACAATGAATTTTGCTACCATGTTCTACCTCCACGGCTGGAGGCTGTATGCCTCTGAATACCAGCTGCTGGGTATCACAGGTGAGCAAAGTGCTGCTGCACTCAAGTTCTTCTTGTATACTTCTGAGTGGCATCTTTCTTAGCCATTGTCAGAACAGGATGCTGGACTGTATCGGCCTTGGCTGCAACTAGCAGGGCTTTTCTTACGTCCTCGTGGCCTGGTTTACATACCTTTCTGCCTCTCTCAGCATTTGCAGGCTGGCTACCTTGGCTTCAAGGGAACAAACGGATTCCAATAGGCAGGAGCTCCTTGTATTCAGAACACACCTATGATTTCTACCCTGTGTGCAGAGTGTTATTCATGTGATAGTACGGGTGAAACACTTATCTCATGACCTTTCAGCTGAGTGTCTGCAAGGCTTGGTTTTGTTTCTGTTGTTGTATTTTTTAAAAAAGCTTACATTTTTACTAGAAGATCTGCACCCTGCTTACGTGCATAGGAGGCAAGTGAGCCGGGTTGCCCTAGCTCAGGTCCTAGATGTGCCCAGATATTCAGCTTGACCAAGTACTTTCTGTGAGGCTTTGTGAGCTGAGGCTCCTGCACATTGAACTATCTCCCTCACAAGCTAGCCCTAAATTTGTGCTGCAGGCACTGACGGAGGAAGAGGCATGCGGGGGGAGCGCACCGCCCCCCGCCAGCGCGATCCCAGCAGGGTTCCATCTCGGCTGCCCGCCCCCCACCCATGCTGGGCACCCTGCCTGCTCTCCACCCCCCAGTGCCGAAGCATGAAGCTCCGCCACTGGCTGCAGGCAGCAAGATTTCAAGGTCCTAGTTACATGGGAGAATGCACCCTCCATGAACGGTGACTAAAGGGAGATTAGGTCACTCGAGCCCTTCAGTGAATGCGTCTGAGGTACCCTAAGCTTGGCTAAATCAACAGCTCCAGCAGTTGCTATGAGGACCTGTCTTCAGTGAGAATCTTTCTATCACTTTTAAGATCAGCAAAGGATGCCTTATTGAAGGTACCATCAGAGCATCAATGTTCCATGACTGAACAGCAAGGGAACATGAAGAAGTGGGTGTCTCACAGTTGCAGAACGTGCTTCTCTTGAAGCTAGTTCAATAATTCTTTTATGAACAAATTTGTGATGTCAAAGGCAGCTTTGGATATCTTTCAGAGCAGTTCACTGTTATCATACAGACAAGTGAAGTAGTCACCTCGTGTACAGAACACAGCGATTTTCAGAAACACTGTAGTTTTACAAATTTTGCCCCCAATAAATAAGCCCCAAAAGAAGTTAAATAAAAACCAACTCAAGACAAACACATTCTGAACTCTTGAAACCATTGTAACTGTTATTGGTTATGAGAGTTCTAGCTTCATATTAATTAGTTCACTGAAATGCGTGCTCTCTATCCATTGGCCTATCTGTTTAAGCAATGCTTATGAACAGGTTGAAAATTAAACAAATTATTAGCCAAGATGGCCTCTGTTAAAAATGGGATCCCATGCTATGGGTGGTAAGCCTTTGAGGGAAGGGAACAGCCAACTGATCACATCTGTTGTGTAGGACAGCAGGACACATGTGTAGCCAATATGGTGCCCTCCATATATTTTTGGACTACAACTCCCATCAGCCCCAGCCAGGGAGGAGAGGAGTTGTAGTCAAGCAAAATGGTGAGGACCCCATGTTGGCTAATGACAGCACAATACACTCACATATTATCCAACACTGAATGGATGAATGTTTGGGCATGAGACAGTGTGCTCACATAGGAAGATATTGCATACACAAAAACATATCCTCAAAGTAGGCTACGTACCAGTCCTCCATACTGGGGAAATCCCATGTCAGATCTGCATTTCCCTCTCCTGTAAATCCATACACATATACCACCAATATTTTAATGGTTACAAGTTAAGGCCCCAATTAAGGATACAACCATATCAAGGATTATTATTTTGTCTTATGAATTCTATACCATCCAGGAAGGCTTTAAGATCTCATATGAAGTACGTGATGCAGCCCTGCCTGTCCCTTTTGTGAGGAGCACATTAATCTTCTGACACAGCTAAAAACGTATCAGAGACACAAGCTGAACCGTGATCTGATTACGTTTTCTAAACACGTTGCAGCCTTTGGACTCTTGTGGGGATTCGTCGTGAGTCACGAGACACTTGAAGCATTGTTCCCCACTCAGCGACTCTCCATGGCCCCAGCGACAAGAATTTCATCAGGTTGCAGATAAAATCTTATTGTGTGTATCAGATCAGAGAGTGCATCTGAATATCCCTGCTGTCATTGAACCAATCCTGTTACGAATTCCTTTGTTTAAACTGGGGAACCCCTCCCATACCAACAGGCCTAAGGCATTTACAAGACAAACAATAGAAACCTAAAACCTTAAAGCAGCTCAAGTCAACATGACTTGCAGCCTGACATTGTGACTGTTGTTGGCATACGAGAAGGGAGGAAACATTGATCAGGCTTTGTCCCCAGCAACTAATAGTTTGGAAAACAGATGCAAAGCATCAAACTGGGGCATCAAAAATTGTAAATACAATAGGGTATCTGCCCATATTACCTAACTAGAAACAAGGCCTGGTTGAATTTCACACTAAACCTTGGCTTGTGATGATAGGAATGAGTTTCAGCAAGCCTAAGGCTGCTTTCTCCCCTTGCTTCCTCCAGTGACCATGAGGAGGAAAATGGAAGTTTCTGCTTCTGTTTTTCCATTCACTGTAGTTTACCATTCTGTCTGAATCCTAAACTGTAGTTAATCTTAAGAGTTTGTTGGAACAAGTCAGCTTCAAAGCCAAGTTTTGAAGTCCGCTTGTTTCAAGCATGAAGAAAAAAGGAGCTCCAGATGCCAGAAATCTACTTTATTGCTCGTTTCTCTCTGGTCGGGGACAGAGGGTGGCGCTTGGGGGGGAATTGTCATCGCGCCACTCCTTGGTGTGTGGAGTGCCTCAGGGTGCGATACTCTCCCCGATGCTTTTCAACATCTTTATGTGCCCCCTCGCCCAGCTTGTCTGGAGTTTTGGGCTGGGTTGCCATCAGTATGCCGATGACACCCAACTCTATCTGTTGATGGATGGCCATCCTGACTCGGCCCCAGACACACTGACCAGATGTTTGGAAGCTGTGGCTGGATGGTTACGTGGGAGCCGGTTGAAGTTAAATCCTTCGAAGACAGAAGTCCTCTGGCTGGGACGGGACGATATGGGATTGAGGGGGCAACTCCCATCTCTTGCGGGGGTGCAATTAGTGCCAGCACCGTCCGTTAAGAGTTTGGGTGTAATCTTCGATACCTCCCTCTCTATGGAGGCGCAGATTACAGCTATAACAAAGGTGGCATTTTTTCATCTCCGCCAAGCTAAGCAGTTGGCCCCTTATCTCTCTCGCCCTGACCTAGCCACTGTGATCCATGCGACGGTCACCTCCAGACTGGATTATTGTAACTCGCTCTACGTGGGGCTGCCCTTGAGACTGACCCAGAAACTCCAGCGGGTGCAGAATGCCGCGGCGAGACTTCGCTGCGAGACCACATTCATCCGGTACTATACCAGCTGCACTGGCTCCCGGTGGAGTACAGGATCAGGATTAAGGTGCTGGTTTTAACCTTTAAAGCCCTATATGGCCTAGGACCCTCGTACCTACGGGACCGCCTCTCCTGGTATGCCCCACAGAGAAACCTACGGTCTGCAAATAAAAACATCCTGAAGGTCCCAGGCCTCAGAGAGGTTAGGCTGGCCTCAACTAGAGCCAGGGCCTTCTCGGCTGCGGCTCCAATCTGGTGGAACGCTCTGTCACAAGAGACTAGGGCCCTGCGGGACCTGACATCTTTCCGCAGGGCCTGCAAGACAGAGTTGTTCCACCAGGCCTTTGGTCAGGGCACAGCCTGACTCCCTCCTCTGGCAACCTGCACAGAATTTTGCTTAATGGTTGCCATCAACTTGATTTTAATTAATTTTTATAATGAAATATTTTTAGAATGTTGGATTATTTGATTGTTTGATTATTTGATTGTTGTTAGCCGCCCTGAGCCCGGCTTCGGCTGGGGAGGGCGGGATATAAATAAAATTTATTAATTATTATTATTATTAAATTTATTCTCTAAGAGTACATTTTAAGAAACAGTGCTCACTTTCAAGGTATACTGCTGTTTAACTGCATACTAAATCCAAGCACTCCCAGATGTACACAGATTGGCTGGGGAAACCCAGCAAGATGAGCGGGGTATAAATAATAAAATTTATTATTATTTATTATTATTAGTATTATTCACAGCTGTACTATCATGTGTTAATGCTTCTCAACAACACTATTTACATAGAGCTAATTAACTCTGTTTTTAAATATCTATCTAAATTTATGTCCCAAGAATATTTAAGTATGAACACATAACTGTTTCCAGAAGTTAGGACAGTGTATTTCATGCCTACAAAGATTATATTGCATAAGCCTTTGGGAATAACTACAGGTCCTTCTTCCCACATTTAAAACTTATTCACCAATCACTAAATATAGCTATCACTTCTGATTCCTTGTTTGGAACGAGATTTACCCTTAGCTGACTGCCACAAATTTTTGGAGCAGTCAATTTCCATGTGAAACAGAACTGCCGTAGGCTGTGTGTTGTTTGCAACCACAAAAAATCACCCTGGAACTAAGATTTAGACAAGGGAGGCTTCCAGAGAACACTTAGGTAAAGCAGGCTTAACAGCTGATTCATTCTATGGAGGCTTTTTTCAAGTAAGAACCACCTATTTGAGAAGAGAAAAAATGAATTTTTGGGCTGATAAGCAAGTTATTAGGCAGTCTTCTAAAAGTTGGAGAAGCTCCACAGTGGCAGTTATTTACCTTTGGCCGCTAGGTGCTTGGTTGAGCTCTCTCCCCCCCCCCCCCAATATCTCAGACTCCTTTTATGGAGGCTGCATATTGCTGTGGACTACAAGTCTGATTTTACTCTGAGGCTGTGCAAGGCCAGGAAGGCTCCCAAAGTCAGGTTTTGTACCTCTGCTACTTTACAGTAACACCATTGCATGCCAATAATTGGCTCTTTAGCCAAAAAAGGCTCCCACAGCAATTTACATAATGGAAGCTAGCATACTAAATACCAAAAATACAGTGGTACCTCGCAAGACGAATGCCTCGCAAGACAGAAAACTCGCAAGAAGAAAGCCCATAGGGAAATCTCCGGGGACCTCTTTTAAAATACTGGCGGTTGGGAGCAAAGACTTTCGCCCACCGCCGGCCTTCAGAAGAGGTCCTGGACCTCTTCTGAAGGCCGGCGGGGGGCAAAAGTCTTTGCTCCCCCCTGCCTGCCTTCCCAGGACAGCGGAGACTTCTCCGCTGTCCCGGGGCGATCTTAAAATGCTGGCGGGTGGCAGCGAAACCTTCGCTGCCGACCCCCAGCATTTTAAAAGCCCCTGGGACAGCGGAGACTTCTCCGCTGTCCCAGGCGATCTTAAAATGCTGGCGGGCGGCAGCGAAGCCTTCGCTGCTGACCCCCAGCTTTTTAAAAGCCCCCGGGACAGCAGAGGCTTCGCTGCCGCCCGCCAGCATTTTAAAATCGCCCTGGGACAGCGGAGAAGTCTCCGCTGTCCCGGGGGCTTTTAAAATGCTGGCGGTCGGCAGCAAAGCCCTCCTGTCCCCGGAGCTTGCGGGGCGGGAGGTGGGGAGAAGGGCTTTTCTTCCCACCGCCAGCCTTCAGAACAGCCTTCTGAAGGCTGGTGGTGGGAAGAAAAGCCCTTGTCCCCCCCCCCAGCCTTCAGAAGAGGTCGGTGGACAGACTGTCCCTGGACCTGGTCTGAAGGCGGTTTCCATAGGAACGCATTGATTGATTTTCAATGCATTCCTATGGGAAACCGTGCTTTGCAAGACAAAAAACTCGCAAGAAGAAAAAACTCGCGGAACGAATTAATTTCGTCTTGCGAGGTACCACTGTATAATATTTGGGCAAAAGTCTGGCAAATATTTAAGCATTCAAAATTGACATACAAAATTAGACATACAAATACACAAAATTGTTATTAGATCAATTAATCTTAACATCCACATTCCTTTTCATGCGTGTTGAATGAAATGCTACAGCATCATCTAATGGGCAAATGTCTTATAGGTAGCAATCTTATACCCATTTATCCGGCAGTATGCACTATTGAACTCAATAGGATTTACATTTAAAAAATGGATTGATTGTATTTCTAAAAGGTATTACTCAAACAATGAAAGAGGCTTTGGGATTTCCCACCCTTTAGTTTTTACATTTTAGTGCCAAAATATCACGTCTATGCATAAAAAAATGGGTGGTCAGTCTTCCTGTGGGCAATAATTCCTCACTAAAAAGGAGTAGTGGTACTGTTGTTCACCACCTTAAGCAACAACTAATCATTAATTTCAGCCATGACAGCACTGTGCTTTCAGTGCTATGGGAACTGATATCAAAACAAGAGTACAACTGTCAATGGCTCCTCACAATGGCTCTACATGTCTTACTCAGATGTAAGCCCTATTGAGTTCAATAGGGAATACTCCCAGATAAGTAGCAACCTAATATTGCGAGCTAACCCTGTACAGTTACTTTAAAACACTCATTTTATTTATTCACCACCCACACTGCACCCTTGCACAGATCACACTGATCCCCATGGGCAAAGAGGAGTGGAAGAACCATAGATACAGGATAGCTGGAAAAGTCTGCCCATGATACACTGGAATATCCTGAACACTAAACAAGTGCAAAAGAATATCCTGAACAGTCTACGCCATTTTTTTACATGAAAACCTCTGTTTCAGCCTCCCTATATTCCCAGACTTTTAAAGCGAGGCACTGAAAAGCATTGGCTTTTGGGGGGGGGGGAAATGCACAGCTCGTTGTGGAAAACTTGAGACAGGGCAGCTTAATTTCTCAAGCAATCTCAACAATTCAAGACTTCTACCCTCTTAGTAGACCCCTAGCCATCTTTTAACATATAACTTTTTTTACTAATTGCTGTCAGTACAGACAGAAGCAGAACAGGAGGAGCGTATGGAAATAAATAAAAGCCAACTTCTGACCACGTTACAAAAATCACCGCTCCGTTTTCAAAAGCAAATCTAAAACATCAATTTATTTATGCTCTAAAACGGGGGTCGTATTAAACTTCTTCGTAAAGCTGCAAAACTACCACTAAAAAAATAAAATAAAATAAAAAAGATACCTACACGCACGACTTAAGCAGTATTCAGAGTGGGAAACCAAGAGGTCGCTACCCTATATAACAAATGCACCGTTTATTCTGCAGCTGAGCCAAAACTGAATGGGCTTCAATGCACTCTGTAAGCCACGCCCCCTCCTCTTTTTAATCCCAGCTGCAGAGAAGAGCCAATAAGACTCTGCCCACAAGCCCCGCCCCTGAAGCCAAGCAAAGGACACGTCAGCCGAGTCCTGATGACCCGGATGTAGAGGCTTGGCCCAATTCTCCTTGCTTATTACTTTTTCTTTTTTTTAAAATGCTACACTGACTTACTCTCTGCTATTATCCAAACACTCGTAGCTCCGCGGTAGAGATACTAATTCTATCGAGAGAAACGTGGGGCAGCGGCGGTTAGGGGTGTGGAATTGACAGGCGGCAGCGGAAGTAGTCTGTGAGGAGAGCGGCCGTTGGTCGGCGGAAGTCCCGCCTCCCAGGCCGTTGCGCCGCGTGTGATTTCGTGGGCGAGTACGGCAGCCGCGCGGGGTCAATCCCGGTCTTCCTTTCGAGCTCGGGAGGCAGAAGAAAGCGACTGCGATGGCTCCCAAGGGCGGCAGCGGCGGCAGCAGCGGCGGGGCCCGGCAGCAGTCCGAGGAGGAGCTTCTCCTGCAGGATTTCAGCCGCAACTTGTCGGCCAAGTCGTCGGCGCTCTTCTTCGGCAACGCGTTCATTGTCTCTGCCATCCCCATCTGTGAGTGAGGAAGGGTTGGGTTGCCACGTCTCCCTCTCTTCTCTCTGGAAGAGCTGCTCTGTCAGCAGCGGGAGAGGCAGGGATCTTACCCACCCCGCCAAGCGAGGCTCCTCCCGGGGCGCGGGATAGGGAAGGGCGCAGGATTTCGGGGTTCGAAGGGGACCCCCGAAGGTCATCCAGCCCAACCCTCTGCTGCAGTGCAGGGGCCACAGCTAGAGAGGCCCTGACGGACGGCCCTCCGACCTAGAATCACGGAATTGCAGAATTGGAAGGGATCCCCCCTGGGATCATCTGGTCCAACTCCCTTACTTTAATGCAGTAATCTCAGCTTAAAGCATCCGTGACAGATGAGGCTATTCAGGTAAAGGGACCCCTGACCGTTAGGTCCAGTCGTGGCCGACTCTGGGGTTGCGGTGCACATCTCGCCTTATTGGCCGAGGGAGCCGGCGTACAGCTTCCGGGTCATGTGGCCAGCATGACTAAGCCGCTTCTGGCGAACCAGAGCAGCGCACGGAAACGCCGTTTACCTTCCCGCCAGAGCGGTACCTATTTATCTACTTGCACTTTGACGTGCTTTTGAACTGCTAGGTTGGCAGGAGCAGGGACCGAGCAACGGGAGCTCAGCCCATCACGGGGATTCGAACCGCTGACCTTCTGATCGGCAAGTCCTAGGCTCTGTGGTTTAATCCACAGCGCCACCCGCGCCTACTTATGCCTAAAAACCTCCCAAGGAAGTGTGCCCCACCCAGTGTTAGAAACGGGAGATAGGAAAGATAGGAGCTAAATGGCGCCTTAAACCTAGGATACAGGCACCACAATGCGCTTTTAAAAATAAAAAGAATACAAAGCTGAAAATGAATGAATGGCAGCTAAAATATTACGTTCATTTTTCACACAGTCTGGTCCACCCCCCTAATATTCTTCCTCTGTCCACCCCCCTAATATTCTTAAGAAGGTCTCGTCTCTTCAGTCTCTGGAGAGTAGCTGGAAGTGGGAAGGCAGAAAAAAGTCCTCTTTTCCTTCTACTCTGCAATTTTAATCTGAAATCTTAGGCGCAGTACTGCGCCCAGAGCTCATGAAATTCCCTGTCACAAAAATGTGCCTAGAATAATGGGAGTTTGTCGGAAGAAACTGCAATTCCTGTCAGAAATTTCTTCCTGGTGTTTAGTCAGAATCTCCTTTCTTGACACTTGAATCTGCGCATGTTCCAGCTGTCCATATTGTTCTTAAGCTTAAAATGGCATTTCCTCTTCCTCTTTAGGGTGGCTTCTGGCCTTCTCTTAACATCAAAGCTGTTATTCACGGTGGACACGCATTGCAGTGGGATATAAAAATTATTATTATTATTATTATTATTATTATTATTATTATTATTATTAAAATATGTCTCATTTTTGAACACCACAAAGAGAAGTATTGCAATGTGGTTCATATTATCTACTTCTTTGGTATAGATTGAGTGAGGCAAAAAAGGTGACAGCTTGTAATATACGGTATACTTCAGGCTCCATGCAAGATTATAGCAGTGCCTGTATACCACTGATTCTCACTAAAGGGGATAATGTGCTGATGTGAGACAAATAAAGAAAATTGGGGGCTCATCTACACTTCCATTAGCCCATCCACTTCCCCACCAGTAAAACCTGCAGTTTAGTGTTGAATTGGAACAACAGCAACTGAGTTTCCTGTGGATTGTTGTTCTGCCTGGGTTTCCTGGGGGAAAGTGGCTGGGCAAAGGCAAAACCACAGACCTGTGCCTAGAAAGCACTAGACAAGCAGTAAACTGCCCAAACCTGTGTTTTCTAGGCACAGGACAAGTGGAAGTGTGGAAAGCCCTAAGTCAAGTTTCTAAAGTCTGCGTGGGTTTTAAGGATTTGAAGAGTAAAGGGTTTCAAAAACTATTTAGAATAATAGACCACTAGGTGGCATTGCTACACCTTTGTTGGGTGTTATCATGTTCATTGACTGTAGTTAGTAAAATGAAAAGGCAAATGTGCTTGAAATAAGTTTCACACAATGCTTCTGAAGCTATTCATCCTTGTGAATGTGGCATTCTGTTAGTTGTTGGGTCAGTCCAAAGATGGTGTATTTATTTTACTTTCAGATATTCCCTTTCCTTTATTATTTTGCATGCTGCTGTTCAGGCAAAGGAAGACATATGTGGTAGAAGGTAGAATACAAGATTATCCAAAACAGTATGTAAACTGGAGATACATTGTTCAGTTAATCAACATGAGTAGCTGCCTTATATAGAGGTGGGCCCATTAGTCCATCTAGCTAAACTGACTGGCAGTGGCTTTCCAGGGGTTAAAACTGGAGACACGTTCTGCGTGTAAAGCAGATGCTCTAGTGCTGAACTGTGACCATTCTTTTGAATGAAGAAGGAAGCTTTAATAATAAGACAGGATATCTAGTTGAGAACGCCTTGAACAAATCAAGTCATTCATGTGCTGTCTGGCCTGCTGTGCCACTTACTGTGAAGACTTCAAAAATCTTAACCACCTGCACAATGTCTTTTCCTTAGGGCTCTACTGGCGAATATGGCACATGGATCTTGTTCAGTCGGCAGTTCTCTACAGCGTTATGACCCTTGTCAGTACATATCTGGTGGCTTTTGCCTACAAGAATGTAAAGTTTGTTCTTAAGCACAAGTAAGCATTTGGACAGTTCGTTTATATTTCTAGCGCTTGGGATGGGTTATGATGTTTATGGGGAAAATGCACGGGAGGTAGCAAGCATCTTGTGATATCCCCTCAGACTACATCACCCTGGCTACTAAAAAACATTTCAGATCAGCCTTGCTGTATTTCTGGAGATGGTCTTTGGAGGGTCTATGAAGCAAGACAGTTCCAGAACTAGGCAATATCTGTTAAAGTTAATATCATAGCTTTATATGACTTTTAATTTTGGACAAAAAATATTTTGAACGGACATTTTCTTCGGAAGAGCACTTGTACTTTTACTTGGACCAGGGTGGTCTGACTTTTCGTACCAAGCGGGCCACAATAGTACTTCAACACAGAACTCACAGGCCACACACTGAATTCCATTTCCATATCATAAATTAAAGTGTTCACAATAGGTTTAATAATACTTAAAAAAACCAATTAATATATATAATTAAATACACAATTAATAGATTTAATTATTAAACAGATTTAATACTCAAACAGATGTGTGCACTTTCGTTAAGAATGCATGACACAAAAAATAAGGCTTAAAGATTTTTTTTATCTTGAACATTGCTGAGGGGTGCCAAAAACGCCTTGTGGGCTGCAGGTTAGACTATCCTGACTTAGACCCTAGTAAATATTCATGTATCCTGCTCCTAGTTGGATGGTTCCAACTGTTTGTTTCTCCTTCAGTGAACTCTGTGTTGTATCTAACAGTTATATTCGGAGTAAACCTACAAACATCAATGGGCCTAAGTTAGTCCTGGCTATTCTTTTCAGCGAACCCATTAACATTGGTTACAACCCTGTGATTGGAACAGTTGAGATGGGGCTTGCCGGCCTTGTGGCTCCGCAATATGGGCAGTGGGTCTTTCACATCACATTCCAGTTCATACCTAATGGCACTTTCAGGGTGATGTGCGGAGGGCATTTTATGAAAAGGATAGTATCCTTGAATTTATTGTGATCTCCCCACCCCAAAAACATTGGGAATGTAAAACGCTTTCTCTTTCAGAGTAGCCCAGAAGAGGGAAGATGCTGTTTCCAAAGAAGTCACTCGAAAGCTCTCTGAAGCAGACAATAGGAAGATGTCGCGCAAGGAGAAAGATGAGAGGTGACGGTCAAATGCATTATACAGCTTTGTTTGCAGGCAACCTGAACCACACCCCTCTGTTCATAAAGAGGGATTTATTTCTGTGGTTTAGTGTTTGTTTTGACTTGGCTTGTTGATTACCACCATCTTAATGCCTACTTTGTTTTGGGCTGATTGTGTTTCAGATGTCATCAGTATTTTTTTTAAGCAGCATGGTTTGTGTATAGTTCACCATTTTATATAACTTGATGCATTAGATATGCTTTAAAAAGTGTTTTATCATCCTAAAAAGCTCCTCAGTGGTGCTAGATTGAATACTATTTCATAGCAGGAGATTCAATCTTGCTTTATTAAGTTTGCGTTATGTGTTGTTTTTTTAAAAAAGATCTCTAATCGCTAAAGGCTACATTCAGATAACATTTTTTTCCCCTTTCTCCTGATGCACCCATACCTGATAATTCCAACATTTTATGCAATCTTTCACACAGTGTAAAAACTGCTTTTGGAAATCTAATGGAAGTTTGGCACTCATTACTGTGTTTCCAAAAAAACCCCCCCTGTTTGCCTATTGACAGCTGGCAGGTGCCTTCACTGTACTCCTTTTGACTTAAATAACATAATCTTTTTTTTTTCAGAAACTGGAATTTAGCATCTAGATCATTTGTCAGTGGAAAAAATATGCCTAAATTGTTTGAAATGCTGCTTTTGCCTCTGCAGAATTTTGTGGAAGAAGAACGAAGTAGCAGACTACGAAGCAACAACATTCTCCATCTTCTACAACAATACACTCTTCCTGGTCTTGGTCATCATTGCTTCCTTTTTTTTGCTGAAGAACTTCAATCCCACTGTGTATCCTTTCCTTCCAAAAAATTCAAGTATTTTGAGATAAATGGGCTGCATAAGTCAGGTGCTGTAGCTGTACTCCCAAGGGATATAGTTTCAGGGCCTGTAATTCAAAGAAACCAGATACATTATGGATACAGTTGTAGCAAGAACAGACAACTTTGCCACCACAACTGCAGAGCAAATAGTTCCTGGGCACCATGAGGACAAAGCAAATAGTCCTACCAATAATAGAATAGAACAGAATATATGGACAGTATTGTGACACTATTTTATTAGTGACTAAATTACAGGGATGTGTGGGGTATAAATAATAAAATTATTAAAAAAAATATTACAGTGACCAGCTAACAGAATGTTACTGAAGTGGAGGTACTTGGGACATTCAGGTTCTTAATCTCTGTAAAACTTTCCAGTCCTGCTTAGGATTCTCCCACCCTCTGGAAAAGTAGGCATTCTAAAAAAATGCTTTTAATGGCAACTGCCATATGTCATTTTCTGTAAATATTTCTTCCCTTTTGCACAGCCACCAGTAACCCACAAACAGGAGGGAGCCTCTCTTGATGTGGGGAAGTTCTTGTGACATCATTGATACTCATTCTAAACTCAGATATATAAACCAATTGCCAAATGGCACCTTAAACCCTGGTTACAGTTGCCACAGCAGCATGTCTAGGCAGAATTATTTCGAGAAGGAAATATATTATTATCATCACTATTACTCATTTTATTTCTATATTCATTTTATTTTTTTATTTATATTTTTAAGAGAAAATCTCAAAGTGGTTTGTAACGCCTTAAAACATCAAGTAAAACAATATAGAACAAAACAGATTAAAGCTTCAAGGAAAATATTTTGGATCCTTCTCTAAGTTACATTTACTTTCCCCATATTTATTTACATACCGTATTTTTCGCTCCATAAGACGCACCTAGTTTTAGAGGAGGAGAACAAGGGGGAAAAATATCTCCCTCTCTGCGCAGCGCCCCTTCAGCGAAGCGGCAGGAGAAACAGAGCCCCTTCCATTTCTCCTCCCGCTTTGCTGAAGGGGTGCCACGCAGAGAGGGAAAGGTGAGCAGCGCCTCTTCAACGAAGCGAAGCCAGGAGAGCAAGAGGGATCGGTCCGCACCCGCTGCGCTCCGGAGGCTTCGCGTTGCTTTCGCTGAAGCCATGGAGCCTGCATTCACTCCATAAGACGCACACACATTTCCCCTTTTTAGGAGGGGAAAAGTGCATCTTATAAAGCGAAAAATACGGTACTTAATTTATAGAGCAGTCCTGTAGCAGAAGTACTCTAGGAAGCCAGTGTGGTTTGGTGGTTAAGAGTGTCAGACTGGGACCTGGGAGATCAGGGTTCATATCCTCACTCAGTCATGAAGTTCACTGGGTGACCTTGGGCCACTCACAGCCTCTTAACCTACTTCGCAGGGTCGTTGTAGGGATTAACTGAGGAGCGGCTGAACCATGTACTCTTTGGAAAAAAAGGTGGGATATAAATGCCATTAGCTCTTCTGTTTACCTGCTTAAGAAACCTGGAGAGGCCAGCCAGATGGAGATTTCAGTCGCCAGCCTGGCGTCCAGAGATCTCCACATGGTTGCAATTGGGTAATTTCTAACACTGTTCTAGAGCTGTTTCAAGGGGTCAGTCTTTCCCCATGGGCACAAGTACTGCTGTTTGTGCCAAGGTCCTGCACAGTACAGGTGAGCTGTGTGTAGGCCTTACTCCAGATGTGGTTTCCTGCAGGGCTTTCTCCAACCAGCTTAACTTTATATGGGAGTCCATTGATAGGTTTTCTGGCGCCAGGTAGGATTGCTTTTCAGCCACAGTGGCACATTCCTCAGCTGTTCCATAGGACTGGGCTATAGGTACCGGGGCAACAGCTTATTCTACTGGAGGGTTGCTTTTGAGGAGCGGATGGGTGGATGTCAAGGGTCTTGCTTCCCTCTCCAGTTGCGATTGCAAGCCAGTCCTTTGACCACAAGCTCCTCTATTTACACAGAATCATAAAACAGCAAAGACCTTATGAAGAGAGCACAGCAGAGGTTATATTTTCTGAGAATCCTCCGGTAAAACAATCTCTCAAAGGACCCATTGATGGCCTTTTACCATTGCACTGTGGAGAGTGTACTAACTTAGGGTCTGTGTGTGTGGTTTGGGAGCTGCACAGTCAGGGAAAAAACAACGCTGTCCAGGGTTGTAAGGACTGCAGAGAGAATAATTGGGTGCACTCTTCCCACCTTGGATCAAATCTATGCTTCCAGGTGTCATAAGAAAGCTTCAGAGATTGTGCAGGACCGTGCGCACCCCAGAAATGATCTCTTTCAGCTTCTGCCTTCTGGAAGAAGGTACAGGGTTATAAAGACTAGGACTAGCCGCCTGAGAAACAATTTCTATTCAAATGCGATTTTGGTTTTAAATGCAGTGTAAGGTAGTCTCTATGGGAGTATATTGTATTTAAGAGTTTTGTATCAGAGTTTTTAGGGGGCTAACCGGGCTGGGATAGAAGGCTTGTTGGTTTTTGAATGTCTGATGTAGATCCCCCCCCCCCCAGTTTTGTTGTTCTGTATGGGATAGTGACAAGAAAGATTATTGTATCGTATCATAACTGCACTTGGAAGGGACCCTGGGGAGATCATCTAGTCTAGCGCCCTGTGATGCAGTGATCTTCTTTGCCCAGTGTGAGGCTCAAACCCATGACCCTGAGCTTAAAGAGTCTCACACCCTACGAACTGAACTATCTCACAGGCCTCTTGCTTCTGGGATGGGATGCATAGTACTGGGTTTGATTCTTGGACTTGGGATAATAGATCCCTATTTATGCGACACCCTGTTTTTGTAGCAGTTGTGATGGTAGTGAGCATTGGGAGATATACTTACCATCCTGAGTGTTTGGGCTTTCATCCTTAACATGCTGCTTTATCAGAAACTACATCCTGTCCATCAGTGCTTCGTCTGGATTGATTGCTTTGCTGTCTACAGGTTCCAAGTAGACAGAATTGTTTGGATGGGTCAGTCCCACCCAGTCACGCTCAGCAGCCTGGATAGAGAGGTGTTGCTTTTTTATAGCTTGAAAACATGAGAAACTATTTTTTACAAGAAAACAGAACGGAAACACAGATTAAGGTTCCTTCATAAAATGACAAAAATGAGTGCACCAGGTACTGTCATTTTAGCTCATGAAATTGTTTTTCAAAACACAAATATGTTACAAATAAGTTGCTCTTTTTTCTGCCAGTGAGATGGGCTTTGTTGACTTCGAGCAGTGACTTCATCCCGTAACCTTTTGTAATCATGTTTGAATAAAAGCTTAAAAGAAAATACAGCCTGAAACTTCTTCCATTGTCATATTGTCCTGTTTTCTGTTCTCTTCATTGCAGTCTTTAAAGAAATTTTCACTGTGTTTAGTTGAACTTACTCTTAGGAAAATGCATAGATTTGCAGCCTTTGCCCGGCTTTTCCAGTCCTTTTATCACATGGGTAAGAAATGTCTTTCTTCTTGCTTCCATTGTGGTAAAGATTCTCACCCCATCATAGGGTGAAAACTGAAAATGTGAGTTTCCATCATCTTGCTCGGTTCAGACTTGTTAATTCACAGCAGTTGCCAGTAGTGAAATAGCATGCCGTAAAAATACATCCTACTTTAATTAAAACTGAACTCACCCTGTGCTAAACTGAAATGAGATGAATTTGAATATTCTAGTTTAGTCCCATGTTCCCCTTTCTGTATGCACCTCTAAATGCTATATATCTGATATGCCGCAATTCCGAATCTGCTACATGCAGTAGTTTGTCTACCCTCCCCCCAAAAACCACTACCCTTCATATTATAACAAGCAAACGGAAGCAATGATTGAAGGTGTAGCAAAGAGGACAGAAGCTTAACAAAAGATGATTCAGTTAAGAGGAGTGATCACTGATATTAATTTGGTATAAATCACTGTCTAAAGAAATTTTGTACGTGGGATATGTGAGGCTTTCTCCATTAGTAGGAACCCTAGGATTTGAAATGAAACTGCATGCAACAGTCATCTAATAATTTAAGTCTGCAAATGAGGCCTGTCAACCAGATGCCCAAAACAGTTTTTCTAGCATGAGGTCACAGTTAACATTTCTTTATGGAAAGGTGGGCTGCAGGTTCACCACCTCTGTGCAAAAGTTATCTTTCATTCTGCTGGGCACCCCCCCCCCCCATTTTGTGTAAACTCTGCTTCCTTTAGGCCAGTGGTGGCCAAACTTGGCCCTCCAGCTGTTTGGGGACTACAATTCCTATCATCCCTGACCCACTGGTCCTGTTAGCTAGAGAATATGGGAGTTGTAGTCCCAAAACAGCTGGAGGGCCAAGTTTGGCCACCACTGCTTTAAGCCATGCTGTATCCTCAAAACTATTGAAAATAAGCTAAATTCATTGTTATATGGCAGGTATGATGATGTCACTGAACTGTCAGGATTTCATTGGGCAAAAAACTTTGGGGCTGTAGCAGTCGATTCCATGAATTAAGTTTAATTGTTCTCTTATCCTTTCTGCCGTCGATCAGCAGCAACTAGCTGACTTTTCTCTGGAACAGTGGCGATGGAATAACCCTTGTTAAATTGCTTAAAATGTGAAGACAATGGGGGTGGGGGAAGCAGAGACACCCTGAGGATTTCTGTGAAGCCATGTAGGCCGTCTCAGATGAAGAAAAACTTCGAATAAATCTTCCGAAGAAGAGAGTGTGTCTGTAAGGCAATCAAAAATATCCTGACCTCCCCCTCCCCCCCCCACTGCATTCCATACTTCAAATCAACGTATGTTAATAGTCACTGGTATCTTATGAGAGACACTGCCCTTTAAATCTGTCTTTAGCTAATGCTCTTGATGAATGAACATTTTCTTTCCTATCAAGCACTCTGTGTAATGTGGTTATCCCTACTGGGAAAGAAAAGTAATATGTATTGATTTTCAAAGTAATGAATCAGAAAGATACAGTCCTATTTTAATCCTAATAATGTAGACTCTCCACCACTACCCTCCCCGCCCCCGCTGCACCACTCCAAATTAATGGATCCAAAGTAATTAAGCTAGGTGCATAAAATGCCTTTATTATGTCCAAGCAGAAATAGAAAGCAGTTCCTAGTATACAGCAGCTGAATTCATTTACACAGACCATTGCTTTGATTAAACACATTAAAAGAGGAAAAAGTATATTTGTTCTTTAGAACTTGGTGCCTTCTGTAACCTCCGTTGCTAGGACTGTCCGATGAACAGTTCAAATGCAAAGGCCCTGCTCGATGGAGGGGAGGGATGAGGAGGCTGCGATTCAGAAGCTTAAGCTTCACACATGGTGCGACCTATATGTGCAAATGCACCTTTGCTGCTTTCGGTGAGATGGTACATTTTCCATGTTCTAACCCAGACTTCCATGTAAGTTCATTGCAGCGGCCAGAGCAAATCTTTGGAGAAGAATGAAAACAGAGATCTGTTCCTGCTGCCGAAATGAGCTGAAGAAGTTGTGCCAGGCAGAGAAAGACTATGTGCATTGAAGCTTTGCCACCCAGACCAGATGAATGGAGTTGAATACATGTGCATGATACCCCTGCCCACCAGGTGAACTGGAAGATTTCTGGATATGGAACTTGGCTTTATGGCCATTTGCAACAAGAGCAATTATCCATGAAAGCAGGTTTCACAGCAGTTGCCCCAGATCCAGGCTATCGTATGCAAAAAAGATGAAATGCTTGTTCACCATTTTGGGGTAAGGGTACTCATCTGGGGCCAGGGTTAGGTAACAGGAAATTATTGCTGATAAGGTACAGCAACAAAAAGGAAGCCATTGTGTAGCAGTGGGTATTTAGTATGTTTCTGGATCTGGGTCTTGAGCTGCCCCACTGAGTACGCAGATTGCAGTTTGTGTCTGTCCTTTAGAGTGCATGCTGTGGAAGTGAGATGTAGTAAACTTAAAGGATATTTGTACTTTCCATATAAATACGGTGTTCCCTGCTCAAAGGCCTTGGCACCTCTCCACCCCCAATTGTGTGCACTTATAGAATTTATTACAGAGGTGAGGAGCCACTCCAGATTTTGTTGGACAATAGCTCCATCCGCTGGCCATACTGGTGCAAGTCAAGAGTCAAAGATCTGTAGGCTCTCAGGTTCCCCACCAGTGTTTTACAGTAGTGGATCTCAAAA
Organism: Podarcis raffonei; assembly: GCF_027172205.1. NCBI lineage: Eukaryota > Metazoa > Chordata > Lepidosauria > Squamata > Lacertidae > Podarcis > Podarcis raffonei. Next base: position 80,496,448 of record NC_070606.1, on the reverse strand, counting down.
CCACTCTTGAGACTTCAATTAGACATGAAAAAGTGGACCTATCCACAAACGTAATACTGTAAAACATCTCAGCTGAGAAGACCTCATTTCTGTTGACCAAGCCCATTGAAGAAAAAGAAGAGTCCATGATAAGGTCCCACAAAATCAAAGTATTCATGGAAAGTAAGAGATGACAGGGTTGTAGTTGGGAGAGTGTGCTGTTCCTAAACGGTGCTTTCAAATGCAATGGTTTGGAGGATTTCTAGAATACACATATCATATGGTAGAGATATACAAATCAAGAGGCACAAAACAGCTGCATTTCATCACTGTGGGATCATTGCCAATTGAATACAACCATGCAAATGGGGCAGGTTAGGAGTGGGGAGAAGGGAGAGGAGATCTCCTTATCTGTATTAATCATCTGCCCATCGAATGAGACAGATGGATGCCAACAACAGCCAACAACAACACCTACCCATCAAATGATTGCTTTCAAGAGCAGAACGGTGTGGCATCAGCCTTCTACCTGGCTGTGCTGCCTAGGGCAGATGGATCTTGTACTCCAAAACATTGGAGGGCACCAGGTTGGGAAAAGCTGTTCCAGACACTTTCTAGTTCTTTGATTGCTGATGCTTATGGACTGATTTACACACAACACTCGCAATTTTCAGTAATGCTGACTTCTAGCTACACTGCTAAAGGAGCTTGCCCAAACCAGCCAGCTTCCATTTGCACTTGGCAAAGCTTGATGTTTTTGGCATCCCACCACTGGTACTTAAAAAAAGATGCTCTTGTTGCATCAAGATGCTCTTGTCCATCACAGGCCATCCTGTGCCACTGGCATGTGCATGTTAAGTCCAGTGCTTAGCAATGCTTACCATTAAAAAGCATAAGATCACTGAAAACCATGTGCCAAAACAAGGATTGGGAACCAAAACCCGTGATGTGATGATGATCCTAAATACAGTTTGGAAACAAAGTGAGAAAAGGCAGGGGAGGTTGGGCAAACGAAAACATTTCCTGGGATCCATTAAACTGTGATGAAGTGCTTACAAACTGCATCAGGCTTTTCGATGGAGGTACAAAAGGGGAAATGAAACCCTTTCCAATACACCTTCAGAAAATTGTACAACTCTGCACATTTTGTACATTTATTATACATTATATCAGTTAAGTTTAAGTAATCAAAGTTGCAGTAACTACGTCTACAAGCTGCCAAAAGTAAAGCAGGTTTCTAATAAAACAGCATTAAATTATGGCATTTTTTATTTCCGTTTTTGCAGCAGCAAAATGATTATGTGAATTTTACTTGCCTAGCCTAGCCTCTTTCAGCCTGATCCTAAGCACGTTGACTCAGGTGGGGGACGGGACCTCTGTTTTGATGGTGCAAACCTCTAGGGAGAACATGTGGCCCTCTCCAGATGTTTTTGGACTCCCAGCTCCCATCAACCACTATGGCCAGCAGTTAAGGATAAATGGGTGTTGTTTTCCAGCAATATCTGGAGAGCCGAAGGTAAACCACCTCTGCTTTAAGCAGGTGATAGAACTACAGCCTTTACTCTTTTTATTTTTAAATGCAGTAAAGCTAATGGCTACAATCCAGCTTAAGTTAAGCACTGTGAAGCCTCCCTGTCCCCCCAATGGGGAGTGTGAAGCATATGCATTCAATCCTGTGCACTTTTCCTTGGAATTAAATCCCAGTGTGTTCAGTAGGGCTTACATACTCCCTGGTAAGTGTGCACAGAAGTGTAGCCAATGGTTGCTTAGCTTTGGATGGATCGAGTCCATTCCCCACCCCCCAGTGAATCTGGAGCTACCATATACAACATGCATCTGAAAATAACTGGCAGGCATAGATGCCATCCTCTGTAATTCTTTGATTTTCTGCCTTTAAATGGACAGCCCATACTCCCCTAAACAAAGTCCAAACTAGGCTAGTACCCTAGAACTCAGATTCAGCATAAAAAAATGCAAATGGAAAAAAACACACCCAAACTTACTCATCTTCAAGATAGCTCGAAGAATTTTTATGCTTGAAATTGCCTGATATGCGTCTTTGACCTATACCTGTATCTGGCTTTTGTGTTCATTGAAAAAATATATCTGTACATCCTTCTTCTAATTTCCAAGTAACTAAAGCTTAGAAGAAATCTTTTATTGTTTCTTTACAATGTGTATTTTCACTGCATAAATGGGAAGTGCCGAGAGGATAATAAGGGTCAACAGGGAGCGGGCACGACCCGGCGAGAAGTTGTGCACAAACTCTGCGGAAATTAATGCTAGCGCACAATGTCCTGCATGATCTCATTCGTTTCAACAGGGCTTGTGCAGGAGAATCTGACTGTAGTAAAAAAGAAGAAGCAAAAAAGCAAAGGCAATCTCAGTTGTAAAGAGAGATCGGCTGTGCTTTTGGATTCTGGCGTAGCACGCCGCCTTGGAGAATCTAGTAAACAACAGAGACTGCCGAATAATTCTAATCAGGATATTATTGACTTGGTACTGTACTAAGTACAGAGCGCTATTTTAGCCATGCAGTCCAGTTTAATCATGCAATGCATTAGGATCTGTAGTCCTTCTTGCTGTAAGGTTTGTTCCCCAAGATGTTATCGATCTCGTTCACAATGTGGGACGTCATCTTCGGAAGAACCTGTAAGCATAAAAGCGGGCGGCATACGTTCAGGATCATTACGTTCTTTCAGTTCACCAATTAAAACAAAAATGGCATTTTGCTCCAAAGGAATGCAGGTAAAGATGGGTTATGCGCTGTGTTCAGAATTTAAATATGCTTGAATAAATTTGCCTATTTTGACCATCCATTTGCTTCGGCTCATCACAAAGCAGGATTTTGTACTTGCCTGTATGGCACCAAGATTCTCTATTAGCTGCTCCGGATTGGAAGATCCTAAGAGGACAGAGCTCACACCCTCGTTACGTAGACACCATGCTGGGAAGACAGAAAAGCCCATGGCTGTGTTAGGGCCTGTATCGGTTGATGCTGGTGAGCAACCTAAGTTCAGAGGCTTATCTCATGCAGTGGTTAAGACCTTATCATTCAAACATTTTCCCAGATAGGTTTTTTTTTTTTAACACCGCTGTGATAAGAAGAAAAGAAATTATGTGACATGTGGCTACAAACAAAACTTGCTTATGCACCATTTGCTGTCAGGGACAGGCTAGACCATGGGTAGGCAAACTTATGGCCCGGAGGCCAGATGTGGCCCAATCGCCTTCTCAATCCGGCCTGCGGACAGTCTGGGAATCAGTGTGTTTTTACATGAGTAGAATGTGTCCTTTTATTTAAAATGCATCTCTGGGTTATTTGTGGGGCAAAGGAATTTGTTCATCCCCCCCCAAAAAATATAGTCTGGCCCTCCACAAGGTCTAAGGGACTGTGCTGAAAAAGTTTGTTGACCCCTGGGCTAGACCACAGAGTGGTCACTGTGTACAGAGGAGAGGACATAGGGAGAATGGGCTGTTACAGACTGACTTGGGTCAGTGACCTGGGGGAACCTGTAACAGCCAGGAGACGAGAGTCAGAGGCAGGAGAAGCTGCAGGATTGAAGAATGAAGAACAGGTGCAGGAGGAGGAAGAGATAGATCAGGCTGCTGTAGAGTCGAAGGCTTCCACACCTCCTTCTGCCTGCACCTCTCCTGCTCTGCTGTCTTCCAGGACCAGAAGAGGATTGAGGAGGAGCAGAAGCAGGTTGCACACTGACGCAGTCTTCACCTGCTTGTGTGTAGCTCAGGTGGGGAAGATACATAACCCGAGGCCTCTCTGTTGCTGCAACAGCCTCATTGAGTGCATGGCTAGGAGTAGCTGAGGGACCTACGACTGATAGACATGCCTTTTCCTAACTTGCAAGTGTACTTTTGACAATACACTTAATTCTGCCCTCTGGACATTCCGCACTGCAACAGGACACCTTTTCAGCTCAAGGGCTGCTTTTCCCTCTCTAGGCAGCTTTTCCAAGGGCCACATGTCAGAGGTAGGTAGAGCCAGAAGCAAAAAGCAGGCAGAGCAACAAAATAAATGAAATTAGGAGCACACAGGTGATGGTGCCGAGGTGAACTGAAACCTATTCTGTGCAGGCACTTTGGCCTACTGGCTTCTGGGGAACGTTCATTGTCATCACGTACTGCCTTTGCTTTCTCCCCAGTTGCAGATAACAACAAGCTTGTTCCTTTGCTGGTTTGCAAAATTGTGAGGATCGCTTCATGGCTTACATTGTCTAGGCAGCAGCCAGAGAAGTAGGATCGGGCCGCGTTGCTTACCTGGTTTCCCAATGTGGAGGATGCTTCTGGTAACTGACAGAAAGAGGCGGAGGGGTGAGGTGATGGGCAGGTTGGTGCAGTGCAAGTGCTATGGCAGGAGCAGGGAATTAGCTTCACCTCTGTGTCCACACCATGCCTGCCTCCCTAGCGTCTCGCCCCTCTCAGCTACCAGCAGTGACCTCAGCATTCGGAAGCCAGGTAACTAGCACTGCCCCATCTTGCTGGCTGCTACAGAATCTGGATTGTTTTGTTTTGTTTTAAACTTATTCCTGCACTAACGTATTAGCTGATTTTTTGAAAAGTCATCTGCCAGGGCCAGAAGTGATATTTGAACTTCATCGGACTATTTATCTCCCACCCCGTCATCCCTGTGAAACATTTAAATCGTGTCTTTGGCAAGGCAAGAACGAGACAGCACAGTTAAACATGATTAATGGTCTCTCTCGAATTTCTGCGCTGTGTTAGCTCTATTTTCACAGCCTGAGTCAATCAGGGCTACACAGCTGTTGGGAGGGAACTGTGCTAGGGGAGGGGAAAAAAAAGATTAAAGGGGAAAAAATCCAGTCCTGCTCATGATTATTTCATAGTAATCGCTAGCCCAACTTTCTTGCTGTCGTCCATAAAAACAGCTATTCTTCCTACCCCCAAAGATAATGCAGTCAGTAGCTGTATCCAGTACGCAACAAGGTACTTAGATGACTTTGTAAATATTTGCATTCCATAACCAGGCTTGCTATATTGTTGGGTAAAACAGTAGGCATCCTGGAAAAGACAGCATTTTTACTGCAGCAGCAGGTGGAAGGAAATTAGGGGATAAATCACAGATCAGGGGTAGAGCATTTCTTTTCTGTCAGAAGATCCCAGGCTTGGTCCTTGGCATCTCCAATTAAAAGGGTCCCAGAATCGGAAGATATATCTGCCTGAGAGCCCCAGGAGATCTACTGCTAGAATAAACAGCACTGGGCTACATAGAGAAATGTTCTGATTCAGTATAAGGCAGTATAAACCTAATTTGTGCTGCCCAAAACAAGGTGTGAACTAAAACAAAAGCAATCTTCAAATTTCGCAATTCTTTGAATGTTGCAATGCAGTTATCAAGTCAAGTAACACATACAAAAATGCATGTACATAAAAATGCACAAATCAGTGGGAAAAATGCCATAAAAATGAATTATGTTGGGGAAAACAGCTTTGCAAAAAAGGTGTGAATTTGGCAAAACTGGAAACAAATACATGTGCATTAGATTGAATTCACTAAAATGGAGACGAAATTTCACAAGGACTTTTATTTGAATTGCAAACTGGTGTGGAAGTGTGGAGAACTGATAAAATTTGGAAAGTGAGAGAAACAAAAATTGATAGATTGGCCCATCCCTGCTTGCAAGCGCAAAACCACAGGAGCTGAGAACATCCGTGCTGAGAATCAGTGAGGGACCAGGGGCCAGTGTGTGTCCCACTTCAGCCTGAAAAACCCAAGTCTAAATCAGTACATTATTTTGCCTCTGTCAGTCATGGCAACGTCCTTTGCAAATATGAGAAGAACAATTACCCTCTGCCAAAAGCTGTTATTTAATCAGATTCTGCTTTGTGGGAATTATCTCAGTTACAAGGGGTTTATCTTTATTGCCCTAACTGTGAACTGTCCTAGTGTTTTGAAAGGACTTCCTTCTAAATCAGGGATAGTTGATGTGGTTCCTGCCAGATGTGGAACTTCAACTCCCATCAGCCCCAGCCAACATAGCCAATGGTCAGTGACGATGGGAACAGTTGTCCAACAACATCTGGAAGATCCCCGTAGCTTTTCCTCTTCGCTGGCAAGTCTTTTAGCCTCTTTCCCAAAGGGATGTTGCATCTGTTCCTTAGGATTTCATGGTACACTCAATTTGTTTCAATCAGGGTTGCAATTAATTAATGTTTAATTTGTTAATGATTATTTGATTAAACCCTTTTAATCAGCCAAATAGTGTCCCTAATTTAATCAGCCAGCAGGTTTTTCTATTAAAAAAATATTTTTAAGGCAAGTACTATCTTAAAAGGGCATTTCCCCTTTTCTTTCACGTATTAGGGACCTTCTAAGATTATGCTTGCTATGACAATGTGGTGCACATTATCTAGAAACACGTACGCTTCCTACTTCAGAAATATGGTTTTTACCCCTTAAGTAAATATATGCAAATGTAATCAATAACCACAAACCAGCTGAAACTCATATGAAAAGTGGCATGGTTCAGTGGTAGAGCAAAAGGTCTTAGGCTCATTCCTTGGCATGCATTTCTAAGTAGGGCTGGGAGAGAACTCTGCCTGAAATGCTAGAGATTATTATTATTATTATTATTAATTTCTTTATAGCCCGCCCATCTGGCTGGTTTTCCCCAGCCACTTTGGGTCAATACTGACCTAGATGGTCCAAAGAACTCAGTACAGTCATACCTTGGTTGTTGAATGCCTTGGTACTCATATGTTTCAGCTCCTGAATGATCAAAACTCAAAAGTGAGTGTTCCAGTTTCCAAACATTTTTTTGGAAGCCGAACGAACTTCCGGAACACATTCGAAAACCAAGGTACGGCTAAAACAAAAATTTTTTTTCCTTCCAGTAGCACCTTAAAGACCAACTAAGTTAGTTCTTGGTATGAGCTTTCGTGTGCATGCATACTTCTTCAGAAGAAGAAGTATCTGAAGAAGTGTGCATGCACACGAAAGCTCATACCAAGAACTAACTTAGTTGGTCTTTAAGGTGCTACTGGAAGGAAAAAAAATTTTTTTGTTTTTGTTTTGACTATGGCAGACCAACACGGCTACCTTTCTGTAACAAGGTACGGCTGTATATGATAGCTTCCTATGAACCTTAATTGATCATAAGACGCTTGATTAAGTTGGGTGTTGTTTCTTTATGCCACCCTCAGATTTGGAAAAGCAGTATAGAAATGATTTAGATAAATGCACAAAATAAAATTAGCCATTGAGGACCACTGCAACCAACTTTCAAAAAAGGCATTGGATAAGTACCTCCTTTGTATCGCAAGCAGCTCACAGTGCCAGCCCAACTGAACATCACTAATGATATAGGTTTCTTGGGGGGGGGGTGTATTTGTCTATGTGTTCTTGACATAATAGTTCATTAAAGGTAAAGGTAAAGGAACCCCTAACCATTAGGTCCAGTCACGGACGACTCTGGGGTTGTGGCGCTCATCTCGCTTTATTGGCTGAGGGAGCCGGCATACAGCTTCCAGGTCATGTGGCCAGCATGACTAAGCCGATTCTGGCGAACCAGAGCAGCACACGGAAACACCGTTTACCTTCCCGCCGGAGCGGTACCTATTTATCTACTTGCACTTTGATGTGCTTTCATTAGTGGTGGATTATGGGGCTATACTGTAACCAAAGAGGGATTCTCCACCCCACCCCACCCCACCCAACATTTGTGGTATGAAAAGTTACAGGATTGCAGCAGAAAGTTACACACTATGCACTGATTGGAAGTGAAGCAGTGTGACTGCCCCAAAACCCGAGCAGGCACAAACAGTATTGAATGCGGAGTTGTGTCTGACTTTGCTGATAGCATCATGAATACGAATAGTTATGAATACACAATGCAAAAGACATTTGAAAGTGCCCAGAGGGGGACTTTCAGAATCACTCACCAACAGCCAGCTGAGGTAGGGTGCATCCGAGGCGTTCAGCAATGGGGAAGAGATCTTTCAGCTTTGACTGCTGTTTTCTCCCTTCCTCGCTCACAATCTTCTCCTTTAGCCACTGATAGCACTGGGGAAACAGAAGACAACAAGATGTTAAAAGGAAGACAAACCTTAGAACTGTTAAGTTGTGGGTGAACATATCAGACGACACAGCGATTCTTCAAACAGCTCTTCTTTATTCACAGGCCAGAACAGAACTGAACTGAAGGGTTCAGTCAGCCTGCTTATATAGAGCTACAGTACAACGTAACTGTAACAATTTTCTAAAACTATCCAATCACTGAACGTCACTTTCAATCACTTATTTGCATAACTATCTACAGTATCCCCCTGCTGGCCCAGGGTGAGAACTTCAGTACATAACACGAACCTTGCAGTTTAAATCATGCGCTGCACTGTTAGAGCCACTCTCTATGTCACAACTGCCAAGGGCGCTGGCAACTCACTGTGAAAGCTGAGGCCATGGAGTAGCATTTCCCCATCAGCAATGGCAGGGGTGCAATGTGCAACATGCAATAGCTTGAGCACATGCAGTGAACACTAAACATTATGGCAGAGGGATGGGAAATTGGGCTGCAGCTGCCTCTGGTATGACATATTGGCCAACTCAGTGAGTGCTTTCTCTGGGCAGTACTTGTTTTCCAATGTTTTAGTGCTCTCTGGGTGAAAGAAGGAGCTCAATGAGTTTATGAATGCTACGCTCTGGAGAGAAACGGGGGAGAAATGAGCTCCTGGCTCTCAATCGCCGAGCCAGCAAGCAAACAAAAACTCAGTTATCCTTTGGCTGCAAATCTCTAGCGCTGGACAAATCTATTTCCCTTAAACATGTGGAGCTTTGATGATTGCTTTCAAACATACCACAATGATTTCAGTGTGCTGCCATCCTTCAAAATGTCAAACAAGGTTGCTGTGAGGGGCATGGGGGTGGGTGGGTTGGCAACAGTGACAGTATGTCACAGATAACAGGCTATACTAAACAGGCTGCAACAGCAGCCAGTCAATGTGTCTGGGCAATTCATGTCAATATGTCCTTGTTAAGTTTCCTTTAAAAAGGCTTAGAAGCAATTCTGGATACAATTTGTGGCTGACATGCCAGCTTGATTTAATCAATAACGCCAGGAACGAAAACACTGATCTAAGTGTTTCAGAGCAGACTAAAGGCTGTGGAGGGACATCTGTTGGTCTGCAGTATATATATCAAGGATGGGGAACCTTTTTCAGCCTGAGATATGCATTCATTCCCTTCTGGGAAACCATTGGGGGCCATGGGCAAGTGGTGGATGGTGTCAGAGGCAAAAATGTGTAGCAGCGCACAGCTGGCCAACTGTTCAATTGCATCCCAGTCTGGTGCAAAGATGTACAGCCACGGAAAAGTTTAAACTGTCTCTAGGTCTCCTCCACCTCCACCTCTTGCGTAGTGAAAGCCTATCATGTCTTCTTATCTAGCCCCACACCATGAATCTTAATAATCAGGGAAGCAAGAAGAGATAACATGGAAATATGTATGTAACAGGCAACTTGGATGTTCTCCAAGAATACTTAATGAAATCAGAATCTCCATCCAGGTTTATGAATAAAATCAAAATGGCAAGCAATGGGATAGGCTTGTATCTCATGCTAGTCATACTGGGCGTAGACCTCAGCAACAATGTTCTCTTTAATGCTGAAATCTTGATTGTCAAGGGAATTATTATTGTTGTTGCTATTTATTAAATTTGTATATCTCCCTTTACTTGTAGATCTAAGGGGAAATTCTTTCCATCATTCAAACATGTGCACCTTCACACTTTCCACCTACCACCCTGAGCTCAGAGAAGACGTTTCTCTAGAGCACAGGGGGAAATACGTTGTGATCGTATAAGTGGTTAGCATGGGGAAAATACCTTCAAAGAAGCCCTTGAGCTTTCGGGAATTCCATTGGCGTATTTCCCTGAGACAATCCCACAGGCGAGAGGGGACCACGTCATTGCTCCAACTCCTGCAGAACAACCAATCAGACAAGAGATAGCACTGAGATACAGTGGTACCTCGGGTTACATACGCTTCAGGTTACAGACTCCGCTAACCCAGAAATAGTACCTCGGGTTAAGAACTTTGCTTCAGGATGAGAACAGAAATCGTGCTCCGGCAGCATGGCAGCAGTGGGAGGCCCCATTAGCTAAAGTGGTGCTTCAGGTTAAGAACAGTTTCAGGTTAAGTACGGACCTCCGGAAGGAATTAAGTACTTAACTTGAGGTACCACTGTAATGTTCACAAGATCCTGTAGACCTCTCTCTCTCTCTCTCTCTCTCTCTCTCTCTCTCACACACACACACACACACACACACAAACATGTGTGTTACGGATTACATAAGCAAATAAAAGCAAATATATACCACAAATGACCAAAGTACCTTTGCTATGAGGAAAAACTACATCATTTGTCCTTTACAGTTTAGAAAAACAGAAGGCTGAGCTGCCAGGGGCTGGAGGGCCAGAGGCGACATGATAGAGTTTTATATAATTACAGATGGTGTAGAGATAGAGAGACGTTTTCCTCCCTCCTTCATAATAATAGAAATTGGGAGCATTCAATGGAACCATTGCTTAGTGGGCAGAACCACAGCAGATTCCTGACAGTGGGACCAGTGCTGTTTTACTGGGAGAGGGAGGGAGAGGGATGAAGGCTGTATCTTGTGTGGATTCCCCAGCAAAGCTGATTCAGTATTCCCACAACAGTCTCTGCACAGCTCTTAGTAAGCGACAGCGACTCCATTGCTGGGCAAGCTGCCCCCGAGTGAAACTGATTGGCAGGAGGTTCAGGAGAGGCAGAAACAAGCAATTCTTCCCGCAAAGCATAATTAAAACATGAAATTCATCGGCACGGGACATTGCGATGGATCCAAACTCAGACGGCTTTCAGAGTGGAAGAAGGCAAATTTGTGGAGGAGGGTGGGTCTGCTGGCGGCTGTCAATCATGAAGGCTGAATCATGAAGATTGAATGATTCACTGCCTCTCTTGAAAGGCAGCGAATATTAGTTGCTGGGAAGCAACAATGGGAGAAAACATTTTTTTTTTTTTAGTGATTTAAACAATTTCTATATTGCTGGACTTGTGAGTGGTGTACAAGAAATACAATACAGAAAAGGGAAACATCATTTAAACTATAAAATCAGACTCCAAGTTAAAATGCCTGCTGGAATAACAATAAAAAGGTCTTCAGTAGGAGCTAGAAGCTACACAGGAGGTGGTGGGAGGTGCTGTCTGACCTCAGCTGGAAGATTGTTCCATAAAATTGGACCCACAACAATAAATGCACAGCTTCTGGAGCATCTGAGATGGGCATCTGAGCCATGGGGGACTGGTAACATTGAAGAATTCAATAACTGGGCAGGGATATTAGGGATTAGGTGGTCCTTGAGGTACCCTGGCCCCAAGTTATTAAGTGCCTTGTAAATTAATACCAGAACCTATTGCCCTCATGCTCTGCTCATGAGTTTCCTAGATACATCTCATTGGCACTGGCATAGTGGAGGGGGAATGTGGGAGAGTGCATCTCCAGGACCTTTTTCCAGAGTGACAGCCATGTTTTCAAAAATGCATAGATTAGAGTAAAGTGTGCTATTAATGACGAATACATTTGCAGGGGTAAAGCCACACAAAAATGCATTACATTAGGAAAAATTGCTTGCGAAAAAGTGCACATGAGTCAAAACTGCACTAAAATGCTGAAGAATGTTTATGAGGATTTTAAAAAAGAATAGCAAATTGCTGCAGACTGAATTTAACAATCAATCAATCAATCAATCAATGATTTTTTTTTATTTATACACCGCCCTCCCTCAGGGCAGCTAAAACCAATAAAATCACAGTAAAAACATAACAAGGGGAGAAAAACCAATTTGAAATACAGGTTAAAATGCAATTTAAAATGCAGCCTCATTTTAAAAGTAGCCAATAGCTCAAGATCATAAGGGGAGGGCAACATAATGGACAGACTGAGTCCAAACCAAAGGCCAGGCGGAACAGCTCTGTCTTGCAGGCCCTGCGGAAAGATGTCAAGTCCCGCAGGGCCCTAGTCTCTTGTGACAGAGCGTTCCACCAAGTCGGGGTCAGTACTGAAAAGGCTTTTCAGTTGAGACCAACTGAGTTGAGACCAATCTAACCACCTTGCAACCTGGGACCTCCAAAGTGTTGTCATTTGTGGACCTTAAGGTCCTCCGCGGGGCATACCAGGAGAGGCGGTCCCGTAGGTACGTGGGTCCTAGGCCACTGGACAAATGAGAAACTTGTAGACTGGAAATTGGTAGATGACTTCCATCATTGGTGACACAGTTGAATCATAGAATTGTAGAGTTGGAAGGGACAACGAGGGTCATCTAGTCTAACCCCCTGCAATGCAGGGATCATTGCCCAATATGGGGCTTGAACCCACAACCCTGAGATTAAGAGTCTCATGCTGTACTAATTGAGCTATTCCAGCTCATGACAGTGAAGCAGTGATCACACACGTGCCATACCTGGGTCTGAAGGAGCAGGAGAGATGTCTAGGGTAGTACTCTATGTAATCCTCTGCACAGAACCACAGAACTGTAAGAGTTGGAAGGGACCCCAGGGTTCATCTAGTCCAACCCCAAACAATGCAGGAATCCTGCCCACTGATGTTCCTGCGTGGGCTTGAACCACCAAACTTCTGGTTAATAGCCAGATGCTTTGACCCATTGTGTCACTGTGGGGCTCCCCATATTTACTTGTATGTGGATGTGGGTGGTGCAGTGGTCTAAACCATGGGTAAGCAAACTAAGGCCCAGGGGCCGGATCTGGCCCAATCACCTTCTAAATCCAGCCCGCAGACGGTCCGGGAATCAGCTTGTTTTTACATAAGTAGAATATGTCCTTTTATTTAAAATGCATCTCTGGGTGATTTGTGGGGCCTGCCTGGTGTTTTTACATGAGTAGAATGTGTGCTTTTATTTAAAATGCCCCCTGCTGAAAAAGTTTGCTGATCCCTGGTCTAAACCACTTAGCCTCTTGGGCTTACTGATCAGAAGGTTGGCGGTTCGAGTCCACATGACAGGATGAGCTCCCGCTCCTCTGTCCCAGCTTATGCCAACCTAGCAGTTCAAAAGCACACCAATGCAAGTAGATAAACAGGTACCACTGCAGCAGGAAGGTAAACAGCATTTCTGTGCGCTCTGGCTTCCATCGTGGTGTTCCATTGTGCCAGAAGCGGTTTAGTCATGCTGGCCACATGACCCGGAAAACTGTCTGTGGACAAATGTCGGCTCCCTCGGCCTGAAAGTGAGATGAGCGCCACAACCCCATAGTCACCTTTGACCAGACTTAACCGTCCAGGGGTCCTTTATCTTTTCACCCACTTGGAAGTAAACTCTACTATTTTCAAAGAGGCTTTCTCCCTAGTAACTAGAACATTGTAGTTAACCATTCTGCTTCTTTAGCCTGACACCATGCACCACTATGGACCTGCTATATAGGGTTCTGATGACACTGTATTTATTATAATAATAAATTACAGAGGAAAGCCATCGAAGAAGCCTGGCAGACATGCTGTCACTTACCTCTTCGCACAGGGATAATTGCTGCTGGCAAGAGACTAATTGCACCTCTGATAATTATTGAACAGCAGGGGCTATGAAATATTTTCCGAGCAGACACCTTTTGCATAGAAATGATTCGTTCCTCATTCCCTCGCGAATATTAACAATGCAGGCTTTCTGACATTACCTATCTTGTGATACAGTTCCGGCAACTGAACCTCTACTTTCTCTCTTTGGAAAAGGTGGTATTCTGCTTGTTCGCACACGGGTGGAATCATATTAAACTGCCTTGCTACAGAATAGGCTTCCTGTGGAGAGTCAGCAAAAAAAGAATAGCACATTAGCAGAGAGTTCTCCTGGGAGAAATGACGGAGCATTAATCAAATCAACTCTTTCCAAGGCAGTACACAATACAGATGTTTTATTAGGGGTGCAATGTTTAATACATTTGAACAAATTGATTAAAAGAACATCGGATTAACTGGAAGCCCTTTAAAAAAACACACAACTACAGTCATACCTTGGTTCTCGAACGCCTTGCCAATCGAATGTTTTGGTTCCTGAATGCTGCAAACTCAGAAGTGAGGTTTGAGAATGATTTTTGTAAGGCGAATGTCCAACACGGCTTACACGGCTTCTGATTGAGTGCAGGAAGCACCTGCAGCCAATCGGAAGCTGCGCCTTGGTTTTCAAACGTTTTTGGACGTCAAACGGATTTCTGGACCGGATTCCATTCAAGAACCGAGGTACGACTGTGCAAATGACAGGGAACATCTTCTGTCCTGCTTGTGACAAGGCATCACTTAAAAGCACCTGCCTGTACCACAAACATATGCAGCCTGCTTTTCTTCTCTTGAATTATTTTTCTTTTATGCATGTCTATGTGGATTTCATCAATTCTTTCGAGATTTCTATCCACCCCTCACCCCAACAATGATCACACTACCTACCACAGCAAAAGGGGTGTGGACCGTCGAATTTTGGATTGCTTCCAAGTAGGTGGGGCTCCTAGAGCTGCTGCTACCGCAACTTAATTTGATTAATTAATTAATTAAATTAATATACTGTTTAGTGCCAAAATAGACTTCTAAGTGGTTTAGAAAACAGAGGAACCAGGAACACAAACACTGCTAATGAATGCTTTCCCGTTGCAAGCTGGTTTTCAGGTTGCCTTTTGTACTGTTAGGGGCATTGCACTTTTACTGTGCGCCCATGCTGGTATGTTCCCTGAGTCCCTGTAAATAACTAAATTAATAATAATAATAATTCTAGTAGTAGTAGTAGTAGTAGTAGTAGTAGTAGTAGTAGTAGTAGTAATGTCCCAATGAGCACAGCACAGCTGCTGAGGGTGGGAAATGCTATTTTCCAATTTACTTGGGCAGTCTTCTGTCTGTCTGTCTGTCTGTCTGTCTGTCTGTCTGTCTGTCTGTCTGTCTAAAGTGATGCTTAAAAATAATAACCAAATATTGAATTAGTGCTAAGTGCTTATGCATTCATGTCCTTATTGGTTCAGACTCGATTGCCCGTTGCTGAACACAAAACATTTTTTAAAAAAACCCTCACAAAGTTTTTAACATTTGGACTGGAAGTGCAGATTGGAAGCACTTATCTAGAGAAAAATGCACTAAAATGACAGCGAGTAGGAAAGCAGTGGGGAGTCCATTTGTTTTTAAAAAATCATTTTAAAATATGTAATGGAGCTATTGCTGAACTTTAAAAAAGTATATAGATGGACCCATGCTTAAGAGACTTTAGCATAAATAAAACTTAAGTGATAACAGGAGTGAAAAAGCAATAGCAAAGGTGTGCTGAGTGGGCAGTTGGTTTTGGCAATAAGGTTACTTTCTTAATATTTAACTGCACACATCAAAACTCCAACCTTTTAAATAATAATAATAATAATAATAATAATAATAATAATAATATGGAAGAGAAGTGCTATGGGAGTCTCTACCAGCTATGTTCTTCTCTTCTTCTAAAAAAAGCTAGACTTTTTGGAGCCTGGGAAAAGACTGAAGAATCGGAAGAAAAATACAGGAAGGCAATGATTGGACGATGGCACTGTGTGGATGCCCTGTAAAAAACGAGGGAGCAGACCATGGCAATTCCACACATCACACCTGGCGCTGTTTCAATGCTTGCAGCTCTAATAACGCTGGATCCTCTCGCAAAGCTACCTTACCATTATTTCCATGGCACTCCATCGGGAAGTTCCCCAGTACATGGCCATGCCTTGGTTTATCACATGAGTCATCGCCCGGACAATTTCTAAATTGGAAAGAGAGAGAGAGAACAGAAACATATCATATGCAATTGCAAGCAAGGTGGTTAGCAGAAATATGCATTTGGGACCAAGGGTATGTGTGAGAGAGAGATGCAACGAGGTCGTACACTTAGCAATCCTCCCTGAAAAGAAAGTTGGCCTTTTCTTATTTCTCTTTCCATATGTCGGCCTGCAACTTATGCTAACAAAGGTTGGAGTCCAGCTTTCAATCCTGAATTTATAAGTTTGCCTCTCTTATGCGTTGCGAATCAAAAGTAACTGTGGAAGAAAAGGCTCCCCCTTTTACGTATTCAGGTGGTATGAATGTTCTTACAGTTTACGCAATAGTGTACAGTAACACCCCACCTTATGCACATTTAACTTGTGCGCATTCAGCTTTATGAGCATGACAAAATAATATTTTTTAAAATATCAAAAGAGGTGGGGTTCTTGGAAAAATGACCGTGGCAAACCCTTCCACTACTGAGCCCACTGGATTTTGACTATACAGTCATACCGCATGTTACGTTTGCTTCATGATACGTTTTTTCAAGTTGCATCCTGTGGCGACCCGGAAGTACCGGAAAGGGTTACTTCCAGGTTTCGCTGCTTGCGCATGCACAGAAGTGATAAATCACGCTTTGCACAAGTGCCAAATGGTGCCGCACACCTGCGCAGATACGCCGCTTCAGGTTGTGGGCTTTTCATGTTGCGAACGGGCCTCCAGAACGGATCCCGTTCGCAACCAGAGGTACTACTGCACATGATTTTGACTTTAGGTATGATCCCCAGACGCGGGTGGCGCTGTGGGTTAAACCACAGAGCCTAGGGCTTGCCGATCAGAAGGTTGGCGGTTTGAATCCCCGCGACAGGGTGAGCTCCCGTTGCTCGGTCCCTGCTCCTGCCAACCTAGCAGTTCGAAAGCACGTCAAAGTGCAAGTAGATAAATAGGTACTGCTCCAGCAGGAAGGTAAACGGTGTTTCCGTGCGCTGCTCTGGTTCGCCAGATGCGGCTTAGTCATGCTGGCCACACGACCCAGAAGCTGTACGCCGGCTCCGTTGGCCAATAAAGCGAGGTGAGCGCTGCAACCCCAGAGTTGGTCACGACTGGACCTAATGGTCAGGGGTCCCTTTACCTTTACCTTATGATCCCCAGAACATATCCCTCACAGAATTTGCAGACTTACTATGAGAATATACAACCATATACATGTCTGACCACCTGCATGTTGCTGAGGCCACTAGAGTCAAAGGAAGGATAAAGAAAGGATATTGAAACAGCTTTGGTAGATCTCAGTGTGTGTATGCCCAACCTAGGTGTTGAGCCTATTTGCTGCTGCCTCCATCACCCGATGCTCTCTGGCTGGTCATCTGGGTATCCTGGACTTTGGAGCCCTAGCTGTACCATCTTCATAAAATATTCACATATCCCATGATAGCCCTATGGCATGGTCACGATAAATAAACTCACTGCAATCCACCAAGTTGTGGGTTAATATCGAGTAGATTCAGTCAGCACACCTTGCAAATGTCTAAGAATCATCTGTCTCCAGATGTTCTGGTGTCTACACTGTCCCTGGATTGTGGAAACTGAGATGCTGCTGGGCAACTTTGAGCCCCACATCATATCTCCGGGGCTGATCGCAGATACAAAATATTATCCTTACTTTCACAAAGACAAACCCTGGAAAATCGTTACCAGGAATATGGAAGATTGCCAAAAGCTATTATTACAAATTGTATTTGCTGTTATTTTGTGAGAGGCTAGTGTAATTTATGTACAACTGAGGAGAATCAACACATGATTTTGTGAGTTTCCTACTAAGCAAAAAAACACACCTGTCCACAAAAAGAAAAGTTTAAAACTTAAGCAACACAAGAGGGCAGCATTGTAGAAAGAGATATATGGGAATACTAACTTTTTGGGGTTCTTTTTTGCTTTTAAACTTCATTGGATCAATTTCCCAAGTGGAAATCAGCTTATTGATCCAAGGGCAAGATGTGCAAGGCTTGCACAGTTGTGCTTTTGTACAAATCCCTGTATTTGGGCCCAGGGCATGGTCTAAAGCGGCAACCTTGCTAAAGCTAAGCAAGATAAGTGCCCAGATCAGAAACCACCCAGACTGCATCCCCATGCATGTCTCCCAAGCAGAACATTGTCACCATGTGGATAGGCTTCTCCTCCATGAATCCGTCTAATCTTCTTTTAAAGCCACCCAGCTTGGTGGCCATCACTGCCTCCTGAGGGAGCAAGTTCTAAAGCAGAGACATCACCTTGCCAACAAAGGTCCGTATAGTTAAAGCTATGGTTTCCCCAGTAGTGATGTATGGAAGTGAGACCTGGACCATAAGGAAGGCTGATCGTCAAAGAATTGATGCTTTTGAATTATGGTGCTGGAGGAGACTCTTGAGAGTCCCATGGACTGCAAGAAGATCAAACCTATCCATTCTTAAGGAAATCAGCCCTGAGTGCCCACTGGAAGGACAGATCGTGAAGCTGAGGCTCCAATACTTTGGCCACCTAATGAGAAGAAAAGATTCCCTGGAAAAGACCCTGACGCTGGGAAAGATGGAGGGCACAAGGAGAAGGGGACGACAGAGGACAAGATGGTTGGACATTCTCGAAGCTACCAGCATGGGTTTGACCAAACTGCGGGAGGCAGTGGAAGACAGGAGTGCCTGGCATGCTCTGGTCCATGGGGTCACGAAGAGTCGGAGATGACTAAATGACTAAACAACAACAACAACAACAACTGGGAGTTAGGCTAGATGACTGCTAAGGGCAGCTCTATAATTCTTTGAGGCCATTGTCTCCTTCTCCCTTAGGGCTGGCCATGTTGGTTGTGGCTCTCCATGGTGTCCAGCAGACCTCTCTCCAATGACCTGCTGCCTAGTCCTTTTTACTGGAGATGCCAGAGATCAAACATGGATGCAAATCACAAGCTCCATCATTGTATGACAGTTTGAAAACAACCGCATTATTTTCTCTTCTATCCTGCGACACATACATTGGGTTAATAAAGTGCTGCTGCTGCTGCTGCCCTTCCCACATCCCAGTATACATTCCATCTAACCCTCTGAGCTTTCTGAAACCACTGCAAGATCAGAAAAGCCAAGCCAACTAGTGACCAGAAAACAGTATACATGTTTTTTCTTTAATGAAACTGCCAGTTTCTATGGGCCTCGCTTAGTCATCCATCTACTGAGTTGACAGCGCAGGGGATGATTACATTAGAACTTCTTAACGCCTCCAGGAATTTTTCACTGTAGAGTTTATTATCTCCCATGCCCCAGCCATTTATTTTTATTCAAGGCATTGTTGCTTTTTGGAAGTTAACTCTTTTATATCTTGCTGCACAATCTTTGCTTGAATGAGGAAAACCGTATCAATCAACACAGAGTTGCCAACCTTTGGTCTTAGGGGAGGGAAAATACAACTAATCCAGAATGCGGCAGCTAGACAGGTGATTGGGAGCGGCCGCTGAGGCCACATAACACTGGTCTTGAAAGACCTACACTGGCTCCCATTATGTTTCCGAGCACAATTCAAAGTGTTGGTGCTGACCTTTAAAGCCCTAAACGGCCTCGGCCCAGTATAGCTGAAGGAGCATCTCCACCCCCATCATTCTGCCCGGACACTGAGGTCCAGTGCCAAGGGCCTTCTGGTGGTTCCCTCACTGCGAGAGGTGAAGTTACAGGGAACCAGGCAGAGGGCCTTCTCAGTAGTGGCACCTGCCCTGTGGAACGCTTTCCCACTAGATGTCAAAGAGAAAAACAACTACCAGACTTTTAGAAGACACCTGAAGGCAGCCCTGTTTAGGGAAGCTTTTAATGTTTAATAGACTATTGTATTTTAATATTCTGTTGGAAGCCGCCCAGAGTGGCTGAGGAAATATAAATAAATAAATTATTATTATTATTATTATTATTATTATTATTATTATTATTAAAGCTGAACATACTCTCTTTGAGAGTGTTACTTCCCTGACCCTCAAGAGTAACAGGACCTGTCAGTCATGGATCTCCCCACATTACATCTCATGGGTACCTCCGATGTTTCAAGATAAAGCCATCATAATATGAACCCATTTCACAGTAATTAGGCAGCAAAGGTGTGAAACAGTATGAACTAGGTCTTTTTTCATAGAACCAAAGAATTGTGGAGTTGGAAAGGGTTCAAAGAGTCTGCTAGATGCAACCTCTGTTGAAAAACCTTCAATGAAGGAGAGTCCATGATGTTCTTTTATCATCCTCGGTCCTCATCATGCTCATCTTTCTGAGAGGAAGGCCCTAGCTTTCAAACCAGGGACTGCGATAGTTGTGGGTACTACAAAATCCGCATTCCACAGAAGAAAAACTGGCAATTCTCAGAACCACCCCTGCAGCCCGCCCCCCACCCCAGGCAAAACACCTACAGTCAAAAGAAATAATACATATACAACAGAAGCAGGAAACACTCAAATACTGTAGACAACACATCACAACCTCCATATCGTTGAGCCTTTCATTCAGCTGGAGAAACCATTGGAACCTGCAGTCCTGCAGTTTCTAGTCTCTTGCCATTGCTATCCTATCTCGCTTCAGACCAATTCCAGTGCTGCTGATTTTTAACGAACAAATCATAATAGTAAATGCAGCTTCCAGTAGCCAAAGGTGTTGCTGTACTTGGGCACCGTGGCTCGTTGGGATGGAATATCGCATTCAGTCTTAATTGCAAAGCATCCATTTAGAAAAAGAAAACACATAACAAGCCAAAAGATGGCTTCATCCCTCAGGGCCAGAGCATCAGAACTCGCGCGCGCGCGCACACACACACACACACACACACACACACACGAGCAGTTCAGAGTGACATAGAGTGCACCGTTGCCATGGAAACTCCACACATGGTAGGGATGCCAACAAATTACCTCTGCCTTCCCTATTAGCAAGATCCTATGCACATTTATTTGGAACTAATTCCTGTGGACTACATTGGAAGTTACACCAATGGATATAGGATTTCAACCTTATTCTCTACACTTCTGATATAGAAAGAAAGCGATGCCTCTGATTACTGCGTGTCCAGAAAGGAGTAACGAGAAAGATATTCACAAAAGAGGAGGACGGAAACAAAGTATTTTGAAATGTTCGGAGTTCCTGCCCCCCTCAGTATTGTTGCACGTCCCTCTAATCTCTGAACAGTGCAAGATTCCAGGGGCCCCAGGTGCTTACCCAGGGTTCCTGTTTCCACAGAGACTGTGATGTCTATATGATATATGGTTTATTTCCACATATGTACAACCTGAGCCTACAATGGAGGGGTCTGCAGCATTAACACCATCAAAAGGGTCTTGTTTCTCCCATTTTTGCAGCCTTGGATTCAAACAGAAATCAAACATTGCTCTCCAATGCTGCTCCAGTTTGCTGCTTTAATTGTAGGCCACATCACTTCCAAACTCTGCTCTAAAACTCTAAAGAACTTTGTCCTTCTAACTAGCCACAAGCTGGGAGGGACCCCAGCCATTTGCCATCTCACACAGAGCCCCTTTCCTTTGTTTCCTTTAACGGCCCATCACCCAGGCTATCGCCAACACATGAAGCTAGACTGGCTTATATTTCAACATTTGATGGATCCAGGGGTTAGAAGGGTCTTGCACAGAAGGTATAGAAAGCTCCCCCATGGCCCCAAACTCATAACAATTAGAGTGTTATTCTCCTCGGCATCTTCAATGCCATTTGTGACATGTAACATAGATAATAGAATAGAATTCTGGTCCAACCCCCCGCGATGCACGAATCTTTTGCGCAACACGGGGCTCAAACCCGCGACCCTTAGATTTAAGAGTCTCCTGCTCTACCAATTGAGCCGTCCCAGGTCCCCGACTACTGTTGTAAATGGGCTAAAAGAGCTCAGCCTCCTCCCCGTCCACTCTGTCAATTACAGTTCCATGGATATTAAACTAGCACAGACGCTCCCTCTCTCTTGCCAGCAAATCATAGCAACCCTCCTTTCTGTGTGACACTCAAATCACATGAGCAGCCACGCAGCGAGAGTATTTCCAAAAGACAGCGGTGCAAGGGATGTAATTATCACAAACACCATGTGGAGCTCTTTGTTTTCTCTTGTCTATCTGCCGCGTGTGCGCGCATGTGCGTGTGTGCAGCCTCCCACGAACTGCTTAATTCCCTGTCAGTCTAGAATGTGAACAATGAAGTGCGATCTCCATTATTCTTCCCTCACCCAGAGATTGACTTATTTCGCTGCCGCCGCCACCGATTCACGTATTAACCCCTCAGATATGCCCATAGGGGGGATGTCATGAGGCAGCAGGAGGAGATGGTGAGAGGGTGGAACAAGTGATGCTTGGCAATAAATCAAGCCTGAAGAAGGAAGAGTAGGATTGAGAAGGATCAAAAGCTTGAAGGCAAACCTCGTTCCTCTTCCACTACCCCTTAAGATTGTTGCTGTTCCTGAAGCAGGGTGTGCAGAAGATAGACTGGGATCCATGGGTAGATTGTCATATGCCCTCTTTTCTCAGGACACATCCTCTTTTTCATGGGTAGAGTCATCATAGCGATCCATAGTTAAATGTGGAAGTCAACGAATGTGTCCTCTTTTTTTTTGCTCTTCAAAATATGGCAACCCTAAACAAATCCCTCTTTCAACAAACTTTCTAAAATAATTGTCCCAGTTGGTACCCGTCTTGGAACTGATTTTATTTTCCGTATGTGCTGTTGCTTTAAACTGTTTATATTTATATATATTTAAAAATCGTTTTTAAATGCAGTGGCACTGTGGGCTAAACCACAGAGCCTAGGGCTTGCCGATCAGAAGGTCGGTGGTTCGAATCCCCATGACGGGGTGAGCTCCCGTTGCTTGGTCCCTGCTCCTGCCAACCTAGCAGTTCGAAAGCACGTCAAAAGTGCAAGTAGATAAATAGGTACTACTCCGGCGAGAAGGTAAATGGTGTTTCCATGCACTGCTCTGGTTTGCCAGAAGTGGCTTAGTCATGCTGGCCACATGACCCGGAAGCTGTACGCCGGCTCCCTCGGCCAATAAAGCGAGATGAGCGCGCAACCCCAGAGTCATCCACGACTGGACCTAATGGTCAGGGGTCTCTTTACCTTTACCTTTGAAAATTGTTTTTAAAAATGCAATCACTTTCACTATTTTTAGATATGTATCTGATATAGATAGATGATAGATAGATAGATAGAGAGAGAGAGAGGTATAGTATAATATATAGTATTATAAATCACTTAGTGACACCTCATGGGAAGAAATTCATAAATGACATAAATAACAGCAGCAGCAATAAATAGAGCTCTGCGCGATTTGTAATAGATCAGCATGGGTTTCTGACTCCACATTATGGAGCATCAGATAGCAAAAACTAAAAAGCGTTTTCAACCCTTCCAAATTCAGTTGCTGAAAAAGGATGCTGGGGAGCGGAGGGGGAACAGGAAGATTTGGCCCCCAAGGCCTGAGCTTCCCCATTCCTGTTCTACAGCAGTACTTACATCTTGTCTGGGGCTGTCTCAACCTGACTTGGCCCAAGCCCAGTTCCCCGCATGAATCGGCCTGATTTGGTTCTGAATCTAGCACACAGGTTTAGTGCTGATGCCCTGACAAAATGCTACAAATTTAGCATGGCTCATCATTGCTAATGCTGCGAAAGCTTTGTGAAAGCGTAACATTAAAAGGCTTCTCTCTGGCATTCCGCTATTTGCTCAAAAGATTCTTTTGCACTTTGTCAAAAGCAGCAAGAAAAGAAGTGCCATGTTGACTTGTGGAACAGCCATGAAGGCTGCTGGGAAAGGTCAAGATCATCCGCTAAAGAGCTGAGTCGCTGACAGCAAGCAGCAAAGACAGTGCAAGTTCTGCTGCTGCCATACATTGTACAGCTTGTTCAATGGTAGGAGCAGCTTACTAGGCGAACCGTGAAGAGTTGACTGTAGGAAAGAAATGTCCCTAAAGCTAAGGCTGCAATCCCACACCTAGTTACCCAGGATGAAGCTCCATGTGACTTAATGAGATTTACTTCTGGGTCAACATGTATAGGATTGCACCGACAGTCTCTCTTTGAATTATTCTCACCTTCTGGGTTGCACAGATGGCTGTCAGAGGTGTTGCCATTCTGCTGGCAATATTTCAAATTGTCTTCAGTGCCTCAAGTGGAAGCACTTAGTGGAAGCATAAATACTTGTCACTATAACCAAGAGGGGGAGCTGCAAAAATGTGTAGACGGAGCTGACAAACCTCCCTCCTCCATCATCTGCTCTCTGATGTGTAGTTATCCCTGCTGAGGATTAATGGGATGAGTCACGAAAGGGCTTTTACTGCTTGCGTGTAAGTGCAACGAAGAGGCTGGGCAATTGCCTGTACGTCTGCAGAAGCAAACAGGGAGGGAGGCTTCGAAAAGGTGCTGCAGCCCTGTGGCTTGTGGCAGAAGGTGAGGAGGGTGATGCTGCCTGAGCGGTCACTATAGAGGCTGTATCAGGGGTGTCACCGGACTAAATACCGTATTTTTCGTCCTATAGGGCGCACCGGCCCATAGGACGCACCTCATTTTTTTTGGGGGGGGAATGAATAAAAAAAAATTATTCCCCCCCCCAGCCGCGGCTGCCGCCCCAAGCCTTGCGAACACTCGCCCGAAGCACGGGGAGCCCTCTGGAGGGCTCCCCGTGCTTCGGGTGACAGGCTGCCGCCCCAAGCCTCGCGCGCCTGTCGGGACCTCCCGCCGGGCGCGCAAGGCTTGCGGACACTCGCCGGGGCTGCAGGCTGCTGCCCGCAAGCCTTGTGAGCCCGCGGGAACTCCCGCCGGGCTTGCAAGGCTTGCGGATAGCTTCCTGAAGCCTGGAGAGCGAGAGAGGTCGGTGCGCACCGATGCCTCTCGCTCTCCAGGCTTCAGCGAAAGCCTGCATTCGCACCATAGGACGCAAACACATTTCCCCTTCATTTTTGGAGGGGGAAAAGTGCGTCCTATGGTGCGAAAAATACGGTAAATCTTGCAGCACAACCCTTTGCACTTTTGTCTATTTAGAAGTTTAGCCCCAGTGAATTCAGTAGGACTTACTCTCTGGTAAGTGTGTATAGCAGGCGTGGGGAACCTTTTTCAGTCTGGGGGGCATATGACCTTCTGGCTGAATTTCAGGGGGCCGCTGAGTGGGGAAATAATAATAATAATAATAATAATAATAATAATAATAATAATAATGCAATAAAACACCAGACATTAAAAACTTCCCTAAACACGGCTGCCTTCAGACGTCTTCTAAAAGTCAGATAGTTGTTTATTTCCTTGACATCTGATGAGAGGGCATTCCACAGGGTGGGGGCCACTACCAGGAAGGCCCTGTGCCTGGTTCCCTGTAACCACACTTCCCGCAGTGAGGGAACCGCCAGAAGGCCCTCGGAATTGGACCTCAGTGCCCAGGCTGAACGGGGTATAAATTATTATTATTATTATTATTATTATTATTATTATTATTATTATTAGGTATACTGGGCTGAAGCCATTTATAGTATGGATTAGCTTCAGTTACAGCAGCACAAACTGTGCCTTTCACCAGTGGAGCCAATGCGTAATACTTTTCCTCAAAAGCAGGACACAGGAAGCCCCCATTCCCTTCCTTTCCCTTGTATAACTGGTGAGCTGTTGCATCAGCCTTCCTAGTTTTTATGCTCCAAAACAGCCCTTAGCTTATGGCTGTAGAAGGGAGATAAAGGCTACCTTTCTCCAATCCACCTGCCAAAGCTGCAAAAACCCACCTTTTTGCCACACAGGATTTCCTCCGCTCTTAGTGTGTGTAGAATCACAGGATGTTTATGGCCCTTTAAGTTATACTGCCTCAATCCCTTGATGTGGTACATTTCTCTTAAGAAAAACAGGTGCTCACAGTTCAAAGTGGGAAGCTTACAACCTGGACGGGAGATGCTTGAGAAAGCGCGAAGCAGATGGCACAGAACATCCAGGGTCAAAATAGACAAAGCAGAATGCTAACAGCTGAGAGGGGTATTGGTACAGAAGCACACGGCCGTCAGAAACTAGCACTTGACAAAAAAGGGAATCGCAAGAAGGCAGCCTGGTACTTCTCCAGCTAACAAGAGTCAGGGTAAACTCCATGCTTCTTGGCCAACTATGTGAATGTCACCCTCCCTTCTCTCTCTCTCTCTCTCTCTCTCTCTCTCTCTCTCTCTCTCTCTCTCACACACACACACACACACACACACACACACACAACTTAATGTTATATATAACAACTCAATGTTATATGTACCATGATTGCAATCCTGTACAAAGTTAGGCGTCTCAAATCCCATTGACTTCAATTATCTTCATAGTTAGTAGGCTACTGGGCTTTAAGAGGTTTTAGCTATGTGCAATATTGCAGGCCTGTTTTCTTATCTTTCTATATATTATAACTGACTGAGCAAAAAGGTTATGTCTCCCTCCAAGATACAAGACATGTTATGCTCCGTGACCTCATCAACTGCTGGCAAATTTGCACTAGACTCCGTCTCCAGTGAAAACTCTCAACCCTACAACCGTAGGGCATTGTCAGCAAGCATCACATCAAAGCAGCCTTTCAGAAATTGATATTGGCATTTGTTCCAATTTACACTAAAGGGCTGCATCATTTTGCTTTGCAACGTCTTACAAATTCATCTACGCAGAGATTAATCTACATGTAGGAAATTGTGCCTGATCTGTGCATTTGGGGGGAAACAAAAGCCCATGTCGCAGATTATGTGTTTGGAATAAGGAGTTCTCCAGCTGAGCCTGGGCTCAGGAGAGGTAAACTGACTGTAAGTCCTTTATCCTGGCTGAGATGGAGATACTCTGGTGCAAGTCCTCTATCCCAGCTCAGCCAGTTCAGCTGGGACTCAGCCGAGGCTGGGGTAAATCCCTTAAAAGTGGTGTTATTAGGGTGTGGCAAAAGGAGACTTGCTATGATTTCACACTCCATTCAGTCTGGTCATGAGATCTAGCAAACCAGCAGAAACTACGTTGGCAAAAAGCTTTATTTTAAATGCTTATTTTCCCTCTGAGCTGAACAATGGTAAGATACATCAAAATAATTTACTCCCGTGTAAACAACACTGGCTTTCTATAGTTTGGATTGTGACCACAATCTCTGTAACGTTTTATTTCCATGGTTGGCGACTGAGGCTGAAAAGAAATTGCGAAAACACAAACTAACCCCTGCAGCCAACTTTAATTTGTTTGACTATGTCAGGAAAA
Organism: Podarcis raffonei; assembly: GCF_027172205.1. Classification (NCBI taxonomy): domain Eukaryota; kingdom Metazoa; phylum Chordata; class Lepidosauria; order Squamata; family Lacertidae; genus Podarcis; species Podarcis raffonei. The sequence continues at coordinate 80,469,469 of NC_070606.1, read as the reverse complement.
AGAAATATTTACATACATGGAGTGGATGGCATCAAAGTTGCTTTGGGGATATTAATAATCTGGCCCTGGGGTTATAGACACAGTTAACGCATTCTTCCGCAGAGCTGAGTCCACACACAACTTTCTCAAGAGTGAAAATGTGAAAGACTCCAAGAGATTAAGATTGAAATGTTTTTCAAGTAATTTCCCTCACCTGAATACCTGAGGAGAGCCATTTTCCTATTGGTATAAGCTCCTGAGCTGGGGCCAGTCAAGCAAAAACTTTTATTAAATCTCTCACTAACCTTCCATTGGGGTATTATTGTCTGGTCGATTTGCAAAGACGACGTCCACATACTCAAGCTGCAGCCTCTGGAGTGAGCCTTTTAATCCTAGAAGTAAAATAAGGAAGCGTTAGAAAGAGAGAGAGAAAAAGAGAGAAGACGATGTGTGGAACCCATGACAAAGAATCTGATGACTCAAAAGTATCATGGGCCTGAACCATCTTTAAATCTGCTCTAGAGATCAGTGACGTTATGCTGTCTATTAAAACAACCAAAGCATGAGTTTATACAGAATTCATGGCCCTCCACATTTTTTAATTTTTTGGAAATCATAATTACATTGAAACTTGGATTGGAGTCAACAACCATTTAACCACAGTATCCTTCTGCGCTTGTCAAACTGTAGCCTCGGGGGACAAAGCTGATAGCGCAGATTTTGTTTCACAGTAAGTCTAATCAAAATCGTGTCAGAGTGAATTATTTTGCATACTCCGCCTCTCCCTGCAAGACTGCACTGGTATTGTTCCATGGAATTAAGCCCTGCCAATCAGTGAACCACTAGGATTTAAAATCTGGAGGTGAATCTGGCACTCTAATATACAGTCATGATTTCCAACCTGGTACAATGCTGCCGAAGGCAGATTCCAAACAGGCATCCCTGCAGCAGGGATGAGCAAATGCCTGTGAATTTTGATTTCTTTCAGTTTTCCAAATCTTAAGTTCAGTTCTTCTTCATTTCTATGTCAGTTTGTGATTATTATTATTTTAAGTGAAAAAGGTCCTCCAGCAAATTCGCCAGCATTTTAGCACGAAATTCTCCCAGTATGTACATTTTTGTATGCAGTTTTACCTAATATGCATATTTTTGAAGCGTGCGTTTCCTCCAATGCAATGCATGAATGCTACTTTTACTTACCGTATTTTTCTGTGTATAACACGCCCCCGTGTATATTTTGGGGGACTACAATTTAAGAAAATGGGGGGGCAGAGATGGCGCAGAGTTGTTGAGCTTTGGGGGGGGGAGGGTTTCCCTGAGCTTTTTTTTGGGGGGCAGAATGCCAATGATCACTCACCTGACTCACAAACGCTGAGAATTGCACTCGTCAACAAAGCAAACAAGCGTCTGCCTGCTTGCCACAGGAAGCCAGCAATCGCCCGCCCAATTGTCGCAGCAGAAGCCAATCAAAAAGAGCCCTTGCCGCAGACTCCACCCACCCACCAAATTGCCACAGCGACAGCCAATCCTAAGCAGCCCTAGCCGCAGACACCAAGCACCCACCCAATCACCAGTGACAAGCTGCTGCTCGCGGCTGAAACAAATCGCCCGTCCCCACTCTGCACTATCCATGTATGAGTCGAACCCTGATTTTTAACATTCTTTTTCAGTAAAAAATGCCCCTTGTCTTAGACACGGAAAAGTATGCATTTTAATGCGCAGTTTGCCTTAGTATATGTATTTTTGTACACATTACTGGCAAAGTGATTGTTCCATCCGGACAAGTGTTTTGGCTTGCCAGGTGGAACAATCTCCCCTTCTCCTCTCCCACCCAATGTTCTGGGGTTCTCTTCAAGCCATTGGGGGTTGCATGGGGTAGGAGAAGGGGGCAAGTCCCATTGCTCTTATGCAGGGCTTCCACAGGCAGGACTCACTAGCTGCACATATCTGGTCTTAAACATGGACTCATTACATCTTAAGCCACTAATTCCTAGCTTCAGCTCTTTACTTGCAAGCAACTGAAGAGCAATGCAGGAATAGTAACTTCATTGGGTTGTTGCCAACTATTCAGATTCATTGAAATTAATGGACATGATTCACTCAGACCCTCCAAGTGTCCCTAATTTTGAGGGACAGTCCCGGATTTACAGAAACCACCCCGGTTTCTGATTTGATCCCAGAATGTCCTGTTTTTCCTTAGGATGTCCCTATTTTCATTGGAGAAATGTTGGAGGGTACTTTAACTTAAGTCCACTCCTTTCAGTAGGTCTACTCTGAGTATACCTGAGCTGGGTAGAGCCCAAGGCTATTGCAATATTATGTGAAATGCAGTGCTTTTTCTAAAATAATGTTTAGGGGTACTCTCATTTTCCTTGTTGTTGTTGTTTAGTTGTTGAGTCGTGTCTGACTCTTTGTGATCCCATGGACCAGAGTATGCCAGGCCCTCCTGTCTTCCACTGCCTCCCGCAGTTTGGTCAAACTCATTTTCCTACTCATATTCAAATACTGCTCCTCAATGAGGCCAAACTGAGATTCACAAAATGTTTAGGGGTATGCATACCCCTGCACGCCCCCCCCCAAAAGCACTGGCCAAATGTATGGGAAGCACTTTACCATAATAACACATTATCACTTGCACACCAAGTATTTTTTATTCATACGATATACCTTCAATAATGTGTTTTCTTGAGAGTCCTCTTTCTGTTTCAGCTCTGCAAGGAGAAAAGGCACACATTTTCATGTGAGCATTGTTGTTCCATACCCTTTGACTTACAAATGGGATTCTGCTGCCTCAAAAATAGTCTCATAGGACCTTTCGCTAATAGCTAATACCTTACTGGTTAAAGCAAACAACTGGCTATATTGAACAGATATCCCAAAACAATTATCACACATTGCTATATCCAATTGCATATATATATATATATATATATATATATATATATATATATATATATATAATGTTAACCTTGGCTTCAGCAACAGATGAATAATTCTACATGAACGCTTTTACAATTCAGTCTGGAACCGGCCTTTCATAGTTACGTATCTGTATCGCTGCATAGTTTGCCAGGGCAGAGAATTTGAAAAGACCAGCCCAGTTGCAATCCGGAATCTCTCAGGGATGATAGGTTAAAATTCTTAAGCAGAGCAGGCTCCCTAAATTAGGGCTGCTGTGTGCAGGGGTGGAGGAAGGGGTGTCTGGTGGGGGCGGACCGTCGCAGGTGTCTTTGCTGAGGGGGAGGGGGTGACATTTGGCAGTCGCGGGTGGGCGGCGCGCCAAATGTCCGCCATCGGCAGCTCACTCTGCCCCCGGCTGCAGGGTGCACACGCCGCTCTGTGCACCTGAGCGGCTATCCTGCGCCTGGGAGGGCACCCTCTGCGCCCCACCCCCTTGGGAGCGTGCCAACCCTGGGTAGTGCGGGCATACGCTCCACCGCTGACTGTGTGTCCTCCTTTCCCCAGACATGTCCTTCTTTTTCAGGAGTAAAATTTGGGTCAAATTCCATTTATTTGCTTTGAATGGCCATCATAGCATTCTCTTGTTTTGCTCTTCAAAATATGGCAAGCCTACTTAAATGGCCTCGGTGTTTTGAAAGCTCAAACAGCAACACTCCCTATTTGTACAGAGCATATACGAGAAATAATGCCCAAGCAGTAGTAATCCAATAACAAAACATTTATACCAAGATAGAGCCGAACACCAGTTTAGTCTCTCTGAGTGTGTGTGTTTGTTTGTTTGCGTGTGTGTGTGTTCTCGCACATAAAACCAACCAAAAACCTCTTGGTTCAATTAGAAAGCCCATTTTCAACTTCCTTTTAAAAAAGCCTTTTCAAACTGTTGCAGGAATTTATGTACAGGTTGGTGGGGGGGGGGGTGTTGTCCCTCCAGCAGATATCATGCACATGCAGCCCACTACCAAAATCAGCACAATCACTTTTGTGACTTTTGTGATTTGTCCCCACAAAACACTTTATCACAGTTTCTTCCTAGCTATTCAAAGGGCCTTTGCTGCACGATACCAAATGTAACAATTCACTGATAAATGTATCTATGTACTGGCTCACTGGGAAAACTTCAGAAATTCATATAGACATGTGAGCTCAGCTACTCAGCAGCCCCTCTGCCTGAGTGATAATCCCTGGCCTCCTGATACCTGAGTGCCAGACAGGTAGCCATTCAAGAAATAAAAAAACCCAGATAAAGACAAAAGGGTGTGATTAACTTGGCTGGGAAACAGGGAAATGTAAAGATCTCTTTTGTTACACTTGATGGGTGTTTGGTGGAGGGCAAGGAGAACCATGGGGCAGGGTCTAGGATGCTCAGATTACTGCCACCAGACCTCCCCTTTCATGATGTAATCTTGATGTATTAGTGATGTAGTTGGGGCGGGGTGTAACATGGGGATTAGCAGCTAATAAAAGTTTGGGTTCTCTTTTGTTTGGGGCTTCCATCTTGTTCCACCTTGTGGCAGGTGGGAGTCCTGTCGCGACAGTCTTCAATAAAGACCAAGCCTACTGGCTGCTGTTTTGCTCAAGTATTACTGGCTGGTGTCCTTGTTTTTTGTCCAAGGGAGCCCTCAGATTTCTCCGTTAACAAAACAGAAATCTGAAGTCAAATAACTCCAATTTGTGACGCAGCTCCCTGCAATACCAAAAATTCTCTTTCTGTGTTAATTTTTTTTTTAAAAAAAGAACAACGATAAGTTTCAGTGTTGCTTTCCTTCTCCTTCAACTCTACTGTCTGTAATAAGAGCCTGAGTGTTGGCAGTAAGATACACAAGGGTTTCTGAACACACGCACCCACGGTTTCGGAAGTCCGTGGAAAGTTATATTGCAGCTAAAATTGCCAACTGGCAAGCAGCCAGACATCCTTACTTAATATGAAGGAGTTCAAAGATGTTTGGCATGTAGGCTACATTCAAAGCCTGCATTTTAGCTTAATTCACCAGAAGGAAATCTTCATGCTAATTATCCAGGATTAGATTCCTATGTATCAAAGAGACCATTTCCTCCCCTACGTAGCTAGGACGTGCTATGAAAGGAGCTGGATTCTGATTAAACTCTCATCTGAGCAGCAGGAAAGAAGGCAATGACTACCTGCCCCCAGTTCCTGAAATGGCCATTTTAAAAGTGCAAAAATATTTTTTTTGCTTCATCAGCATGCTTTTGATTTTGTGTGTGTGCTTGTGTTCATTTTCTTCCCCAGCCTGCATGCTGCAGCTGGAAGTTAGACAGGAACAACCTTGTTTGTGGTCTGCAATCTAAGAAGTATGATTTGAATTTTTAGTTTCTGCTTCACCAGACACCTACAGACTTCAAGCACTAGAGGGACGGGTGGTCCGTTGGCCTGTTCTTATGTTCTTAAATTATTTTCTCATGGAAGGCAGCAAAATCCCACAAGCGCTGCGCCCCTCTCTGGCAGTAAAAAAAATACAACAACAAAACATTAAATACGGTAACTAACTGTTTCCTTCCCTTTTATGACACCTAAAATCAGTTGCCTCACTCTGTCTATCAGATGAAGTGTTTTTATTTTAAATGACTTTTAAAAAATAATAGTTAAAGCCTATTCAACTCTGAATAGTTTTGCCTACAGTTCAAAGGGTGGATTGGGCACAACAGTAGTAGTAGTAGTAGTAGTAGTAGTAATGATAATAATGATAATGATGATGATGATAATAATAATAATAATAATAATAATAATAATAATAATAATAATAAATTATTTCTACCCTACCCATCTGGCTGCATTTTTTAAAAATGCATTAAAACATCAGTCATTAAAAACTTCCCTAAACGGGGCTGCTTTCAGATGTCATCTAAATGTCATATAGTTGTTTATTTTTTTGACATCTGATTGGAGGGCGTTCCAAGTAATTTTAGCCAGCGAAATTTGTACGGAGTTCCTGTGAACAGAGGGAAATAAATTTTTCTCTTCTATTTAGGCCAACGTGGGGAGAGAGAGAAAGAGGTGGTCACATTTTATTTTAAACAAGATGGTCTTTTTGACCTGGTCTTACTACAGGGAGTGATCTGAGCTTATGCCTCAGGGGTCACAGGAAGATATTTTTAACTTTCTGACATTAAATAAAATGCTGCCATTTTTGGCAAAGGCTGAATATTATTTCCTCCTTACTGCTGAACATTATGCAGTATGCACACTTTTTTAGCTGAGTTTGGAGGAACGAATGGGAGGCTATTTATATATATCTTTATTATGCCTGCAATCCTGCACCCATTTAGATTGCTGAAATTGATTCAAATGGTCTGTTAAGCAGCCTAACTGTGTGGAGAATTGCAATTTCATGTATGTATGTATGTATGTATGTATGCACGTAATTTAAATCTTTCTAGGCTACCTCATAGGGAAAAGCCCTCTCAAGTTGGCTTACATGAAAAAAAGAAAAGGGGAAAATAACACAATTGCAATAAAACACCATCGTGTTAAAACAGCAGTTAAAACATTTTATAAATGGCTTGGATGAAGGAATTGAGGGGATGCTCATCAAATTTGCAGATGACACCAAACTGGGAGGGGTAGCTAATGCTGCAGAAGGTAGAATCAGGATTCAAAATGACCATAACAGATTGGAGAACTGGGTGCAAGCTAACAAAATGAATTTCAATAGGGACAAATGTAAGGTTCTGCACTTAGGCAGGAAGAACCAGATGCACAAATATAGGATGTGGGACACCTGGCTTACTAGCAGTACACGTGAAAAGGATCTAGGGGTCTTGGTGGACCACAAACCTAACATGAGTCAACAGTGTGATGCAGCAGCAAAAAGATCTAATGCTATTCTAGGCCGCATCAACAGAAGTACAGCATCCAGATCAAGGGCGCTGTGGGTAAAACCTCAGTGCCTAGGACTTGCCGATCGTATGGTCGGCGGTTCGAATCCCCGCAGCGGGGTGAGCTCCCGTCTTTCGGTCCCAGCTCCTGCCCACCTAGCAGTTCAAAAGCACCCCTAAGTGCAAGTAGATAAATAGGTACCGCTTTATAGCAGGAAGGTAAACGGCGTTTCCGTGTGCTGCGCTGGTGCTGGCTCGCCAGAGCAGCTTCGTCACGCTGGCCACGTGACCCGGAAGTGTCTCCGGACAGCGCTGGCCCCCGGCCTCTTAAGTGAGATGGGCGCACAACCCTAGAGTCGGACAGGGGTACCTTTACCTTTACTATTCTGCCTTAGTCAGACCACACCTGGAATACTGTGTCCAATTCTGGGCACCACAATTTAAGAAGGATGTTGACAAGCTGGAACATGTGCAGAGGAGGGCAACCAAGATGATCAAGGGTCTGGAAACTAAGTCTTATGAGGGGCGCTTGAAGCAACTGGGTATGTTTAGTCTGGAAAAGAGGAGATTGAGAGGAGATATGATAGCCATTTTCAGATATCTTAAGGGCTGCCACATGGAGGAGGGAGCACGCTTGTCTTCTCCTGCTTTAGAACTCAAACCAATGGCTTCAAGTTGCAAGAAAGGAGATTCCGACTAAACAATCGGAAAAACTTTCTGACAGTAGGAGCTGTTCAGCAGTGGAACAGACTCACATGAGAGGTGGTGGACTTTCCTTCCTTGGAGGTTTTTAAACAGAGGTTGGATGGCCATCTGTCATGGATGCTTTAGCTGAGATTCCTGCATTGCAGGGGGTTGGACTAGATGACCCTTGGGGTCCCTTCCAACTCTCAGATTCTATGAAAAGCGTGCCACACTCAATATAAAATTAATTCAAACAGCTAAAAAGAATAATTTAAAACCACCAGCTTAAAAACCAGCAGCAATATAGGCCATGAAAAAGTCCCACCTGGCGTACAAATTAAAAACAAACAAACAAACAAACAAACAAACAAACAAACAAAATAAACATGTGTCAGCGCTGCCCGAGGTCCCAGCTCACAGAAGACCAACGCTGCTTCGTTCTTTAGTATAAAAGTCTTTATTGAAGTTCAGTTTCACTTCCACACGCGCAGCGTGCAACGCTACGTCTCTAACCTTAGACCGCCGAAGCTCCGTCTGAATCTCCTCCCCCCTGACACCAGTTTAAGACTCTAGCCTTACTCCACCTCTTCCTCTGTTCCTTCCTCCTCTGGGTCCGCCTGCTAGTCGGGGTCTCACCCTTCCTAGACTCTTCTGACGCTGAGTCCCCTGACTCTTCCCCCTCCCTCCTTCGGGCTTTAGGACCTGGCTCCCAATCCGGGTTTTCTGCTGTCCCGCGCTCCTGCACATTTGAACTTGGCGCGCGCGCGCAGCCTCCCACTTTCCTTCTGACCGTTACACTTGTGTCACTGCTCCCTCCTTCGGGGAGGCTAGCTGGACCTGACCTTCCCTCCATTTCCCCACTTTCCGATGGGGGCGTGGTCAGCCCTGACTCATCTTCTCTCCCCGCTGGAGGAGAGGCTGGTCCTGACTCATGTGACTCTTCCCCCCCACTGCGCTCTGGTGGGGGAGCTGGTCCTGATCCTCCGCTGCTCCCTTGGGAGTCTCCGCTGGCCCCTTGTTTCTGGTGCGTCCCCCCTGGGACCCCCCTAGCCCTGACCATCGGCGCCCCCTTCTGGGAATCTTCTGATTCGCTGGAGAAGCTCATGGAATCTCTCGGGTCACTGTCATACTCCCCTACGCCCCCCTCGGATTCCTCTCCTCCGCTCTCTATTTGCTCTCTCCCCTGTGCTTCTGCTCCTGAGCCTCTGACAACATGTTTTCAGGGTGCATTGAAATCCAGCAGTGATGGAGCTGAACATATGTATTTTGGGAGTCCCACAGATGCAACCACTGAAAAGGCCCTGTCTTTGGGGCCTGACAATCTTGCAGATCTTATAGGGCTCTGCAAGCAAGGCCTCTGAAGCTGACCTTAATGCCTGGGCAGGTTCATATGGATGCATGCTGTGCTTCAAGAATGTTACCCATTTAGAATTCATAAAGGAAGAGGATGAGGATAAAACTAGAATTAGTTGGCTCTGCTTGTCATTGGCTCTGGCTCCCCCTCCCAGATTCCTGCCCCACAAGTCTCAATGGGCACCAGCCACCCCTTAAGGCTGACAGGGGAAATTTTATGAGGGGAAAGGGCCCTTCGAATACTCTGAGAGGCCCAGAAGCCACTTCCTTCTCTTCAGTTTCACTATACTATTTGCCAATATTCAGGAATGTCAGCTTGGCCCAGTGACTGTGGGTGCCTGGGGCTATGGGTGCCATGCACCTAAATTTGTGGGTGCACGGCCCTTTCATGGGGAATTTTGTGGGTGCTCAGGGGCCCAGGGAGTTGGCACCTATGCCAATATTGATTTGAGGCACACAGCAAGGCCTGGGGTCAGTTGCTCCCACTGCTCCCTAAAGGGGGTCATTTGAAGGAGAGAATTGGGTGGCGATAAGAAAAGTTTAGTACCCCTCCCTTTTGCCTGCTGACCTTCCCTCATAAGTGTGCTAATTATCTTGGCAAATGCTAGACCAGGGGTTGGCAAGGTTTACCTCACCTGGGCCTGTTCACTGTCACGGAGATCGCTCTGTGTGCACGGCTGCTGCAAAGGAGGGAAAAGGGGCGAGCCAGGGCTGCCCTGACCTTAAGTGCCCTCAGGTGGGCCCGCCCCCAGCGCCAGCCGATTGGCTGGCACTGCAGAAGATGAATACTAATGGGAATCCCTGAGTTGTGCGGGGCTGGCGCCAGCCCCACGAGAATGTGGATGGGGGCGTGAGCCCGCAACCCCCCCTTAGTTGGGGAGTGGCTTTGCGCAGACGCAATTTCTGGCGCTGCAGAAGTGAGTCCCCGCTCCGTGCTGTGCTGGTTTAGCGCAGCATTTGGGGATTCACCAAGTGGGTGGCCTTGGTTTGGGGGTGACTCATGGGCTGTTTAAACAACCCCTGTGGGCTGCTTGTGGCCCATGGGCTGGAAGTTGCCGACCCCTGTGCTAGACATTACTTAGCACAAGGGTGGGGAACCTTCAGGTGTTGTTGGGCAAACATGGCCAGGGATGTTGGGAGATGTAACCCAAGCCCAACCACATCTGCAGAGTCACAGGTTTCCCTCACCAGGGATTTTTTCCCAGCTGGAACTTTCCAGAACTCAGTTCCGGCACCTCTCAGGTGGGTGCCATTACCATTCTAAGAGAACGAAGGAGGTCTTCATCGTGAGTTCTGGCCCCTCTTTTTCTAGAAAAATAGTACTGCCCAACCCTGATATAGCAAGTGGAACGAAGAAGCTAAGAAAGTGATGGGAAAATGTACAGTGGTACCTCGGGTTACATATGCTTCAGGTTACATACGCTTCAGGTTACAGACTCCGCTAACCCAGAAATAGCACCTCAGGTTAAGAACTTTGCTTCAGGATGAGAACAGAAATCGTGCTCTGGCGGTGCGGCGGCAGCAGGAGGCCCCATTAGCTAAAGTGGTGCTTCAGGTTAAGAACAGTTTCAGGTTAAGAACGGACCTCCGGAACCAATTAAGTACTTAACCTGAGGTACCACTGTAGTTACAAGTGTGAGCTAGCACACTTGTGAATCAGAATGGATGCTCATTAAATAGCCAGTGGTTTCTAATTAGGATGAATGCTCAAGAAACGTTTAGTCTGAAAGCTACCTAGGATAGCTCCCAACTCCGCTCTCAGGTTTAAAAATCGAAGGCTCTTCAAAGAAAGCAAATTATCTTTCTTGGTTTCACCAACCTAAATGCATTTTGATGGTACAAAGCCATGCGGTACCTTTTTTACTTTTAATAACAAATGTTTTCTACAACACAATGATTAAAAGGAAACTTACTTTCCTCCCCAGTAGAGTTTTGTTGTAATGACCAGACTTGACCTCCTAAACAAATAGAACGCATAAAAATTGAAAAACAGGCCATTATTTCTTTTGTAACTGCATCCTTCCTAATACAGCCACGCCTGAAATTCATCCATAAAGACGAAAGGGAAACAGCAATAGCTCTTACATCATAAAAACTCTTCCATCAAAACTGTGCAGTTATAGAACAAGCTCTATACAGAAACTGACAGAATGTTGGCACTGTGACCCACACACACAAAGGGTGTGTACACATTACTGGTTTACAATGCAGCTAGGTCCTTATTTTTCTTAATTCAGATTTGGACCAGGCATTGCAGGAAATGTCCAGGACCCTTGAATTGCCTTTGCCCTAGTCATTCCTGGGCCGGCCGCTTCTTCCACATAACACCAGCAAAGAGCAACTTGGAGGAGGTTAAGCAGCCTGAAAAGTAGAAGAATCTCAATACTAGCCTAGTGTTGGCCTGATTTGAGGGCAGGTTTGCCAATCCTTTGTAAAGCAAAGGCCCAAGATTCAGAGTAGCTCTGTGAGTCCTGATTTAGTACTCCCAATTCTACCATTGCATACCAAGAATTGAATGCTTAAATCTTTACATTACCTCCAGCCTTTCTTTTTTATTATGCTTCCCAAAATCACCTCGGCCCTGTGGGAGGAATAAAAAAACCCAGATGCACCATTCAGAAGAAATGTTTTCGGACATAACAGTATGGTACCACACTCGTTTATCGTTTTATGCTATCGTTTTACAGGTCTATTTATTGCATTCAGTTGTTCATTCATTCACAATATCAGTGCTTGAGTTATTCGCACAATTGCATTGCAAGTCAGCATTGATGCTGCTTTGAAAGAATTCATCTGCTCCCCACTGTGTATATAGGCACTTCTGAGCTTGAAGGATCACCAACAATAGCTAGTCTTGATGCTACTTGGTAGATGTCTTTTAAATCAGGGATGGAGAACCTGCAGCCCTCCAGATATTGTTAGACTTCAACTCCCATCAGCCTCGGCTAGCATAGCCAGTGATCAGGGATGATGGGAGTTTTCGACACCATTACAAGAGGAACCAGCTTGGCTTAATTAGCTTTTGACACATGTTGATCACATGATTTAGAAGTGTCTAGTACACAGCTTCAATACACATGGGTCTGGCCTAATACACATGAGTCTAATACACAGGGTTTAGCTATGTTTTAGAACTCATGGACTTAATTAAATTCTAGTACCCACTGGATGCAGGTATTTAAGGGTGTCCAGCACCTACAACTCATAACAATATGTTATGTATGATGGAATAATTTATTTATTTTAAAAAACCCAGAACACAGCTGAAATATTTAGCTGAGAAATTAGCACATCAACACATGGTAGAAGTTAGTACCAGACAGCCATAGGGCCATTTTATCCTAATGCCCCTTGTGACTCATGCATGTTTGCTAAAGTCTTCTGTTCTGCCCAGGTGCTGCAGCAGAGCTGCAAGTTAGTTTCTTTAACTGGAAGCAACAAAGTAAGCACAGATACTTACTTTCCAGCTGCATACACCTCTGCTGTGTCAAACAGGTTTACTCCACTCTCGTATGCGATAGTCATGAGCTGTTCCGCAATCTTTGGGAAAGGGAGACATGACATTAGTCCTAGAGAACACGAAAGGTAGCATCACCATCTACTGCGCTGTGCTGCAGAAACTACCCATAATAGAGCGTGGGTTTGCATAGAGAAGGACCAAGGAACTTCACCCAAAGGAAACCCCAATTTTTAAACCATAGAGAATGGACCAGGGGTTTTGCAGCGCAGGAAAGAAAACTGCTGCTGCTTCTACTGCCATTTCCCATTTACTCAGTAGTGGCTGGTGTTCATTTGGACAGACAGAGCCAACTAGTTATGGTTCGTCCCCTCTTCCTTGCTGCTGAAGTCTACATGGGCCACACTGAGACTAAGGAGCAGGAAGCTGACAGGTAGAACTATGGTACCCCCTGGACAGGTTCCCAGTAAGAAGGTGGGAAGTTGGGGCTGGTGAGAGCAGACTGAAGTGGGTGGGGCAGCACCCCATTCACCCCAAGGAACCAGCCTTCTCTGCAATTGTCACCCCAAAAAAGTAAGAAGCATCAGGGCTGATTACAGAATTCAGGAATCTTTCACACAATGTGAGGCTCAGACACACGACCCTGAGATTAAGAGTCTCCTGCTCTCCTTTGTGTTTTGAAGACACAAAGTAAATTTGGCCTTTGCAGCAAAGCAAAAATAGTATATATCCATATTTATTTCCACAGTTTCATGTTGGGCAGTCAAGTACACATTTGAAAAACCAAGCATTAGCAGCCACAGCAGTAATTACAGACGTCACAAATGGTTATGTTTTATTTTGCAAGCCTATTTAGGACCGGCTATGATGATGCCAGCTAGCATAGCTGAATCAGCGTTGCCATTATATGAAGTACAATGCTCAGGGGATTGAAGAAACTTGACCATTGCAATAATGATGATGAAAGAGTTGGTCAGAAGGAAATTATGAAAACCAGGCTGCTTGTTTTATAGTTGCATCAAAACGGCGTCTTGTTTTAGCGGCAGGAAAGGCAAACTTAAATGACCATTTAAAACAATTACAAATCTCTCCATTGCAGGTGAAAGGCAGTTATAAGGATAAGGATAAGGCAGTTATAATGTGCATAGTGCCTCCAGCATTTTTGAAGCGCTTCCCTTATAAGAGTTTTATTCTGGGACTGGTGCCATCTCTTCCCATTGTTACAACCAGGCCCCATCTGCAGTGTTGTATCCGACAGTTATAAAGGTAAAGGTAAAGGTACCTCTGCCCGTACGGGCCAGTCTTGACAGACTCTAGGGTTGTGCGCCCATCTCACTCAAGAGGCCGGGGGCCAGCGCTGTCCGGAGACACTTCCGGGTCACGTGGCCAGCGTGACAAAGCTGCATCTGGCGAGCCAGAGCCGCACACGGAAACGCCGTTTACCTTCCCGCCAGTAAGCGGTCCCTATTTATCTACTTGCACCTGGGGGTGCTTTCGAACTGCTAGGTTGGCAGGCGCTGGGACCGAGCAACGGGAGCGCACCCCGCCACGGGGATTCGAACCGCTGACCTTTCGATCGGCAAGCCCTAGGCGCTGAGGCTTTTACCCACAGCGCCACCCGCGTCCCTATCCGACAGTTATAGTTTCTCCCAAAGAAATCTGGGAAGTGTAGCAGAGCTACAATACTCAAAATTCCCTAGGAAAATGGAGTGGTTGTTACTCAGATAACTGAAGCTCTGTGAGGGGAATGTTGTTGTTTAGTCATTTAGTCGTGTCCGACTCTTCGTGACGCCATGGACCAGAGCATGCCAGGCACTCCTGTCTTCCACTGCCTCCCGTGTATTGGTCAAACTCATGCTGGTAGCTTTGAGAACACGATCCAACCATCTTGTCCTCTGTCGTCCTCTTCTCCTTGTGCCCTCCATCTTTCCCAACATCAGGGTCTTTTCCAGGGAGTCTTCTCTTCTCATGAGGTGGCCAAAGTATTGTCGCCTCAGCTTCAGGATCTGTCCTTCCAGTGAGCACTCAGGACTGATTTCCTTAAGAATGGATAGGTTTGATCTTCTTGGAGTCCATGGGACTCTCAAGAGTCTCCTCCAGCACCATAATTCAAAAGCATCAATTCTTCAGCGATCAGCCTTCTTGATGGTCCAGCTCTCACTTCCATACATCACTACTGGGAAAACCATAGCTTTAACTATATGGACCTTTCTTGGCAGGGTGATGTCTCTGCTTTTTAAGATGCTGCCTAGGTTTGTCATTGAGGGGAATAGGGGTGTCCAAACCACTCTTAACACTCATAACAAACTACAGCTCCCAGGATTCTTTGGGGGAAGCCATGACAGTTTAAAGGAGTATGATACTGCTTTAAATGTAAAGTGCAGATAGGAGCCTAAAACTAGCCTGACCTACCAAGCCAAAATCAGCCTCTCTCTTGCTCACCGTAAGCAAGATAAACCCATGTGGTTTTTGCCCGAAGGCGTGGCAGCAAAGCTCTCCCAAGCTGGGCTCAGAATCAAACTTAGGAATACTGGAAAGCCAGATGCAAAATGAAATGTGCCTTTTCAAAGCTCCAAACTTTCTTGCTCGCTTGGATCAAAAAAGAAGTCCTGGCTCCTCACCTGTCTCCAACATCTTCCAATCCCCCCATACCCAGCACCCACAGGTCCCAAACACATTCTCTGGTCCCTCGCCTCTTTGTTGGCAGTTCCACAGGTATGGTGACAATGGCAACTGAAGAGGCAAAATGGAAACTTTCTCCTACCCTACTCACTGTTGCTCAGACTGAGTGATGTTGTGATCAGGGTTTGGGGACTGGATCCAGCCAGCAGGACTGATTCTTATTTCCTCCCTTGATGGCTGGTTGGGACCAAGCACCTGTCAGTTATCATAGAGCTATAGAATTGTAGAGTTGGATGGGTCCTTTAGTCCAACCCCCATGCAATGCCTGATGTCACCATGACCCAGAAAATCCAGGGTGTGGAAAATCGCGGTTCATTTCAAGGAAAATAATGCAGGGCTCCTCAAGGGCTGTCAATTCATTCCTTTATTTCACAACATTTGGCTAACTGGGCTGCAACTGGAATGAGGAGTCCCAGGTCCATTTGCAGAGCTGGCTGTACCAGTAAGCAGGGTGAGTTAGTCCTGATGAAGAAGACGCACTTGCTGGCCCCAGTGGGTCAGAAGGAGCACCCCAGTTTGTGCCCAGGCGGTCATCTTGGGCAACAAAGGGAATTCCACCTGAGAGGTTTCAGGTCACAAATGCGTGGGTTGGTTTCGCACAGTGCGAACCTGAGATTTGTGAGAAGGTTCAACAGGTGCCTAACAACGATGCCAGGAAGGGGTGGAAGGCAGTGGGGAAAGTGTTGAACACTCAGAGGTCTATAAATGTGTGTTCACAACTCCTCTCAGAACGTGATTCGAGAGGGGGTGTGGAGAGAGGATCAGAACTCACAGGGTTAAGAAGTTCTGAGTGACGTCTCACATTCTGAGGCGTGGTTTAGAATACTGAGGGGAGTGTTTTACTGTGTTTCTCTCAGTGTGTGTTTTGCTCCGTTGCGAGAGAGGAACGACCATGTGTGCTCTGTCACCAGGAGAGTGATAACTGTTGTTTTTGCTACGGGAATAAAGACTTAAAATAAGATAAGGAGACACCGTGCGTTAAGCCTGATTTATTACGCACACTCGGCAACCCTGCTTCTGTTCCGCTGTGTTTACCTTCTGCTGAAACCGGAGGAGCCCTGGGAAAACAGAGTCGCCCAGAGGAAGCGTGTGGACCCCCCGGGGAACGGCACAAGTCCACCTCAGAGATATCACTAGAGGAGTGTTGCGTTCCAAAAGCAAGGAAGGATTGGACTCTGATTAATAAAATACACACCAGGCTTGACCAGCAAGACTCTGGGAGGAAGTGCCAATAATAATCCGTCCACACCTTGGCCCAGGTCGTTTTATTCACAAAAGAACTTTATATACAGTGTTTGTAAGAACCAATCATATTTCCTTTGAGCATTTTAAAAAAAACCCCATGTGGGACAAAGTCAGATCAGAAGAAATCTTTTTAACTACAAAAGACTACTTTGAGCATGCATACATATCTGAGAGTAAATAAAACAGGACTAAAGGAGGAATGCATTCAGCAAAACCCCGGAGGTCATAAACAGGCAGGAAAGGAAGGAAGGATGGCAAGGGAATATTTACCATCTCCTTGTGAACTCTCTTCCTGGCCCTAAAGTTTAACAAATTACATCAAAGCTACCTTATATCTTTATGACCCAGGATGCCTGGTGTAGCAACTGGCCTGTGTTTTGAATGCTTATACGTGCCTGTCAGGCGTAGAGAAAGAAAATGGCAGAGGTGCAGAGGCTTGTGGGATTTGATCAGAAATTATTGTCAATGAATCCATATTTCATAATTCCGCATAGCAATCCCACCTGACCCCCACAATCTGGATATTTGCACCCCCACATCGGAGCAGAAAACGGTCTATTTTGTATTTATTATTCTTTCTTTATCATCATGACAACACCATGTTGATTTTCTGTCTCAGGTGCCAAGACTATTCTTGGGCTAAGTGTCTCTTAGGGATGTTTTCAGCTGAATCACAATCGCTTCAGTTATGTCTGCAGCTGATCTCCCAGAAGGCAAAGTTACAGAGAAAGCGCTCGTTATTTCTATTGCCAAACACAGCCTTCATTAACTTGGTGGCTTCTAAGTGTCTTGGACTACAACTCCCATCAGCCTCAGCCAGCTGGCTGGGGCTGATGGGAGTTGTAGTTCAAAACATTTGAAGTCTATCAGGTTGGTGAAGGCTGGCTTCACTCTTAAAACTTAGACATAAAACAGCCTGCAGGTGACAAAGTGCTTGTAAAAGTCATTTGTGGCTGCCTAAGATTTTGGCACTTTATTTCACTCCCTGCAGCATTTCCTCCTGTCACAGTGTTCCACTTACTGGATTAGTCCTGTAATCAGTCATTGTCTTTCCCCACTGCATATAACCTCTCTTATATGCAGCGAATAAAACAAGTCTTGGACAATTTGTGGAAGGAAAAGAAATATCTCCATGTAGCAGGGTTTTTTTCCTTGACATTCTCCTGCATTTAAATGTTCTTCAAATGGCACTTCCGTGTCACTATTGCTTCTTTGAAATAATTTAAAATATTGATCAGAAGAAGATAGCTTAACTATAGGAGATGACAGGGAAAACTCATTCTTAAATGTCTTTTTTTTTTTACACCTCTAGTTAAGGCTTAAAATTGGGGGTTGACAGGCCATTAGTGCATTGATTGGTCACATTAAATAAAATTGCATGTTGCCGAACGTCAATACGGGTGCCTTGTTTAAGGACTCAAAGTAATCTCCTCTTAAGGGAATGTGCTGCCATAATGCCCTTGGTGAAGCCTTCATTTTAGTCCATTACTGTGTTGGCATAACCAAAGAACTGCATCAGGGGAAACAGCCTCTCAGTCACCTTTTGTGTTTCTGGCCTTTTACCTTATCTGCTGGGGTGGAATCACCAGGAAGACTGCATTGTAATAATGATAAGAATAAAACTATCCGGCTGCAAAAGATTGTGTCTTTGATCTACAGAGGCAAGTTCTCTTTAGAGTGGGTGCTGAAAGCTTGAGTTTGACAAATGTTAGGGTTTAATTAGAACTTGCATGTTGGAACCAGGAATAGCCAGACCCAAGTGTATGCTAGGGGTAGTCAGAGGTGTGATGGACTCACTGATAAGACTCTGTAAAAATGCTAGTTAATTAGGTAAACTTCCCAGGTTGTGTGTTGGACATTGCAATCCTAGCCAAATCAGCAAATGTTAATGAAGTCAGAAAGACTTCTTTGTGAGGTGACCTCCTGGGATTGGGATAAACAATTAGGGGGTTCAGAGCATCAAAATATTAGGTATTCACACAACACAGGATCAAAGGATATGAGAATGCAAATGTGAGGCATCTCCCTGTGTTAGAAAAGGAAAGCCTATCCCTAGAAGCTATGGAGTGTGAGCCAGGAATGATGGAACCAGGAAGCAGAGAGGTTAAGCTGGGATGTTCCCTGCAGAGCAAGAGAGGTTGCAAAGAAGGGATGCTGATGCTGCTACTATGGAATAAGCTGGCGTGTTCTGGGCTGCTGCTGCTGCTGCTAGCCCCTCTCTTGAAGTCTCTAGGTTGCATGTATATGTAAATAAACCATACGTCATAAAGACACTATAGCCTCAATTGTACCTAATTTTCCAAAAGAAACACAAACCCTGCGTGAGTGCCTGAAGTCTCACATACCACTCAGCTGAGACTGAGGCAATTCATAACAGGTATAAATTAAAAGGATAAGCAGAACAATGGAAGCTCATCCCAAGTGTCCTGTAAAACCAGGAAACAGTTTATAAAATAGCATGGACTTAGTTCAGTAAATTAGCTCATAGGATGGAATCAATTCAATAATTTTTGTAAAGGTGTAAATTTAAATTTGGCAATAATAATAATAATAAAATAATAATGGCAGCTATATATCTCCAATGCTGCTGCTACAGAGCCTATTAACTACACATTCCCCACTTCTTGTCACCATTATTAGAAATCATTGTGAGGGCTTCTCAGCGGCACAATTTATTTCACCAACACTTGCAGGCACAGTTTCTTTCCTCCATTGCTACACAGTGCTCTGCCACTCTTCATTTTTGCAGCCGAGCAGGCTTATTTTGGAAAACAACATAGGGCTCTAATCTACATGTGTCCCAAAGGAGACACTGAATAGTGTAGTGAACGCTCCAATGGACTGGAATATTCCCACTACGGGGAACATCTGCCAGAATTTTGCAGGGGTCTTCAAAGGGCTCTTGTAAGTTGCACAGTGTTGAAGTGCCAGTGCTCTGAATTAAAAAGAAATAGAGCCTATACATTCTATACATGTGTACTCAGAGGTCCTAGTATGTTCAGTGGGGCCTACTCCCCACTGTTAAGATTGCAACAACAATGGCAGGAATTGTGCTTAGAGCAAAAAATAAACGACAAATTCCCCTATTCTAAATTCTTTGTTGTGGTTTCTTTTCAGTCCAATACAAGTGAGTTCTGAAGCTGCACTGATTATTGAGTAGAGCAGTCAGGAGAGGCAGCTGTGTGTTGCTTTATTTCAATCACTCATCTAAGTGACCCTCAAAACACAGAACCCACCATCCAAATCTCCAAGGCACTTCTAAAGTCTTTGGGAAGCACTGTGTCTCTCAACAGGAGTTGCACCAGGGAGTAAAGTCCAGAATATTTGGGAGAGCACAGACCTTGGCCCTTCCTTAATATTTGCCATGTTGCAATGAAATACACATGAAAACCCACCCAGCATTTTGGGGGGGGGAGTGCTCCCCAAAGAAGGAACTTACCCCTACCTGCCCCCAGTTGTTGGACTCATTAATACACACTGTTATTTTTCTTTCGGAGATTTAAGAACTCACCCAACTAGAAATATACAGTGGTACCTTGGGTTACAGATGCTTCAGGTTACAGACTCCGCTAACCCGGAAGTAGTACCTCAGGTTAAGAACTTTACCTCAGGATGAGAACAGAAATCGTGCAGCGGCAGCAGGAGGCCCCATTAGCTAAAGTGGTACCTCAGGTTAAGAACAGTTTCAGGTTAAGAATGGACCTCCGGAACGAATTAAGTACTTAACCCGAGGTACCACTTTACTTTGCTCTTTCTGTACCCTGCCTGATGTCTGCCACCACTGCCAGCAAGGCCAGCGGTCAGGAATGATGGGAGAAACATCTGGAAGGCTGCATATCCCCTATGCTTGCTTTAGTGATACACAGCTGGAATACTGATGGGGGCAAGCGCCTTTCTTGTGTCCAGTACACCATTTTGAAATATTGTAGAAGCAGGGCCAGCGTAAGGGATTATGTGAAGGACATATGGTCCCGTTCCTTGGTGGACAGCAGCCACCTAGACTGGCAGTTGACTCTCACTTCTCGCACATCTGAAGCAGCAAGCCAGGTTAGGAGGGGCAGGATAGGCTGTGTAGCACACTCAGCTCTGTCCTCTAGCATGTTGCCACCCGCCGAAAGATCTGCTTAGCAGCCTCTCCCACCCTGAGCCGAGAAAAGTCCCCTCATAGGTCTTCTCCCTTATAACCTCACTTCAGCTCATCTTCAAGCAAGAAAAACAATGTATTTACCAGCTTGGAGTAGCTATCAAATGTCAACAGCTTGGACCCTGTTGCCCACCATCACAGGCCGATGTCACGGAGATAAAAAGAGGCCAGTTTCGGCAAGCTAACCTTACAACGCGAATGTAAGAAATGGGCAGTGCAATCCTGCTGAGAAATGTTCCATTGAATTCAATGGGACTCACTCCCAGGAAAAAATGTGTCTAGGATTGTAGCCTCTTAACCACTGTTTTAGCATAACTTAGAGAACATAGAAAAGTGTGGAGAGGAGTGCCTAAGAAACAACGAAGATAATACCATGTTATCTGTGTAACCAGACACTACTGGAGATACGTTGCCAGTAGGAGAGGTCTTGTGTTCATAGTAATTTGTAGCTGGTGCCTGAGGTTATCGACTGAGCCCATGTTGGAGCTGAATTGTGAATCAGGTTCCTCACTGCTCCTCACTGCCCTGACCTCAAAATGTATTCTTCATATCCCTGTCAGTGGTCCACAGGTATCTTTTCTTTTCAGGAACATGTTTAAAAAGGTATTTTAATTGGATCGCAGAGCCATTTAATGCCCGAGGTGCTGTCCATTAAATTCCAGGTTCTGAAAAGATGTTTTGAAGTGCATGAAAAGCACAAATCCCTTTTCTTTTATGTATGATCATTCCTGTTGCCCGAATGGACTCTGTACATTCTGTCATCTGCAGTTTGCCTTTTAATTAAAACGACATATAAGAAATAAGACGCAGCCAAATCTCTCTTTTTTTTGGCAAGTTGTAGTTAAATGAAACTTTGCTTACCTCGTCTGAAATTTGACCTCCAAACGTGACCCACGTCCCTAGGAAGAAACACAGTGATTTGTTACTCTTTAGGGCTTTCCTTTAATATATGAAACACATAATAATTAGGAAACTTTCCCTCAGAGAATCTCCCCAAGCTGATTTGTTCGACGAGCTCTTTCCTAATGAGAATGTACTCCAAGGATGTTGAATGCTTTCAATTTAATTGCCTGACAAGCGACAGTGGCCGGGCTTCCGTTACTTAAACAGCCTTGTCATAGCTAGGTAGGGATTTCTCCTTTCTGAATAGGACATGGATGAAATGTTTCGATAGGAAGAGATTACTGTCAGTGAATGCACCGCTCCTGTTAGCAATTATGGGTAAGTCAGTATGAAAAAGAGCCCATAGTGCAGCTAGAAGCTAGATTTGATCAGACATCTGCTCCACATGACAGTTCCCACATTAACTGCTCTGCGCAGAATTTCTGAATAGGCACAAGTCAAGCTCGCTTAATTCAGTTTGCAGCGCAGTCCTCTACATGCCTTCTTAGGAGCAAACCCCATTGAGTTCAATGGGGTTTACTTGCAGGTGAGAGAGTGCAGAAGCAAGCCTTCCCCTTCATAGCAACCTCTGAATGTTTTGGAGTACAACATCCCTCAGTCCCAGCCAGCACCCAGTCAGCTCCCAACAGCACATTGAGGTCATGGATGTTGTAGTCTAAAAGGTCAGAAGACGGTTAAACCACAGAGCCTAGGACTTGCCGATCAGAAGGTCAGCGGTTCGAATCTCCGTGACGGGGTGAGCTCCCGTTGTTCAGTCCCTGCTCCTGCCAATCTAGCAGTTCAAAAGCACGTCAAAGTGCAAGTAGATAAATAGGTACCGCTCTGGCAGGAAGGTAAATGGCGTTTCCGTGCACTGCTCTGGTTCGCCAGAAGCAGCTTAGTCATGCTGGCCACATGACTCGGAAGCTGTACGCCGGCTCCCTCGGCCAATAAAGCGAGATGAGTGCCGCAATTCCGGAGTCGGTCACGACTGGACCTAAGGGTCAGGGGTCCCTTTACCTTTTAAGGATTGAGTCACAGAGCCCTATTGGTCAGTTTATGTGAGTGAAAACTTCAAGAACATACTTGTAGCAGTTACACAGCTGGCTTCTGTATGTGCCGCTAGATCTGCCATCAGCCATTACAGATTAATTTTACTCTGGTAGGTGGGGGGGGGGAGTATGATTTTGTATCCGATAACTCAGCTAGTAGAGAGAGAAGGATGTCATGACGATGCATAGTTCCTGCCAGCGCTCATTGCCACCAGCTGTAGAGAGATAATACCCTGGGATTTGAAAAACCCAACTAGAGCTTGGATTATGCATATCATTGCATTGTAGGCAACATTAAACCTATTCAGGCACTGTGGAGAAAAAATATATACGTTGATAAACAGGCAAGGGAGAAGGGCAGGCCCATACACACTCACCCGACAAAGCCCCACGCTCAGGCTTAAGCAATAGAGAAAGATAGAAGTTCTTCATGAGAGCCTCATTCTCTGGCAGGGGCAGCTGGAAGCCAATTGCTGCCTGTTGTGTCTTTCCTGCCCCCCCCATAGCTGTCAACTTTTGGATTTGAAAATAAGGGATCAGCAGCCTCACCTGTCCCAGAGACAGTCTACGGCAGCCTTTCTCAACCTGTGGGTCCCCAGATGTTGTTGAACTACAACTCCCATCACCGCTAGCTAGCAAGGCCAGAGCTCAGGAATGATGGGAGTTGTAGTCCAACGACATCTGGGGACCCACAGGTTGAGAACCGCTGGTCTACGGGATATCTAACACTCCGGGATAGCAGCGGGAAGCAGCAAGAAACGGCGCTGAAATAAGGGAAATTTCTGCAAAAAAGGAAAGGTTGTCAGCTATGCGCCCCCCCCCCACCAGCCACATACTGTACTGTGGTGGGGAGTACAGCAATGGTGGATAAACTTGGTGCGGCTTGCCTTTCAGTGAGAACCTACCCAATGTGCACTTCCTAAACCATTATGTGAATTGAAACTCAGTTGGTTAGAGCATGGCATTGGTAACATGAAGGTTGCAGGTTCGATCCCCTTATGGCAGAGGTTTTCAACCTTTTTTGAGTCCACGGCTCCCTTGACCAACTGCATTCTTACTGTGGCACCCCGGTGGGGCTCAGGAGCCCAGTTATGTCACCCTTTGCCTGCAGAGCTGGCAACCTCTCACCCTTTTCAAACCCTTGTGGAGTGTTCCCTCAGCTGCTTCTCCTTTCCTCTCTCCTTGGGAGTCCTCTGGGCAGCTGCTGCTGCCATCCCTGGTCTCTGAAGAAGAAGAAGAGTTTGGATTTGATATCCCACTTTATCACTACCCGAAGGAGTCTCAAAGCGGCTAACATTCTCCTTTCCCTTCCTCCCCCACAACAAACACTCTGTGAGGTGAGTGGGGCTGAGAGACTTCAGAGAAGTGTGACTAGCCCAAGGTCACCCAGCAGCTGCATGTGGAGGAGCGGAGACGCGAACCCGGTTCACCAGGTTATGAGTCTATCGCTCTTAATCACCACACCACACTGGCTTTCCTCCCCTCCCCACCACAAAGAGAGGTCACTGTGGAGCTTATAGCCATGGCTGGTGCAACAAACAGCTGTGCAAGCCTTTGGGAGGCAGAGATGCGAGAGGGCATCAGAGGAAGGAGGCAAGGAAAGAGGGACAGAGGCCAGTGTTGCCTGCGGCACCCCTGAATATCATTCAAGGCACCCCAGGGTGTCACGGCACACTGGTTCAAAACCACTGCCTCATGGGACAGCTGCACTTTCCTGCATTGCAAGGGTTTAGACGAGATGATCCTCAGGGTCACTTCCAACTCTAGAATTCTTTGAAAGACAGCTATTTTCAGAAATTCACATTTCTCTGAATTTTGTGATGCATATAACCCCCCCCATAAAACCCCCCAACATACAAAAGTGTATATGTTAGAATAAAGTGTGCCTAAGAATTGGTGAAAATAACAGCAATGCATTGTAATAGGGAGAAATGCTGGGGGGGGGGATATTTTGGGCAAAATTGTATACAAAAATACTGTGTCTTAAGAAAAATGCGTTCTGGAATGTAGATTAATGTTAATGAGGATGTCCTCCCCACAAAAGTTTGCAAACTGATGTGGAAAGGTGGCAAACTGAACTTATGATTAGGAAAAATGAGAAACAGAGAAAAACTGAAATTGATGTATGTGATGAGCAGCCGTGTGCAATCAGGGATCTACATTTGGGGGAAAGCCTACATGTACAGAGCAGGGTTCCCTTGTGTCCCCCAAATAGTAAATGGGGTGAGGGGAGGTCAGCATAGATGTGGCAATAGGGGCAGGATCAGCAGACACAGCCCTCTTCTCTTGACCGCAATATTGCAATCATGTGTGAAGGGGAATACATAGTTAACCTTAATACTAGATGTAACTCTTGCTTCATGGTGTCAAGATGAGTTTCGAGATTTCTGAAACCTCTCATCAAACATTAAGGTCACCATCCACTGAGAAGTTCTCCCGTCTAAGCCTCATGAGAATGAGTGAGAGCTGTGCAAGATCACACAAAGTTCGCAACAGCTAATGGCACAATCATTCTGTTAATCTTTAAAGGTTCTGTGTTTGTTTTCCAGTAATGGATTAACTCAGCAACCTCCCTGGTAGTGAAAAGTGAGTGTGAGAATGAGTTTTAAAATGAACATGTCTGCAATGTAGAAGAATACTATTTTTCTTAATTCTCTTTATTATTTTAAATCTGTTTTTGCTCTTTAAAAAGTCTTATCACACACAATCTCTCACCTGAAGCAAGTATTTTTTTTTGACGATTTTGAAACTTGAGACAAAGTTGTGCATTCTGTTGTTCAAGCTTGCCAACCAGTGCCCTAGTCATTTGTTAAGGGGTATTCTTTCCTTTACAGGTATGCAATATGCTAGTAATTCTCTTGCTGTTTGATCTATCTATCTACCTACCGTATTCTTCGCTCCATAAGACGCACTTTTTCCTTCCTAAAAAGTAAGCGGAAAAGTGTGTGCATCTTATGGAGCGAATGCAGGCAGGAGGCTCTGCTCAGCGCTCCCTTTAAAGAGCCGCGCGGAGCATGTGTGCGGCTTTGGGGGCTTTACCCCAAGGAGGGAGAAGGGACTGACGGGTTGCCCTCTGTCCCTTCCCACACCTCCCGGAAAAGCCAGCAAGAGCCGCTGTCAGGCTCTGCTCAACGTTCCCTTGTAAGGGCTCCCTTTCATCCCTCATCCCGCTTTGCTGGGAAGCCAGCAGACCAAGAGGCGCTGCGCAGCTATCACTCTTGCTCTGCTGGCTTCAGCGAGAGCTGCGCAGCTTGCTCTGCTGGCTTCTCAGCAAAACAGGAGGAGGGACAGAAGAGTTTAAAGCAAGAAAAGCAAGAGCCGCTTACATGCTCTGTGCAGAATATTTTTTTTCTTGCTTTCCCCCTCTAAAAACTAGGTGCGTCTTATGGAGCGAAAAATACGGTATCTATCTATCTATCTATCTATCTATCTATCTATCATCTATCTATCTATCATCTATCTATCTATCTATCTATCTATCTATCTATCTATCTACCTACCTATCTATCATCTATCCACACAACAGTTAACATATATAAAAACCAGTTAAAACAATTGCAGATATATAAAAACAATTTAAAAGATTCATATACAGTTTAAACAGCTCATGTATAAAATCAATTCAAATCCAATACAGATGCCAATTGAGATAAAGATCTTCATTCAGAAGATTTGCTCTGCTCTTGTTCGTCAAATACCTAAAGCTGAAAAATACCACAGATGAGTAAGAGCTCAAACAGCCTTTGCTTCTGTCACCATCACTTGAGTTTGCACATCATGATGCAGAAGACAGGGTGCTGTAGTGTGAAAAAATGGGAAATTTAAAAATCACCCCATGCTCTTTATCACCTAGTTACCGTGTCACTTTGATTCAATCACAGCCTCAAAGCGGCCCCAAACATGTCTCACTCAGAAATGCATATGAGTTAATATGTACATTATCAGATAGTTGGAAAGGCTTAATAAAATGAGCCCCGCTGCCTGACTCCTACCCTGTCCCCCATTTTGATCAAATAATGCTCAGGGCTGGTTGAAGACTTTTTGCCACCTAAGCAAAGAACAAGATAGTGACCTCTCTCATTTCAGCACAAAAGCTGACCCGATGGGCAGCTCCATCTTACTTGAACACTGGCGATGGGAGAGTATTTTCACCAGAGCCAGACCAGGTCATGTGGCATGCACAGCTCTCTCCTCCAAAAGAGGGGAATGGTTGGAGGGCTCAGGAGCAGCAGCCATGGGGCTGACAGCACAACCTCCAGTATCTGCTACCTGGGGCAATGGCTTCAACTTTACCTAATGTTAGGGCTGGCAGTGATCATGACCTCCCCAGTCTTTTCAAAAATCAGTAGTTTGGGATTAGGAGGCTGGCAGAAAAGCACAGTGCCACTGCCCTACCTATGACAGCTGCTGCTTACCTGAATGGGCAGGGCACCAAGAGAGGTTGGGGCTGTGGACTTCCGGTCAGCGCCAGCGACTAATGGCGGATTCCCTCTGAGCTCCGGAGGGAATCGGCTCCGCGGGACTGGGTCTTGCCACTGCGGCGAAGCGGGGACCCGAAAAAATCACAGGCGGTGAAGCCTGTGAACTTGGAGACTCGGCGGGCACCATTTGCGCCCCCCCCCAGCTGCGAAGGAGCCTTTTTAAAGGCTTCGGAATGGGACGGGGTTTTTGAGAAATTAAAAGATAAAGTGCGAGATTGGCTTCATTATTACCAGATAATGGAGCTTACAATTTAGATAAGAAAGTCGGCTTCCAGGTGGAAAAATCTAAATTGGAAACAGAACTGTTAGAACCCAAAACTAAGATTATGTCAAAAATGTATAACTTGCTGTTGAAATGGAACACTCAGGATGAGATGGTCAAATCTGCAATGATTAAATGGGCACAAGATGTTGGACATAACATTATGTTTGAGGACTGGGAACAGTTGTGGACCACCGGTATGAAATTTACGGCATGTAATGCCTTAAGAGAAAATATTATGAAAATGATATACAGGTGGTACATGACCCCAGTCAAGCTTGCAAAAATTTACCATTTGCCTGATAATAAATGTTGGAAATGCAAAGAAAATGAAGGTACATTCTTTCACCTTTGGTGGACGTGCCTTAGGATTAAGGCTTTCTGGGAAATGATCTATAATGAATTGAAAAAGGTATTTAAATATACCACTTTGTGAAGAAACCAGAGGCCTTTCTCTTGGGCATGGTCGGCCAATTGGTGTTAAAAAAGGATAGAACTTTCTTTATATACGCTACAACAGCAGCAAGAATACTCATCGCAAAGTATTGGAAGACGCAAGATTTACCCACTCTGGAAGAATGGCAGATGAAGATGATTGACTGCATGGGATTGGCAGAAATGACTGGCAGAATCCGTGACCAGGGAGAAGAGTCGGCGGAAGAAGATTGGAAGAAATTCAAGGACTATTTACAGAAATATTGTAAAATTAATGAATGTTGAATGGTGTTGGACAGAAATTAAGGGGTTTTTTAGCTGTAATGTTGTGAGCGATATGGGGGAAAAAAAGGGGTATAGAAATAGGTTAAAAATAACGGATAAGGATTTGCTGAACTAACAATTTGAATTGGAATACAAGAAGGGGAGGTATGAGGAGGTCAGGGAAATATGTTATTGGAAAATAAGCATTGTGAACTTTATGTGTTTTTAAACTTTTTTTCTTTTTTCTTTTTGACTCTTTTTTATTGTATTAAATTTGAAAACTTTAATAAATATATTTTTTAAAAAAAGAAAAGAGAGGTTGGGGCTGTGTACATGTTGCAGGAATTTATGTATAGGTTGGAGGGGGGAGTTGCCCCTCCAGCAGATATCATGCACATGCAGCCCACTACCAAAATCAGCACAATCACTTTTGTGACTTTTGCGATTTGTCCCCACAAAACACTTCATCACAGTTTCTTCCTATCTATTCAAAGGGCCTCTGCTGCACGATACCAAATGTAACAATTCACTGATAAATGTATCTATGTACTGGCTCAATGGGAAAACTTCAGAAATTCATATAGACATGTGAGCTCAGCTACTCAGCAGCCCCTCTGCCTGAGTGATAATTCCTGGCCTCCTGATACCTGAGTGCCAGACAGGTAGCCATTCCAGAAATAAAAAAACCCAGATGAAGACAAAAGGGTGTGATTAACTTGTGGAATGCCCTGTGGAACGCCTTCCCTTCAGATGTGAAGGAAATAAGCAGCTATCTTCTCTTTAAAAGACATCTGAAGGCAGCCCTATTTAGGGAAGTTTTTAATATTTAATGTTGTATTGTTTTTAACACTTGATTGGAAGCCGCCCAGAGTGGCTGGGGAAACTCAGCCAGATGGGCGGGGTAGAAATAATAAATTATTATTATTATTATTATTATTATTATTATTATTATTGGCTGGGAAACAGGGAAATGTAAATATCTCTTTTGTTACACTTGATGGGTGTTTGGTGGAGAGCAAGGAGAACCATGGGGCAGGGTCCAGGATGCTCAGATTACTGCCACCAGACCTCCCCTTTCATGATGTAACCATGATGTATTAGTGATGTAGTTGGGGGGGGGGAATGTAACATGGGGATTAGCAGCTAATAAAAGTTTGGGTTCTCTTTTGTTTGGGGCTTCCATCTTGTTCCACCTTGTGGCAGGTGGGAGTCCTGTTGCAACAGTCTTCGGCTGGGGAGGGCGGGATATAAATAAAATTTATTATTATTATTATTATTATTAAAGACCAAGCCTACTGGCTGCTGTTTTGCTCTAGTATTCCTGGCTGGTGTCCTTGTTTTTTTGTCCAAGGGAGCCCTCAGATTTCTCCGTTAACATACACCAGGAGGAGCACAGGATTGGTTCCTCTGGCACACCCATGCAGCCCCAGCCTAGGAAGCCAACAACAAACCTTGACTCCAGATCATGGTTTGTTTCTGGGAAAAGAAAGCATGATTCTGTGCTCACACCTCTTGACACGCCAAGTTACTTGGCTTGCAGCTCCTGCGTTCACAAGATGAGGAACAAAGTAGTGCGATAGGAATTTTATGGTCTTAGATATATGGCAATATTCATAACCGCACGTACATAGATCAGCACAGGAAGGCCAACCTGGAACCATTTTGATTCCTAAACTGAGCAAATGTTTTCTCTGCAAGGTCAAACTGGAAAAGCCTCCCCATTGTCTTTTCCTTCACAAATCCTGTCTTAAGGGTATGTCTGTGTTTGAATAAGTATTTATCACTACAAAAGACTGGCCAGGCTCCCCAAGAAATCCAATCAAGGAACCTGCCAGACAGGAAATAAACGAGAGGAGAAAAACAACATTCAAATTTCTGTTTTAAGACTGCCTTTTTGTGATGTATGCATGATGTATCTGAGGGGTGGTCTTAGGTTACACCCCTTCTGTAATGTATGCATGATGTTTCTGGGGGTGGTCTTGATCTACAGGGTGGCAATTTCAAAAGTCTTTATAAGGCCTTGCACACCATTTTTCTGGGTCCTCCTCCTCTCCTGCGTGTGAGGGGAGCGCCCTGTTGCAACAGATCAATAAAGATCAAGCTTACTAGCTGCTTTGCTTCTCAATATTCTCTGGTTGGCCTCTGTTATTCTCTTCTACCAATAGGGAACCTATGTAAGGACTCTATATGGGCTCTTGGATACCCCATAAGGGAAAAGGGCAATTTTTATTTACAACAGTAGGAGTGATCTGTTCATTGCCAGTAAGACATGAACCATAGTCTACCATGGCATGTGAAAAGAGGCGACCATAAAATTCCTTGCAGACTCACCAAGCATCTCAGAAAACCTTGGCAAAAACAAAGACCCAAAGAAGATAAAAATGGAAAAGGAAATATTAGTGGTGTCAACTCACAAAACCAACTAACCTGCCTGGCTAAATAACAATCCAGGAAAGAAAATCACATTTCAAAGCCTTAATGGTTTTCACTGTTAAATGGGTGAATTAAAATGGTATTGCTAACTTTATGAAGAAACCTTCCGACTGACCTTGTTAAATATCGCTGCACATTTCAAAAGGTTTAGGGTGACTTACTGTTTGGGTGCAGAGGCACAAAGGAAGAACAAGGAAAAAGTAATAATGGGCACACTTTGTGGATTTAAGATAAGAATGTATGAATAGCAGAACATATGGTCCTACTGAAGATAGGAGAAGGGGGAAGCAAGTTGCCAAAATACCAAAGCATTTGGAGATAAACATGAATGTTGGAAGTATTCTGCACCTGCATGTTCCTGATGGGTACAGTCTCTCTAACTAATGCCTGCTATTTACTCTAGCACTGGAGAAAGGCAGATTCACAATGCTAATATGATTCACTCTGTTAATTCCAATATTCAGCTGCATAGTTAAGCTTTGGTACTTGGGGAAATAGAGTTGATCATTAGTTACATTCTTGAGTAAAACTAGCCTCTCTGTGTATTTTATAAATTTGTCCACGGTCCCCTCATACAAGCCAGTTTGTTGTTGGAACATTTATTTGACCTTTATTTATGCTTATGCATTTTGATGCATTTTAATTTATTTGTGCATTGACATATGCAGGAGGTTGTGCATTAGGTGAAAGCTAGCGTACCATACTGCAGCTAAGAAACTAAGATTTGAGCTAGAAACTCCAGCGTTCAAATGCCACCCCTGTAGGGACAGGCGGATCAGTCTATTTCTGGACTGTGTCAGTTTCTCATCTATTGATTCATATACCCAGTCCATCTCATTTTTTTCCACCCTCCCCATAAATATATGTATCCTATCTCAATGGGCACATTTCTAAACATACTTTTAAAATCCGAAAATGTACATTTGACACATTTGTGATAATGAACAACCACCAGCAGTTGTGGAGATTGCTAAATGTATGTGAAGCATTTTGAATAAAGCCCTAAACAGCTTTGGCCCTATATACCTGAAGGAGTTTCTCCACACCCATCATTCAGCCCAGACGCTGAACTCCAGCTCCGAGGGCCTTCTGGCAAGTTCCCCCATTGTGAGAAGTGAGGTTACAGGGAACCAGGCAGAGGGCCTTCTCGGTAGTGGCGCCCTCCCTGTGGAACACCCTGCCTTCAGATGTCAAGGAAATAAACAACTATCTGACTTTTAGAAGACATCTGAAGACAGCCCTGCCCAAGTGAAGTTTTTAATATTTGATGTCCTAGTGTGTTTTAATTTGTTGGAAGCCGCCCAGTGTGGCTGGGGAAACCCAGTCAGATGGGTGGCATATAAACAAGCAAACAAAGAATCCAGTCACATCAGCTCCCTGGTTTTCTGGGTAGCTTAGCTGGAAGCAATGAAACAGCTGGGGAGTGTGTCTGTGGAAGGCTTGTGATAAACCCAACCAAACACTGACTGGAGCCCATTTTAAGGATTTAAGGAGGGTGCCTAAGAAACCATTGACAGAGCTCATGCTCGCCACTTTCAAATATTACTTTCAGGGGCTGCTTCACCGTCCTTGAAATCTCTTGCAATCCTTCGCATTAAGCCATTTCAGCCTTCCAGTAATTTCTCCATTATGAGTCTTTCAAAAATGACATGTTACCAAAGCAACCGAGGAAACCTGAAAATGTTTACATGCAAGTGCTTTAAACCTCATAGGCAGAGGTAACTTGTAAACACTGGGAGATGAAAATCCCAAAGCACAAAGAGCCAAGCATATGAGCATATTATTTCCAATTTTTGAATTGCTTTATCTGCTAGTGGAGGAGCTGTCACTTATCTAGGTACCAGGCAGTGAAAACAGATGTTTACTTAGGAACATACAAAACAGCCAAATGCAGGTATCAAACTATTGGTCCACCTACCACAGTATTGTCTGCTCTGGCTGACAGTGGCATTCCAGAAGTTCCAGAACTACAACTCCCATCATTCTTGTCCATGGACCAAGCTGACTGAGGATGATGGGGGTTGGAGTTCAACAACAACTTAGGACACTGTGGTAGAAATTCTATGGATGCAGGAAATCACTGCAGCTGGGCACCAAACTGCCATTTTATTTCTCATCCACTTGCCTTCTGGAGATTTCTTTCAAAATATTGATAATTACATATTCAGAAATAATGGTAAACCATGGATTGGCAGTGGGAGCACTCCCTCTTCTTCTCATGGGCAAAGGTTAGAAACTTCAGACCTTTTACCATTTGGTTCCAATCTGGCAAAGCTTACACTGAGGTTTGGACTGAGGCTCCACCCACATCGTGGCCTAATGTACACAGCACTGGTTACTACAGCTTAACACTCATCCTGGGAGCTATAGCTTACCATTCAACTCCCAGCATACATAGAATCATAGAATTGTAGAGTTGGAAGGGGGACCACAAGAGCTACCTAGTCAAAACCCCCTGCAATGCAGGAATCTTTTTGGCTAATGTGGGGCTTGAACCCACAAAACTGAGATTAAGAGTTTCATGCTTTACCATTGGAACAGACTACAGTTCCCACAGGATTCTTTATGTGAGGGGAATGATGTGTTTTGAATGTGCTTCAATGGCATGGTGTATATGCAAGCTTATGTCCAGTCTTTATTGAACATTTGTTCTGATTTATTTGTGGGACGCTTCCATGACGACAAGCATTCATCCTGACCCAACACTTTTAGTGCATTCCCTGGTCGCTTTCTTAACTATAAAAACCAGATGATTCTTATTACAGTGGTACCTCGGTTTAAGAACAGTCCGGTTTAAGAACAATTCGGTTTACAAACTCCTCAAAAGTGGAAATAGTGTCCCAGTTTGAGAACTTTACCTCAGTCAAAGAACGGAATCCGAATGGTGGAAGGGCACCGGTGGCGGGAGGCCTCATTAGGGAAAGCACGCCTTGGTTTAAGAATGGTTTCGGTTTAAGAACAGAGTTCTGGAATGGATTAAGTTCGTAAACTGAGATACCACTGTATTTTTTTAAAAAACTGCACCTGGATTTGTTGTGCAAAGTGACAAACCTTTAATCCACTTGAATAGCACAAACCTACATTTCCAGTATGTGCCTGAATTCCTCCTGCAAAATACTGACAGCCTGGTAGCAACTTTAATGCGTTTCTCTAATGACTGCCAATTAGACTAAAAACAATCACTTCAGTACTCCTATGAAATATCTCTAGAGTATTCCAGCAAATATTGAAGGTTTAATCCTGCATGGTCTATGATTCACCTAAACACTGTCTACTCAAACATGCCCAGGAATTGAGAGATCTATGTAGGTGCCTGGGCTTCCATCCTGCATAGCAATTTGTCTGATTCAAATCAGGGAGAAAGTAACAGCTAACTGTTGACTGGAATAACAAACAAAAGCTACCCTAGAATTGTATCACAAAACTGAAAGCAGCAAGCCCGAGAAACCAGGGCAAGAGATAAAAGAGCAATTTAAACATCAAAGGAAAAGCTAGAAATATTAATGGATTAAGGATATTGTTTTCCACACACTAGACATTCCTAAGGGTGGTGGAGCCAGCATGAGGGGGCAAGAGAATAAGGTCATTTCCAACGTTTTTGATCACTTTGTTTCTGGAAGGGTAGACACTATCTTGTGGTGCTGAAGTCTTGGGTAAAATTGCCTCAAAGGTCCTATATTAGTTATAAGGACACGGGTGGTGCTGTGGTCTAAACCACTGAGCCTCTTGGATCTGCCGATCAGAAGGTCAGCGGTTCGAATCCCCGTGATGGGGTGAGCTCCCATTGCTCTGTCCCAGCTCCCAGTTCCAACTTGTCAATACCCTTCTTAAATTGTGGTGCTAAGAACTGGACACGGCATTCCAGGTGTGGCCTGACCAAGGCAGAACAGAGAGGTACTATTACTGCTTCATAGTTTTTTTTAAAAAAGAACCCTCAAAGTGGTGTAAAGGTAAAGGTACCCCTGACTGTTAGGTCCAGTCGTGGACGACTCTGGGGTTGTGGCACTCATCCTGCTTTACTGGCCAAGGGAGCTGGCGTTTGTCCGCAGACAGTTTCCAGGTCATGTGGCCAGCATGACTATGCTGCTTCTGGCGAAACCAGAGCAGCGCATGGAAACGTTGTTTACCTTCCTGCCGGAGCGGTACCTATTTATCTACTTGCACTTTTTGGTGTGCTTTTGAACTGCTAGGTGGGCAGGAGCTGGGAGCTCACCCTGTCGCAGGGATTCGAACCACCGACCTTCTGATCAGCAAGCCCTAGGCTCTGTGGTTTAGACCACAGTGCCACATGCGTCCCTTCTAAGTGGTGTACAAATATATAAAGCAAAACTTTAAAAAAATTGATTAAAAACAGTTCAAAACTGGTATTTAAAACATTCAAAATATTATTAAAATCAACAATAGAGGAAAAAGAGTTAAAACAGATGTAGCTTCTATATGTCTGGATAGACCTGCCTAAACGAAAATGTTTTAAGCAAAAATAATTCAGCCAAGGAGCCTACCGGATGCCAATAAGCAGGGAGTTCTGAAGCGTAGGTGCTGCCACACTAAAAAAGATTTCTTAAAAGTGTGAAATAGGTATTATGGGTCACTCATAACAGTGCGGTTTTGCGGATTGATGTGGCCAAGTGGGGGTATATGGGGCATGTTGATAATCCCATCACTTCAACAATATTCCCCTTCAGTAGGCAGTGGAGCACCATAAAACTGATTCAAGATAACTGTTTGACCATCCAGTGATTGACTGTTGTAATCTGGTGCCAAGCACTCCACGACAGTGCTGTTCAAAAGGGCCGCTGCCGTGCCTCCCATGTGTTCTGCATATGCCCATGTTAACGGCAGCCAAAATGTATGACTCAAGATCTGGAGGTGCAGAGCAGGGTAAGAGCAGTTCATATATACCGGTATACTGAGCTTCTTTGGAACAATTAATGGATTAAGCATTTCCTCTTCCGAGCGGCAAGTGCGGCAAACTGTCCCCGAATATCAGACTGTTGCAGGCTTGCTGATAAATATGTTGTTACTAAAACGCCCCTGGGCTTAGAAAGTAACTGTAAATATTTGGCATTTGCCAATTGATTGCTAGCTAAAGGGAACCATGAAGGCATTTTAAGTTACGAGCAAGTGAATTGGGGTGGGTTGTGAGGGGAAGATCACATATTCACTTGGACATGTACGAGTCCCCTATTGCCAATTCTTTCTTTCCATGCATCGAAGGCTCCTTGTCCGCTAGAACTTCTTCCGGAATGTTATTTTTCTAGTAATTGCTATGGCAAGCAGCCATGTGTTTCATTTTCAAAGGGCAAATCAAGCAGAATTGGCCTCTTTAGTTTTACGCTGCTGTATTATATTTTTACATCTCTTAAAACAACAGCAACAAATTCCATGATCTCCCTAATTCTAGATCTTTCAAAAGAAGGGAATGGTCTGCAGGCTGCTCCCGCCCCCCCCGTTAAATCAAAATCCACTTGCAATGTCTTACCACAACAGCTTTGTATCTGCCTAAAATGCACATGTGTGTGTGTGCACGCGTGTGCGTGTGCGTGCATGTTTTCACATAGCAAAGATATGTATTTGCTAGGCCACATTTGACTATGCACATAGAATAAACAACTCTAGTCCATTGGACTAGATTAGCCTTGGAGGCCCTTCCAACTCTACAGATCTATGATTCTATTCAAATAGCTCTATTTGTTCCAGCTGTAAAGTCCCAATTCTGGATTTGTCACCATCAGCAATTCCATGTCCCATGCCCACCTCCCCCATCAGTGACAGAAAGCTGCCCATTCAAATGCTATAAGGCAAATAGATGTGGAATGACAGGAGATCTGGATGACAATGTACTACATTTTGATAACAGCAACTCTGCGTCTACTTTTCATGAGTAAAGATTTGAGCCATAGTGGTCAGCAGGTCAGGGCAGTGGCTGCTATCTGACCTCCCTTCACTGTCATAGCTGCGGCATACCAGGGAAAAAGCTGTGAGATGGTTGGTGAGCTGCAACCCATCATGGTTGGGAGCACTGGACTGGCCCTGCTGGTGTGTTTGCACTGCTCTGACCTCACCGCTGGCTGCCTCCCTCTCTCCCAGTAAGCCCAGCAATGCTGGTGATGGGGAGGTCAGTGTATTGCCAAAGGGGCAATGGTTCTTTTAGGGTTTTGAGCACAATGAAGACATAAATGGAGAGAGGGTTAAATATTTCATTAAGTACGTCAAACAAAGTTACACAGCTTTGTCACGATCTCATGCCTCTTGGCTTTTTGGGTTCCTGGGAACTCTCTCAGGAACAGGCATGACCCCTGAAGACCATCCAGAGGTTCTCACTAACACCGTCACTGGGGCTTATATGCCCTTGGGGCCCATCTTCACCAAAGTTACGTAAGCCACAGCTTGTGTTTGGGTAAAACATCCACTTCCCATCAGAGTTGAAATACTAAATAATACTAGGCAGGAAGTCAACACAGATAACTTCCAAGGACTCTTTACTCCAGGTGTCAGCTGCACATGTTTATCTTTATCTTAAAGATAAACATTCAAGCACATTTATATCCCATGAGAAACTAGGCTGCTTATTTGTGGAATAAACAGAATTAACCACTTAACGGCTCAGGATTTAGACATGATCTGGGCATGAGAAGGGCAATTGCTAGGCACCACCTTAATCTCCTCACGATAACAATTGTCTTCCACAATATCGCAAATGCCATCCTCCTGCCCGGCCAGCTGCTCCTGCTATTAAGTCAACACATTTTCATTCCCCCCCCCTTCTAGCCATGAGAGCTAGAACTTTGCTATTTTCAAAGGAGAAAGAAAAAAGATTAAATTTACATTACAAGCCTCATCTTTCCCTCAAAGGTAACCGAAGCCTAAGCGTGGGACAACAGCTGCAGTGTGAGAATTTAAAAACAACCAACCCTACACTGTATATAAATATATGCTGCTGTTTCTGCTAATAGCAGCCCATCTGGAAACTGCCAGATGCTGGCGAACGGCTAAAGGTCTAACAGTTGAAGCGTGGTACCAAAGGATCTGGTCAATGGCACTGGCAGAACAACTAACATGCCAAATCCACACAGCAAAAGGAAGTTGAAATATACTCAGAGTCGCGAAGTGATTTCATGCTCTTTATTCAGCTCATAGTGGTGAGGAGGAATGAATGAAAGTCCCCTCAAAGTATCTGCTTTATATACATTATTTACACAATGGGCTGCACATGATTGGCTAATTCCGGAATTCTACTGTAAGCCAATCAGGTTGTGGATTCACTTCTATCTGGAGCATGATTGGGTAGTTCCTGCCAACCAATCATACTGCTGCATTGTTCTAGGACCAATCAGACTGCTGCATTCTGAATCCTATTGTTCTAGGACCAATCAGACTGCTGCCTTTTGGATCCTATTGTTCTAGGACCAATCAGACTGCTGCAGTTTGGATCCTATTCAACTCAGTACATAACACCCCTCCCCTCTAAGTTCCAGTCCTGCCCGGGAGGTCGCATTCATAGTCCTCGAGGTACGCTGGCGGCCTACGTGTGCGTTGCGGCCTGGGGTGTTCCCTGGTCCGGGGTTCAGGTTCTGGCTCGTGTTCCAAGGATGCTGGCTGTGATGGGGCTATTTGGTCTGGCGCAACCGGCTCGCTCAGTCGTGGTTCTGGTTCCGGTGTCCTTTCGGCCTCGCAGGTCCTCTCTGTATTTACTGATTCTGCCTCTCCTGCTGGCCCCTCCTGCTCTATGGGCCTCACTGCCCCTCTGTTCCCTTGGGACTCCTCTGACCTTTCCTCCTCCTGGTTTTCTCCCGGGAATCGTCGCCGTATCTGGTCGCAGTGGCGGCGCCAGCATTGCCCCCCATCTGTTAGCACCTCGTACGACACGGGGCCAGTGACCCTGGTGACTGTGGCGGGTACCCATGCTGGGCCTGCCCCAAAATTCTTTGCGTACACTGGGTCCTGGGCCTCGAAGGTCCGGGGGTTCCTGCCTTCCCCCACCACTACCTCATCCTGAGCTCTATCGGGGTGAATGCGGTCCAATCTGATTGCAAGGCGCCGACCCATTAGTAGTTCTGCGGGGCTCCGGCCAGTTGTTGAGCTGGGGGTGCTGTGCTGTGCTAGAAGGAATGTGGCAAGGCGGTACTCCCAATCCCCTTGCGTCATGCGGCGAAGGGTGTCCTTGGTGGTCCGCACCATGCGTTCTGCTTGGCCATTGGTGGCAGGATGGAATGGCGCCGAACGGATGTGGCGGATGGCGTTCTGCGCTGTGAAGGTTTGGAATTCTCCTGACGTAAATGCAGTCCCGTTGTCTGAGACGAGAGTGTCAGGGAGCCCGTGGGTTGCAAACAGCCTGTGTAGTACCCGGATGGCTGCAGACGTAGAAGTGGACGGTACCAGTGCGACTTCCAGACATTTGGTGTAGGAGTCCACCACTATGAAGAATGTTTTCCCCTGAAAGGGGCCAGCGAAGTCCACATGCAGGCGTGACCATGGTGCTCGGGCGGACTCCCAGGACTGGACTGGGGCCCTTGGGGGATCTGGGCGGGATTCTTGGCAGGCCTGGCAGTGTTTGACCCAGGCCTCTATCTCTCCGTCGATCCCCGGCCACCACACATAACTCCTGGCAAGGGCCTTCATTCTTACTACCCCTGGGTGTGTCTCGTGTAGGGCTGTGAGGACCCTTTTGCGGAGGGGCTGGGGAACAACGACCCTGCTTCCCCATAACAGGCACCCCTTGTGGGCCGACAGTTCATGTTTGCGGGTTGTGTAGCCGGCGAATTCTGGCCCGGGGCTGCTGCTGGGCCATCCCCTCCACACCCAGTCCAGGACCCGGGAGATGACCCTATCTTTCTTGGAATGGTGTGCAACTTCTTGTGCCTGAATGGGGCGGTCGGGAAGCAGCTCCAGGCTCATAACCTCTTGTGCAGGTGCTGGGTCGGGGCCTGTTTCCGGTAGTGGTAGCCTGCTGAGGGCATCCGCATGGCCCATCGCCTTCCCCGGACGGTGAATCAGTGCATACTGGTAGCTGGCAAGGAAAATTGACCACCTGAGGACGCGAGGAGACAGCACTTGGGGGGTCTGCTTTTCAGGGGCAAATAAGCCAAGCAACGGCTTGTGGTCAGTCACCACGGTGAAGGGCCGCCCGTACAAGAAATCATGGAATTTTTTTACTCCCTTCACGATTGCCAGACCCTCCTTGTCGATTTGCGAGTAGTTCCGCTCGGTTGCGTTGAGTGTCTGGGAAAAGTATGCCACCGGTACCTCTCTTCCATCCGGGAGTTGGTGTCCCAGGACAGCGCCAATTCCATAGGGCGAGGCATCGCATGCTAGCACCACCGGCAGCCTCTCGTCGAAGTGTGCCAAGACCGAGTTTGAGACAAGCAAGTCCTTGACTGCCTGGAATGCGGCCTCCTGGCGCTGGCCCCACACCCAAGGGGCCCGCTTGTCCAGGAGTCTGTGTAGGGGCTCTGCTACCGCCGCCTTGTGGGGAAGGAAGGAATGGTAAAAGTTCAATAGTCCCAAGAAGGCCTGAAGTTCAGTCTTGTTCTTGGGCGCTGGGGCATCACAAATGGCCCGTACCTTGTCCCCAGTCGGGTGGACTCCTTCTGCGTCCACCATAAATCCCAGAAAGTCCACCTGAGGCACTCCTAGTAGACATTTTTCCCGCTTCACCTTGAGACCCGCCGTCTGGAAACGGTGCAGAACGGTGCGGAGGCGGTCCTCAAACTCCTCTGGTGTGGGCCCGGCAATCAACACATCATCGAAGAAGGGGGTGACGCCAGGAATCCCTTTAAGTAGAGAGTCCATTAGATTCTGGAATATGCCTGGTGCCACGCTGACACCGAATTGCAGCCGCTTTACCCTGAATGCTCCTCTGTGCGTCACAATCGTCTGTGCCTCTGCTGTGGCCTCATCTACTGGCAGCTGTTGATATGCTTGGGCCAAGTCCAGCTTGCCAAAAATTTTCGACCCAGCCAGGGTGGCAAGAACATGGCTGACCACTGGCACTGGGTATGCATGGGCCGTGAGGGCCTTGTTTATGGTACATTTGTAGTCTGCGCAGATGCGGACTGAACCATTAGGCTTGACGGGCGTGACGATTGGGGTTTCCCAGGGGGCATTAGGCACCGGCTCCAGCACTCCTTGCTCCACGAGCCGGTCCAATTCCTCGTCTATACGGGGTTTCAGGGCGAACGGGACCCGGCGGGCCTTGAGCCTGACCGGTCGTACTGCGGGGTCAAGCTGTAGAGCAATGGGGGGGCCCGTATACTGTCCCAATTTCCCATCGAAAACCCCCGGAAATTCCTTGCATATGGCGTCCACGTCCACTTGTAAGCTAGTGTGGTTCACCCCGGTGACGGCTAGCCCCAGTGGTCCAAACCATGCCAATCCCAGTAAGCTAATGTAGGGGCCCTTGACCACAAGCAAGTCCAGTTGCTGCGTCCGCCCTCGGTATTGCACCCTGAAGGTCCCCACCCCCATTGTGGGGACCTTACGTTTTTGGAAGTCCCGGAGGGTGAATGGGGCCGGCCTGAGTTTGGGACCCCCAGTAGGACACAGTTTCCTTAAGGTCCTTGCCGAGATTATGGATAGAGTTGAACCCGTGTCAAGCTCCATGCGGCATGGGGCCCCCTCTATCTGTACGTCAACATAAATTTTCTCTACGTTGGGGTGGGGCAACTGGTATACCTGGAAGTCCGTGAGCTCTGTCGAGTTGCCTTGGTGCGTTGGGCCCCGGGACCTGGGGCTCTTGGATTGGTCATCTGGTGCCTGGCGTCGGGTGGGCCGAGCCCGACACACCCGGACGATGTGTCCCAATTTTCTGCACTGCCTGCACTCTGCGTTGCGGAAACGGCAGGTCCTCCTCTCGTGACTTTCTCCACAGCTTGCGCAGTTCCCTCCTTCTCGTCGAGGCAGCTGTGGTATGTGGGCTGCTTGAGTGCGCTGCTGTACTCGGTGCACCTCCTCCCTGTCGGATCCTGAGTCGTCGGTGAGGTCTTCGTGGTGGACCCTCGGTTGGGACAGCTGGCTCGGCCGTGCCTCTTGTGTCGACCTCTCGGCAGCTTCCGTTGCCAGGGCCTCCTCCAGAGCGACCTGGAACGTTAGGTCCTTCTTAGCGTAGAGGCGTCGTTGCAGCTTCTCATCCTTCAGGCCACCGACGAGGCGGTCACGAAGCATGTTCTCCAGCTCTGAGAAGTTGCAGAACCGGGCGGCTTGGCGGAGAGAGGTCACAAACCCAGTTATGGTTTCCCCAGGGGCTTGCCGCTTTGCGTAGAAGGCATTTCGACGAGCCACCACTGAGGGCTGCGGCGAAAAGTGCCCCTTCAGCTGTTCCATTATTGTTTTGTATGGAACAGTAGCGACGTCTTCAGGCGCAAGGAGAGCCCGGGCGATTTCAAACGTCTCCTCTCCGCAGACGCTGAAGAATATCGCCCTCTTCTTGGCGTCTTCTTCGTCGGTGACCCCTTTGGCTTCTAGGAGGAAGGTGAAACGGGAGGCGTACGCTTCCCAGTCTCCAGATGCTGGGTTGAATGGCGAGAAGCTGTTGTCGGTTGCCATTCTGAGTTCCTTGTGTCCCGGAGCTGAAGCCTGGATACACGGTGCGAGGCAGCGGTGCGGCAGGTGGCGGTGCTGCGGTGCTGTGTGTGGCAGTCAGCTCAGTGGGATCCCATCCTCGTCGCCAGTGAAATATACTCAGAGTCGCGAAGTGATTTCATGCTCTTTATTCAGCTCATAGTGGTGAGGAGGAATGAATGAAAGTCCCCTCAAAGTATCTGCTTTATATACATTATTTACACAATGGGCTGCACATGATTGGCTAATTCCGGAATTCTACTGTAAGCCAATCAGGTTGTGGATTCACTTCTATCTGGAGCATGATTGGGTAGTTCCTGCCAACCAATCATACTGCTGCATTGTTCTAGGACCAATCAGACTGCTGCATTCTGAATCCTATTGTTCTAGGACCAATCAGACTGCTGCCTTTTGGATCCTATTGTTCTAGGACCAATCAGACTGCTGCAGTTTGGATCCTATTCAACTCAGTACATAACAGAAGTGCAAGCTCTTCTTCTTTTTACACAGCATGGCAACTCTTTATATCATATGCAAGGGTGATGGGGGGCTGACGTCACAAGCGTGACATCATGTGTGATGTCAGGAGGAGCTTCAATGGCTGCCGGCTCCTCCTCCTCCTCCTCCTCCAGCAGGCTGCTTCGAACCTCCTTCACCTCCACATCAGGCCACTGAAGCCACACCTTGCTTAGCTTCTCACTTGACCTCCTCTGCATCCTGATTTTGGGGAACATTGGGGGGACTGTCCCAACCCCCCCAAAAATTGGGCCCCCCAAAGGGCTCAGCACTCATGAGTGGACATCCCTGTGAGGCAGGAAAAAACAGACAAGGACTCCCCCCAGTTTCATGGTGGACTTTGGAGAGATCTCCTTGATTGGAGCATTGTCTTGTGTGCTATTTGTACCGCATGACAATGTATATTATTTTCAATCATGACTCCTCTAATGCAGAGGTTTTCAACCTTTTTGAGTCCACGGCTCCCTTGACCAACTACATTCTTTCTGTGTCACCCCTGTGGGGCTCAGGAGCCCAGTTATGTCACCCTTTGCCTGCAGAGCTAGCAGCCTCTCACCCTTTTTCGAACACACTCCCTTGTGGAGGGTTCCCTCA
This sequence comes from Podarcis raffonei, assembly GCF_027172205.1. Lineage (NCBI taxonomy): Eukaryota > Metazoa > Chordata > Lepidosauria > Squamata > Lacertidae > Podarcis > Podarcis raffonei. Next base: position 80,426,652 of record NC_070606.1, on the reverse strand, counting down.
GCCTCCTCTCCCCTCCCCTCTGCTTGGGAGTCCTCTGGGCAGCTGCTGCTGCTGTCCCAGGTCTCTGAGCTGAACCCCCCCCCCCAAAGAGAAGTGCCTCCTCACACTGCCCCATAGGGGCCTGGGACTTGTCCGTCCATTCCCAACAGCAAGAGCTGGTGGACTGGCTGGCTGGGCTCCCTCACCTGCTTATTCTGAGGCCACATCGGCTCCTAGAATTATAGAATCATCTGGTCCAACCCACTGCAATGCAGGAATCTCAGCTAAAGCATCCATGACTGACAGCCATCCAACCTCAGCTTAAAAACCTCCAAGGAAGAAGAGTCCACCACCTCTCGTGGGAGTCTGTTCCACTGACGAACAGCTCCTACTGTCAGAAAGTTTTTCCCAATGTTTAATCGGAATCTCCTTTCTTGCAAAGCCTCTCCTCTTCCCAGAGGGGGGGGGGGTGTTGTGAGCGGGAACCGTTCCTGTGTCGGTTCATCTCCCAGGCTGCCGCCCGGGAGATAAAAATAACAAAAACCGTAGCATTTATTAATTTCTACGGTTTACCCTACATCTATAACACCATGCAAAGACAGTCAAGATATTTGTAACAGTTCTTGTCCGTTATATATTGCAAAATGAGAAGAGGGAAAAAAACAACAACACAAACACAAACCAAACCAGAAATAAAAGAAAGTTAATTCTGTCTGAGATCCAGGGGCTTAAAGTTGGAATTTTACTATCTGTAAAATTCTCCCTTATAATGAGAGCCGTTCACGTTTGCTTCAGAGTGTGACTGGTTTCAAGAAAGACCAGGATCCTACACATTATCATGTTTTTATTGTTGGATCTTTAAGAGGCGTTCAAGTTCATACTAAAGGCAGGGTTTTATGCCCAGCCCTCTGCTTTGTGTAACTTAACTCCTTTCTGCTTCTTCTGCATTTCCCTCTGTTCTTTAACCTTATCTGAACAAGATTCCCTCTCACCTTCCCTTACACATGCATTCCTTTGTTCTGCCCATAAATCCTCAGTCCTGTCTTGCTCCCAGCCAACAATGGCACCTCTTGCTCCCAGCAGATGCCTTTTCAGCAGCCCCAGCTGCATGCCAGAAGGTTTCCTTTGTCTTGCCTTCAACTCACCATTCCTCTTCTGGCCTGCCAGTACTTAGAATCAGGTCATCTGCAAGAGCAATACCAAGGTATCACCCCCTCCTTCGCACAAGCCTAGTAACCTGGTGCAGTCAGACATTGGAGCCCTCTTTGGGCTCAGGGAAAAAAAGGTGTGCAGTGTTGGCCCTTGGCTGCTATCAGACAGTATGAAAATGTTTGCGCCTAAGGATGACCAAACCTGTCAATTTTTGTTTCTCTTTGTTTCTCATTTTCACACCCTTAAGTCCAGTTTTCTGGACCAGTTCCTGATTTTATTTTGAAGTTTTCATGAACAAATATCCACCAGCTTTTTAGTGCAAATTTCTCCTCATATACCGTTTTGTATGCAATCTAATGCAAATATTTTTATAAGCAGCCCCCCTGGACATATGACATTTATACATGTTATTTTGTGACATTTTGATGTATTTTTAATCTTTGTCAGAAGCCGCCCAGAGTGGCTGGGGAAACCCAGCCAGATGGGCGGGGTACAAATAAATTATTATTATTATTATTATTATTATTATTATTATTATTATTATTATTATTTTCACTCATGCATGTATCCATGCACACATTCTTCAAGTACATCCATTTTGGCACACATTATTTGATTGGAGAACTGCCTCAGAAAACTCAGAGAATTGATAATTTTGATGGATGGCTATATTTCAGTTCATCTATAATATCTTAGGATGCACATATTAGAAAGATTTGCCTTTAAATGTGAACTGAATCAAATTTCTCCACCAACCTTAATTGCACTCTAACAAATTTTTAACTTAGGATTCCCCAAAGGAAAAAGAAATCAGGTTCAAAAAGTCCAGTGATTTACCAGGGACTGGTACCAGAAAATATATCCCTGGTAAACAGAAATAGTTGCAGTGTGTGAATCTGGCAAATTCCTCTTCCATGTGGACCTACTTCTGAAGTCCACTGTGAGAATATCAATAGGCAGCAGAGCCCTGTGGTTATGGGAAAAGTCATATAAATAAAGAAGGGTTTTGTGGCAATGAACAGGTTGCATTTCAGGCTATAGGGTACACTTTGTTGCCAGGGTATGGTCTTGAGGATGTTTAGATATCTCTGCTTATAAATTGATACGTTTTCTCAGGATTAATCCAATTTCAGGTTGCACAAAGCCTTGGGAGCAGTCAAATTTGATTATTATGTTTTCACTCTCATCTATGGACCCCACAGCGTCGAAAAGCTTACGTCTCATAGCAACACAGTGAGGTATGCTAAGCTGTGCCAGATTCCACACAGTGGAAGGTTTTCAGAAAGAGCCCCCGTACGATAAGCAAACTCTAGAGGTATGAATTTCAAAGTCGTCTTAGATTTAGAGGCAGTGAGCAAATGACACACATAGAACGCATTACTGGTTGGACCTGCATGCAAACTGGGGTCTCTTTGAAAATGTCACTGCAATGCATGTTTATAGGCCTGGATTGTGCTCTTCCTCTAAATGGAAAGTTGATGGATTTTTTGGTCTACTGCCCAATATATGTACACCCATAATAGAACACAGAAATCTATCCCCTGAATAAGAACATTGGAAGCTACAAATCTGAGTAGAAAAATTTCTTTTCTTTCTGGGGGCACAACTCTGAATCTTGCTTGATTTGAAATTACTGTTCCTAAATCTAGCTGCACTTAAATTCATCATACACGGGACTCGAAAATGTTAAATAAACTGCTTTCTTGACTGCGCAGATTATCTGTTTGAAAGTGCTGTTTGATCTTAGAGGCACTAAAGGCAAAAATATGCAATATGTATGGAATATAATATTTTTATATGCCCGTGTAGATGAACTAGATGCATGCAACATTGATACAGTTTCATAGAAAGTGAAGTCAAATAAATGCACATGTCATGTATTCATGCAAATTTTCAAATCAAAAACAGTACTGGCTTCCCATTTGTGGAATACTCTCCTCAAGGAAATTCACCTGCCAGCACCTCTGCTAACATATTTTAAGCATCAGGCATTTGACTTGCTTGTTAATATCTCGCTTATCTTTATGGGTGTTTTAAGTGGCTAGTTATTTCTTGCTGATCATGTTGGCATGCCTGCGCTTGGAAGGGGGTGGGGGTATCTGTTTGTTACTTTCAGCATTAGGCTGCAATCATAACCCCACTTACCTGGGAGTAAGCCCCACTGAATTCAATATGATCTACTTCTGAATCAACATGGTTGGGATTGCATTGTGGGAGTATAATAATATGTAAGTGCTTGTTGTCACCATTTTAACTTGTGTATATTTTTCATAATATATTTTTGCATTATACTGGGCATCTAAGAAATGGAATAAACAGTGGCAATAAGAACATGGCAAACACTATTATTCACATTTTAACCCAGAGCTACCATCAGCAGAATCATGCAAATGAACATGGCTGGTATAATTTCTTCCCTCTATCCTTAAAGTAACAATAAAATACTCACCTAGCCCCAGACACGAAACTCTTAATCCAGACTTTCCAAGGTTTCTAGAATCAAAATAAGAAGACAATTAGCTCAAATTTCAACTGATATAATAAAGAAATTATATGATTACTGTTACCAGATTTATCTGTGTGCAGGCAGTAACATGTGCTAATCATATACATGTTTTGCACACATTGCCTGCACACATACTAGTGAGCATCACCTTCCCAATATCTGCACACCAGGTGTATATGCAATTTGTAAGATAGTACCTTCCATGTGTGCATTTATTAGAAGTATTTATATATTACCCATTAATAAAGTTTTCTGGATGGCTTGTAGAAACATTAAGAGTACAATTATAAACTGTAAGAAAAAAGGGGAGGAGATCTCGTGCAGCATGAAAACCTCAATGGAAGAGAATAAAACCAATGAATTAAACATGCACCCCTAAAAGGCCTGGAGAAACAAACAGGTTTTCTTCTAGTCCAGAAAAGAGCAAAGGAAAACAAGTGTTGTCAGGGAACCCTGGTTTGTTAAACCCTATACAAATCTGGAGTGGAGTCTCTAAGATGGTTGGATGGCGCCTTGTATGTCTCCTTCCAGCAACTCCTGCAGCCAGACTGGTGCCAAACATAGCTCTGCTTTCCTTTGGACTACTTCAGGGAGGCTGAGAGGTCTTGTCTTCTGGGCAACCCAGGACCTCCATACACACTACCCAGGCTTGCCCCCTGGGGAGGTCGCTTTGGTGCTGCTAACGCAGCAGTTTGACTTCACCCCAAGAGTTGCACTCTATTGCCTCTCAAGGCAGACAGATGCCAACAACAACAATGTCAGGGAAATATTTGGGTTCACTACCCAATACCTTGTGGGTTCAGCCTGGACGGCCAATAAAATCTAGACTCCAGAGGTTAGCAAAACAGGACGTTCTTTTATTAAAAGCATTGCAATGGATGCAAAAGAGGAAAGTGTCATGCCAGGTAAAAGGCACAGTAATATTTAAACGTTGAGCTTTCATAAACAACAGGTATTCTGCCTGCCTAAGTCAAGTAGCATAACAACACCCTTCTGACATAGCAACGGCCTTCATAGTTCATCCTTCATCCTTCATCCTCCTACAGCTTCTCCTGCTTACGTGCTACTTTGTCCTTCTCTCCTGGTTCTCTTGCAAGCACAACGTTCACACCCCACCCTTGCTCAGCCCTTCTCTCTCGCACTTCAATTTTCATTCTATATTTTCTATAATTCCAAAATTTTCTCTGACGTGCGATGAACAGGCCTCCCTAGTGGAACACTCCACTGGGGTGCTACCTCTGAAATGGTCCTGTCCTAAATACACATCTGCCACACCTCATTCAATGAGGGCATCTGGAGATGAGTCTCTGAGGATAGTCCTTAGGTAAGGGACTTCAAGGAAGAAAAGTTCTTTCAGGTAATCTGATCTCAAGACATTAAAGGCCAAAGCCAGCTGTCTGGAGGCAGAGGCAGAGGCAAGTCAGCAATAAAACATCCAGTGTCAGTGAAGTTAACTCCTTATTCAAAGAAACCAAAGGAGTGCAGACCTAATGATCACAGCAACAGTTCCCAGTAGGTCCTGTCCCAAAGAGGCAGTTGCAAGGACTGAAGGTCCCTGCCTTCTTGCTGCTCTCTAACGCTCCTTCCCTAGCAGCTTAAGGCTCCTTGGCCTGGCCTCTCTTTGCTTGCAGCACCCACTGGAGGAAGGAAGTCTTGACTCCCTCCAGCGGACGCTGCTAGCAGAGGGACTCAGAAGTGGCGGTGGTTTCACTAGCAATATACCACTGAGTGAAGCCAACAGTGTGGTGTACTGGTTAAGAGCGGTAGTCTTGTAGTCTGGTGAACCGGGTTCGCTTCCCCACTCCTCCACATGCAGCTGCTGGGTGACCTTGGGCTAGTCACACTTCTACCACTGCGGCAGGAAGGTAAACGGTGTTTCCATGCACTCTGGTTTCCATCACCATGTTCCATTGTGCCAGAAGCGGTTTAGTCATGCTGGCCACATGACCTGGAAAGCTGTCTGTGGACAAATGCCGGCTCCCTTGGCCTGAAAGCGAGATGAGCCCTACAACCCCATGGTCACCTTTGACCAGACTTAACCGTCCAAGGGTCCCTTACCTTTTTTTATCTGTCCTCTCCACTACTTCAAAAACCCTGGCAATAACCCCCACAGGCACCAATGGAGACTTCCTTCCAGGAACCAATAGCAGCCACTGTACTATTTCCATCAGGGCTGCAGCATGGGAGGAAAGGGTTCACCGCTTCCCCTACACATTGGGTCCTGATCTTATTGCCTGTGCGCTTCTTTCTCTCCCCACCCATGGCTGCTATTTGATTTTTTCAAGCTAGACATGTTAATTGCAATTATCCAATTATCATCACGCTTCATTTGGCCTTTAGGCAAACCCTTCTCCTTGCCTCTAGGCTCACCTATGGCACTCAGACATTTCAACACCGCTTTCAGAACTGGATAGATGAGGCTTCTGATTCTCCAACAGCTTTTTATTGTTACGATTTCATAACCCTGAAGTCTTAAGTATGGGTTTCACAGGCAATGATAATTGCTGTAAGAGTCTGAATGCTAAATACCTCTCAAGAAGCAATACTGGATGGCTTCTTAATGTCTGCACAAAGAGGAAGATTGGAATGGGCTGGACATTATTGGATTTGCGCGTCTGAGGATGTGGAGACGATACTGCAATTTGGGGCACGGCTGTACAGATCTATTCCGTTAGCTGTTTTCAAGAAGGATGTATTGTCTTTTTATTACCAGAGAGGCTTCTGCTGAAGCTTCATGTTGTAGTTGGGGAAATAAGTGGATATATTTAGAGAAGTGTGACCTGACGTGAGGTGTGCAGCGCATCTTCAATTTCGGATAATCTAGTCAGCATTTTGCATGCACTGTAGTAACACTGATTAATGCATTGGCAATATTCGTAACCCAGAGATTGCATTTTTGCACCAGTTCAAACTTCTGCATGCTTTGCAAGGCTTTACAGTAATCTGGCTTCGGTACATCTGTGATTTGGTGTGATTACCAGCCCCCGCATCAGTTATTGTGAGAGAACACACTCAAAAGACAGTAGAATTAATAAAGCAAGATGTCAGGAAAGATCACTATCATTAAGGCTAACGAGCGTGCTACGTTAAACATGGACCCTGGCTCAAAGTGATCTCTGTAGCATGTAACCCCCTTTTAATTATACCTTTCTGCTGGAGCACTTAAATTATCAGCTGTACTGATAGCAATTTGGGTGCTTTCCCCCTGTTTTGCTAAGATAAAAGGTATAATTTGCTAACAATCTCTCCACCTTTGATTCAAGAAACCGTCAGCAGCTCTAGCCTTCTGGGTAATTTTATGCAGCTGTGAACATGCATTATTTTAAAGCAAAACATGCCTGAACTGTTTTTCTCTTAACATGGCTTACTTCTGATGGAATCAAACTTAGCGGCTCATAGAGCTAGAGACTTGGCCAAGAAATAACGCAGTTTGACCTGCCCTACGCGTGTAATAAACTGCTGGGCGCTGTAGGATTACAACACAAACCTGCTGAGTTTGGATAGGCAGATGAGTTAAAAACAAAAACAAAAAACAAAGTCTGCTCAAATTGGTCTTCATTGAGCCAAGCTGATGAAACCAGACTAATTTCCATCCATTACCCTTAGCACACACTTGAAATTTTGAGAAAATGGCTGCTGTGGAGGCACGACATATCACTAAATGGCAGCAGTGGGCCCACGACAAAACACAGCTGTGAGATAATGGCTGTCACATCTGCAGGAACAGAATACAGTGGTACCTGGGATTAAGAACTTAATTCGTTCTGGAGGTCCATTCTTAACCTGAAACTGTTCTTAACCTGAGACACCACTTTAGCTAATGGGGCCTCCCGCTGCCGCCGCGCCACCGAAGCACGATTTCTGTTATGTACTGAAGTTCTCACCCTGGGCCAGCAGGGGGATACTGTAGATAGTTTTCACTCAGGTCCACATATGCAAATAAGGGATCGAAAGTGACATTCAGTGATTGGATAGTTACAGAAAGTTGTTACTGTTGTGTTCTAGTGAAGCTCTATATAAGCAGGCAGGCTGAACCCTTCAGTTCAGTTCTGGCCTGGCCTGTGAATAAACAAGAGCTGTTTGAAGAATAGCTGTGTCGTCTGATATGTTCACCCACAACTTAACAATTTCTGTTCTCATCCTGAAGCAAGTTTCTTAACCCAAGGTACTATTTCTGGGTTAGCAGAGTCTGTAACCTGAAGCGTCTGTAACCTGAGGTAACACTGTATGAATTGAGGCTGCAAAATGAGGGGAGGACATGCCCCCCCATTGATGGAGGAAAGGTCCCTACATCAGTCACTGCCACACTAACTCATACATGCCTTCCAACATTTCTCTGCTGAAAATAATGTCACCCTATTTCACACCTGCCAGCATTTCTCCAATGAAAATAGGGACGTCCTAAGGAAAAGCAGGACATTCCATGATCAGGCCAATGGTTCATCTAGCCCAGCATCCACTTCTGAAAGAAGCCAACCAGATGCCTTCTAAAACCCTCTGAGCGTCCCGATTTTCCAGGGACAGTCCTGGAATTATGAAAGCCACCCCAGCTTCTGATTTCTATGAGGGAGCATCCCTGTTGCCTGTTCATGGCCGCCACTGTCAGCCTCCTCCCTTAGGCAGCTTGTAGTGGCTGCTGGAGAGCAAGTGAGGAAGAGTTGAAGAGGCTGCCACTGGTGGGGCTCAGCCCCACATGCCAGGCTGGCTCTGAGGGGCAGGCAGAAGGCAGGGCCACCCTGGGTGGGAATGAAGGGGGAGCAAGGAGTCTTGGAGGAGAGTGAGAAATGTCCCTACTTTCATCTGAGGAATGTTGGACGGTATGAGAAAGACTGTAAACCTGTCTAACCCTGACAAGTACATTTTCACACAGGGAAAGCTATGTATGCCTCTCCCCCCCCCCAAAGTACCATAGACAGTGGTACCTCAGGTTACAGACACTTCAGGTTACAGACTCCGCTAACCCAGAAATAGTACCTTGGGTTAAGAACTTTGCTTCAGGATGAGAACAGAAATTGCATGGTGGCAGCGGGAGGCCCCATTAGCTAAAGTAGTACCTCAGGTTAAGAACATTTTCAGGTTAAGAACGGACCTCCAGAATGAATTAAGTTCTTAACCTGAGTGTCAGGGAACTGCCATCGGAACTAGAGGAGGAGGCAAGGCTCCACAGTGATGCTGGAGAAGGGCCAAGCACGGAGAGAGGCAGCTCTCCGGCTGGGGAAGAAAATCAGCGTAACACCAGGGATAGAGGGGGGCCGATGGGGGAAGCGGAGAGGAGGCTCCAGGACTCCTCGCAGGAGACCAGTGAGGAGAGCACGGGTCCTCCGCTGCCCACACCCACCCTGCACAGAAGACTTCCGCGCAGGGATAGTAGGCGGCGATTTGGCGTCAAAGAACTTCTTTGCTGGAAGAGGTTCAAGAAACGCCCACTGACGGATTCTGCTAGCGACTGAACAGCCACGGAGTGGATGGCTGTCCAGACAGAAAAGGTTTAACCAGGCAACCTAGCCCAGAGCGGCGGTAACTTACGCACGAGCAACCCCTAAAACCATTACACTGAGGTACCACTGTAAATGCTATGGATTCTGTATTGATTTGCTATGGATGTTTGTATGTGATGCCAATACAGTAGTACCTCGGGTTAAGTACTTAATTCGTTCCAGAGGTCCGTTCTTAACCTGAAACTGTTCTTAACCTGAAGCACCACTTTAGCTAATGGGGCCTCCTGCTGCCGCCATGCCGCAGGAGCCCTATTTCTGTTCTTATCCTGAAGCAAAGTTCTTAACCTGAAGCACCATTTCTGGGTTAGCGGAGTGTGTATCCTGAAGCGTATTAACCTGAAGCGTATGTAACCTGAGGTACCACTGTAAAAGGTTTGATGATGATGTGCGTGAGTCTTAAATACATTTGTTTTCTTTCATTGCCTTGGCACCAATTTTCCTAACCAAAGAATGCCCCCCTTTAAAAGCCTTTTCCCACTACAGCTTTTTCACAGAACACCGTTCATTCCTTAAGGTACGTTGATTTGGATGGATCTTTAAACTCCACAAACTGAAACCCAAAATTACAGTGAGCTCTGGAAATGAAAAAATGGTGGTTGTTTTTTTTTTTTAAATATAGGTGGGGGGGGGTTGGCTTCTTTTCACTACTTATCAGTTACCAAATGTAGTATTTAAAATGCTGTAAGGTTACAGCTGTCTGTGTGGCAGACGGAACATTACAGGCTAGAGAGCTCAAAACTGATCTTGTGGGATGACGTAGAATTCTAGATTACTTTGTGAAATGTTCCACCCACTTCAACATGCTCTTTAGGGAACTCAAATCCACTTTGCCTTTTAAAATACGTATAGAAATTATTGTGTTTCTCTCTCTTGTGTGTGTGTTTTTTTAAGTCCACAACCATCCTGCTGAGGGCTAAATTGCAATTCATGGTTGACTAATGAAATGTCCATCATTATGATAGGATGAGGGGAGGACTGTGCACTTACAAGACCCCCCTGAGCATGGGGGTGGTATATTCCTGTGAGATACACTGCACCCTTATGGGGCCTTGCTTTTAAGATTCTCTTCATCTTAAAGATATAGTAACACACATCAGTGATGATATTCCAGATGAACTATTTAAAATTTTAAAAGATGATGCTGTTAAGGTGCTACACTCAATATGCCAGCCAGTTTGGAAAACTCAGCAGTGGCCAGAGGATTGGAGAAGATCAGTCTACATCCCAATCCCAAAGAAGGGCAGTGCCAAAGAATGCTCCAACTACCACACAATTGCACTCATTTCACACACTAGCAAGGTTATGCTTAAAATTTTACAAGGTAGGCTCAAGCAGTATGTGGACCGAGAACTCCCAGAAGTGCAAGCGGACGAAGCTGGGCACAGACCCTCGTGTCCACACCAACATGTTGTTGATATGCATTTAAACTCAGGTACATATCCTGGCTTCATTGTCCTCTGTCTCTCCTCACCAGTTGCCACTGCCCAGAAGAGGGAAGAATTAATGTGAGTAAACAGAGGTGAGCAAGAAGAAGTAGCTTAGATACTGTACATGTCACCCACTGCCTGGTGACAATTTTCACCAGTCAACACGACGGTTCTTTATCCTGTTTTACTGTAGGGAGACAAAATCTCCCCCGCAGCTTGTTTGTCTCCATAACTGCACTATCCACGTGCTTATAAATAATTTGAGAGAGTGCCTAAGGCACGCAACAGAAGTCATCCATTATCACTTTAAGTTTCCTTAAGCAGTCATTTAGCTTTACAGCTCCCTTCTCAGCAACCCGATGTTGAAGTGTTAATCAGGAAGAGAATCCACTGAAGGCAAGAAGAGAAAACTGTGTTATGATAACTAAGTGGTGGTGGGTGGGTGGGTGTGGAATGGATCTGGTGTGGAATGAATCTAGATCCTTCTCTTGGCAGGCCATGTTCAGTGGATGGGGGGGCATGCCTCTCTGTCAATTGACCTGCCTTTGCCCCACGTAGTTTGAAACCAGACTTTTTTGCTGGGGGAGCCAAAACCCACAAAACACCGCAGATCAGATGACCTGCGCAGTGCTATGTATGCACCGGCAATCAGCTGTGTGTGTACCCCAATGTATATAATTTGAGTGTGGAAATAATGTTGCTTTCTATCCAATACACACACACACACACACACACACACACACACACACACCGTATTTTTCGCTCTATAAGACGCACCAGACCACAAGACGCACCTAGTTTTTGGAGGAGGAAAACAAGAAAAAATATATTATGAATCCCAGAAGCCAGAACAGCAAGAGGGAACGCAGCCCAGAGAAAGCAGCTATCCCTCTTGCTTTTCTGGCTTCTGGGATAGCTGCGCAGCCTGCATTCGCTCCATAAGATGCACACACATTTCCCCTTACTTTTTAGGAGGGAAAAAGTGAGTCTTATAGAGCAAAAAATACGGTACCTAAAAGCTCTGGAGCAAACACTCAGGGTCTTGGGTTTAAGCCCCAAATTGGGCAAAAGATTCCCTCATGATCCCTTCCAACTCTTGTTGTTGCTTAGTCATTTAGTCGTGTCCGACTCTTCGTGTCGGGACCAGAGCACGCCAAGCACTCCTGTCTTCCACTGCCTCCCGCGTATTGGTCAAACTCATGCCGGTAGCTTTGAGAACACTGTCCAACCATCTCGTCCTCTGTCGTCCCCTTCTCCTTGTGCCCTCCATCTTTCCCAGCATCAGGGTCTTTTCCAGGGAGTCTTCTCTTCTCATGAGGTGGCCAAAGTATTGGAGTCTCAGCTTCAGGATCTGTCCTTCCAGTGAGGACTCAGGGCTGATTTCCCTAAGAATGGATAGGTTTGATCTTCTTGCAGTCCATGGGACTCTCAAGAGTCTCCTCCAGCACCATAATCCAACTCTACAATTCTATGATTCTATGACTCCTCTCTTTGTCAAGCTCCCTTGCTATTCAGTAAGCATGCCATCAAACAGAGTATTTGGCAGGTTATTGCCTTCTAATGAAGATGTGATGAATGCTATCATCTGCTATAGAAATGTTCGTGCTGCAAGACATTTAGTGGTGCAATTTTTTTTTTGGCAGGTGTCAGTCGAATAATTTTTCTTTTTTTGCAGGTGAAAGATTAAGGTTGCCTTGGCAGCGCAGGAAAAACTCATCTGTACTCATTTTTAAGTACACAACAGAAATGAAACTTCAAAATATTGTTTCACCGAATATTAAAAATTAAGGGACCTGCAGCTCGCTCATTTTTCATGCAATGAAAACTGTCACTGGCTCTCTGAGAATTAGGCTTAACAAAGCCAGTTATTGGGGGGGGGGAGGCACAGCAAGGCTGATAAAGAATTTGTAGGTGCATTCAAAACATTTCCTTTCCCTGCCCACCCACAAGAAGCAAGCAACCCAGCAGAAGGCCAGTTGAGATGCCACAGCTACCTGTCTAAGAACAGGGATGGCTAATATTTCTTGGTCTGAAGGCTACATTCAACCTCTGCCAATCCTCTGGGGACTGGATCGCAGTGGTAGGTGGGTGTCAGGCTGGCAGAAAAGCCCTTCTATCTGTGGGGCCACCCCACACTTTTGTTCTCACACACATACACAGAGGACAAAGAGGCACCCAGCCTCTGCCCTTTAGGTGACCCATGCAGGTCAATTGAGGATGGGAGCTACTCCCCGTCTCCATTCGTCAAATGATCAGTCTGAGGTCCAGGAAGACCTTGATCTGCATTGCTATCAGGGCTCCACACTCTGCCCACGCCAATACTGTCTCCACTTTTCTTTTTCTCTGCCAAAATCAGTGGAGTCTGGGGGAGGGGACTTTTATCTGGCCCGTGTCTTAGAATATGAGTTGCTGTAGCAAACAGGGATAAAACAGAGCAGTGGGGAGAGTCTTTCAAACAACAAAGTCATACGTGGGGTGGGCTCAGAAGTATTCTCTCAGCTGGGCTCCAAGACTGGAAATTAGCTCAGCGGTTGGGAAAAGCCTTTTTGGATCTCCGTGTATGGAGGCAGAAGGGGGCAGAGGGAACATTCTCAGCTAGGTTCTTGGAATTGCAAAACAGTGATGTATTTTAAGAGCATTTGCTAGAGTTACTTTTAGTATTGCATAATAATGCGAGATGCAGGTGCTCCTGAAGAAGAATCACATGAAATGCAAGGCCTTGATTTTATTGCAGCGGTGGGAACCTGTGGCTCTCCAGGTGTTTTTGCACGACATCTCCCAACATCCCTGACCACCAAACATCGTGAGTGAGGCTGATGGGTATTGAAGTCCAAAATCTGGAGGGTCAAAGGTTCCACACTGCTGTTTTCTTCGTTGTAAGGTAATTGTCTGTCAGCCACCTCAAACTTTTGTAAGTGTATAGATATTTTAACTAAATAATAAGTGGGGAAAAAATCCTCTTCAAACTTTTACAAGCTCTCCACCAACTTAGCTAAGGTTTTTTGAAGGCTGTCAGGTGAATGATTTGGGTCTGGGTGCAGTCAGGAGGCAGAGCTTATGGTTTCATCATTGTCATATTTATATGCACGCTATTTGCCCACAAAGTTGTTCCCAGAGCAGCTTGCAACATGTCAAATGAAGCGCAATAAACATACATAACAAGGTGCACAATGCAGCAATAATCTACAAAGCATGGAGGATAGTAATGGAATAGCAACTTCCCCCTCTATCTTAGCACCAGTAAACATCTACAAGAATACCACTAGATCAGGGGTCAGCAAACTTTTTCATCAGGTGGCTGGTCCACTGTCCCTCGGACCTTGTGGGGGGCCGGACTATATTTTTAGAAATATAAATACCCTGCAAGCCCGTCCCGCAGCTGCCTGCAGACCTGGAGGAGGAACGCAGTCTGCATGCGCCACCTGCAGCAGCCGCTCCATTGGTCCGTCCCCGCGGAACTCCCAGGTGGCGTGCACCACACGCTGTGGCCTGTCGTCCAAGGCCAGATTGGTGGGCAGGCCATGCACGTGGAGCGTTGTACAGGCGGTGCACAGCTCGCCCTCCAGCTGCTCCTGCGCGGCCGCCAAGCGTGCCACCAGCAGCACTGAGCTGGGCGCCAGGTGCGGGGTCAACAGGCGCGCCAAGCTCCAGCTGAAGCCCTGTGACGCACCCATAACAATGCCCATGGCGTGGCCCAGACCTGCCACCCACCCACCCACTGGCCTCTCCATCCATGGCTGTGCCGGGTTTACCTCAACCGCGGGTGGCAAGGCTTCGGATTGGCTGCAGGAGCTTCCTGCAGCCAATCCGAAGCCGCACCAGCGTTGCTGCCTGCCCAGAAGCTGTGCCAGCGTCACGGAAATCAGTCCCCATGCAGTGAGGCATCCACAGCACGTGGGTCCGTGGGCCAGATTTACATGCCTGGGGGGCTGCATGTGGTCCCTGGGCCTTAGTTTGCCGACCCCTGCACTAGATGGTGAGTAATTTGAACATGCACCATGAAAACGTATGTGCCTTTCATTAACGGCTGTTTGTTAACATTTGTAGACCACTGCTCACCAAAGTGCCATAACAACTGACAACTAATAATGGGGGGAATGAAAATGCTTTCACTTGCCTGTCGAAAGTCAGCAAGGAAGCTATTCAAATTTGCTTTGGCTGGGAGTTTCATGAATACTGGAGATGCAACAAAAAACGCTCTGCTTCTGACAGGCTATTTTAGGCTGCATCCATATGATGCATTTAAAGTAGTCTTGCACCACTTTAAGCTTCCCCCAAAAGAATCATGGGAACTGTAGTTAAGGGTGCTGAAAGTTGCAGCTCTCTGAGGGGTCGCCTAACAACTCTCAGAATTATGAACAAATTAGAGTTCCCAGCAGTGCAATAGCTATTGGGTGGGGAGGCTAGCTGGGTTTTTTGCCCCAAGCGAAGCCTCAAGAGGGCCACCATTGAGGCTCCCAGCCTCTCTGTGTGTGCATGCAAATACACCTGGGTGTGTGTACCAAGCTGGGTGAAATAAAGCCTAGTTTCATCCCTGGTTCCCAGAATTCTTTGGGGAAGGATGTAAGAGTGCTTTAAATGTATAAGATCACATCCAAACCAGACACCTCTTTAAAATGACCTTTCTTCCCAAAACTCACTCTCCCAGATGGTTTTTTGGACAATGTGCAAGATGGCCGGGATGAATAGACAATGAAAAAGGGGTGACCACATTTACTGTGACAAGTTAACCAACCCCCCTCCACCTTAATATAAATACTTTTTGCAGTGCTAAAGCCAATGCATATTCCCCCTGTAGGTAGAATTTGTCGCAAATATAACATCTATTCAACAAATAAAATGAAATTGCGCTGCAATTGTAAAACAAGCAAAAAAAAAAAAGCAAACTAAAAACATTTCTTTTCATAGTACAGCCATTTTGTTGGTTTAAAGGTAGAACACATCGCAGTAACACAAGTCATAGCACGCAGAGCTAAAGAAGGTAAAACTGCCCTAGGTCATTTGGGAGTCCCACACTCTTTGATGTCCTATGAAATACCAAATAGGTTAGCCATCTCATTCATGGAAATGGCACAAACAGTTTATGAACTCCTGTATTGTGTGACATGTTCAGAGTGTTTGCAAACTAGATGACCCATCTTATCCCGACTCCTGGGAATAGCAGGCAGTGTTTCTGTTGCCCGAAGACATGACGCTCAAGAAGATCAAATGAGAGTCTGAGTTTTCATGAGCACACAAATATATCTAGCTGCAAGGTCAGCAGCCAACAGCCATCACAGATACATTCGGTTCCTCATTATGTGCCCAATTACAGTGGTACCTCAGGTTAAGTACTTAATTCGTTCTGGAGGTCTGTTCTTAACCTGAAACTGTTCTTAACCTGAAGCACCACTTTAGCAGGGCCTCCTGCTGCTGCTGCGCCGCCAGAGCACGATTTCTGTTCTCATCCTGAAGCAAAGTTCTTAACCGAAGCTACTATTTCTGGGTTAGTGGAGTCTGTAACCTGAGGCATATGTAACCTGAAGTGTATGTAACCCAAGGTACCACTATAATGATTATGGTGATGTGTAGATTTTGGGGTGCCTTGAGTGTGTGGAAAGGGGGCAGAATCAGGATTGTGCCTGCTGGTTCCACTCTCAGCCTCACGTGTGAATCCTGTATTCTGCACCAGGACCTGCATACTTTTCAGATACCTTTATTTATTTAAAGTACAAGTTCATTAAAATCAATACTGTATGCAACAAACAGACAATACAGCAGCATGCCTAACCAACTAAAATACAGACAGTCAAATTAATAGGTCTATTTAGGAATGCCCTCAGCTCACAGAAAGTCTGACCATTTTTGGAACGTTCAGGAACACACCCATAATATTTATGGTGGGATCCATTTCATGACACCATTCTATGTTATTTTCATTTATCTTTTATCTGTCACAAAAGTCCAATAGTGCTCAAAAGGCAGGGCCGATCCTCACTTCCACTTGCACTGCTGCTTTCCCTTGGGGAAAACCATTCTTCCATGCTCAATCGGAGCGAAGAGCAATTTGGGTTTTCTCCAGATTGACATTTACTCTGATTTAGCACTAAAGAGTGGGTTTTCCCTGGGAAAGGATCAGCGCAGGGGAGAAACCCTTGGAACCGTTCTTTCTAGGCATGCGACAAGTGGAAGTGTGGATGAGTCCTCAGTTGCAATTCCTTTTGTGGAACAGCAATGACACACCAATTCCCCTCTGCAAGAGTACGGCAGCCATTTTGGGTGGCTTACTCCCACGCGATTTTGGGCCAAGATCTCACCCCGAAAAATGCATTTTTTTCAGGTCCGCAATCTCATGTAGGTCACATGACTCACACAGGATTTCGGACCAGAAGATGGTGTCCCAGATTTGGGCCTCATTGTGTTGGAGGGTATGCAGTAACTGGGAGCTGTTCGTCTGGGAGCCACCTGAGTCTTTGATCCTTACTGGAAATCTTTTCCTTTTGCCTTCCCTGTGGAAGTTTGTTTTTTTGCTCCCTGCCATCAGCTGAGAATTGGCACCCTGCTTAGCTTAGAAATGCTCCACCTGAGCTGGAGCTATTTGGAAGAATTAAGCTGCATAACACAGGCACTTACAAGCTTTATATTACAAGTTTTGCATTTCAGCATAGCGTAGGCATGCCAGCATTTCAAGATGCCCTGATTTCTTCAGTAAGCGGCTTTTGCAGATTGACACATCATTATTACATTCATTTCGCCCCCCAGTCTGTTTGCGAACTACTGTTGTGCTAAATATCAGCAACTCCTATCACATCTTTTTGGGGTGATGTAAAACAGGACTTTCTTTAGAACATGTGGAGCTCTCCAGCAGCTTCATCTTATCTCCTGGAAAAGAACCACCAGCCCCACAAAGAAGCTCCTTCATTCAGCTGATAAAGGAGTAATGAATTTATTTTTAGCTGGGAGATTACAGTGGTAGGGGAAGAACTACAGTTGTCAAATTTTGCATTTTAAGCACTCTGGTGTTGGGGCAGGATCAGTGACCAAACAAGGGCTCTGGCACTTGAACCAATAGCTTTTCAGTGTAAAACTATATTGGCTATATTGGTGATGGGTTGTAGAGCAGGTATCTCCAGGTCTCAAAGCCCCTTTCAGGCCCAGAAGGGGGCTGTGAAAGTGCAAGAAATTCAAAGCCTCTGGATTCGACATGATTTGTACAAATTAGAGACAAAAAGATTTCAAACTATTGCCTTGATCTGGATGTGCAAGCAGAAGAAATGCATCAAACTAAGGGCAATTTCGGGGGGGGGGGGAATGAAAAATCTCACAGGGTTACAGGGTGTTTATTTGTCCTTTGAAAAACCCAAAACATTTTGCCACTGCCTGTGGTGATGGAGGAGTTCCTCTTGGCAGCCAGTGGCTGCTATCTTTCCCCTGCCCTTTCCCCCAAATGCCTCTAAACAACGCTACTTTATGACACAAATATTTTCCCGGGGGTATTTGCGCTGAGGTAGATTTGGTGTATTGGTGTGAAATGTAGAATGGTGGTCATCAGACGTCAGCTCCAGGTTTTTTGGGGGAGGGGTACTGTGTAAGAGAATCCCAGTGAGGTCCACTCCTCTCTTTCCTAAGGCACCACTGTCTACTCACCTGCCCCTCAAATGAAAAAACAAACAAACTACCATTTATAGGGGGGGTTAGAAGGTGCCCAATGATGTCTACCTGGTATCAGGGACAAGAAGTCAGATTCATCATCTTCAGGTGAAGTGTTCAAGGACTCTGAATCAGAAGGGGCTCCATGAGCTGGTCTAATTCCTCGTCCATGCAGGGTTTAAGGGCGAATGGGACCTGGCGGGCCTTGAACCTGATGGATCATATGGGTTCCTCAACCTCGGCCCTCCAGATGTTTTGAGACTACAATTCCCATAATCCCTGACCACTGGTCCTGCTAGCTAAGGATCATGGGAGTTGTAGGCCAAAACATCTGGAGAGCTGAAGTTGAGGAAGCCTGGGATAAGCACACAGGACCAGCCCCCAAAGTGCTTCTGTTGGACAAGCCTATGAGAGCCAATGCCCCTCTCGCCTGGGAATGTGGCACTGCCATTTTGGTCTCAGAGACTTTATTGCAGAAGACCCTATGGGACTGGAGGCTCCTCTGCTCTGGTGCGATAGGAGACTACTGGAAACAGGGCTAGATCCCATTAATTGTTTCAGCATCTTCCAACACAGATGGGGCTAACAATTATAGGATGCACCTGCTGCTCATTCTCAGGTTAGTTCTTGCTTCAGAATTCTGTGTTCCTAGTCTGTGGCCTGAGCCCTGCCCCATCTTGCAGGGCCTTGAGCCTGAACCATGTTTTACTTTGGCCTGTGCCCTCCCCTGTCTTGTACCTCCACTATGAGTCCTAGGTCCTGCTTGTCGTGTACTGGACCCAGTCTGGGCCTTCTCACAGAGCAGGACACCACTAACCCTGGCTCTGGTTTTAGGGAATACCGGTATATAATATTGGGCTCTATCATGGGCAGACAGTATAACATCTCTGGTTTGGACAGTAGGACTATCAGAACCCTTGCTTGCTGTGGCCATCAACTCCGTTGCCCCTTGGTCATGCCCATCAGTTACCTTCATCTGGAGAGAACACACTGGCCACATATAGATTTGCCTTGGACTGCTTGTGTGTGTGGCTGGCCCCTGACTTTTGCAGTCCATAACTTCACCACTAATTCATGAATGCTGAGAAAATCACAACTCAACGTGACTTTATTTTCAGTCCAAAATCCACTTAGCTTGACTTACATGGGCTCCCAGTACGTTTCCGAGCACAATTCAATGTGTTGGTGCTGACCTCTAAAGCCCTAAACTGCCTCAGTCCAGTATACCTGAAGGAGCATCTCCACCTCCATCGTTCTGCCTGGACACTGAGGTCCAGCGTCGAGGGCCTTCTGGCGGTTCCCTCACTGTGAGAAGCCAAGTTACAGGGAACCAGGCAGAGGGCCTTCTCAGTAGTGGCATCCGCCCTGTGGAACGCCCTCCCACCAGATGTCAAAGAGAAGAACAACTACCAGACTTTTAGAAGACATCCGAAGGCAGCCCTGTTTAGGCAAGCTTTTAATGTTTAATAGGTTATTGTATTTTAATATTCTGTTAGAGGCCAGATGGGCAGGGTATAAATAATAAATTATTATTAGTAGTAGTAAGCCAATTTAGGATAGCAGCAGTAGGGTTGAGCCGCACAGGAGTTCCTCCCTACTTCTCCATAACAAAGTCAAGGTATACTGAGTTTCTCAAAGGGTTTTGGTATGATGATGAGCCAATTTCGTGAATGCTTCAACACGTGCCAGCACTGCAGTGCACCGAATGCTAGTAAAGCCTGCTTTCCAGGACAGAGTGAGCTCAGGATCTGGGCAGGGATTCAGCTCAATCGGCAGAAGTTACTGAAAAGTCTGCAGCAACACTTCCTGGTGGAAGTGAATGTCCCCGGGGGCTTAGCTGGCATTGGCAGTATAGCTATTAAAATATGCCATTGTATGAGTGGGTAATAAGACCCCTGTGGGCAAAAGGCATTACGCAGGTGTGAATTGTTAAGAGTCCATACATTACATCTGTAAGAATAACCTCACGCTCACTGCAGCTCTCACCTTTCCTCCAAGCACATTCAAAGTTTTCACGACCATCCACAATCGCACTCTCAGATTTCCTCCTTCCCTGTTACCAAGAGGGCATGATTGGAAAGAAGAGAAGGGTAGGGACTGAACTTCCCTTTATCAACATGGGGTATGGGAAAGGGCCTCAGCAGCAGGTGTGAAGCCTTGGATGGGGGGCAGCAGAGCTCTCAACAGGTATGAGGCAATGTGCAATTCTCCATAGCAGATAATTTGCTGATTTGGAGAAACTGAGTTCAGTCTCCCGCAGAAATTGCCAATGAATCAATATCTCAAGGCACTTGAACAGAGGAACATAGTAAGCTGCCTTATACCAAATGAGTCAGAACATTGGTCTATGGGCAGGGATGATGCGTGTTGTAGTCTGAAACATCTATAGGGGGTTGGAGTAACTGGGCATGAGACAGGGTTAATTTCCTTCAAGAGCATAAATCACCCTGTGGATGAGCTAATCACAAGTGCAAGGTCAGCCAAGCCAGTTGCTATGGTAACAGCCCAAGGCCCCAGCTATATCTGTGATTAATGCAAGTCAGCTCAGTTTGTTACTTTGTGAGTCATCAGTCTCTTAGTGTTACTTGTCCAGGGTTACGTCTTGAATTGTTGAACTTATTTAGCGCAGTGGAGACACTTTGTACTTGTATATATCTGTATCTGCAAAAGCCTACAAAATGCATATATCTATGTCCAGAACTGTTTTACTGAGCCTTATCTTCTGCAACAGTACCTTTCTTTGCTTCCCTGTCATGACCGGTACTGGGAACAACTTCCACTGCATGGGTATATCACCTGTGATTCCCTTCATAGGGTACCATGTTGGCTACCCCTGTTCTACACTGACTGACAGCGGCTGTCCAGGTTTTTCAGACGGGGGACATTCTCAGTCCTACCTGGAGAGGATGGTGCTTGGACCTGGGACCTTCTGCATGCAGAGCAGCTGCCCTACCACTGAGCTATGGCTCCTTGTGTGTTTTCCTGATTTATGAACTTGCTCCAATGAGCATACAATTTAGCAGTAGTCTGCTCAGCAATGAAAATTTACTAAGGATAACTTTCATATATAATGGGTGTTGTTCAACTAAGTCTTCCTCAGAGTAAATCCGCTGGAATTAATGCCCCCAACTTAGCTGTGTCCATTAAGTGCAATGGGTTTACTCTGAACAAAACTTAGCTGAATGCTACCCCATGGTTATAAATTTAGGACATAACAGCACCAACATATGCCATGGCAGACCATAGGTCCATCTAGCTCACTATGGTCTATGCTGGTTGGCTTTCCAAGGCTGCAGAGAAGAGTTTTTTTCTCAGCCCTACATGAAGATGCTGGGGACTCAACCTGGGACCATGGGAAACAGATGCTCTGCCACTGAGCCATTCTCCACCTCCCAAGCTGCCTAGAGGAAAGAAAGGCTATTCTAAAGACACAATGCAATGAGCAGGCTAAAGATGATCACAGTCCCATACTGAAGAAGCAAGACAGATGGAGTCAGGTTATTTGCACATGCTGGGCATTCAGAAGACTTGTTGTCGAGTCTGGTAGGTGACCACATAACATTGCCTTTACATCACAGGGATGCGCAGCATGACCCCCTAGCATAGGGTTACCGGATGTCCTCTGTTCCCGGGGACAGTCCCCGGATTGCAAATCTGTCCCTGGATAAATTCCGTCCCCGGAATGTCCCCAGATTTGCAAATCTGTCCCCGGGAAATGTGGCAGCAGCAGCCTCAGCAGCCCGGAGCCAGCCTGGTAGCGCAGTTGGCTCTGGCTGGCTTCAGGAGCTGCTTGCTACTCACTGCTGCTGCCACTGCCGGGGGGGAACCAGGGACGTCCAGTGGTACAGATCTCCTACCCTCCTCTCCCTTTGTTTTGACAGATCGGGGGAGGCTCGGGAGTCACGGGCGGTGCGCCATTGCCCATTTTTAAAAAACTCTGCACATTTATGTTTCACAGGGTGCAAAAGAAGGGCTTTGCACCTTTATACAATATGCATGTGTGCTTGGGCCCAGGGTCTTTTGCCTCACCATCCCCACTACTGACTCCCTGTTGCTACTCAGCTTTAAAAAAATAAAGTGTCCCCAGATTCATTGAAAAAAAAATGAAGATTGGATATTAACAAGTTAGCATATCTAAGGTGCCATTCTTACATCAAAGAACTGAAAGAGTTTAAACTCAAGATGAGATTCCGAGATGGTAAGCAGGAAACTAGACCCCAAGGGCAGGACAAGAGCAGGATCTGAGCACAAGATTTCAGATTGCTATAGTTCAGAAACTTATGTGATTATAAAGACAAAACAGTAACTCATAAGAACATTAAACCAACAGTTTAGATACCTCTGTAGGAGGTGGAAAAATAACCTCCAAGATACAGTACTTCTATTTCACAGTGATTGCTATATGCCAGAATGGTCTAAGGCATACATATGTTTACAAGGGGTTGCAAATGCTTCGCTTAAGATAACAGGCTAAACAGACAGACAAATTCCAAGACAGAAAAAGACACAGAGTGTATGAGAGAACAGTTCACATGTAGCCCTTTGCCTAATTTCATGTAGGTGGCAAGGGGTGGGGAGAAGGTGGCTGGCAGAAAGAGAGGCATACAGGGAGAGAGATTAATGAAGGCAGCACCAACCAGCTTTGGCTCCAGCGCTGCCCAGTACCAAAGCGTGCACCCCAATAGATTTAACCCTGAAGCAATGGACGTATCCCTCAGGAGAAAAATGGTTTCTCATCCTTGGCATATAAGAACCAGAGAGAAAGAGACAGAGAGCACAGATTGCGAGAATCTGAGGCACACAGGAGCGCATTTGATGCTGATCTAATGCCTGGGCTCTGTTAGTGGTGCAGAACATACTTAGATTTCCCAAGACTTCAGAATTCCTCGTGTGTATATTTACCAAACAGAGAGCATGAAATGACCAAGGGAAACTGCTTCAAGTTTAGAACTGGAATTGCAAAAGAAAGCAAACCAAGCTGCACTTTTGAAATGCCAAGTCCTTGTTAGCTGGCAATGTCGTGTTGTGAGATGTGACACAATGTCACGCCACAACTCTCTGAGAAATTAATCAAGTGTGATGAAACCAATTGGAGGAGGAGGCTTCCCTCTGGGGCTGAACACGGCGATTTGCCAGGAAGATTTCGAAAATGTGATCATTATTCATAAATGGAGAGGGCTTATTTCAATCAGCTCTGCTTCTAAATCCTGCTAATCTCAAAGGGCTTTCTGAAGAGAACTACCTTGAAAGTTGCAGCTTTGATCATCTACATGCAGGGCATTTGATCCCCACGCTTGTCATTTTGGGTTGTTTTTCTCCCAGCCCACATCCACACTATGCATTGAAATAGTGTTGCCCAAGGTTGTTGGACTTTTCTTGGCAAAATCACAAAACCCCCACAAAATTTCCATTTTTGAGCTATTTTAAGGGGGAAACGGCAAAGTCAGCACTGCCGACCTGGGCTGCCATACAACTGGATTTCCCCAGACAATTGGCCAATTTCCACCCGGACGCTGCTGATGAACACGGTATTCCGAATTTATCCGGGAAATTCCCGACGTATGGCAACCTTCATTTAAAGCACTATAATACCACTTTAACAACGTCTTCCAGTTTGTTTGTTTGTTTGTTTGTTTGTTTGGTAGATAGGTAAAAGAAATCAGGTGTCAGTACTCATATCTTGATAAAAAAAAGTCATCGATGCCAGCACACAATGACTGCAAAAAAAGAGATGACAGTATCTGATACTGGTGAGTATCTTTTTTATATAGAAAAAAATATAATATAATAAAAAATATAATAAAAATATAAAAAATATGCACTGATGGCTTCCCCAAAGAATTCTGGAAACCTGTAGTTAGTTAAGGCTGCTGAGAGTTATTATTATTTATTTAATTCATTATTATTATTATTATTATTATTATTATTATTATTATTGACTTTTTGTGGTTAAGAAAAGGATGGGGAAATGCACTGAAACTGTAGGTTGAATGAATAACAATAGGAAGATGTATCAATACAATGCAAGCGAATCAGACTCAATGAAGATCAGCCAAACTTAGTGCTGTTTCACATTTTCGCCTCACTTTTAACTCGTTGTAGTTTTCCCTCACTTCCTGCCCAGGGCCAGTCACCAACTCTTGGTCTAACCTACCTAACTCAGCTGTTGTGAAGAGGTATAAGATGATTGCAAAGGTGCTTGCATCAAAGGAATCAACCAATTTATTACAAAGATATTAGGTAAATTCAGGTGTAGGGGATATTGTGCTTGTTTTCCTGATTCTAATGCTATTGCTTCTGTCCAGTTTTCTAATGTTCCTTCTGTACTGCACTTCTGTACTGCAGTTCAGGAACTGTGGCTTTTTAAAAAACCATTATACCAGCACTTCGTGTTAAAATCTCCCGCATGCCAGTGGGTGTGGTGCAACACAACAGTGAACATCATTGAACAATGATGTTACTCCCCCCCAAACCTTCTGCACATGTGTGCTTCTGCCCCCCCCCAATGATTCCTTCATGAAAATCTAGGGAAAGAACTGTGCGCTGGTATATACTGCCCCAGATTTCATCACGTTACTCCCATGATTTTTCAGCTTAATGGGGCTATAAATGGATTCCCTCCCCTGGAATCAAATAACATGGAAATGAGTGCTAAGCATGCACTATATTCCATTAGTTTTCTGGAAGTGGCTTTTCCATTGTGTGAAAGCTCAAGTATAATGTGAAAATTAACAGAGAAGTATCGGGGGAATGGAATGAACTGCAGTGTGGATGCAGCCACAGTTAGGCACTTGCTGTTGGCAAGACATTTGGAGGTGGCATGGCACTGAAAAATGCCTGGGGATTATACTCTGCAGTGTTTTTGTGTGAATCTCGCAGTTTGCTTTATCTGAAAGACAGATGCAGCTAGCAAGAGATCAGATGAAAGAGGGTACATTTACAGAAATCTGGTTCCTGTTCCTCGCATATATTGATAGGGGATTGTGTGTGTGTGTGTGGCCTCCAGATACTCGGAGGTATTTTGGGATGGATTTGCTGAATTAACCAGATGGAGGGAAAGCTTGATTCTTGTATAATGATGTTTGTACTCAATGACTCGTGGTATTCCAGTAGGTGTTTATTGTTATAATGCTAACAATTATCAATAAAGAACTTTGGCTGCTGATTTGTTTTCAGATCCAATTCAAAATTCTGTTATTTTTACTTTTAAAGCCTTATATAGTCTGGGACCCCTATACCTGAGATCAGTTTGCCCATAGAACCTGCCCAGACCCTTCGATCATCATCTGAGACCCTTCTCTGGTGCCACCTCTGAAGGAGGTCTGGAGGGGGGGGTGATGAAGAACAGGGTCTTCTCTGTAGTAGCCCCCTGTCCAGTGGAATGCTTTCCTGAGGAAGGCCCATCTGGTGCCAGCTTGGGTATCATTTCAGCACCAGGCAAATGCGTTTTTGTTTTCTTGGGCATTTGGGCAACATCAATGAATGGAAATTTTTATTCTGTGTTTTAAATATATTTATAAATATCCTTGCACTTTATCCCTGTTTTGAATAGCTCTGGGACTTTTTGTTGGGGGAAGGGAGGCATGCATTCCATACACCAGTGATGGCCAAACTTGACCCTCTAGCTGTTTTGGGACTACAATTCCCATCATCCCTGACTACTGGTCCTGTTAGCCAGGGATGATGGGAGTTGTAGTCCCAAAACAGCTGGAGGGCCGAGTTTGGCCATCACTGCCATACACCAATGAACCAACCAATGACACACAGCTGAAAGTGTCGGGGAGCACACACACACACACACACACACACACACACACACACTAGCGCTTCCCATGGATACTGCCATATGGCAGTATGTTATATAGGCAACACAGCCAGGACACTTCGAGCTTTTGACCTTTAAAATTAAGATAAAGATAAGTCTAAGACAGAAGCAGAACACTGCTTGACATGGCCTCAGAGGCATTATTGTAGTGGTCCTTTTCTCTCCCTTTAGCAGAAGATTTGACAAACTCTGTGCCTATTCCCCTTGTCAAGCTGGTTTTCTATCACTGACAGCAATTCAGTTGCTCCCTATTTCCACTGATGTGAGCCAGAAGAGGACAAGGCATTTCTTACATCTGGTATATGTAGCCAAAGAGGCCCTTAAGACAAAACAAGCCAAGTCAGTGCCCTATGAAAAACCTTCTGGCGGGCCTTTGAGTATCTTTGCATAACATTTGTGTGGGTCTGTGTTCCTGCAACTCTTTCTCCCGGTATCTAAAGCTGCATTTTGCAGTAATATCATCAACAAGGGTAAGGGCAGTGGTAGTTAATGCAGAAATCACTAACTATCCTAGATAAGATTTGGGTGTGATGACCTGTGTGTGTGCTCCTGAAGCTCGCCAAGAATTCCCCATCAGTTCTGCAAGGTTAGTGCTAGATGTAAGCTCACCTCCTCTTTGATAAATTAGTGTTAAGTGTAAACTCATCTCCTCTTTGATAAATTTTCCCTGTTAATCAGGGTGTGCCAGAAGTCAGCAGACGGCATGAGCAGAACTGCTTGGCAAAGTTTTGTCAGGGAACAGAATGACTGCATCCCACTTTGCCAAACCAGTGCAGCATTCAGCACTGATTCTGTAATCCGTTCCAGTCCACATGCAAAGGTGGACATGTTGGTAAGTCCTCTATCTATAAATCCTACTTTCTGGAATTAGTTCCTAGTGGTAGTGTTGGACGTCCGTTGCAAGCACATCATGCATTTATTTGGACTGGATGAATTAATTTAGAAGCATTCAGAATATAGGAAACTGATCTGCATCAAACCATTGGTGCATTTAGCCCAAGATTGGCTAGGCTGACTAGGAACCTGCCTCATATTGAGTCAGACCATTGGCCCATCTAGCCATCTGCACACTGATTGACACTGGCTCTCCAAGGTTTTAGACAGAGGCCTTACTGAGCCTTGCCTGTAGATGCTGAGAACTGCAGAATGGCTATGGCCCTTCTCCAGCTGCTATCTAGGGCTTCTGACAGAAATTTTCCCCAACCTGCCTGAAATGCTAGGAATTAAACCTGGGTCTGTCAAGAGCAGGGGTAGGCAAACTAAGGCCCATGGGCTGGATGCGACCCAGTTGCCTTCTCAGTCTGGCCCAGGAATCAGCGTGTTTTTACATGAGTAGAATGTGTCCTTTTATTTAAAATGCATCTATGGGTTATTTGTGGGGCATAGGAATTCATTCGTTATTTTTTTCAAAATATAGTCCGGCCCCCCACATGGTCTGAGGGTCGGTGGACCGGCCCACAACTGAAAAAGGTTGCTGACCCCTGGTCTGCAGGAAGAGCATGTACTCTGTCACTGAGCTATGGCCCTTCCAGTGATAAGATTTATTCTTCCTAATTTTTGTGTACAAAGATTTGTGTCTTTTAAGTGTGTGTGTGTGTGTGAGAGAGAGAGAGAGAGAGAGAGAGAGAGAGCGCTTAACAGGCCAAGTTCTCAGCTGAGTAGGTGAAGTTCTGACATAGCACATCTGAGAGAGAGAGAGAGAGAGAGAGGACAAAGAAAAGAAATAGGAGGAGGGAAAGCACGACTATTGCTGGAGCCTGGAAAGTACATAATAACACACTAAAATGATCTGTGCCCTTTGCCATCATATGACAAGTTGCCTGTGTAGCGCTCTACAATTTTTCTAAAGAGATTAATTAAAATTGTTTCTCATATATCTGGCATGTAAAAAACCACAGCTACACTTCTTTTTAAAAATCTGTCTTTGTTTGAGTCTAACATCTTGAGAAAGCCGGGGTGCAGAGGGCAGAAAGCCTTCTGAGCTATATAAGGTCAGCAGATGTAGATGGTGAAACCACACGTGGACTCCTGTTTCTGTATAGCTCATGCTAGAGTGAGGGCGCAGACCTGAACTGACATTAACTCATTTGCCAGACATTCGCCTCAATTTGATGTAACTAGGGAAAAGCTTGATCAGTTTGTGGGGGCCCCAGCCCACAACTCTGTCATGTTTGCTGTGTGTTGTGGACTGTTGGGTGCTTAATGAGCTGCCCTTTTTATTCCTAGCTCATGCTCTACTGTCTGAGCTATTCCAGTAGTCATTAATATGGTTGGTGTTTTCCTTCATCTCTCTGATAGGGTGACCATGTATCCTACTTTACAGAGGACCATTTTCTGTTTGAAGGGCCAAGTCAAATTTAAATATGCAGCAGCAAAGGAAGAGAGAGCAGGAGGGGCTTTCAAGTTGGCTATCCCAATTCAGCACCGGGACAGCAACTTTTGCAGTTACAAAGGTCACTTTGTCACAATCTCTTTTTGGGTGATGCATAAGAGACCCACTCCCCTCTGGGCAAAATGACGACCTTAGCAAACAGTTCACAAATGAGAGATAAGAAGCACCACAACTTATCCTCACGATGACGCTGCCATGTGATCGTTTCATATGCTGGGTTGATCTTCAGTGAGCAATGAGCTGAGTATGAAAGAAGGAGTGTCCGTGTCACATGCCCAAAACTGATCTGCATGCAAGTGATCTAACTGGGTGACTATTTCCCACCTTCTCACCCACCCATAACCCACCCATAACCTCCCACCTGGCAATCCTGACTCCTTGATGTGTATAAGATATTCATGTCCTCAAAGTGTTAGGTGGCACGTTGGGAGGATGCAAAGTGAGCATCTTTGGTTTAACAGTGGTGGGGTTTTTTTTTTAACCTTCAAAGGTTATGTATGCTAAAGGTTTTGTCATGAACCAGAACCCAGGCTCTGTTTGCTGTCTGGCTTTGCCACCCCTGCTGACCTCAGCTTCACATTAGGTCTATGTTTGAAGGTAGTTAAAATAACTTGCAGCTTGTCACTTGCAACTGATACAAGGATGCCTCTCTGGAACAGATTTAAACACATGCCACGGATGCAGTCGCAGCACCCAAAACTTGTTATCTTCCTTCAGCGGATTCATTCTTCCAAATTTATGAATTACATGTCCTGTATATTTTATTTTCAGGCAAGAGTAGACTGTGGAAAAATGTGTGCATTTCCTGCTAACACTCATCTTATTGCCTTGCATTTGTTTTGCTTTGCTAAATTAAATAGAACCAAAAATAACTCGGATGGTCCGCTTTCTTACTTAGACGTTTGGTTGCCTTTCACAATCCCATCACCACCTAAGAAATCTAACTTTGAGTGATGGCTTTGCCTTCTGAGCCACATGGCCGCATCCCACAAACCACATGGTGGAAGTAACTGCTATGCTGTGATCTTTGCCAAGCTGGAATGTCTCACTTGTCACTCACATGAGGAGGCGTGTGTCACTAGACCAGGGATGTTTGTTCACCACCAGCTCAGTCTAAACTCAATTACTACTGCATTCAGTGGAGTGGGGGCGGGGGGAGAGAGATGGTTTTGTACAGACAAATTCCACATGGTTCACAATGGCTCTGCTTAACTTGGACTTCTGGATGATCCCAAATCTGGTAGAGAAGCTGGTGACTACTATGAACTTCTAGATTGCCCCAGAATGATTGCTAAAGCGTGCCCCTTGAATTTCAAAATTAATCACAGAAATCATTCCTTTTCTAGCAACATGAGGAACTCTCTGGAGTACATTTACATCTTTGGGGTCAAGGATGCATTTTTTAAAGCCTGCTAACCAACCACTGTTCCTTTCCTCTTTGGACACTTACAGAGCACTCCTGATCCCCAATCCATGCTGCTGAGAGAACTGGTGGTCAGATGTGGCAGATGTCTCCCTCTGATTGGCTCCTTTCTGGAGTGATGGGGACTCCCTGGAGCAACCAGGCAGCCAGGGAACAGTGGGGCTAAATGATACATCAGAGCCACTGAAACTCTGCCACTTGTGCCAGTTAGGGTGAAAGGGGCAGCACGTTAGTGCCAGCTCCAGGCTGATGTGCCATTGGGCTGAGACTCTTTGGCTGCTGGGCTGATTTAAGATGCACCAGATCTCTGTCTGGCTCATCTCCACCCCCTCATCCCTGCTCTGCCCTGCTTGGGGGTTTTCTAATTGCCAAGGGAGGGGGGGGGAGAGAGAGAGAGATAGTTTCTCTTTACCTGCCTCTACCAGGCTCCTTGTTGCTCCTCTATTCTATGCCGAACTTAAAAATGGAACGCGTAGTGCTGGTGGTCAACAACAGAGGTTCAAAGACTCTCTCAAGGCAAATCTAAAAAAAGTAGTATAAACACCGACAATTGGGAAACACTGGCCTGTGAGCACTCCAATGGGAGAACAGCCTTTACCAAAGGTGTCATGTGTTTTGAAGCTGCTCAAACTCAGGATGGAAGGGAGAAGTGGAAGCAGAAGAAGCAGAAGAAGAAGCAGAAGAAGAAGAAGAAGAAGAGGAGGAGGAGGAGTTTGGACTTAATATCTTGCCTTTCACTCCCCTTAAGGAGTCTCAAAGTGGCTAACAATCTCCTTTCCATTCCTCCCCCACAACAAATACTCTGTGAGGTGAGTGAGGCTGAAAGACTTCAGAGTAGTGTGACTAGCCCAAGGTCACCCAGCAGCTGCATGTGGAGGAGCGGGGAAGCGAACCCTGTTCACCAGATTACGAGTCCACCACTCTTAATCACCACACCACGCTGGAACGCACACTTGGCAAACCCTCACTGTGATCAACTCTCACTCAGAAACCAATGTCCCCACTGTGGAAGGACGTGTGGATCCAGAATTGGCCTCCACAGTCACTTACGGACTCATTGTTAAAACCATGTTACAGAAGACAATCTTACTCAGCTACAAGTGATCGCTAAAGAATAAGTTGCTCCTCTGAACCCATGGACTGTTAGTAGCCCACTACCCACAGTTTCCCCACCAGAAATAGTGAACTATAGTGTGGGATGAAGCAACTCTTACTCCATGCACTAATGTATTATATTGAGCTAAGCAGACCTGGCCCCAGCCATGCAGCAAGGTGAAGAGTCTTGCTTTCGGTGGCACCATGAATGGAGGGAAAAGAGGTAGGCAAAAATTAGCATCTGAATGGTGCAGTAAGGCTTTGTAAAACATCATCCCTAGAAGGAGGGCACTCTGTGGGCTATGCCAAGCAGCAAAATAACCTAAACTGGGGGACAGGGAAACTGTGGTCATCCAGATGAGCTCTCAGTCAGCATGGCCATTGGCAAGAATGATGGGAGTCCACAACATCTGGAGGTTCATGGGTTCCCCATTTCTGGCCTGAGACTGTTTCACACAACTGCTTTTCCACCAAGGAAAACCATCATTCACTGGGCAATGCTGTTGTGGCAGTTTTGGAAGGGTGCCACCCATTCCTGTGAAAAGCTTCATGACACACTCCACCACTAAACAATATTTTGAATTTTGCAATGCCGTTCCGCTGCCAAGTGATATGTCCAAGAAATGCATATATTATGGTAAAATGTGCATAAAATCCATATAGCAATAAAAAGCATTCTATCAGGTAAAGCTGCTTTACAAAAAACATACATATTAGGGAACATTGCGTACAAAAATGTTGTATTAGGAGAAATTTGCACTAACGTGCTGAAAAAATTTAATGAGGACCTTTTTTAAAAAAAATCTAAACTAATGTGGAGAACTGAATTTAAGAGGGGGGGAAATGAGACACTGAAATTGACAGATATATTCTCTAATATATATGTAGATATTGGGGTTGGCTTAATATATGAAGATTGCCTCCCAACTTGTAGCAGTGTATCTTCAATTTTTTTAATCATTCAAAGTCATTTCATTCCTTCTGACAAGATGCCAGAAGACACATCGATCACAGCAAACATCCCACCGGTTCATTTGCGCCTGATCGGTTCTTTACATAATGTTGCTCAATTTCATCTGCTTCACGTGAACTGCCTTTCTCCTGGAACACCTGTTTCCCCAATTAACTCGTAATATCTGCTCTGTATTGCTGAGCTTAATATGCAGCTCATTAAAAAGGTTCACCTAGTTCGTGATCAGAAAAACGCTTTGTAAGTAAGGGGAGAAATCATCACATGGAAAAATATGCTGCTGTTAGCTGAAATGAAAGGACTTCTCTACCCTGGTGATCACATAAGCCTCGTTTATCAACTGGGGGATTATTTTAAGATCTGAAAAATGATACTCAATGCCGCGTGTGAAAAAAAAAGCTAATAGCCATCTAAACTTTGTGTGACAGCGGCTCTTATTTAAATTATGGCTTAAATTCTTAGGCAACGTGCTGACTAAGCAGAAGCTGTGGAATGAAATGTCAAGGGATATTGCCACAGTTGGCTGCCCTGAAGCAGCTTGCAAGACCCTTCTCTCGATTGCAACCAGGTAAATCAAGCATGATGTGATTGAGGTTAATGAAGTTCCAGTTGCATTACATCCTGAATTAGGTCATAATTGGGACTGCTGGTGTGTGAAAGAGATCTCCCATAACATAACATTGAGTGATGTAATGTTGGTGCAGGGGTACCCAATGTTTTGTCTCCTGGATGATGTTGGAATTGTTGGGAATATTCCATTCCACCTTAAGGAGCAGACATGGAACTGTTGCGTGTCACATGTCTGTTTATATTCCAGCACAGTATGCTGGGAACTTCCGTTGCGTGTATAGTTGTTGTTTTTTCCCTGTCTCTCTGAGAAGACAAAGAGAGAGACGACATGTTTCTTTGTCCTGATTTATGATTAATAAATCTGTAGTTGTAGTATGCTTCCACAAGCCTCATGCCTATTCTGTGTGCGCAGTTTCTATCTGCTGACGTAGTGTGCCCTGGCTTTGAAGCCTGGGTCGCTAATTTACGTCAGAGCAGAGGCTGCTGGGTCTTTGCAGCGGGACGGCTGGAAGGAGATGGCTCAGCTGGGGGCTAGTCAGCTGGCCTTGCGACCCTCTGCATGCTGACAAGAATATGACCCCCATCAGCCCCAACCAATGGTGAGGGATTTGGGGAGTTTTTAGTCCAGCAATGTTTAGAGGGCAGCCTGTTGGCTACCTCTAATAGATGAGCATCTTTCAGTACTGCAAAGACGACAGTAATAATAATAATAATAATAATAATAATAATAATAATAGATAATTTTATTATTTATACCTTGCCCAGCTTGCTGGGTTTGTGGTTTTAAATTCTGTAGGATGGGGTTTCCCAAACTTGGGTCTCCAGCTGTTTTTGGACTACAACTCTGATCACCCCTAGCTAGCAGGACCAAGGGTCAGGGATGATGGTAATGGTAGTCCAAAAACAGCTGGAGACCCGAGTTTGGGAAGCCCTGCTGTAGAAAATGAGTGGGCAGCATTACAAAGAACCATAACTCAATTTTTCCATGGGGGGGGGGAAGGAAAGTGAGCAAGGTCCCTTGCAGAAAGGATAGGCAACTTAAGATGTTAGAATATGCAGAACGTGTAGCCTTAACACAGAGAATAAGAGAGGAAGGAGAACATATATTTAAAGAAGAGTGGAAAATATTTATTGAATATATGGGCAGCAGCTGTACACAGCTGAAAATGCTGGCAGCATTAAGATAAATTCAACAGAGTAGACATTATTTGATTGAGGTATAAATGGAAAATTGATTTGAATGGTTATAGTAAAATATGCAGGAAAGTATATGTAATATGAACCATGGAAGGAGAAGAAGGGAAGTTACTGGATATTTTAAAGCTTGTGAAATGTTTATTTTGAAATGTAGAAAAATGAAAACTCAATTATGGGGGGATATGGATATATATAGGGACGCGGGTGGCGCTGTGGTTTAAACCACAGAGCCTAGGACTTGCCGATCAGAAGGTCGGCAGTTCAAATCCCCGCGACGGGGTGAGCTCCCATTGTTCTGTCCGTGCTCCTGTCAACCTAGCAGTTCGAAAGCACGTCAAAGTGCAAGTAGATAAATAGGTACCACTCTGGCGGGAAGGTAAACGGCATTTCCATGCACTGCTCTGGTTCGCCAGAAGCGGCTTAGTCATGCTGGCCACATGACCTGGAAGCTGTACGCCGGCTCCCTCGGCCAATAAAGCGAGATGAGCGCCGCAACCCCAGAGTCGGTCATGACTGGACCTAATGGTCAGGGGTCCCTTTACCTATGGCTATATATATATATATATATATATAGTCATAACTCAATGACATAGCATCTGATTTACATGGAATAAGGATCTTGAGTCGCTACCAGACCAGCTAAAAGGAAAGAAGCATTGGAAAGACATGGTCAGAAGACAATACTGGCCTAAACTGACCAATGTGGCAGGGTAGCTATGGGTATTTTATGCATGAGAAGAGGGGCTGGCCTTTGGGGAAAGGCCGTGGCTCAGTGGCAGAGCATCTGCTCCGCATGCAGAAGGTCCCAAGTTCTATCCCCAGTATCTCCAGGTGGGGCTGGGAGGGACTCCTTGTCTGAAACCCTGGAGTGTCACTGCCAGTCCACATAGACAATACTGAGCTGGAGGGATCAGTGGTCTGGCTCTGCAGAAGGCAGTTTCCTGTGTTCCCCTGCTGACCTTTAAAGCCCTAAACGGCCTCGGTCCAGTATATCTGAAGGAGCGTCTCCACCCCCATCGTTCTACCCAGACACTGAGGTCCAGTGCCGAGGGCCTTCTGGCGGTTCCCTCATTGCAAGAAGTGAGGTTACAGGGAACCAGGCGGAGGGCCTTCTTGGTAGTGGCACCCGTCCTGTGGAACACCCTCCCACCAGATGTCAAAGAGAACAACAACTACCAGACTTTTAGAAGATATCTGAAGGAGCCCTGTTTAGGGAAGCTTTTGATGTTTGATGCATTATGGTATTTTAATATTTTGTTGGAAGCCGCCCAGAGTGGCTGGGGAAGCCCAGCCAGATGGGCGGGGTATAAATAAATTAATAACAACAACAACAACAACAACAACAACTACTACTACTACTACTACTACTACTACTTAATAATTTCTCTCAGTTTACTTCTTATGCCAGAGTAAGGCTGGTGGGAAGTTGCTTATAGCAGCAGTGTGCTGAGAGTAGAAATGGACGGGTCAGACTGTTTCTAGACTACGACCATTTTGCATGCCTCCGTTATATTTGAACTCTGGCCGCCCAGGTGCTAGTTTGACACTCTAACCACTAGTCTACACTGACTCCCCTTTTATAATTGGATGTCCTACATCCATTGGTGTCTCACCTGCCACTGGGGATCATTTCAGCGAAACGTTTCTGCCAAATCCACCAGTCACCACTCAAGGCAGCAACGCCCAGAACAGGGCCTTTGACAAAGATCTCAAAGGAGCAATGAAGTTCATACGAGTTCAGACAGTGATTCAGATACCCTTATATCAAGCTGTAAAAAACTTTAAAACAAGTGCCTTATCTTATCATATGTGGTGGTCTAGTAGTAAGGTTAAAGCTTACTGGGAAATGATATATAATGAAATGAAAAGATTGGTTAAAATAACAAACAAACAAAAAAACCCAGAAGCTTTTCTTTTGGGAATTATAGGGACAGAACTACCTAAAATGTAGAGAAACTTATTCATGTATGTAACTACAGCAGCAAGAATGCTACTCGCCCCAAAATGGAAAGAAGCAAAGGAAGAGTGGATACAAAAACTTATGGAATATGCAGAAATGGCGAAACTTAAAGGAAGAATAAACATCAAGATAATGAACGTTTTATAATGACTACGATTACGATATCTTTATTGTCATTGTCCCTTGCAGAACAATGAAATTGAAAAACTACATAAAAACTACATAAAACTACATAAAAACTACATAAAACATTCAAAACCCCCTAAAAACTCTAAAACCCCATTTTAAAATACACTATACTATAGAGACCCCTTATGCTGCGTTTAGAACCAGAATTGCATTAGCGTAGAAACTGTTTCTCAGGCGGCTAGTCCTGGCCTTTATAACCCTATACCTTCTTCCAGAAGGGAGAAGCTGAAAGAGATCATTTCCGGGGTGCGTACTATCATGTGCTGTCTCTGCTGCTTTCTTATGGCACGTGGCAGCATATATTTGATCTAAGGTGGGAAGAGTGCACCCAATAATTCTCTCTGCAGTCTTTACAACCCTGGATAGCATTGTTTTTTCTCTGGCTGTGCAGCTCCCAAACCACACACACAGACCATAAGTTAGTACGCTCTCCACAGTGCAATGGTAGAATGCCATCAACAGGTCCTTTGAGAGATTGTTTTTCCATAGGATTCTCAGAAAATATAACCTCTGCTGTGCTCTTTTCACCAGGTCTTTGCTGTTCTCTCCCCAGGTTAGGTCGTCTCTCAACTCCATTCCCAGAAATCGAAACACCGAGACCTGTTCCACGCACCTCCCCTCAATAATAAGTGGCTGAATATTCAATTTACATTTCCTAAAGTCCACAATGATCTCTTTTGTTTTCTTTAAGTTAAGGAGTAAGTTGTTTTTCCTGCACCACGCCCCCAACTGCTCAACTTCCTTCCTATAGGCCGCCTCCCCCTCTCCAGCAGTAATTAAACCAACCACCATTGTATCATCTGCGAATAAAAGAATGGAAATGGTTTATTGAATATTTACAAACAAACTGTAAACAAATAAGAACATCGGCAGGATTATTGTAATAACCTGCAGTTTCATAAGCATATATATTTAAAGAAGATGAATAAATGAGCAAATTAAGTTAATCTGGATATGCAGAAGATATTAAAAATAAATTTAAGGAACCGCAGAAAAAGGGGGAAGGAAGTCAAGCTTTGAAATCTGAAATTGATTGTAAAATTAGTGAAATGTATAAACTTGAAAAGAATGAATGAAGGAATAGCGCCTTATCTTGCCCCCTGAAACAAATAGGAAGATAGCAGAGATTAGTGCAATTTGTTCCCATCAGCCGACTTCAATCAATACTCTGACTGCCATATTCTGAAACAGTGGGATGTGGTTCTGAGCAGTTTTCTGAGTAGTTCCTAAGTAGCTTCCAAGGGCAGCCCTAGGCACACTGTACTGAAGTAGTCAAGTCCAGGTGTCCCCAGGTGCTGCAATAATAGTTATGACTGGTTGTGGCTGGTTGGAAGTACTTGCATCACAAATAAGCCCCAAATGCATTTTGGGTATCATTTTGTACTTGCGGAGAGGGCGCTTAATTTGTCCCTATAGATGCAGGGTTAGGAAACGGTGATAATTATTCATTTTTAATTAATTCTAAAATATTGGAATCAGTGAAACAACTTGCGAATGACTGGAGCTTAAATTTAGAGCTGTATCCAGGTAACAGGAATGCGCTGCACTCTGTCGCCTGCATGGTATAGTTATTTTAAGGGGATGATGTCTGTGTAAGCTAACATAGGTGACACAATGGACTTGTGATTTGGAAGTCCTTGTCAGTGATACTGAATATAACTACACTTTATTAGTCATATATGAAATGCACCAGGGGAAACGTTAAGCTCTCCCTCTACCCCCTTACGGGGAAGATGACAAGGAGAAGCAGTCTTCGGTAGTGTACAGGTATGAATTCACCTTTGCAATTAGCATATGAAAGCACTCAGTGCTATTTTTCTAGAAAAAGAGGTATAGAATCATAGAACCGTAAGACCATGAGGGTCATTGTGGCGATCACACAGGGTCCCCGGACGTTTGACGGTCTATTGATCCCTGGGCCACCACTGTGCTCGCTTCCCCGCTGCCACCAACCCGTTTCTCTCAGGTACACACGGAGTCCAGACAGTTGTTAACATTAAACCAAATAAACAAGTTTATTTTATATGCATTAACAAGGTTACGGTTTCAGATAATTTCTCTTGTCAGTTTCTTAATCTTAGCTTCTTTACCGGCCTATACCTTCCTAATAACTCCTGTGGCTTCCAGCAACTGTTATACAGAAGCGTTTACTGCCTCTGACCAAGGAAACAGATCATAGCCATTGTGGTTAATAGCCCATGCTTCAATCCAGGGCTTTATGGGAAGAACATATACTTATAGGGTGTATCATTTTAGGGGGGTGGAACTTAATTTTGGGAAATTTCTTCACTGATGGGTCCTGGTTTAAGGTCCTGGTTTTGACCTTTAAAGCCCTATGCGGCCTAGGACCCTCGTACCTACGGGACCGCCTCTCCTGGTATGCCCCGAGGAGGACCTTAAGGCCCATAAATAACAATACTTTGGAGGTCCTGAGCCTCAAGGAGGTTAGATTGGTCTCAACTAGGGCCAGGGCCTTTTCAGCACTGGCCCCAAATTGGTGGAACGCTCTGTCACAAGAGACCAGGGCCCTGTGGGATTTGACATCTTTCTGCAGGGCCAGCAAGATGGAGCTGTTCAGCCTGGCCTTTGGCTTGGACTCACTCTGACCCCTTATATGGGATTTGGTATATAAATTTTCCCTTGGCTTTTTTGCTGGCCCATGTAGGACCAGCATGGATAGCTGGCTTGGTGAATATTTGATGTTTCCTCCCTTTATGGTCTTTCTTTATGGGCTACTACTAAAATGAGGCTGCATTTTAAGCCATATTTTAATTAACTTTCCCCCCTTTTTTCTATTACTTTTGATTGTAATTTACATTTGGTGTTAGCCACCCTGAGCCCAGCCCTGTCCAGGGAGGGTGGGGTAAAAATAAAAATTTATTATTATAGTATTATTAACTGCAGTGTTTGCTTCCAGCCTCATAGAGCAGATTCTGGGACCTCGTTCTTCATTGGTGCCAAAGTGGTGGAGGGCTCTGTCTGCTGCCAAAATAAGAAGAGATGAGATTTTCCAGGTGGGCAAAACTCAGCTCTTTCAAAGTTCAAAACCCAGCCTGCACTAGTCTAATACTTAGAGATGGGTGGTGGACTAGGTCTGGGGAGACCCAGATTCAGCTTCAGAACAATGTTCAGCCATGAAACTCACTGGGTGACCTTGGGTTAGTCATTTTCTCTCAGCCTAAGCCACCTCACAGGGCTGAATAAGAGGAGAGAGAGCCATGTACGTGGCTGTGAGAAAATGACTAACCCAAGGTCACCCAGTGAGTTTCATGGCTGAACATTGTTCTGAAGAAAGGTGATCAAGAAAGGGTTGTTGTTGTTGTTGTTGTTGTTGTTGAGTCGTTTAATCGTGTCCGACTCTTTGTGACCCCATGGACCAGAGCACTTCAGGCACTCCTGTCTTCCACTGCCTCCCACAGTTTGGTCAAACTCATGCTGATAGCTTCGAGAACACTGTCCAACCATCTCGTCCTCTGTCGTCCCCTTCTCCTTGTGCCCTCAATCTTTCCCAACATCAGGGTCTTTTCCAAGGAGTCTTCTATTCTCATTAGATGGTCAAAGTATTGGAACCTCAGCTTCAGGATCTGTCCTTCCACTGAGCACTCAGGGTTGATTTCCTTAAGAATGGATAGGTTTGATCTTCTTGCAGTCCATGGGACTCTCAAGAGTCTCCTCCAGCACCTTAATTCAAAAGCATCAATTCTTCGGCGATCAGCCTTCTTTATGATCCAGCTCTCACTTCCATATATCACTACTGGCAAGAAAGGGTAGTAGTATGTAATAAAATAAATAAATCCTAAATCAAAAGAAAGCATGAAGTCCTTGAGCCAATATTTTGGGAGATGCTGGTCTAAAGGAAGTACATGGTGTTCCTCTTTAATTTTTGCAAGGTTTAATTGTAACTCTTGGATAATATTAAGGGGAGGGAGGGAGGGAGGGAAGTGGGTCTTAAATGCAAATTACAAACAAAAGAATGTGTGTGTGTGTGTGTGTGTGTGTCAGTGCCATGGTAACCAGGATGAAGCTTGTGAAGTTAACTCCAGCAACCCATGTAGAAAGCTTGGTAAGAACACTGTTTCTATGGCAACTAGGAGATGATGTAGGGTTCGCATTAACCTTTTGGCTGGAAGACTCATCTGAGCTACACCAGAGTGTATGCAAGTGAGTTACCCAATATATTAGGGGGAAAAAGTTTTCAGAAATGAAATTTTCAAATCTTCTGAGGACCAACGAACAAAGTAACTGCATCCCTCTTATGTAAAAGGAACAGAAGTGACACGGTCTGCTTTGTAGGTTTCAACATTTCTAAATATTTTGTTTGCTAACCTCCTAAATGTCAAGAGAAGGGAGTCAAGGCGATGTGAGGGTTAAAGCATCAGGTTTTGGTGTGTGAAGCCCAGGTTCAAGTCTCTGTTGACCTATGAGTATCCCTTGGTCTACATTGAGACCAGGCCCTTTTGAGGGCCAGTTCAGTGGACAGAGCAGGAATGAGCAACCTCAGATTTGTAGGCTGAATGAGACCCTCCAAGTTTCTCCATCTGGCTTTCCTGCCTACACCTCTCTCTCCAAGGCCACAGTCTTCATCAGCCCTGCTTCTCACACTCTGCAAGGGTTTTTGCCTGGCTGGCAAGTGTCCTTGAACTCTGGAAATGCCCCTTGCCTGCCTGCCAGGAGGACAAAGAGGGTGTCTCTGTGCATTTATATTTCCAACATTTCTCTGATGAAAATTAGGACACCCTATTTAATCATAACCATAATTTTATTATTTATATGCCACCCATTAAAATTTTGAAAACATCCCCATACAGGACTGCCTTCAGGTGTCTTCTAAAGGTTGTATAATTACTTATCTCCTTGGCTCGGGGGGTCACATAACTCTATACCTGCCAACATTTCTCCGATGAAAATAGGGACATCCTACCATACTCTCCAACATTTCTGATGTAAATAGGGACATCCTAAAGAAAAGCCAGGATCAAACTGGCAACTGGGATGGCTTCTGTAAAACTGGGATTGTCCCTGGAAAATAGGGACACTTGGAGGGTCTGATATAGAAACTGATCTATTGTGCAAAGGTAAAATTTATATTCATTGCGCCATCCATGTTTGTCTCTGGCTCCACTCGCCACCCGCATGTGGCCCCTGGAAGGCTGCCCAGAAAGCTCTCAGGCTGAGAAAGTTCCCCCACCTCAGGCTAGGGTGTTATGCTGGAACTAGGAAAACAGGAGTTGTTAGGAGACTCCTATTCTCCTCACGGAGTCCTATTCTCCTCACGGGACGCGGGTGGCATTGTGGGTAAAAACCTCACCTCAGCACCTAGGGCTTGCCGATCGAAAGGTCGGCGGTTCGAATCCCCGCGGTGGGGTGCGCTCCCGTTGCTCGATCCCAGCGCCTGCCAACCTAGCAGTTTGAAAGCACCCCCGGGTGCAAGTAGATAAATAGGGACCGCTTACTAGCGGGAAGGTAAACGGCGTTTCCGTGAGCGGCTCTGGCTCGCCAGAGCAGCGATGTCACGCTGGCCACGTGACCCGGAAGTGTCTCCGGACAGCGCTGGTCCCCGGCCTCTTAAGTGAGATGGGCGCACAACCCTAGAGTCTGTCAAGACTGGCCCGTACGGGCAGGGGTACCTTTACCTTTACCTTCTTCTCCTCACAGAGCTACAATTCTCAGAGCTGCCTGGAAAGGTGGATTGGTTGTTAAACTGAGATTGTAGCTCTGTAAAGGTTACAGCTCTCTCCTAACCATGGCTTTCTGTTCAGCCGGAACTCTCCGGAACTCAGTTCCGGCACCTCTCAGGTGGGTTCCATTTTAAGAGAACAAGAGAGGCCTTCATGGTGAGTTCTGGCACTTCTTTTTCTGGAAAAATATAGCACTGCTCCTAATGAAATGCAGTTCCCAGGATTCTTGGGGAATCCATGACTGTTAAAGTGGTATCATAATGTTTTAAATGTACAGTGCAGATGGAGTGTGAGTCGGTCAGTTATCATGTGAGATTTGATCTGCAATGGGGAATGAACAAAAGCAAGCCTAAGCAAACATGCCCTTTAAAGTGTGGACTTCTAAGCAAGGGATCCAAAGTCATGGGAGGCACATTAAATTTTCAAAGAACTGCAGACAAAGCCTATTTTGCCATCAGGGGCGTTGCTTCTCTAGTTTAAAAGTTGTTTTTCTAAGTCTCTTTCAGAAATGTAGTGAGTCACAATAGTTAACCAACTCCGCTTGGGGGAAAAGAATGCCCACTATTACACCTCAGAGAGGACTGTCAATATGGTTTAAACGAGTTGTTTATCGAGCTCCAAAGGCTAGATGCAAATTCTGCCCCCACCCCTCTACAACAACACCATCCTGCAAGCCCCGCGATGTTGTTCCACAGGGAGTCTCGCTTTGAATCGCAAAGCTCAGATTTCTCACTACGAACGAACCGCCATGTGTAATGAACCACAAACATCTAGCCACGGGGAGAAAATACCCTTATACAGGAGACTCTGCAGTGAAGCTGCCACCAACACTCGGAGGCTTTGTGTGTCTTACAATGACAGCGCCACATCTGCATCGTGAGCACACGCGGAGCTATGTGAGAGAAGCAAGCCTACAGCTAAGCTGCGGATGGCCTCAATAGGAGGAGAAGTTGTGGGGGAGGTATAAACAGATTTGCAGGCAGATTTTTTGATGTGTTTGACTTTCAAAGTGAGACAAAAGGCAGGCAGCAAAAAGGAAAAGATGCAGAGGAAGGGAAAGTTTCTGAACATGAAAGATGGTAGCGTTGAAGGAACCATAATGGCCTGTCTAAAGAACCAGATTCCTCCTCTTACCCAACAATGTATACAGTGGTACCTCTGGTTGTGAACGGGATCCGTTCCGGAGGCCCATTTGCAACATGAAAAGAACACAACCTGCAGCGGCGCGTCTGCGCACGTGCGGGTTGCAATTTGCTGCTTCTGCGCATGCGCGTGATGTCATTTTGCGCTTCTGCAAATTTAAAAAAAGAGATTTGTTTGACACGACTTATTTTTGAGAAACCCATGCTGGGTATTAGTAATCACAACATCCTTTCCTAAGTGCTCACAGAGCAACTGTTGGATTATTCTGATCTAGGACCTTTCCTGGTACCAATGTCAAACTCACCAGTCGGTAGTTATCTGGGTCTTCTTTCCCCCCTCTGTTGAAGATGGGGAGAACATTTGCCCGCCTCCATTCTACAGGGACCTCACCTGTTCTCCAAGAATTCTCAAAGATCATAGTCCAAGACTTTGAGATTACACCTGCAAGCTCCTTTAGTACCTTTGGATCAGGCCCTGGGGATTTGAATTCATAGCAAGGGTAGTGTAGTTAGGATCA
This sequence comes from Podarcis raffonei, assembly GCF_027172205.1. NCBI lineage: Eukaryota > Metazoa > Chordata > Lepidosauria > Squamata > Lacertidae > Podarcis > Podarcis raffonei. The sequence goes on along the minus strand of NC_070606.1, from coordinate 80,383,502 downwards.
CAACTAAAATGATCTGCAAAGTGGCACTAGCTGTTCCAGGGGCGCATCCTGAGTAATACAGCTGGTGTGGATACAGACTTACACGTATGCATGTCACTGAGGACCACGGTCTTTTCCACTTCCCACTCAAGCCCACCCTTGCCAGATTGACTGTGAGAGAGCTTCAGAATTCCTATGCCTTATGTTGTGACTCTCCAAGGACTATTGCCAGTCCCTGAGTAGTGCTTGACAGATATATGCCTTGCCAGGAAAGAGCAGGCTACAAGCCTCTCTAATGGGAACAGAATGATGGATATTACTGCCTCCAATCCCTTAGCTGTTCTTTTGACTATGCCTAGAGGCTGCCTTGTGTCTTCATCCCTCTGCAGTTGCCGGACAGCCATTCATTTTCCTCCCACGGTAATTAGGGCAGAGTGAGTGGCTGGACTTGTCGCACCATCTCCTAGTCTTGCTGAGTGCACAAAGGTGGTTGCAAAGCTAAATGAGACGAGAATGAAAAAGCAATTGATACACTAAAAGTGCTTCTTGCTATGGAAATGTAAAGAAACAGAAGGTACATTCTTTCACCTTTGCTGGACGTGCCCAAGGATTAAGGTTTTCTGGGAGATGATATATAATGAATCGAAAAAGGTATTTAAATATACCTTCTCGAAGAAACCAGAGGCCTTTCTTCTGGGCATTGTCGGCCAACAGGTGCTAAAGAAGGATAGAACTTTTTTTATGTATGCCACAACAGCAGCAAGAATACTTATCACAAAGTATTGGAAGACACAAGACCTACCCACCCTGGAAGAATGGCAGCTGAAGGTGATAGACTATATGGAATTGGCAGAAATGACCGGCAGAATCCGAGACCAGGGAGAAGAGTCGGTGGAAGAAGATTGAAGAAATTTAAAGACTATTTACAGAAATATTGCAAAATTAATGAATGTTAGAATGATGTTGGATTGAAAGTTATGTGGTTTTTTAGTTATAATACTATAAGGAGTATGAAAGAATGGACTATTAATAAGCAAAAATCTAATGTTACATTATTTTAAGATTAAAGATTAGGATAAGCAAAGAGGGGAAGGATTTGCTGAACTGATAAATTAAACTGGAATACAAAAAGGGAGGTTAGAGGAGGTCCAGAAAATTAAGTAAATGAAAGAATGTAATGGAAAGATGGAACTGTTTTTTTATTTGTATTTTTCTTTTTCTTTTTTCATTTTGTAAAACTTTAATAAATATTTTATAAAAAATAAAAATAAATAAATAAAAGTGCTTCTTGCTAGGCCTAGCAGGATGAAGAAGTCAATGGCGAATAGCATATGCCTGGTGTTCGCAGGACTTCTTACGCTGCAGACTGAGGCCATTTTTGTCCGAATTGCTGCAGCGATTGATAAGAGCAAACATGGCTCTCGTGATATTTATTCCTGCATTGCTGGGGGTTGTACTAGATGACCCCTGGGGTCCATTCCAACTCGACAATTCCATGATTCTGTAGTAGAACTGGGTTGTGATTCACAATCATTTTATTTTATTTATTTATTTATTGAGGCACTGATATATTTTAAATCTTTCCTAAATAGTCAGGACATTTTTACACTTCCACTATTTATGCGCACGTGTGAATGCTGCCCAAATGGTATAGAACAGGGGTCGGCAAGGTTTACCGGCCATGGGCTGAATCACCCCCATGGAGATTGTCCGTGGGTCGGACTGGCACTGTGCAATGCTGGAAACCGCGTCTGCGCATGTCCGCAGTGCTGGAATTCACTTCTGCGCATGCCCAGACGCCAGAAATCATGCCTGCGCAGAAGCAATTTTTGGCATCTGGACATGCGCAGATGTGATTTCTGATATATGCGCATGCGCAGACGCCATTTCTGGCACCACTCGGCGAGTCCCCGCACTGCATTGGTTTAGCACAGTGTGAAGGGGACTTGCCAAGCAGGTGGCTCAGTTTTAGGACAGCTCATGGGCCGGTAAAATGGTCTTTGTGGGCCGCACATTGCTGAGCCCTGGTATAGAAAGTACAAGAGAGCCACTCTGAAAGGAGATGCAAATTCAAGCCAATGGATGTTTTATTTTACAGGTGCAGGAAACATAAGGGGCACCTTGATGCTACAGTCCAAATCCAAGACAGCTTTCAAGCAAGATGGTGACCTCAGATGTGTTGGGGAACAACTCTCATCAGTCCCAGCCAGTATGGTCTAAGGTTGGTCCCAGGGTCTGCCTGCCTGCCTGCCTGCCTGCCTGCCTGCCTGTCTATCTATCTGTCTGTCTGTCTGTCTGTCTGTCTGTCTGTCTGTCTGTCTATGAAATACTTGGCACACAGAGAGGGGAGGGAATTGTCATCAGGACTGTGACATGCAGGGAGGGGAAGTCTAAACCTTCTCCGCCAGTTGCAATCTCTGTGAAATCCCCACTTCTCATGGCTGCCCCGCCCCCCCGGAGCTAATTGGACTGGGGGGAATTTCATGGAGCTCATTGCTGGGGAGGAAAGGCTCTCCTGCCCATATTCTCCCCATGTCTAGTACTGAATTTCAAAAACACACACAGCATGATCACATTGTTAATGTCTCATGTAGTAAGGCACCATGTGTGATAAACCTGAGCTAGGATTGGGTAAACCCACCAGTTCTGGTTTCCTCTCAGTTTCTAACTTTTCCAATCTTATATTCAGTTTGCTTCATTTCTACATCAACATGCTCCTTTTAAAAAAAATCAGCATGAATATTCATACAGATTTGTATTTGTATTTCTCCTCATATACTGTTTTGTATGCAATCCCCCCCTAATGCAATGAATATTTTTTGCAAGCTGTTTTGCCTTTTGCACATAATCTTCATTTCTGTGCAGTTTCCCCTAATATGCATTAAGAGCACATCTTTTTTTCTGTTGGCAAATGGCATCGGAAGATTTGAGGAAGTGAACATTTCAATGAAGAGCTACATTTTGGTTCGTGTATTGTTTCAAGAAGTGCAAGTGAAAAGGCAAACTGAATGAAGTTATATATTTACTATTATAAACCAGTCTAATTTATACATTGCACATCATGAACTTGTTGCCTTCTCTGGTCCTTGGGGAGTGCTATTTGGAAAAGATGCAGCTAGGGAGCCACCTGCCAATTCTGCTTTTAATAAAATTTGTTTTTACACTGCGAATCCAGCATTTGTGCGGCAGTGAACATATGTTTGCTGCAGGTCACTGAGGGTGAGCTAGTAATGGGATCACCAGGTGGTGATTTACCACAACCTACTTGTTACTTGAGGAGGAGATTGTGTCATCTGCCTTTAATACTCTTAACTGTCATTAAACCATTAGGACATTTATTGCAGTGGTGAGAAGGGGGTTGCTTTCTGCTGCTTGAGGTTCAGCTGCCTGGTGCCTTGTGATGATTTTATTTTCCCTCTTTTTCTGCCAGCTGGATCTGGGCGAAGCATCTTATTGCTAGGTAGAACTGACTCACTGCGTAGGTTGGAGTCCCTACACTAACTTCCTGGCAGTGGGTCGCTGATGTTACTGGGAGGCAGAGGGAGAGGCAGTGAGGAGGTCAGTGCAGTGCAAATGCACCAATGGAGTCCAGGGCTGCATTGACACCATACATTTAAAGCACTATACCACTTTCAACACACCTGGCTTCCCCGAAAGAATTCTGGGAGCTGTAGTTTGTTAAAGGCTCTGAGAGTTGTTAAAGGTAAAGATAAAGGGACCCCTGACCATTAGGTCCGGTAGTGACCAACTCTGGGGTTGCGGCGCTTATCTCGCTTTATTGGCCGAGGGAGCCAGCATTTGTCCACAGACAGCTTCCGGGTCATGTGGCCAGTATGACTAAGCCACTTCTGGCGAACCAGAGCAGCGCACAGAAACGCCGTTTACCTTCCCGCCGGAGCAGTACCTATTTATCTACTTGCACTTTGACGTGCTTTTGAACTGGTAGATTGGCAGGAGCAGGGACCAAGCAATGGGAGCTCACCCCATTGAGGTCACCATCCTCAGCTAGCCCCCACCTGCCTGCTGTCAGGGAGTGGGCAGAGGAGGAATGGTGGAGACCTCATCCTGACCCTTCCAGGGAGGATGAAGAGGAAGACAGTATAGATTTACAACAGGGGTTTGAGGGAGGTTGCAGCTCAGAGGCAGATGAGGGGGGAAGCTGGGAAATCATGGGAGAACCAGAACAACACTCAGCTGACATGTTGCCATTAGAAAGTATTTCAGACCCTCCATCTCCCAGAACCCGGCGAGCCTTAAAAGTAGGAGGGCAAAGAGATCAAATACAGAGGCCATGTAGCAGCACCTGTAGAAGTGACTGTGGTGGTCGGGTGGGATTGCTATGAGGAATTATGAAAAAATGAAGCAAGCCATTGTGTAAGCGATCAAAGCATTGCTTTGACTGGGCTTGGGTCATTTGACATGAGTTCTGATTCAGTCCCACAAGCCTCTGCATCTCTGCCCCATTTTCTCTACTGCCCATATTCTCTATGCCTGACAGACACGTATAAGCATTCTAAAACACAGACCAGTTGCTTCACCAGGCATCCTCAGTACATAAGATAAGGAGGTCGCTTTGATGCAGATTTTGTTAATCTTTAGACAGATCTTAAGGGCCAGTAACAGAGTTTACATGGAGATGGTAAGTGCCTGTCCTTCTTTCCTATGGGCTTATGACCTCTGGGGTACTAAATGCATTCCTCCTTGGTTCCTGTTTATTTTAGCTTAACCATGTATGCATGCTCAAGTAGGAAATAGTTTCTTTGTACTGATACGGAAGGGGGGGGCATGTCTTCTTCACCTTCTTCTTCGCTACAATATATCCATTTATTTCCGATTGTCAATGTCAAAAGGGACTAAAATCTATAAAATTCATAGAAAATCAACGTGCCAATTTGCTAAATTTCTCTAGGACTCCATGACACCTCCCCTGTCCTCCATAATCCCTCAAGTAAGGTGTCAAGACCCTAATCCTGTCAAATCACTCTGCCAAGCCTTTCCTCCGGGCAATGCCAGGTGACAGAATATGCATACATGGACCATTGACTTCTCATCACCAGTACTCAGGAAGTGCTTATCTGCGCATATCTCCAGCTCTGCATATTCCCCCCTCCCTCCTCCATATGTTAATCCGGTGTAACCCAACCTCTCCTTAATGTATTCATGATGTAATCTGTGTAACCCAACCTCTCCTTAATGTATTCATGATGTAACTGGGATGTATTTTGCACTGTATTCTGGGACATGGAGGGAGTTTCAAAAGTTCATGTCACCCCTTTCTCACTGTTCAATCTCGTCTTGAACCTGTTGCACAATAAACTTGGATCTTCTGCAGTTTGCTCCTGTCTCCGGCTGAGCTCATTTTCTTCCGCAGGGACCCGCCGACTTAGTCCGACGAGTTAGTCCGACGAGCTGGTAGCCCCGCACCCAGATTTTACCGTGACAGTAGTTAAAAGGATTCCTCTGATCTGACTTTGTCCCACATGGGTTTTTTTTGAAATGCTCAGAGGAAATCTGATTGGTTCTTACAAACGCTGTGTTAAAAGTTCTTTTGTTAATAAAAGGGACCTGGGCCAGGGTGTTGCAGATTATTATTGTGGACTTCCTCCCTGACTCTTGCTGGCCAAGCCTCGTGTCTATTTTATTAATCAGGGTCCAGCCCTTTCCTTTGCCTTCAGAACGCAACAGTGATGAATGAGGAAGTGGGAGGGACGGGTGTGTGTGGAGATTCACTCAGGACAACGCCATTATCCAAGAGGCTGCGTTCTATAGCCTCTCTCTGTAAATATTGAAATAAAAATGGACAGTAAGAAACTTTTCCTTGTCTTTATACTTTCCTGGGCAACCAGCCGGGAGCCTCTGACAGCATCCTGACACTAGCCCTCTTTATTTATAATCATTCAGGGTAGATCAGCCTGTCATTGACTCTGTCTCCACCTACTGCTAGTCTTCCCACCTTCCATCGAATGGGCACCAGCCGCTATGGATGGTTAACCTACCTCTCGGTATGTTTCATGCTTGTTTCAACTTTTGATATGTTGTAAATGAATTGTGAATTGTTGAATCTGTGATGATTATGAATATTGGTTGCACAACAGTGGACACTACTCAGAGTAGACCCATTCAAACCAGTTGAGCTATTCCATGTATGGCTAATGTTGGATATCACCTATTGCATTTAAATGGTTTAATCTGTTTGAATCCTTCCCACCGCTATATATTTGTGGAAATGTGGTATACAAGCAAATTGGCTATGAGTACTCTTATTTTCACCCTACCCTGACTATTTCTCCCAAGTCTATTGTGCGACTAAGTTCCCATTTGCTGGAATATGTTCAAACAGACCACTTCAAAAGAAAATTGTTCTTTGAAATCTGGTGAGTAAGTACTACAAAGCTTAGTCTAGCTATCATTTCTGGAGCTGTGTTCTTTAAACGTTCAGATTCCTGTCTTACCCAAACACTCTGGAAGCCGCCATACTTTTCAGATTTATAACAGAAATACAGCCAATATCAGTACAATCCATGCTTTTGTGAAATATGTGCATGCGATCAACATGAGCACTGCTTAGCCTGAATACAATAAGCCATATACTTCTTTTTTGGAAAATGTTTATGCAGCATACAAAGTGAGTTTAAAAAAATTCTGAAGATTCAATGTATAGGGATGGAATTTTCTGAAAATCTTGATGTCAAGCTTATTTGCATGGATTCTTATTTTTTTTTTACCTACTTCCCATCTTGCACCTTAATCACGACAGGAAGCAAATCCACACACCCTACCTGGTTCTGCTAAAAGTGTCAAAAATTACATATTATATGCATTATTATACATATTATTATTTGCATAAAATTACACACACATAGAGACGCAGGTGGCGCTGTGGGTTAAACCACAGAGCCTAGGACTTGCCGATCAGAAGGTCGGCGGTTCGAATCCCTGCAACGGGGTGAGCTCCCGTTGCTCGGTCCCTGCTGCTCTGGTTCGCCAGAAGTGTCTTAGTCATGCTGGCCACATGACCCGGAAGCTGTATGCCGGCTCCCTCGGCCAATAAAGCGAGATGAGCGCCGCAACCCCAGAGTCAGTCACGACTGGACCTAATGGTCAGGGGTCCCTTTACCCTTTACCTTTTATACACACATACACTCCAGGTTTCCTAAAGTAACCAGCACATAACATATAACAAAGCACATAACTGTATAAAATTCACATGCATTAATATAAAAATTATGCTGCTGAAACAAGAGTACTGCACAGGCATATATTTTACATATATATAAAAAAATCCTTCCAGTAGCACCGTAGAGACCAACTAAGTTTGTTACCGGTATGAGCTTCCGTGTGCATGCACACTTCTTCAGATACCATACAGGTATTCTTATGCACATATAATTTTGCTTCTAATTAGTCAGGCTTTCAAAAAATAAACTCTGACAATGTATGAATGGCTCAGACATAAGCGGATGCTCAATACAAGAGGCTGCCCAGTCTGGGCAAAGCAAAATCAGGTGGAAACTGCCTCTTACAGCTCTAGCTGGAAATTAACATAGGAGGGAATAAGGGAAGGTGCCTGCCTAGTAATGAGGGAAGAGATGAACTGAGTATTAAAAAATAATGGTATCTTATCTAGGAACACAGGAAGCTGCCGAATGTAAGGTCAGACTATTCACTCATCTACCCAAATATTGTCTTTTCTGACTTGCAGTATCTCTCTAGGGTTCCACGTGAGTTTTTCTCTCTCTTCATATTACCTGTTACCTTATCCTTAAAAAAACACACAACTAAAACTGGAAATGCTAGCAATTGAACATGGGACATTCTGCATGAACAGCATATGCTTGGGGAACTGTAGCATACTAGAATTTCAAAGCATAATAATAATAATAATAATAATAATAATAATAATAATAATAATTTATTATTTATACCCCACCCATTTAGCTGAGTTTCCCCAGCCACTCTGGGTAGCTCCCAATCGAGTGTTAAAAACAATACAGCATTAAATATTAAAAACTTCCCTAAACAGGGCTGCCTTCAGATGTCTTTTAAAAATAGGATAGCTACTTATGTCCTTGACATCTGATGGGAGGGCGTTCCACAGGGCGGGCGCCACTAGCAAGAAGGCCCTCTGTCTGGTTCCCTGTAACCTCACTTCTCGCAATGAGGGAACTGCCAGAAGGCCCTTGGCGCTGGATCTCAGTGTCCGGGCTGAACAATGGGGGTGGAGACGCTCCTTCAGGTATAATGGAATGAATAAGTTGCTGTTGAAGAAGAGTCTAATGGCCGACTCGTGGCAGCTGCCTCTCTTCACTTCGCTCACCAGCCCCTCAGCCAACCCCTCCTTCCTTTACACTGGTCCAAAGCCCGCTGCCTGTACACCTCACCCAACCCCTTACCTCACAATTCACCCCTACCCATTTTAAGGGAGGGGAAGGCACTTCAGAGAGCCATTTCCTGTTAAACCTTCCAGCAGCCATGTTAAACAGAGAGGGGAGGTGCTTCACAGAGCAGTTGGCCCTTAATGAATTGTTCTCATTCATGTATTCAGCACCTTCTTTCGTCTGGAAGATTATTATAGAGGAAAAAGCACTAAAGACAAAAGCTTTAAAGGCAGAGTTGCAAAATGATGCTACATTCTCTGCAAAGCAATAGACAGGTCACATCTGCACCATGAACTTCAAGCACATTCAAAGCACTGGGAACTATGGTTTGTTAAGGGTACTGGAAATTGTAGAGCTGTGAGGGGTAAACTACAGTTTCCAGGATTCTTTGGGAGAAGACATGCACTTTAAATGTGCTGTAAATTTATGGTGATACAGTGGTACCTCGGGTTAAGTACTTAATTCGTTCCGGAGGTCCGTACTTAACCTGAAACTGTTCTTAACCTGAAGCACCACTTTAGCTAATGGTGCCTCCTGCTGCTGCCGCGCCACCAGAGCATGATTTCTGTTCTCATCCTGAAGCAAAGTTCTTAACCTGAAGCACTATTTCTGGGTTAGTGGAGTCTGTAACCTGAAGCGTATGTAACCTGAAGCGTATGTAACCTGAGGTACCACTGTAATTTCGCCTAGTTTTATTTGACCCAGATTTAGTTGTGAGCCATTGGCCACATTGAACAACTTAAGGTCCATGATGATATATGCGCAACAGTGCCATTCACATCAAATGCCACACCGAGCCAGTTCTATGACACCAGTGAATAAGTTCATCACAATGTGGAGAGTATATGCAGATTCTGGCTCCACACATGGCTCCTCCTTGCTGGATTATGTCTAGGGATCTCAGTTTTTCAGAAAAATATAAATGAAAGGGCAGAGGAGACTCTGGCAATAGGTCACGCAACCATTTGACGTATTCGTTTGGACTGGAAATCTCTACTATGGTAGAATATTTATGATTAAATGTCCTGCCAAAGCTGCAGCCTTTATTTACAGCTATACCTTCAAGTAAACATGAATATATTATGTAGCTGGCAGAAACTAATTTTAAAACTTGTGTGGGCAGGAGAACATTCAAGAACGCTTGCTACAAAATTTTTCAATGCAGTAGCTATAGGGAGGTATGGATTTATCAAATTACGGCCTGCAGTTAAATGTCATGGATGGGGTGCCAAGTGTTCTGGGGAAGGAGAAGCACTACTTTACCTTCCCCTTTCATTATATTTCTATTTTTGCTACATCTTCCTTCCTTGCTTGCTTCAGCTGAACATTTGAGCCTGTTTAGCCATTATTTTGGAGCACACAGGAAGCTGATTGAGGTTAACCCCAGCCTCTACACCAGGCACCCCCAAACTCGGCCCTCCAGATGTTTTGGGACTACAACTCCCATTATCCTTAGCTAACAGGACCAGTGGTCAGGGATGATGGGAATTGTAGTCCCCAAACATCTGGAGGGCCGAGTTTGGGGATGCCTGCTCTACACGTTCAAGGGCTAAATTTACAAGGAGTCGAAATGTATATACCCAAACATACATAAGTTGTTGGATACGTAAGCCTAAAACTTTGCAATACCCAGGCTCAGGGCTTTTTCCCCCATCTGCAGCTCAGTGGAGCTCAGCTCTGGCACCATTTCCATTCTAAGAGAAAAAGGGGAGTAGTTCATGGTGAGCTCCTGCACCTCTTTTTCAAGAAAAATAGCACTTACCAGGCTGAACACGCAAGCATTAAAAGTATGGACAGGGGTGTGATAGGGGTGTATGCAAAGCCCTAACCCCAATGCATGGAGCTCCAGATAGAATCAGTGATTTGCTTTTGAGGAGTAATTATGTACGGCTCTGTCTAACATCTCTGTTCTTCGATCAATCAGTCAATCCATCAACTAAGGTGTGTCTGTGGTTGGGTGGATTTATCTGCTTGTATTGAAAATACAACCACAACTCTTGTGAGCTGCCAAGAAAATCACAGTCAATGCTCCACCCATAGTTTGAGCAGGGATGGTTGTGCAGCCCCGACACTGTTCCAAAAATGCATCTCCAAATTTCACAGTGCGGTTCTCCAGCTGCAGAAACGCATACACTAAAGTGTGAATAAAAGCGCACATAAAATAACATATAAAAAATGTAACGTGCAGAAATGTATTACATATGGGGAAATTGCTTTGCAAAACTGCATATTAGGCAAGTCTGACTAAAGAAATATGTACATTAGTAAAACTTTGCACTAAAATGCTGATAAATTTTTATGAAGCCTTTAAAAAATACATAAATCAGACACTAATGTGGAAATGTGGAGAAGTGAACTTAAGATTGGAAAAATGAGAAAAAGATAAAACCTAAAATTCACAGATTGGCCCATCTCTCATTGCATAACATAAAACTAAAATTTATTATCAGCCGGGCTGCCTGGGTCCTCCTTACACTTCACCCTCGACTTAACCACAAGTGAATACAAGTTCTGTTCATCCTTTAATTAATTTCACTGCGCTCCAGTGTCATCCTGCATGTTGATATTAAAATGATACTTTAAAATTAATTGCTTTTTCAATAGCTAACTGATGGGGTAAGAACTGTGACAAGGAAGAGTGCCAGGAAGCAATACTAGAGGTTTGGTGATTTTGTTCTAAGGCTGAGCTGCATTACAGGTGCCAAATTTCCACCCAATATTATGCATATTGTATATGTATACACCCATTCACAGTATACAAATTAAAGTGTGTATCATTATAACAAGAGCGGCCAACCAGATACCTATGGGAAGCCTGAAAACAGGTCTTGAGCACAGCAGTACTCTCTGCATCTGTGATTTCCAAAAACCACTTTTCAGAGACATACAGATTCCATTGGTGGATAGAACGCGGGTGGCGCTGTGGTCTAAACCACAGAGCCTCTTGGGCTTGCCAATCAGAAGGTTGGCAGTATGAATCCCTGTGATGGGGTGAGCTCATGTTCTCTGTCCCAGCTTCTGCCAACCTAGCAATTCAAAAGCACACCAGTGCAAGTAGATACATAGATAGCACTGCAGAGGGAAGTTAAACGGTGTTTCCGTGCACTCTAGTTTCCATCACGGTGTCCCATTGCACCAAAAGCGGTTTAGTCATGCTGGCCACATGACCCAGAAAGCTGTTAGTGGACAAACGCCAGCTCCTGCGGCCTGAAAGCGAGACAAGCGCAACAACCCCATAGTCGCCTTTGACTGGACTTAACCCAGGCCCATCTTACCCATTGAGGCTAGTGGTGTGGGGCACCAAGTTCTGGAGGGCGCCACATGAGAGTCTGGGGAACACTGAACGAGAACGCTGAGTGAGCGAGGGTGCATGCGCCAATCCTGCTGAGCGTCGGCTCAGTTTTTTCCCTTTTAGCCTGCAGGCGCTGAATTCTGTGTGGCGCCAGAAGGCTAAAAGGGAAAAAACCGAGCCAACACTCAGTGGGAGTGGCACACGCGCCCTCACTTGCTCAGCGCAGGCCCACTCAATTGGTGTGCTGCCTGCCGTGGCCACTGTGGCACGAAGTGGCCAGCTGAGCCAGGAGGTGCCGCATCCAGCCTCCGCCTCTTCCCCACTGGAGGAGCTGCCCTCCAGCTGCTGCCCGCCTCCTCCAGCCCTAAAAAAAGGTCAACTCTGGGAAAGGGGGAGGCACCAGAAGGATCTTTGCATCACGGTGCCGGATATGCTTAAGACGGCCCTGACTTAACCATCCAGGGGTCTTTTACCTTTACTTTATCTAGAACATGGGGATGCGGGTGGCGCTGTGGGTTAAACCACAGAGCCTAGGACTTGCAGATCAGAAGGTCGGCAGTTCGAATCCTTGCGACAGGGTGAGCTCCCGTTGCTCGGTCCCTGCTCCTGTCCATCTAGCAGTTCGAAAGCACATCAAAATGCAAGTAGATAAATAGGTACCACTCCGGCGGGAAGGGAAACGGCATTTCCGTGCGCTGCTCTGGTTCGCCAGAAGCGGCTTAGTCATGCTGGCCACATGACCCGGAAGCTGTACGCCGGCTCCCTCGGCCAATAAAGCGAGATGAGCACCACAACCCCAGAGTCGGTCACGACTGGACCTAATGGTCAGGGGTCCCTTTACCTTTACCTTGCCTAGAACATAAACACCATAGCCAGTAGCCATTGACACTATGCTGCAGATTAAATTTAGTGATGATCCCTGGATCTGAAAAAGTTTGGAGGCTTACTTGCTACGTACTTTTTGATACTTAGGAGTTCGGTGATTTTTTTCTTCAGAGATCCCTATATATCATGCAAGCATGAGATGAAGAGCCCTGCTGTATCAGTCCAAAGGTCCGCCCAATCTCTATTTGCATTTTTGGCAGTCTTCTCAGGAACATAACTAAAATGTAGAGGAGGTGACATAAATGAGCCAGGACGAACAGCAGACAGGAGCTGGGATGAAGAATGGCTCTGCTTATCTGCCAGTTCCCTCTGCAATATTTTATGTCAGCCCAAGAATCGGGACTGTGGTGATCCTGGATGGAATATTGGATCTCGGTCCTATTGGAATACCAAATGATACCATGCAGTGAGAGTTGCAAAGTTTCAGCTCCTTGTAGAGTGAGTATAGATAGGGGGAAGATGGAGCTCCAGCTCTGTCAATTGATAGGTTTATAATTTGGCCAATGACCAGCAAATGGTGATAAACAGAGAAGTCATTTCTCCTTTCTGCCTTGGGCGATTTGCTTTCTCCAGGAAAGAAAAAACTCAACATTGCTTTCCATAGATGTTATATCAGAGGTCACCAACTGTTTTTGAGCATGTGGGCATGTTTGAAAGTGGAGAAACTATTGTAGCTACCATACACCACAGATACTGGCAACCGTTTCTTTCATTCACTGGCAACCGTTTCTGATTGAAGGGGAAGGGGACCCCATGAGATGTTACAACTAGGGATGCATATCTACACCCATTTTCCTGAGAGCAAGCCCACCTGAATTCTACAGGACATGGTTCCATGGAGATCTGCATAGGATTGTGCTAAAAGTAACTACTTAGCTTGATTGCATATATATACCCAAATCTGTATCTTTATATCTAAATGTGATTGGCAAAATAGAGTAAGTTCATGGTGGTCATTTTGGTAACCCGCCAAATACCGTATTTTTCGTCCTATAGGGCGCACCGGCCCATAGGACGCACCTCGTTTTTTTGGGGGGGGAAATGAATAAAAAAAATTTATTCCCCCCCCAGCCGCGGCTGCTGCCCCAAGCCTTGCGCACACCTGCCCGAAGCACGGGGCACCCTCCGGAGGGCTCCACATGCTTCGGGCTGCAGGCTGCCGCCCCAAGTCTTGCGCGCCCGGCGGGAACTCCCACCGGGCTAGCAAGGCTTGCGGATAGCTTCCTGAAGCCTGGAGAGCGAGAGGGGTCGGTGCGCACCGATGCCTCTCGCTCTCCAGGCTTCAGCGAAAGCCTGCATTCGCCCCATAGGATGCACACACATTTCCCCTTCACTTTTGGAGGGGAAAAAGTGCGTCCTATGGGGCGAAAAATACGGTAGATGGCTCTCCTACTGGTGCCAAGTCCTATCAAGTTGATGGGCCTAGGAAACTTGCTGGGGGAAATATCAATCCAAGATTGTGTCTAGGGATACGGGAGAGATCTGATTCAGTTCACATTTAAAGGTTAAAAACTACTCAATGCACACTTTCTGAAACAATCTATGAACTGAAACACAGCGATCCTTCAAAAATTCTCTGAATTTTGAGGTTCCATTCTCCAGCCAAGTAACATGTATGCAAATGAGAAACTGTGCCTAAAAATGCATATATTAGTTAAAAAGACGCACAAAATTATTACTTTTAAGGAAAACTGGCTTGCAAAACATGTATAATGGGGGAACTGCATACAAAAATTTGCATATTTGCACTAAAATGCTGATGAATTTTCATGATGACTTTTTCTTTTTAAAATCACAAACTGATGTGGAAACTTGGAGAATGGAATTTGTCCAATTCTCTTTTAAGGCCACCCAGGTTGGCAGCCATCCCTTCCTCCTGTGAAGGCAACATAATTTAACTATGCACTGAGTGAAGAAGTCATTTCTTTTTATCTTCCCTGAATCTTCCAACATTCAGCTTCATTGAATGTCTGTGAGCTCTAGTGTTATGAGAGAGGGAGGAAAACTTTTCTTTGGCCAATTTCTTCACATGCCACAACATTGGTCTGACATGTGTTTTGTGGATGGGGTGAAGAAGAGGCTGGGACAGAAACTGTGGCACAAGGATGGATGCATGCAAATGGCAGAATGGTTATTTAAACCCGGGTCTCCTCTCCCTTCCGTCTCTTTGAATTTCTGGCTCCTGCCCACCATTCCTCTGATACTGTAAAGGTTTATATTGGTCACTTTAGGGCCAAGTAGGAGTTTTTGACCTGCCTGTGCCACATTGACAGTGGTCCTGATGCAGGCATGTCCAAAGTCCGTTTCAGGGGCCTAATCTGGCCCGCCGGTCGATATAATCCACCCCCCATGGCAGCATATGTCATGGGGTATGTTATGTACTGAGCCAGCATCCTTGGAACACGAGCCAGAACCCAAACCCCTGACCAGGGAACACCCCAGGCCGCAACGCACACGTAGGCGGCCGGTGTACCTAGAGGACTATGAATGCAACCTCCTGGGCAGGACTGGAACTTAGAGGGGAGGGGTGTTATGTACTGAATTGAATAGGATCCAAAATACAGCAGTCTGATTGGTCCTAGAACAATAGGATCAAAAATGCAGCAGTCTGATTGGTCCTAGAACAATGCAGCAGTATGATTGGTCCGCAGGAGCCACCCAATCCAGCTCCAGGTGGAAGTGAATCCGCAACCTGATTGGCCTACAGGAGCATCCCGGAATTAGCCAATCATGTGAAGAAGAAGAAGAGTTTGGATTTGATATCCCGCCTTTCACTCCCCTTCAGGAGTCTCAAAGCGGCTAACAATCTCCTTTTCCCTTCCTTCCCCACAACAAACACTCTGTGAGGTGAGTGGGGCTGAGAGACTTCAAAGAAGTGTGACTAGCCCAAGGTCACCCAGCAGCTGCATGTGGAGGAGCGGAGACGCGAACCCGGTTCCCCAGATTACGAGTCTACCGCTCTTAACCACTACACCACACTGGCTCTCTGTGCAGCAGCAATGTGGGGCCCATTGTGTAGATAATGTATATATGTTAGGAGAGGCTCAGAACTTACAGGGTTAAGAGTTCTGAGTGATGACGCCTCACATTCTGAGGGCGGGTTTAGAACACGGAAGGGGTGTGGTTTTCTCTGTGTTCTTTCAGTCTGCGTGTTTAGCTCCATGGAGAAAGGAGCAACATGGGCGAACTCTCGCCAGGCAGGAGATTTATAGCTATTGTGTTTTGCTAAGGAATAAAGACTTTAAGATAAGGAGACTGCTAAGTGTCAGCCTGAGTTATTGCCACCACACGACAGAACGTTTCAAGCTTCTACTTCCGCTGTGTTTTACGCTCTGCTGAGTCAAAGGTCCCGGGGGGAAGACCAGAGCTGCGCAAGAGAAGTGTGCCGGACCCCCTGGACGAAATTGACCCCGAACAGGTTATGGAGGTCAGCAATAAAGATAAGCAACGTTCGTGCGTGTGAGGAGACTGCAGCCAGAGGCCAGCTGATGAGACGCTGGGAAGGGAAACTGCAGGCAAAGAGGCTGAGAAGCAGCCAAAGGCCAGCTAAGGAGTAGCTGGAGCCAGCTGGGAGGAGCTGAGATCTGCCGGACCGGGAGGTACCTGTAAGTAAGCTGGGCCCCCGGGGAGACATGGCAGACAGCCAGGAGTCGTCAATCCCTTTTGAAGAGGCAGACGGGAAGGAGCCCTGGGTCGGTTGGCAGGCACTGAAGAGAGTGGGAGCCACACCAGAGGGGGCTAGACGCCAGCCTGAGGGACGCCCAGAGGGGGCCAGATGCTGCACAGAAGCTGGGGAACGCCCAGAGAGTCCAGGAGGGGCTAAGGAATGCCCAGAAGGCCCAGAGGGGGCTGGGACTGTGTTGGAGGGCTGCCGGAATGCCCCAATACGTGAGCTGCATGCTGCAGAGCGGCTGAGACAAGAGAGGAGTTTTGCACCAGAGAATGGGGTTGCAGGCCATTCCAAGGGTCTTGAGAGTGCCCAGGCTGTTTGGCAGGAGCTGGAGGGGGTTTGCAGAGAAACCACAGCAGAAGCCAAAAGCCATTTTCCCAACAGCAGAAAAGCCTCAAGGAGGAGGGCTGCTGGAAAGGTTGGGGGGGCAGAGAAGACCAAAGGCACGTTTGCAAAGTTTTCCACTAGGCGATGTTTTGTTTGTGCCTCGGCTGACCATCTGCGTCGCAGCTGCCCACAGAGAGCAACGGAGCCAGGGCAGGATGTTTCCAAGGTCGTTTCCCATGGGAACCAGCCGGGTTTCCATGGCAACAGAGGGAGCAGGCGTGAGAAAGCTTATCAGCTGACTGCTTCGATGGCGGTTCTGGAGAACACCTGCAGCGATAGCTCCAAGGTCGGGGGCAGCAGGAAGTCAGTTGCTAAGGCAACAAAGAAGGACAACTCCAGAGGGGGGAGAGTCCTACGTTGGGTTGTTGACTCGGCTGCGAATGCCCATCTGGTAACAGCGCCACCTGATGGACAAATGTGGAACTGCAAGGCTGTTTCAACTGAGAAAACAGTTAGATTTGCTACAGGTTCACAGGGACGTGTAACCCATGTTTCTAACATGTTTGTCTCTTTTTTACAGGCTGAATTGAAGGTTTATGTTCTCCCTGAGATAAAACATTGCCTGCTATCTGTACCATGCCTTTTACAGGAGGGATATTCTGTGAGTTTTGAAAACAATGTTTGCACAATTTCCAGAGGTAGCAGCGCAACTGATCAAAGATTGGGTTGCAGAGGTGGAACAGAGGTTCTCCACCAAGGTGCAAGGTTTCCAGTTTGACCGTGGTTCAGAGGTCACTGGGTCTGCTCTAAAGGGTTTCTTTCGCCAGAGGGGGATACGTCACAAGGTGACTTCGCCTCAGAAGAATGGCGTGGCAGAGCTTAGGAGTAAAGCTCTGGTTCAAGCATCAGAGATTCTACTGGATGACTCTGGTTTGCCTCACAGTTTTTGGGGGGAGGCGGTAAAAACGGCCAATTTCACGATGAACAGGTGCTACAATGCAGTGGTAGGTGACACCCCGTATTTCCTGCTTCATCGGCAGAAGCCGCTTGTGCATTTCTTTCGCACTTTTGGTAGTAGAGCCATGGTGCCTGTACCAAAGTTTCTGCAGCAGGAGGGTGGTCCAAAATACCAGGAAATGATCTTCTGTGGATATGAGCCTGCGACAAAAGGGTGGAGATTCGCATATCCAGAAGGTGATCAGACCAAGCTTCTGGTCAGTAAACAGGCTGAGTTCTTTGAGCAGGATGGTTGGGCAAGGCGCAAAGTGCGCTCTGACACTGTCTCAGATTGTCTGTCTGACGCTGAGGAGGAAGGAGAGCCAGAGCCTGAACCTGCTGGTGGAGACCAGGTCCCTGAACAGAGTAGGGCGTCTCCACAGGTTGTTAAGGGAGTGTCCAAGAGTGAACCCTCATCTCCTGTGCGCATAATGGAGAAAGCTCACAGAAGTGTCAAGTCAGAGGGGGAGTCTTCTGATGAGGAAGACGCACATGCTGGCCCCAGTGGGTCAAAAGGAGCACCCCAGTTTGTGCCCAGGCGGTCTTCACGGGCTACAAAGGGAATTCCACCTGAGAGGTTTCAGGTCACAAATGCGTGGGTTGGTTTCGCACAGTGCGAACCTAAGGTTTGTGAGGTTCAACAGGTGCCTAACAACGATGCCAGGAAGGGGCGGAAGGCAATGGGGAAGGTGTTGAACACTCAGAAGTCCTCTCAGAACGTGATTCGAGAGGGGGTGTTAGGAGAGGCTCAGAACTTACAGGGT
This sequence comes from Podarcis raffonei, assembly GCF_027172205.1. NCBI lineage: Eukaryota > Metazoa > Chordata > Lepidosauria > Squamata > Lacertidae > Podarcis > Podarcis raffonei. The sequence continues at coordinate 80,365,211 of NC_070606.1, read as the reverse complement.
TAAGAGTTCTGAGTGATGACGCCTCACATTCTGAGGGCGGGTTTAGAACACGGAAGGGGTGTGGTTTTCTCTGTGTTCTTTCAGTCTGCGTGTTTAGCTCCATGGAGAAAGGAGCAACATGGGCGAACTCTCGCCAGGCAGGAGATTTATAGCTATTGTGTTTTGCTAAGGAATAAAGACTTTAAGATAAGGAGACTGCTAAGTGTCAGCCTGAGTTATTGCCACCACACGACAGAACGTTTCAAGCTTCTACTTCCGCTGTGTTTTACGCTCTGCTGAGTCAAAGGTCCCGGGGGGAAGACCAGAGCTGCGCAAGAGAAGTGTGCCGGACCCCCTGGACGAAATTGACCCCGAACAATATAAAGAAGACACTTTGTGGGAACTTGCATTCCTCACTACTATGAGCTGAATAAAGAGCATGAAATCCACACTTGACTCCGAAGATATTTCAGGGTAAAATCCTAAAAAAGCTTAACAACTTAGGTCGGCCCTCACGCATGTTCACTTCATCAAATCTGGCCCTCTTTGAAAAAAGTTTGGGCACCCCCTGCCCTGGTGCAAAGAGGGACAGTTGGTGTCAACTGACCACATTTGCAGAAAGGTTAACAGGTAGGGGATGAATTTAGGGCCATCATCCTTAGGCACCTTTGAGGGTAATAGACACCTTTTGAGGCTTGCCACTCAGGGCTGTGAGGCTGTGGCCCGGAGTGTCTCTGGGGCTGGAGATGTGGGTACTTCTCTGCTCACCTGAAAGGGGTAGAACGTAGGGAGAAAGGGAGATTATATTTGCAAATTAATGAAATGTAGACCTAGTACTACCCATTTACATGCATCTTGCTCCTATTGTTTTTCACCTCTCTCCCTGAATATGATTCTGTGGTCTTTCTACAAGAAGCAGGCATTGCCTCCAGGCTGGTTCAGATCAAGGTGTGCAGCTTCTTAAGCAAAAACCTTGCCATTTCCACCTTCTCTGCAATGGGAATTCTGATGAAGGAATACAAACCCTGCCATAATATCTACAAAGGAACTTAGTTCTCAGTGCTGCTTTTGTATCCACACCTAGTTTCCAAGAGGGGCCTCTTGTAGGTGCAGCAGGACAACCTTGAAACATGGCTATCCATGAAAGATTTGTCAGATCATTAGATCTTTAGTGGCAGATTTGCTGTTTAGCTTGGTTGCTGAGGCAACTGCATTTTCTATTTTTGTGCAGGTATTAGAACTAGCAGCAGCACCAGCAACAATGTAGAACTAGTCGCTACCTTCCTTTGCAGGCTACTGATTCATACTGTTTGACCTTTTGTGTTTCTTCAATGCAGATGCAGAACTTCCTTGGCTCATAAGCATTCTGCAGATTCATCCCTGAAGATTTCCAATGTGTTTTGTTGTAAGGATTCGAAAAGCTAGGGATGACATTGTGTTATATAACACAAACACATAGGACTTACACAAATGCAGACAAACACCCACACCGCACAGAGATGCAATGAGACAGCTTAATATTCGCCTGGGTTCTTTTGCAGGAAATGCAGCATTATTGCACAACCGAAGGAGCAGGAGGATAATCTAGCTGAAAGGATTTTAGGGAACACAGATTTTGTGGCTGCTGAAAACTGTCACAAAGGAGGCGTGCAAGCAAGCTGTTAGAAAGAGGAGCAAAACCAAGTTTTGTGGGCAAACACTGCTGGCTTCATAGGTGCCAACTCCATGGGGCCCTGGGTGCCCAAGCACCCACACAATTCCCCATGAAAGGGCTGTACACCCACAAATTTTGGCGCCAGGGCCATGCATTCTGCATGGCACCCATGGCTCCAAGCACCCATGGTTGAAGTCAGGGCCAGATTTAGGTTTGATGAGGCCCTAAGCTACTGAAGGTAATGGGGCCCTTTGTATGTCCAGCTGTCCTTTGTCAACAACAAATTGTCGCTGTTTCTTGTGTTGAATATATGCTATATGGTAATTTATGGACCTAATTTGCACATAACAAAAGGCTAGCAGACGGGGCCCATTGTTTACAATGTAGGAGCCTATGCAACACAAAACACTGTTGCTGTATGTAGGTGTTATTTTATTTGGTGTTTATTTTTTATTTTGGAAATGTACATCCTGTTTTTTTACCTTTAAATTTTTTGGAGGGCCCCCAAGAGAGTAGGGCCCTAAGCTATAGCTTGTTTAGCTTATACGTAAATCCAGCACTGGTTGAAGGGCCAAGCTTGCATGCCTGGCTGGCTTGTTAGTCAGAAATACTGTGAGAATTTTTTTTGAAATATGGGTCAAGAAGCTGAGCAGATGTGATCACTGACATTCTTGGGTAAGGTGACAGAAATGAGGCAAGTCAAGTGACTGGAGGTGGCAGGATTAAGAGCGGTGAACAGGATTGTTCCTTGTTTGAGGGGGGCGGGAATGGGCAGAGGGGAAACTATGTAAGCCACACTGAGTTCCTGGGAGGAAAGATGGGAAATAAATATAATACTAAATAAAATAAAATAAAAATAAATTGACAAAGCAGTTAAAATTTACAAAAGTGTTTAACCCCCCCCCCCACAAATATACATAAAATAAAATCAGATAAAATCAGTATAGGAAACTAAATTGTAAGTCTCAATTATATGTCTTTGAATCATTACCTCAACCTACATTGTGAATTCATGGCAGAACAGCCATTAAATAGCTTCCTCACATATCCAGTTTCAGGAAACTAGCATGTTTTAATGACCCTCACATCACTGAGGCGCTTGATTTTGCACATCTGCTTTTTTCACCATTTGGAGCAAGAATATGTTTAGTTTTAAAGCAAGACTTCCCAGCCAAAAGCTGCCTCTGTTTTTGGGGTGGGGTGGGGTGGAATAAAAAACCATGCAAATAATTATCAATCTTTAGAATGTAATGATTGGCTTTGTCACTTCAATACAAAAGAAAACTGTGAAATATTCTATAAAACCGACACATCACAGCAGGATACATGCATATTTAAAATATGCCTTTCAAGAAAGAAGTCAAAAATTAAGTTGTTTTCTGTTCCCATGGCAGCAAACTAGACATCTGTACCACCATCAGATTCATGGATGAGGCATGTTGCAGTCTGATCCTAAGGATTTTCAGTGGGACTGAATCAGAGGGAAGCCTTAACTGCTATGAATCTGTGCCCCACAGATGTTGTGGGACGTGATGGTTGGGGCTGGGGGGAGTTGAAATCCTCCCAACAACTGGAGAGGTACAGGTTTCTCATCCCTGTCCAAATGGATACTACACCCCATCTTTCTGAAAGGAAGGACAAGGGAGAAATTTGCTTTGTTTTGCATTTATAGGAGAACTTAATTGGCACTTCCTGAAACAATGCATGAACCAAAATACTGCTGTGCTTCGAAATTACCACTTTCCTGAATTTGTGCAGCCATGTAATGTGCACAGAATTGCACATACCAGAGGAAAGTGTGCATATAATTGCATATAAAATGCACATACAAATTGTATAGTGTAACAATGGGTGCTAGTCTGGACTTCTCACATGGTTTGTTTCTATGGATCATGGCACTGGAAGAGTTGTCATGAATTTAACATAAAACATACCCCTTATGAACTATGTGTGATAGTGGCACAAGCTCCTATCTCCTATGTCACCTGAAAGGAAAAGCTAACATCCTGACTCTAATAGTTTGAAGAACGATGAGAGCAGTAATTCTTGTATTTGCCAGGAAGGTCTTTTTACCATTTACCAGTCTCTTGTAAGGAGGAGCCAGGCTACAAGCAGACAATGAAGAGCTGTTTAAGGGTAAATTTATGATCCAAGAATTACAGAGATAAATATGTGGTCTTCCCAAAATTATGGTCATGTTCATGTCAAACTTACGTCACAAAAACACAAAAAGTACACTAGAAGGAACAATTAAGGCTTTCTTGACCAAGAGACACAAATGAGGAAACAGCACCGAGCGAGAAAGGAAAGGTGCATTGATATATATATATATATATATATATATATATATATACACACCGTATATATACACCGTATATATATAGATATATAGATATATATAGATATATACACCGTATATCTATAGATATATAGATAATTAAACAAGCTCAACCAAGCAACAGAACGATAGAACTGTTTTTACAGCATCAGCCAGCTTGGAGGGACTGGTGCTTTCACGAAATGCTTCAGCAGCATATTTGTTTGCGTGGACAGACGGAGTCCCCCCAACCCCAGGCGACCCCTGAGCGGAATAATGACTCAAGACAATGTGCTATGGGATTAAAATTGCCCACAATTTTATTGTTTCAGATGTAGGGAGACCTTGGCTCAGGCATTGGGCGTTTATCCTTCCCAGTCCCCAGCCAGGGATCTGGGAGACATCAGGGTTATCCAGAATGTGTGGGGATTGGGCTGGCTCTGGAGAACATATGTTCAAGCAGAGAGCCCACCCCCCGTTTCGCCACCGTCGCAGGGGAGAGCAATGACAACCTCTTGGCGTATGGCCAATGACTCCCCTCAGGACCCCTTTAACAGGGGATCACCGCCGCAAGGGGGGCGTGGGTCACTGCTTCACGCCCCCTCATTTAGGAAGATTCCGCCGAAGGCCTGAAACTGCCAAAGTTGTGACGTTTTGCTATGGGAAAGGCAAAACCTGCCAATGCAGGAAAATTCCTTTCCGGCCCTTCAACTGTGACCCTGATGTAGCAGTGCCTGCGTACCTGTGGAGAAGAGGTTAACCTGCAAAAGAAGACTTAACTGAGGGAGGGGAGGGTGGGAGAAGCTCTGGAGCCGACTGCCACTTTGCAGGTAAGATTCACCTTCTGTTGTGTGGGCAGGACGGTCCCTCCCCTTACCTGGCCAATCCCCTGGCAACGCCTCCCTGGGTGGGATTAGGCGATTGGCTGAGGTAGGCGGAGACCTCCAGGTCCTGGGGACGATGAAGCCAGCCCAAACTACAAGGAATCGCACTGGGATCTGGGGGGCTGCGCGCGACCACACAAAAGCTCCCCCATTTGATGTGGGGAGTGGTCATTCCACCGCTATTTCCATTACTGATGAGAATAGACGAAACCTTAGGGTAGTGGAAGCACACTCTTCAAGATGTTGGGAGTCACCTCAAGCAGCAGAATGGGATGCGCCTCCCATGGCGGAGGTAAACTATCGCCATAATGGCAGTGCAATTCTATGTGTGCTTACTCAGAACTGAACTCCCAATGTATGCAATGGGCTTCACTCAATCGATAGTTAAGTGTGTTAGGACTGCAGTCCTCATAACCATGTAACACCTATCGCACATCTCTTTTGGGACAATTTGGTCCAAATCTAACTCCATCTTAGAGCAAAACATGCAGATGAAGAAAATGTGTTGGTGGTCGCTACATCCAGAGTTGAAGCAACTGACTCCTGTTACTGCTTTGCCTGCTCACATAAATCTCATGTTTTATGCAGCTTAAAGGATGACTAAGGACGCGTATGGATTCCTCTATATAGTGCAAGTGAGAAGTCATATACAAACTACAGCACTAAATATGTCCAATAAAATAAGTCAATAAAATGCTGTCCAGTCATACCAGCCAGAAAGTATTAAAACTTTCTACTAGTGATGATCCAGTTTCTGAAGTTTCAAATATCCACTCTGTGAAGGCAGTGGCAGATATGAAAACCCAACCTAATCTCCAAAAATAGTCACCAGTGCATATTAATGAAACAAATTGCTTAGCGCTGTATTGTATTTTGCTTTGAACTAAGATCCCATCCTGAGACTATGTAATTATGCTCCTTTGACAGATGCACTGCAAGAGCCTAACCAGTGGGAAATCTTTCAGCTCAAGATATTTTAAACACTGCTAAGTGCTACAGGTTATGTTACATGTATACAGCTGATGGGCACCAGAGCCTTGAATGAAATTTGAAAGTTGCTAGGAGTTTCTAAAAGAAGAAGAGAATATTTTTTGCCTATTTAAGATAAGTAAAATAGATCTCAATTTCTCCTTTGCCTTCCGTTCAAAAACCCCTCATTTTATAAACTCTTGTTATAAGAGGGATTGAAGGAAGGAGAGATACATTATCATGTGTTCCACGCTGTACCCAGCTGGGTTGTCAACAGCAAAGACTTTTATTTGCTGGAGTGATGAGCACTGCACAGATGCCTATAATCTGCTCAGGCAAAAGAAAAAGAAGCTCATATCCAAAGATTCACTTCTACATTACCTTGAAACACTTCATGCACCTGATGAAGTGGGCTGTAGTCCACAAAAGCTTCTGGTAGATTAAATTCGTTATTTTTCAAAGCGGCTGCAAGATTCATGGTTTCTGAAATCACATCACAAGTGGGACCTACAACAGAATGTTGCCATGGGGAGTGTTCCCTGTTCAAGAGTTTAGCCACTCCACTCCCTCATCTTTTGTCCCCCTGTGGCCCATGGGCATGCACAGATATTATTGGACTGTTCACTTTCCCCTTAATTCTGCACCACCCCAAAGATTTTTTTTTTAAAAAATAAATAAATTCTGCAACCTTGAGAAACCTATTTGGCTGATACCTCTCCTGTTGTTTGTGGGGTGTGCGTGTGTCATTTTTTTACTACATAAAACAGGGGTGGCCAATGTGAGGCTCTCCAAATGCTGTTGGACTCCAACTGCCATCAATTGCAATTCTCTGCGCATCTCTTCATGTTAGTCTCTATGGTTAGAGATGTTAGTCCCTATGGTGTTTGCTAGGGCTTTTTCCCAGGTAAGTGTGTATAAAAACTGAGCTCAGCTGGACTTACTTCCAAGCAAACACACATAAGATCTGAATGTGTGGCAAGCAAGGATCTAAAAACCACCACCTACACAAATTGCAGAGCTTTTCCATTTTCCAAAAATGTATTTCATGTGCCCTTTGTTGTTGTTTGGGCTCATTATGTTATTTGAATTTGTTTGCTTTTCCCAGGTCGATGCAGATTAGAAAGTTGCATTTGGAAAGCAAACAAGCATTGCATTTTCAATCTTTGAGTCATGATTCATTTGGCATATTAGAAAGCTCCCGAAGAGAGCAAATGCAATTTTTTAATATTTATTTTTATTACAGGTCTCTCCTGCCCTGCTGCTCAAAGGAGTCCAGGGCCGCAAAGAAAGAAAGCAGCAAAAAACCCCACCATTAAAAAACAAATAGAAACATGTTAACTATTTAAAAGCATTAAGAAGAAGAAGAGTTTGGATTTGATATCCCACTTTATCACTACCCTAAGGAGTCTCTAAGCGGCTCACAATCTCCTTTCCCTTCCTCCCCCACAACAAACACTCTGTGAGGTGAGTGGGGCTGAGAGACTTCAGAGGAGTGTGACTAGCCCAAGGCCACGCAGCAGCTGCATGTGGAGGAGCGGGGACACGAACCTGGTTCACCAGATTACGAGTCCACCGCTCCGAACCACTACACCACACTGGCTCTAGAGGTTCTGGCTTTAGAGGTTCTTAAGAACCTCTAAAAACATTTTGAAGCTGCCCCATAATCTCACAGCTAATAACTTTAAAATTGCCAGGAGTGGCATATTTCAGCCATCAAATGTCTGGATGAAGAGAAATGTTTTCAAGTCCCTGCTGAAAGTTAATACTGAGGGAGACAGACACACCTCACTCATTCCACAAATTGGGAACAGCCACTGGGAAAGCCCTGTCATGAGTCAGTGCCACCATCAACGGGACCTTGGCTGATGATCATATGGCTTAAGGTGATTGATAGGTCTTAGTGTGCATTGTGGGGAGACTGGCATAAAAAGGTGCCTGAGAACTCGTTTTACGTCTGGCCCTGCAATACAGTGCAACAACATGTAGGGCAATCTAGCACTGATAAGGGATGTTTGAGGTGTCAATGAAGCAGCTGACCGCAATGGAATCACTAAAAGGATGGCATCATTAGGGGAGAGATGATAGATCTTGGGTGTCAAGCTAGAGAAGGAAGATATATTTTATAGGAGAAAGAATTGTGCCAGAAAGACATAGAAGACTTTGAACAGCCACTCCTAATTGCTGAATGTCTGACAGTCGATTTACATTTACACAATGACTATCACTCCATCATTTGAAACTTCCATCATATGTCTAATGTATTTGTCTGGGCTTTCGCATTAATTACTACCTGAGCTGGATGTATAAATCTAACATTAATTGTTTAACACAGTTTGTCTGGTTCCTCCTCCTCCTCCTGCCATCATTTATGGGTTTTGCAGGTATATCAGTTTTAAAAAATAGATGTGATCAGATGTCAATCAGTTAATTTGTCCTGATTTTTTAAAATAATTTTCCACAACTGGGACTAAACAAATTGGTGTAACTGGAATACTAAATATCATCACGTGGTTATCAACTAAAAGCAATCGGATAAAACTATTACCCTAAATCAAAGACTATTTAATATGTTGTCAAAGGGGGTCTACCAATGCTTTCAATGTATCTTCTGGAGAACTTACAGCTCAGTGGTGGAGCATCTGCTTACATGAGAAGGTTCCAGGTTCAATCTCTGACATTTCCAGGTAGTGTTGGTAAAAATTCCCTGTCTGAAATTCTGGAGAGCCTCTGCCAGTCAGTGTAGACAATATTAAGAACATATGAAGAGTGTTGTGTTGGCCCTATATAGTCCAACATTCTGTTCTCACCGTGGCAACCTAGAGGCCTGTAGGAAACCTACAAGCAATACCTAAGCTCAAGAGCACTCTGCCCTCCTGAGGTTTCAAGCAACTGGTACTTAGGAGCACATGCCTCTTACTGTAGAGGCAAACCATAGCCCTTAGTGACCCTTATCCTGCATGAATTTGTCAAACCCTCTTTTAAAACCACCCAAGCTAGTGGCCATCACTGGCCTCTTGTGGGAGCAAACTCTATAGTTTATGCGCTCTTTGAAAGAATACTTTATTTTATCTGCCTGGAATCTTCCAATATTTAGCTCCATTGGATTCCCACTAATTCTGGTATTACAGGAGAGGGAGGAGGGAAACGTTTCTCTATCCACATTCTGGATAGTTGTATAAATTTCTGTTATGTTACCTTTTACTCTCCTTTTCTCTAAAGGGTCCCAAATGCTGTAACCTTTCTTCGTAGTGGAATTGCTCCATCCCTTTGATAATTTTGGTGTTCCTTTCCTGAACCTTTTCCAACTCTACGTTATACTTTTTTGAGCTAAGCGGTCTGATTCAGTACTAGGCAGCTTCCTGTGTTGCGTCCCATGTTAGTTCTCATGAGTTCTTTGGCAGCTTGACAGGAATTCCTCAGTGAGTTGAAGAGCTGAAAGACAGCTCACTCACTACCACTGATCTTCCGCAACACTAGCCACAAGAGGGTCGGCGGTTTGAATCCCCGTGACAGAGTGACCTCCTGTTGCTTAGTCCCAGCTCCTGCCAACCTAGCAGTTCAAAGGCATGCTAGTGCAAGTAGATAAATAGGTACTGCTGCGACGGGAAGGTAAACAGCATTTCTTTTTTTTTAATATACTTTTTATTAATTTACAACAAAAACAAAAACACACAATAATTTCACATCCAATTTTTCACAAAATATTTCTTTTCTGGACTTCCTTCAGCTTTTCCGTAAATCATCCATAGGCATTATTTAAGTTACGCATTCCTTAAGTTTGTATTGTTATTATTTAAACCTTTCCTTTTCTATTCCCTTTTAACAATACTTCTCAAATTTCACAGTGCTTCTTTAAATCCCTCTAGCGTTATCTGTCCCTCACTTATAGGTAAACAGCATTTCTTTGTGCTCTGGTTTCCGCCATGGTGTTCCGTTGTGCCGGAAGCGGTTTAGTCATGCTGGCCACATGACCCGGAAAGCTGTCTGTGTACAAACGCCAGCTCCCTCGGCCTGGAAGTGAGATGAGCGCCGCAGTGGCGGAGGAGCCCTCTCCGGCACCCGGAGTGGGGCAGCCCATACAGAGTGCGCATGTGCGGCATCCCGTACAGACTGCACATGTGTGGCATCCCACACATGCGCACTCTGTACGGAATGCCACACATGCACAGTTTGTACGGGATGCATGGTGTCCGTATGGACTGCCACTTGCATGGCGTCCATACAGGCTGCGTGAGAGGCATACCATACAGAGTGCGCATGTGCGGCAGCCCATATAGACGGCATGCAAGTGGCAGCCCATATGGACTGTGCATGTGTGGCAACCGTATGGGATGCTGCACATGTGCAGTCCATATGGGCTGCCACTTGCACGGCGACAGTACAGGCTGCCGTGCAAGCGGCATACTGTATGGACTGCGCATGTGCGGCATCCCGTACGGAGTGCATACACGCGGCAGCCCGTACGGTCGCTGTGCGAGAGGCAGCCAGTATGAACACCCGTATGGATGGTGTGCGAGAGCGGCAGCCTGTACAGACGCCACGCCAGCGGTGCTCATATGGACTGCACGCGTCCTCGGCCACTCTACAGCTGTGGGAGGCAGGGGCCATCTTGTCACACACCCCCAGAGTGGCACCCAGGGTGGTCCACCCCCTCCACCCCCCACTTTGTATGCCCCTGGAGTGCTGCAACCCCATAGTCACCTTTGACTGGACTTAACCACACAGAGGTCCTTTACCTTTTACCTACCTGTTATGGGCAGTGCTATTTTTCTAGAAAAGGAAGTGCCAGAACTTACCATGAACTTGTTCTCTTAACTGCAATGGTGCCCACCTGAGAGGTGCCAGAACTGAGTTCTGGTGAGTTCTGGTTGGGGGAAAAAAGCCCTGGTCACGGATATAGGAAGATCACAGGAAGTTGTCTTATACGAGTACTGAGCCAGTTGCCTATGCCAATCAGCAGCAGATGTCCAGGGTTTCAAAGTGGGAGACTTTTCCATCCCTCCCTGGAGATTCTGGGGATTGAACCAGGGACCTTTCGCATGCAGAGCACGTGACACACGCCCAGTTCACAATAAGTGTGAACCAGGTGTGCACCCCGGGATGTTGCCCCAGAAGAAAGGGTGTAGACACCCAAAGGTTCCATGTCAGCCTCTGATACAGATACTGTTCCCTGAAGGTTGAACGTTTGAGAACACTGCATGACATCACTGTGTATCAGCCACCAGCACTAACAACCATTAAAATACTGTGTTGCACATCAGCTGCCAAATATTGTTAAATATCAGCTGCCGGATATCAAATATTGAAAATGAATTCCCACTGCATGTCACACACAGGCATCAAGGAATTGGCAAATACCCTGAAAATATCACATTTGTAATGGAGAATTTTGAGAGCAAATTCATTTCATCTCTCCCTCAGCCTTGCCAGGTGCTGCTGAAAGGATGGAGAGAAGGTAAGACCTTCCATAGAATCATAGAACTGCAGAGTTGGAAGGGACCACAAGGGTCATCTAGTCCAACCCCCTGAAATGCAGGAATCTTTTGCCCAACATGGGGCACAAACCCATGATCCTGAGATTGAGAATCTCAGGCTCTAATGACTGAGCTAACCCAGCCAGGTTATGCTGCTGAGAGCCTGGAGGGAAGGCAAGAATCTTGTATATTTGGTCCAGTGCCCAGGCATCACCTTGTCGTAGCATATTTGGCCATAACATGGAAGGCAGGAGAGGAGATGATGGAATTTGCAATAGTCACCCAACAGTTAAGGCCAGCAAGCAGTGAAAAAAAGAACATCTTAGTCACTTAGAGCACCAATGGAATTGAAGTAGGCAATAATGTCATTACACAGGTTGGAATCTGGCCAGGCCATTGGCTTTTACACCTTTGCTGACACAAAAGGAGTGCCCAGGGGAGCAGTCAATATTGCAAGTAGTCAGACGGGTCTCTCTTTTGCATCTCATTTGGAAGGCGACAGCAGAGCATCCTTCTCTTTCCTTTTTCTGTTTACTATGCAGAAGCATTGCTTTCCTTGCTTGGCTCTTCATTGTGATTCTAATAATCTAATATAGAACCAGCCTCACTGGCTTTTAGCAGGGGTTTTGTTAGCAGTAGTTGGCAGGGTGGGGGTGTACGCTTAGCTCTGGGTCCCTTGCACCATGCTTTGGGTCTCTTGGCCTGCCTTTTTAAAAAATGCAGTCTTTCCATCCCTTTCACTAGAGTTCCTCCCCATCTACGTATGTTCATACCTAGGCTCAGCCACAGTGGTGCAGGTCTTTGTAATTGCTAGACCTGCCTACTGCAATGTGCTCTATGTGCATCTACCTAGGGCTGCCATATGTCCGGGATTTCCTAGACATATCTGGGATTCATCTGTTGGAAATAGCATCCGGGCTGAATTTCTGAAAATTGGTAAAAGTGTTGGGGTTATTTTGGCAAATTTCCTTAGAAATAGTTCAAAAACTCCTAAAGCTCAACAACTTTTGTGTCCGCATTTTCACTTTTTGAAATATCCCAACCCCATCTATCCTTAAAGCTGCTTCAGGAATTGTAGCTAGCACAGAGTTCTGTGGCCTGCCATACCAGTACTGAAAGTTCTGCACTGGCTGCTAAATTAAGGCTATGGCATTTGGTGTAGAAAGCCCTCAACAGTCTAGGACCAGGTTGCCCAAAGGGCTGTCTTGTCTCTTATACATGAGCTAGATCAACAGAATCATTTGGAAGAGTTCTCCTGCTCGTTCCACATTTGTCTCATGTTCACTTAATTTCTAGGTGAACCAAGACTTCAAGTGAAGTGGCACCAGTACCTATTGGAACAAGACAGGTTCTGATATTTTGTTGCTGGTTGTAAATGTTTTTGCTTTGGCAAGTATTTTTAGAGAATCAATTTGATTCCATGTTGGTTATTTGTTCTGCATTTTATTGATTTTATAACTCTGGCAGACCAACTCTGTGTTACAAAGATGTTTGCAGATGGGACCTGAAGGCTGGCAACCTGGCAACCCCACCATATGGGACTCAGATCATGCATCCACAGCAGTGACCAGGGAAGGAATGACTGCTGGGAGGAGCACAGAGAGAAGATAACACCATGGTGCATCTGCAGCAGCACAACCAGATTCCTTCATCTGCCCCAGCTGCAGCAAAACATGTCTCTCCTGCATCAGTCTCTATAGCCACAGCAGGCACTGCAACCTTCCAGCAGTTTTACTTCACCCCCAAAAGGGTGCTGCTCCATTATCTCCTGAGACAGACTGTGATGGTCTGGGATTCGGATTCAGATGCTGAACCTGAAGAATCCCAGCCTGAACAGGATTCCCTGCCTCCAGAACCAGCTGAGCCAGGGCTGAGCCTGAAGGGTCCTCACCTGTGCTGGATCCTCAGGTGCAGGCACCAGCTGAGTCTGCTCTGGCTCCTAAGGGGATGGAGGACCCATTGCCTGCAGGTGCTCCACTCTTAGCCCCGGCAGAGGAAGCTGAGGTTGCCTCTGGGTCCGATAACCCTCCAGCCTCTCCTGGGCTGCAGAGGCTCAGGGCAGAGAGGCGGAGGGAACTAAGTTCCCGCAGGAGGAGTGCTCGCCTCCAGGCCAGGAGAGGTGAGTCACCTGAGGATTGGGGCCACCCTGTGCCTCAGGGCAGATAAAAGCCAGCCAGCCCCAGTCCCAAGTTGCGGGAGCAACTTTGTTGGTTGACAATTCCTGCCTGAACCCTGTCCTGCTATCCTGCGGGAGCTCCTGACCTCACCTGACTACCTGCCCTGCATCCAGCTTCAGCTTTTACAGACTGCCTCCATACTGCACCTTCAACCTCGGACTGGACTCAGACCTCACCTCCAGGTTAGCCACGGGACCAGCACACAGACGGACACCAACAACAACCAACAATTTTATGATACTTTAACATTTTCATCATACACTATCATGCTACTGTTTATGATCTGTTGGCTTAGAAATATTCTTAAAAAGAAATAATAACAAAAAGCCTTCCCAAGGTGCAAGGCTCTAATATCACGGTTTTGTCTTTTGGAAACTGATGTTGCTTTTTTTATTAAGAAAAATAGCACCATCTGTTCGAGTGTTTGCCTGCTTTCCACACACCCAACTTGCATATTTGTAAATAAAAGGCGATTGGAACTGATTCTGTAGGAAGTTGCTTCTACCACTCAAAGAAATAGGAAGTGTGATAGAACTTCCACCTTTAGTATGAACAGCAGCTTCTACCATAGTTTAACAAGGGACTTTTCAGTGGTGGTGCCCCAGTTTGTGACGCTCTCTGCCCCCTAGGGAAGTAGGTCTGTTCCCTACAATGACCATTTTTAGATGTTGACTGGAGACACAATTGTGCACCTGACCTTTGGCGACATAAGCAACTGGTCTGGTTGTGTTAAACTAGGTTTTTAATCTTTAGATATGTATTCTTAAAATATTTTGATTACTTATGGTTATTATTCATTACAGTTGTATACCGCCCTTCATCTGTAGTTCTCAGGGCAGTTGACAGCATAAAAATACCAGATAAAAACACAAAACACATAATAAAAACACAAACAGCCAATAACCACCCCTCCCCCACTTTAGAAATGGTGTTTGTATTACAAGGCTTCCCTGTAGGTGTGCCGCTCAAAGCCAGATGCTCATATATCTCCAGGGAAAACAAGCCTGGCTTCATAGTGAACCCTTGGGTTTCAGTTGTATTTGTTTATGATGCAATGTGACAAAAGGACTTGGAGGTATTCAGCTTCATCAGCACATAGGCAGGACAGCCCACCAGTCCACAGCTGCCTGCAAAAACCAGCTAAGGCGTAATACTTGACTGTGCTGTATCTATAAAAGCTACATGTAGAGAAACATTATGTACAGGTGCTTTGAAAGCAAGCTATATTCCCTGACACAAGCAGGTCAGGTGTTGTACTTTTACAACCCCAAATGAAATACATCCAAGTTAAGATGGTGGTGTAACTGGCCATTTCTCATACTAGCAGTCAATCCTGTTCATTTTGTCTGAAGACACAAAACACTCTGCAAGTCAGAATTGTTCAAAGGGTTGCAGAGCAACTGAAGCACCAAATTTTCTACCCAGAAGTTCAAAATGTTGTAATTCAGACTTACCCAGTTTGAATTTGGTTGCACCACACTAAAGACAGCAACTTCTACACTTACTTAATATTGTGGTCCTATTCCCTGCTAACTTGAAGCCCAGGCATCATGTCTCTGCTGTCTATGGTTTCATCAGATATTGCAATAGGGAGAGCTAGAAACATTTTTGAAAAGAAAATAGCACTAGAGGTCAAATGCTAAATTTGTGCGCAGCACTTCCACAATGTTTTATTGCACCTTTAATGTCACTTTGATTTCATCCCCACTTCTAAAACTCATACATGCACTGTATGACTGCAAAACAGAATCCATTCACCGGCTGGAACTATAGATATTGACTAAGAGCTGTGTGCACATTGAAGCAGTGATGGACTGCTCTAACATTTTCTGTAGCCTGCCACCATTGTTCCACAATCCATTATGAAGTGCACTGCACAGTAATGGTTTTCCGGAAGAGAATAAAGAATAAAACACTCTAAGCTTAGGTTACACTTGAGAGACTCCTTCAACAGTAGTCCTAATTTTTTTTAAGTCACAATAGCTCACAGATGGTTCTTATGCCAAGTTATCTGAACTGCTTCTTTGGTTCCTTCTGGGTCTGCCCACAGCTTGCTAGCAATTGTCTCTATCTTATGATTCCCATACAATGAACTAAAGTGAGACTGGAGCAGATGCTGTACATGAGGTCATGCTCTGTGCTACCACCTCTGGCATGAACATACGATGCAGCAATTTCCCAGATGCTCTTGGCTGCACAGAATAGGACAAGTAAGCCCTGGATACAAGCAGTTTTCGGCTGATGAAATCAACAGGGAGTAGCACAAAAAAGAGAGAATTTCTTCTCCCAGTGCCCAACAGTCAAGGAACCTGGGCAGAAGGGAACTGTCGAAAGATACTTGAGAAGCCCCACAATCTCTGAAAGAATTTTGCCATAACAGTATTTCCCCAGGCAATAACAGTCATTAACAAGGAGAAAACCCTGAGCCTGGTTTGTTGCTGATTCTTTTTATGTCCTGCTCATCTGGAGACCAAGGCTGTGTACACACTATACCTAAAAAGCACGCGCGTGCACACACACACACACCTAAGAATTCTGGGCACCGTAATTTGCTATGGGTGGCTAGAAATTGTAAATTAAAACACTCAGAATTCTTGGAAAGGGAAAAATGTACTTCAAATGTACTTCATACTTGTATGGCGTTTATGCAGCCCAAGTCCTTTGATGAAAAGTTGATGAGAGTTAGGTTATGTTTCGCCTGGAGAACAGACAAGATATAGCTGTCTTCAAATGTAGAAGGTGGAGCAACTTTGTCCTCCGTCACTCCAGAGGGTTTTAACTCAAACCAATAGTTTCAAAGGACAAGAAAGCAGACCTCACCTAAACGTTAGGAGGAACTTCCTGAAGGCATGATCTCTTTGACAATGGAGCAGGCTGTCTTGGAACCTGATGGACTTGCTTTCATTTGAGGTTCGTAAGCAGAGACTGGATGGCTATTTATGGGGAAAATTCAGTGAAAGCTGGATTTTTCATGAGTCTCAATGTCCTCAGAACTTTGATTCTGAAAATTCTGAAACCTGTACATCTATAATCAAGGCCCACCCTTGTAAAAATGAGGGTTTAGGACTTTTTCAGCCTAAATGTCACATTGTCTCCCTTCTGGGGGGGGCACACCCACTTCTGGGCAGGGCCAGGTGCAGTGGCATAGCATGGAAAACACAGGGGTGGTTGCCCCGGCTGCAAAATTGTTAGGGCCGCAAAATTCCAGCACCTGGAGCTGCTTCAATACAGCTGTGTGCTTCTGTCGCTAGAATCTGTTGAAAACGGCTTCTCCATGCAATCCAGGAAGTGACCTATCTAGACAACGGAATGGCTCTTCTTTTCTTATCTCTGCAGCTTCAATCTCCACGGTGATGTGCAGTTGAATGCACATGCGTACTCCATCTGTTTCCCTCCCTCTGCCCCAGGCACTGGCAACCCATGCTACACCACTGGCCAGAGGCAAAAGTGGATGAAGCAACCAATGGGACTCCCATATTTATACGGCAGGCTACATTCCAGCCATGAAAATGTCAGAGGATTCTACACACACTTTTGTTCATCCAGGCAAGCAAGAGGCATTATCACCGTTCAATGACACATTCTAGCCAGGCAAAAGTGCTCAAGGAGGGCACAGGCTAGTATGGGGTTTGGCCTGGGAGGGAACATTGCCTGAAGAGAATCTCAAGGGCCAAACAGAATGACATGGAGGGCCAGGTTTGGTCCCTGGGCCTGAAGGACTGGGCCTGAAGGACTCCACACCTGACATAAATGTAGTCAAGGGGAGCAAGCAGGAGAGAGAGAGAGTTTATTATGTGGTTAGTGTTGTATGTCGGTATGGGGAAACTGGACTATGGTTTTCATGTCATGTTTCATTCAGAATTTCATCCTTCTCAAGAACATTTCAGAAAGGCCCACTAGGCCTCTGGCTGTGGCGATATGGATAAAAATACAAGCACATGCTTACACCGTGTGCATTTCAAACAGATAAAATGTTCAGATCAAACCTTGCATAACGGATCAAACCTCGCATAAAGCAATACTAATGTTCTTTTTTAAATAAAGAAATAATCACAGACTCCAAAATAACTAGATAATATTAATTGCTTCCTTTTTCTTTATCTGCCCCCGCCCGCTCTCCCTCTGTTGATATTCTCTGTTTTTGCAGGTTTGGTGAAAAAGAAATATTTTCATGCCTTACATACAGTCCAGCTCTGGCCTTATGTTTTGCTTATGTCTATCTATATTATCAGATATTGAAGGTAACCAACTGGGACTGGGAAGAGAGAAGTTACAAGACTTTCTACAGCCAGCTATCAGAGTTACAAATGCCCAGGAGAAGAGATGCTGTTTCTAAAATATTCTCAGGAAAAGATACATCTACCCATCTCATGTTATCCCTCAAGCAGTTGTTCTCCCCCTGCATATACCAAACCACACAACAAGGCCGGCTAGTGGAGAAACCAGCAATCCACAAGCCAGTAGGGTTTCAAATTATTTTCCTTTCCCACTTAGTATTCATCAGTTGAAAATCAGCAAATTTCATGAAATGTCCACATGCCCTCAGTGGCAACAGGAACAATCTGGTTTTGAATCTTCTGGATTTCTTTTACTCAAATTTAGATGCTTTGGTGTGTTTTGATATTGGTGTTTTACTGGTATTTAATAGACTGTAGAATTAGAGATTTTAAAAGTATTAAGCAGCACAGAAATGCTTTTAAATTAGAAAAAATTCAAAGCTTACTTCAGTACCTTAAAATGGACGATAGACAAATGAATTCTAGGACTGCATTTGGAAATTTGTATCATATCTGTGAAAAGGTTAGCAAATCAGCCTCTCGTTGGGCATTTAAATAGCTAAAGGGTTTCTTTAAGAATGAAAAATCTCATGTGATTATATTTTTTTACTGTGCAGATGGATTTGTTTTCACACTCAGATGAACTGAGATCTAATATTTACCATCGCAGTTGCTTGTTTAGGGTTCCCTTTCCACTCTTCCTTTCATTTTATCCTCCAGACCTCACATTTCCACATATCTTTATGCGCAGTTCAACTGCTAAGAGTGTGTCCAAAACATTTTAGAAGTAACACGGACAGTGCCTTGGGGCTACAAATAGATGCTGGTTGAAAGATTAGCTTATCTTTCAAGCTTGTTATCTGATTTTTCACCTTCCTTCAGGAGCAGTTGAAATTTCTTTCTGTTCTCTAGTCTACATTGATATGAAAAAGTATAAACATACTAGAGGAGAATCTGTCATCAGTAATGGGGCTCAGGGCTGCTGGTGAATTTTGTTCCTGTTGAAGGGAGTCCATAGCACAGAGTTATCCACTAAGCACAAAATTTATGAAATGGGATATTCACTAGGAATGCTGTATTGAAGGCAATTAAAGTGAGGACACACACACACACACACACACAGAGAGAGAGAGAGAGAGAGAGAGAGAGAGAGAGAGAGAAGGCTGCTTTCAAAAAACCATAGGAGATAGAGCCTTTTTTCTCCCAGCAAAGCATTTCAACAAAAAACCTTTTCAAAGATTTGCAGCACCTATTAGGACAGCGTTACAGGATATGGACTTTTTCTGGGCCACCGAATTAACGAACCATAATATGAATAGATTTAGAAGGACTGAAAATATTTTCACTGGCTTGTCAGGTTGCTGCCATCTCACACGGAGTGGAATCTGAGACTCCTGCAGGCTTTAATGCCTCTTTCGACAAGGTAACATGTGGTGTTATTGGAGAAGGCACTGTGTGCTGAACTGATTTGTTTTTGAGTTCAATCTGGCCGTGGCCAAGCAGTAAGTCTGTGAGCTCATTTGCCTCCGTGGGCAGGGCCTGTTGCAAGACAGGTCCCTTCCAACTCTACAATTCTATTATTCTAAACTTCGGATCACATGCCATTTTGTTCTTCCTCAATTTGGCACCACATGCCAAAGCCTCTTGACAACATACAATAAAAATGATTAAGTACATCCCATATCAATGTAAGTACATCCCATATCATTGGTGCCAATGTGAAATCAATAAAACAAAGCCACAGCAAGGAGGACAAAGGGATGGAAACCAAAGAACCCTTAGCCCAGAAATGGAAGCAAGAAGAAATTCCGACGAAATAAGAATGACAGACAAAATTAATGGACTATGCAGAATTGGACAAAATGACAGGAAGGATTCGAAACCTGCGGGACCAGAGATTTACAGAAGACTGGAAGAAACATATGAATTATTTGAAGAACAACTGTAATCAACAAATTACGCTAGTAGGACTACAAGAAGTTTTGTAAGGAGAAATATACGAAGTGTTACAAAGTAGAAAAAGATAGAGATATTGGTAATGAGTTTGAAATGTAATAGGGAAAATAAGAAATGCATACTAAGAGATTAGATTGGAAAATTTTCAGACAGGACTGATGGAAGTCAAAAAATTTGAATAAGATGTAAAAGTATGTTTAATTACTGTTGAAAATGATATGTTAAAAAACTAATAAAATTTTATATGTATATAAAAAAAGAAGCCAAAGAACCCTACAAGAAAAAAGCAGTCATCAACAGACTGACAGGGGAAAAAATTAATGACCGAGATAGCGAAAGTTGTTAAAATTATGACATGATTAAGCTAGCAAAAGCTAAAATGATTACATCTTGTTGCCACCCTCCATACTTCAGCAGTAAGGCCTGCATCGTTGATATTAGAGTCTAGGTAGGCACAGAGCCTAGGACTTGGTGATCAGAAGGTTGGCGGTTTAAATCCCCGCGACGGGGTGAGCTCCCGTTGCTTGGTCCCTGCTCCTGCCAACCTAGCCATTTGAAAGCACGTCAAAGTGCAAGTAGATAAATAGGTACCGCTCCAGCGGGAAGGTAAACAGCGTTTCTGTGCAATGCTCTGGTTCATCAGAAGTGGCTTAGTCAT
This sequence comes from Podarcis raffonei, assembly GCF_027172205.1. Lineage (NCBI taxonomy): Eukaryota > Metazoa > Chordata > Lepidosauria > Squamata > Lacertidae > Podarcis > Podarcis raffonei. Next base: position 80,344,866 of record NC_070606.1, on the reverse strand, counting down.
GCTGGCCACATGACCCGGAAACTGTACACAGGCTCCCTCAGCCAATAAAGCGAGATGAGCGCCGCAACCCCAGAGTCAGCCACGACTGGACCTAATGGTCAGGGGTCCCTTTACCTTTACCTTTTAGGCACATAGAAGTAGAGGCATTCTGTTAGGTCAGGGGTTGGGAAACTCAGGTCAAAGGGCCAAATGCAGCTCTTCAGGCCTCTCGATCTGTTCCTCAGAACTCTCCCTTCCACACACCTTCTCCATAGGAGAAGGACTTCATGGGTTCTGCTTTGCACCTGAGGGTTTTGGCTTGGTTGGAATGTGCCCTCGAACAAATCTTTGGCTTGTCTATATGTGGAATAGAGTGGGGTGTGTTTATAAACCTATCCTACTGTACAGAAATTACTGGGATGCAGCAACACTCAGAATGCCATCTGCTTCACTGGCACTCCAAAAAATATTGATGCCCCAAGCAAGGAAATGTTGTACATTAATGCACACAGGCGGTGTATTTTTTATTTATTTTTTATAAAGGAGCAAAGCTGCTTTGGCAGGGGGAAATTTATGGTTTATGTAAATCTGTGCTTAACCATTTTTAGTCATGTGAGGTTGACCATTTCTCTGATGGGAATTTTTCTACTCAGGAACACCTTCCGCCCAGCTATTTTCCCGCTCGTGGACTAGGGTAAATGTAGACTTGAAACCCCACAAGAGAGAAGGAAAGAGCTTGTAGGGCAACCTTGAACAGAAAAATAGCTCAATTCACATCCATCTAAATCTGCATGATTTCAGTGGAATGTCAGCTGCACCTCCTCATTAATAGGGATTCCCACCCTCTTGTGTTTGACTCTACAGCTGGTCTGTGATCTGGAACTAATCCCACAAGTTTGTTGTACGCATGAAGGGCTCTCTTCATTGCTGAATCACACATTAATTCTCTCTCTCTCTCTCTCTCTCTCTCTCTCTCTCTCTCTCTCTCTCCCCTCACCCCCCTTTATATAAACCACTGACAGGGCCATTCTTTTCAGCTGCAGCAGTTCAAAAGCTGTCTACCAGACGTAGGAGGCAAAGTACTGTGTAAGTAAATGAAAGATTAAAATAATAAAGCACTAAAAAGTATTCTGTACAACAGCTCTGCCTTAGTATTATCCAAGTCTTACAGAGACTTAAAATTGGGCAGGTGTTCATCATTAGTAGGTACCAAAATATACTATTTCTAATACATAATTCTAAATAGCATCTACATTTTCTAAGCAGTGACATACCTGAAACAAAAAGAGTCAAAAATGCAAAAAAAAGAAAAAAAAAGTTCACTAGCAAAGGATGGCAAAGCTCCATGACCCATGCCTTGGATATTTGATTATTCTGCTTATATGAACCTAAACACAGCACCCTTTCAATGTAGCTTGAGAGAGAGCAACTGGCCCAAGGTCAGTTGTATCTGAATGGGGTACCTGGAACATGTATGATCAGGAATCATACAAAGCCTCCTACAACAGTGGCCCCAAGAAGGAGATGGATCCACTGCCTGGTCTTTGCCATGTAGATCCACTGTCACTCAAGCCCTCCTTGAAACTGAAGAGGCATCTCTGCCAGCAGACACTGATGACTGGACCACAGAGAGGATTAGGAAAGACACAAGGAGCCTTCCTGAAAATGTTCCCCCAACTTGAATCCCCACTGCCTTGAAGAACTGCAGGGAAAGGCACTGGCCCGTTAACTGTCCAGATGCAGCACTCAGGCAGTGGGGTTCTCATCTTGATCACCCAGCCCAGACTATCTGTCAGTTACTGCAAGGCACTGCTGAGACAACATCATATTGTCTCAGGGGACAGGGCTGCCTGGGAGTGGCTGGGGCAGGTTCCACAGGGGGCGGGGTGCACTAGGAGGGCCTTCTGGCAGTTCCCTCGCTACGAGAAGCCAAGTTACAGGGAACCAGGCAGAGGGCCTTCTTGGTAGTGGCACCCGCCCTGTGGAATGCCCTCCCATCAGATGTCAAAGAGTAGAAGACATCTGAAGGCAGCCCTGTTTAGGGAAGCTTTTAATGTTTAACAGACCATTGTATTTTAATATTTTGTTGGAAGCCGCCCAGATGGGTTGGGGAAACCCAGCCAGATGGGTGGGGTATAAATAATAATAATAATAATAATAATAATAATAATAATAATAATAATATTTCTGCTTACATGCATGGCTACTAGTCATGGTCCTGAACCATCGCCCTACCCCTTGTCCAGGGTCCTGACTTTGCTGCAGTTTCCAGCTGATTCTAGAACTCAAAGTCTGCTGTTCTCCATTTTGTTTGGGCCACCGCCTTCCCTTGGAGTTGCACATCATAATGGATCAGGACGGATCCCTGCAGCTCAGTGTTCTAACCATTACGCCACACTATCTCTCCATACAGTCCTGTGCATATACTGTAGTGCACCTATTTGAAACTTTGGAAGATTTAGCACAGTCAGCAACACGCTATGCATGTGTGCCTTCAGTGTACAAAAATTGCAGATTTAATCCACTCACTTAGATTCAGGTGGCTGTTTACCTTCGTGATCAAATCAGTGAGTTCTCTCAGTTTGCAATCTTAGTGAGGAGAGTATTTCTGGCTGTTCATGGAAAAGAGTATGTATAGAACCATATATAGAGTTGAAGGGGGTCTTGTAGCCCATCCAGTCCAACCTTCTGCTTGATGCAGGACATACAGAGCTAGAACATCTGATTGATGGCTGCCTAGCACCTTGGTGCTTGAAGAACTCCAGTGAGGCACAGCCCACCACCCCTGTAGGTCATTGGTTCCATTGAGAAACTGCTCTCACTATCAGTAAGTTTCCATAGAGCAGAGGAAGCTGCCTTTTTCTGAGTCTGACCATCTGTATTGTCTATCCAACAGGACGCAGGTGGCGCTGTGGGTTAAACCACAGAGCCTAGGGCTTGCCAATCACAAGGTCAGCGGTTCGAATCCCCCACGACGGGGTGAGCTCCCGTTGCTCGGTCCCTGCTCCTGCCAACCTAGCAGTTCAAAAGCATGAAGTGCAAGTAGATAAATAGGTACCGCTCCAGTGGGAAAGTAAATGGTGTTTCCGTGCGCTGTTCTGCTTCACCAGAAGCAGCTTAGTCATGCTGGCCACATGACCCTGAAGCTGTACACCGGCTCCCTCAGCCAATAAAGCGAGATGAGCGCCGCAACCCCAGAGTCAGTCATGACTGGACCTAATGGTCAGGGGTACCTTTACCTTTACTGTCTATCCTGATTAGCAAATGCTCTCCAGGGTTGCAGATGGAGATCTCTTCCAGTCTTACCTGGAGACGCTGGGAATGGAACCTGGGGGTGCTCTACTACTGAGCTACTTCCCTTCCCTAAGGGACCCTATTTGCCCCTCTGTGACTTAAGCTTCTTAGGACTAGTTCTGTACCATGGGATGGCAGAGAATAAGTTTTTGCCCTCTTCAGTGTATGCATGTATATATGTATGTTTGAGCTAATAAACTGCTCTTCGGGTCAATAATTTCCCAAAGCAGTATGCGATCACTAAAATGTATTAACGACTATCAATAAAATACAACAGCAACAAGGCTTGCCTGGCTCCTCCCAGAATTGAGTTCCTTAAAAGGGGGCCACCACAGAAAAGGCCTTGTTCCTTGTGCCCACTTTTGTTGATGGACATCTGCCATAAGATATGTTTAGGCTGTTGTAGGTGCTAGGGGTCTTGAAGGTAAACTGGTCTCAAATGACATTGAACAACAGAGGTTTAGATCAGGGTTAGCCAACGTGGTACCCTCCAGTTTTATTGCTAAACTACAACTCCCATAATCCCTTTCCATTGGCCATCCTAGCTGGGGCTGCTGGGTGCTGTTGTCCCACAACATCTGGAGGATATCCTTGTCTTCTATTATTGTTACTCTTTCCATTTGGGAGATAAACAAAAACTGCACAGTGATACTTCGGGTTACGAACTTAATTCGTTCCGGAGGTTCGTTCTTATCATGAAACTGTTCTTAACCTGAGGTACCACTTTAGCTAATGGGGCCTCTTGCTGTTGCCGCGCCACTAGAGCACGATTTCTATTCTCTTCCTGAAGCAAAGTTCTTAACCCAAGGTACTATTTCTGGGTTAGCGGAGTCTGTAACCTGAAGCGTCTGTAACCCAAGGTACCACTGTAAAAATATAGGCTCTCTTCTTAGTTGCTAGCCAATGTCAATTTGCTCTAAATATGAATAAAAGGCTGTATTCCCAGGGGTTGGGATTATGAGGGAGGGAGGGAAGGAAGGAGGGAATAATGAGATACAACCTTCAGAAAGCAAAGTTTATGTCACAGTGCATCAGAGCTCAAGGAGCAGAATTATCATCAGTGAATTTGCATTCAAAAGATGCTGGCCTTCAGAGAAATTAAAAGATATGTAACTTTTTATTCACCCAACCCTATACACATGCTACCATATGGCTACAGATTTAATAAGAGAAGCTTCCAATTGTGTAATACTTATTGCAGTGCTGTACGTGCCAAAGAAAATTCAAACACAGAAGGTGATCAAATCCTCTGTTTGCTAAGTAGCTGTGTGCAAATTTAGTGAAAGGGCAGCTAGTTTACAGTGCCCAAACTTTACACAAGAAAGCTGTGGATATTTCCCAAGTAAGCTCAGCTCTCACATTATATCGGCATCATCCTAAAGCAAACTTGAGAGAACCCTGCAGCAAAGGCTGCATACAAACAATATATTTAAAGCACATATTTAAAAATCATGGGAACTGTAGTTTGTTATGAGTGCTGGGAATTGTAGTTCTGTGAAGATAAGTGACAGTTCCTAGGGTTCTTTGTGGGGATTTGTTTTAAACGCAATTTAAATGTATGGTGCATACACAGGCAAAATGTGCTCCTGATCAGGCTGCCAACTACCCCTGCCCTTTTAGGCACAGCTCCATTCTGCACTTAAAGAGACAAAGACCCCATCAAAGTCCCACCAACACAAGAAAGAAACTCTTTCTCTCCCCACGTAGTTCTATGTCCCTCTGATTATTTATTGGAAAACATTTCTAATTTCATGCAGAGATTAAAGCAGTGCCCACAATAGACAGCTGGTTGGAATACCCAGCACACATTCCATACATCTTTCAATGTCCAATGCGCACACAGAGTTTGGATGAAGTGAATCTCCTTTTGTCCTGCATGTTAATTCAAACTAGTTCAGGTGTGGAATGATGGATAAAGGATTTAGATGCACAAAAGCTACTTAAGATAAGAGCATGGGTGGATAGAGTGGGAGAAAACAAAGAACTTGCTCTTTGCCACAAGTCTCTGCCTTCCAGTCAACTCTCCTGCCCTTGTCTTTCCCTTGCAAACCTCAGCAAACCTCCCATTCTCCTGGTTAGTCATGCTCTGCCAAATTTCTTTAGAGAATGTGCCTAGTATATCCCAAAGAAGGTATGAATCAATACATATTTTTAAAGACTCTGCCCTTTACTCGATAAAAGGCTCCAGTTGTACAACAAAGTGTTTATTTCTGTCTATTTGTTAAGATTAAGGTGATGTCTATATATATATATATATATCTGTTTTGTTTTATTGTAAATCACACTGGGATGTCTCACAAGTGATTTATCAATGAAATAAGCAGCATACAGAGATAGTTCTTTGGTGCTGAAATAGAAATCTCAGCAAGGAGAGACAGGTGAAGACAGAGAGCTCTGCAAAAGAGAGAGGGCTCTTCCAATGGTTCCCTTTGACTCCTAAAGGGTCACTAGGGGCTGATGTGGCTTCAGTGACTAGGAGTGACTTTTACCAACTTTGACTAGTAGGCCAGCTACAGCCATTCCTAGACAGGAATAATCTGGCCACAATGGTCCATGCACTGGTCCCCTCAATACCTGGCTACCACAATTCACTTTCTGTGGAGCTGCCCTTGACGTTGGTCTGGAAACTACAGTTAGTGCATCATGCTGCTGTGAGGTTGCCATCTTGAGCTAGCCATCCTCAACATATATGAGGAAGCAGCTGCATTGGCTGCCTATATGCCACCAAGCAAGGTGCTGTGACTTGTTTAGAAAGTCCTAAACAACTTGGGAGACTACTTGAAAGACCATATCTCCCCTTATGATCCAGCCTGGCCACTACGCTCCATGACAGAGGACCTTCAGGTAGTTCCAAGAGAACCTTTGATTTGCCTTGCATCTCCTAGTAGCAGGGCTTTCAGAGTTGTGGCCCCTTAGAGGTGTAATTCATTATCAATTGGGATAAGGCATGCTCCAACAACCTTCTCTTTTAGATGCATGCTCAAGGCCTTTTAATTTCAGGCTAATTTCAGTGAATGAATTGTTAAAATCACTGTCTGCTGATCATCTTCTAGTGTTGCAGTGTTATTTTAACATTTATGTACTGTGTATTTTATACTTAAATTTGGTTTTCTGTACACCACTCTGATTTATTCTAATGTGAGCAGTTGTCTTTTAAAATAAGTAAAATAAATAAGGAATGGGTGCCAACTGATGAGTGTGTTGGAGGAAGGCAAGGGGTTCCTCTTTTCTTGGACTATGAATGGGTGCAGATTTAGCCTCCACTAAATCTTCACCCCTCAACCAACAGTCTCTGTAGTGGAGACTGCTGCCTCCCTTACCATCCTTGATTATTGCTACTTCTAATGGCTTATTGTGTAGAAGAGCTGGATGAGTGTAAACCATCACAGTGCCCCCCAGATTACTCAAAAACTACTTGTAGATGTGTCCCCCCCCCAGAATACAGAGCCTCTAGACTAATTACGAGGACCTGTAACTACAGGGACCACTGCTCTTTGTCCTTATGTCCCATCGCCAAGCTCCAGTATGTCTTCAGACCCTCGACCATCAAGATAATTCTCTAAGATCTGGGCTGCTTGCTATGACAATGATCATCTACCTCTGGAAAGCACAAGTATTCCCAGTCATGAGGGGCGCAGCACATTCTTTCCATCATAAAATTTGCCTGCTAAACTAGTATTTGTTAACTAGTGTGATGTTTTTGAGTAAGAAAGTGGTTTCACCTTGAGCTTGATCATACTCAACAAGAGCCTTCTTCCAGAGCAAGGGTGGCTAATGACCATTTTGAGGGCAACTTTGAGGAAACTGTAGCTCAAGGGTAGAGCATCTGCCTTGCATGGAGATAGTCCCTTGTTCAACCACCAGCATCTCCAGGTAGGGTTCTGAAACCCTGGACAGCCACTACCAGTCATTGTAGCCAACACTGAGTTAGATGGACCAATGAATCTGACTAGGTGTAAGGAAACTTCCTATGTTCCTATTTGCCTGCCAAGCAATTTTCTCTCCCACCCAGCCCTTGGCAATTTGGGGGGCAATGACAAAAAGAAAAACAATGAACATATACATAGTGCTGAAGTGGATGAATTGCCCTCTCCCTGGTCACCAGGTGGCTCATTTGATGAATCAAGAGGGGAGTGATGATAATCATCCCCAGTTGATCTCCATGGATTAGTTAAGGTGTGTGCATGTGCACCTGTCCGTGTGCCCACATGTGTGAGTGTGCATCCTGTGTGTATGCTTGAATTTGCAAGCGTGCAGGCAAGTTTATGGGCTGGCCACACCCACTGCTGGCAAGCATATCCTGGAAGTTTGGTGATTGCCTCAATTAGACCACCCTCACCCATCAAAAAGGTTAGCCATCCCTGTCCTGTGGCTGCTAATAATGATCAGTTCCCTAGCTCTATTTGCTAAGCAAGACTCCAGCTGCAATCTTACTCATGACTTACTTGGAAGTAAACTCCACTGGACACAGTGGGATTTAGTCCTGATCAAGCAACACATAAGATTGTCCTATCTGAGTGACTTTCCCAAAGCCACCCAATGAATCCGGCAATTTAAAGCCATGTCTCTTGGGTTCAACTCCAACACTATCCACCGCATGACATCAGAAAACTCCGTGGGTTGTTCAATGACTAAGTCACAACTCTGCTCCTAAGAGAGCCTATGAATGCCGCCATCTCTCCCCCTTATTTTTGGAAAACAAGCCATTCTGACATCAAATGGCGTATGCTGGAAAGGAGGCATTAAAAAAATAAGATGTGTGAGATTAATTGCAATTGATTGATTGGCCAAGCAAAACAAAAAAACCACACAAAACTTCAGTCTGCAAAGTTTCATTTGTGACAGTCTTCAGTTCTCTCTCCTTTCTACTTTGCAGAGGAGATGATTTGGGATAACAGATGATATTTTATAGGGACAAGCATGTTGCTTTGCCTGCATTTCACAAAAAGCAAACCCTTCCCTGTCCTTAGACAGCAAGTCACTTACAGGCCTATGAGTGATAATTAGAGAACCAAAGACCATCTAACTTAGTTTAACAGGCGCTGCTGTTTTGCATCAACCAGCAAGTGCCTTGAGAGGCAAGCTTTTCCCCAAACAGAGCTTGGAGTGTCATCTATTAATTCCAAGTCCTAAATGCAAGTAAGGCAAAAGGCAAAACATCTCATGCAATGCTGCTCCCCTGAATACTCTGTAGAATTCAAATAAACCAGAAAACCTAGAATATAGAATATAGGGGACTCTGCAAAAGAAAAAAGAAAAAGAAAAGACTGAAACCTAGGTAGGACTGGAGTGACTTTCTAAAGGCGTCAAACTTTCCTTGCTGCATCCATTTCTTGGACTCTAGAAATTTGCTGGTGGGGTTTATGCAAAGATTTCCTGGTTGGTTAGCAGACAATCTCTCGCAACGTGGGGGGGGGGGGGGAGTGAGAGAGAGAGGACACTGAAACAGCGTGAATAAAGAGTTTTCCCATACCTATATTTCATGCCCGTCTGCTTTGCAGTGGACTCTTTTAAAGAAATGTGGTGCTGAGGGGTAAAGGTCCCAAGACTGCGAGCAATAATCGCCACCGTCCGGAATTTCGCCCGGGCTGCATTGACTGAGTTCGGGGTGGTGGTGTTCTGTTTGCTGATGAGTCGGTCTTCCCCATTCCGGTTCTTGAGGTTGTGCTCCGTGCACGCGATGGAGACTTGCATTGCGCTCTCGCCGAGCCCTCCTTGACAAAAGAGAGAGGACCCCTTTCGAGTGGCAGAGCACGACTGCGGTGCGCCGAAGGGGCCGGTCCCTCACAATGCAGCTGCAGGAGACTTCAGAGGGGCGCTCTCCAACTTAGGGCTCTGCTGCAGGACGGAGGCGACCCGAGGTGCTGTCCCCTTCGCGAGTGCTGAACTTGCTAGAGAGCCAGAAACACCAAACGAACTGGCAACGCCGCGCGTCTTGATCGATCCTCCACACTTTGCAAGGATTCCTTCTCCCCGCTTGGATCCGGCTCTTAAATCGCCCCCTCCATTTGCTCTGTGGCTTTCAGAGACCTCGAGCCTGCATCGTCTTCACCGCAAACCCCAAGCAGCAGCATGGGGGCTGCTTCAATGCTGGCTTGACTCCGCTTGCTGGATCGAAATCAATGCAGGCGCGTACTGCAAAGATGCGTCTGCAACACCCGGTGGACCATGGAAATGCTGAAGGCGCAAAGCTCAGGAGCCACCAAGGAGCACCGGATCACGGGGCAGGTCTCCGCAGACCCAGGATATCCATCTGAGCCTTGGTCGGCTCCTGCAAAAAAGCCTCTTCGGGATTCCCTTGTCTTTTCCCCCACCCCCTGACAGCGAGGTGAAGCTGCACTGGATGAACCCGGCGCTGCAGCTGTGAGGCTGAGCATGCAGCGCTCCCTTTAAGAAGCTGGCAGAAAGCGGGAGAGGGTGGCTGGCTGGCTGGATCCCTTTGTGTGCAGCAGCAAGCCAGGCATTTGCAATGGGTCGGGCTGCCCGGATAACTGGCAGCGCAGCTGAACGGAGAGGAGGTACCCCCCGCCCCCCACAATCACGCTGACTGCGCCCAGCGATGCTCCAGCATGCTGTAGCGTCTCGAAGTATGTTGGGAGGGGAAAGGAATTACTATTCCAGGGCACGCTGCCGAATTAACTCCTTAATCCCTCTCATCTGCCATGCTTAAAGCCCCCTCTGCCTTCGCAATCCGTCCCTTGCCAGGAGGGCCAGGGGTTAATCTCCTCTCCTCACAAAACAGGTCCCCGGCTAAAATAGATACCCTGTGGCACGCCCTTTGATCCCCGTCACACAACTCGCTGCAAAATCAGATTATCCCCAAGGACTGGGACAAAGGGACGGATGCGTGCTGAGGCGCAGGGCGGTGTGAGTGCACGCGAGAGTGTTCAGACATCCATCATGCGCTGGATTGCTGGTGCTTAGATGCCCGCCCGCCCCGCCCCCGCCCCCAATGCTTAGGGTGACACTTTTGGCAGGCCACAACATCTGCTCCCCACCAAAGGGAATAAAATCCCACGTCCCCAAACGCCTGCTGTTATGTGTAAAAAGGTCTGATCCTGCACATGTCAGTAGCTGGTCAAAGGCAGAAAGCAGCCATGTGCACAGAAGCCTCAGTCCTAATGAGCTGGAGATTCGTTGTGGCCCTTGGGCCAGTCTCTGCCTCAACCTCTTAGCTCTCCATCTGTGAAATGGGAGCAAGAGCAGCCTGTTTTATGGAAAGAGCTGAGCTGCCAATCCGTCTGCTTGACTTTGATTACCCCTTTTAATTGACTATATATATATATATATATATATATATATATATATATATGTAAACAATTTAAAGACTAATAAATTGAATTAATTAACTGATAATTCCGCACAGCACTGGAACTGGGCCTTCTATGTGGTGGCACCTACTCTTGGCAACTCCCTCCACTTGCACCTCAGACAAGCACCTCCTCTATTGTCTTTCTGTGCCTGCTAAGTACATTTTGCTAAAGCCTTCTTTATCCTAATTGGTATCTGTCTTGGATTTGCACTGGCTTTAGGTACAGTATGTGCTGTTGCTTTAAGCTGTTTTTTATACAGGTAACTCATAACTTAGGTGCATTTAACTTGTGTGCATTGTGTGCTTTGACAAATATTTTTAAAGGGGGCAAAGAGGGGGCCGTCATCAGGTTGGTGGTAGAAATTTTGGCAATCCCACCCGCCATTGCACCCAATGTGTTTTGACTTTATGCAATTTTGGCTTTAGGCAATGTAACCTGTCCGTAAGTTGAGAGTTGCTGTATATGTTTTTTTGTGTGTGTGTGTGTTATTATATTGTAAATTGCTTTGGGATGCTTCATGGGAAGTGATCAATAAATGAAATAAATGAAATAACAACAACAACAGTAATTTTTTGAATTACACACACACACAGGCATGCCAGTTGTGTTCCAGGTCATCTTGCATGTTGTTGAAATGCACCTAAGTTCTTCCCATCCTGTTCCACCCCCGTCTCACTCCACCACCTTCCAGGGCCAAAAACAGCATGCACATTGATAGTCATGCGCCAATCAAACACATGTTAAAAGGTTGCCACCTGTATGGTGCTTGGACACATAGCTTGAAATTCTCTTGCACATTCAGGCTTGGTTCTCCTATCACATGTTAAGATGTTCAATGACAGAGAAACAGTTCCTGAAACAATTGCTGAAGTTGGCGTGGCAAGGTTTTTATTATTATTATTTTATTATTTCTTGAATTTGTCGGTCACTTTATGTTTATCTTACAGCCAACTCTGGACTCCGGCATCCCTGAGACGTTCTGCAGGGATGGGACAGTTGTGCTCTTTATTCCAAAGAACAGTGTCAACAACTCTGTTGCCCTCTAGGAACCTAGTCTCCAATTTGCTTGAATTTGTGTATCAAAAAAATGCATTCCCTCAGGGGCCTGGAGCAAAGCAAGCCTTGACTTGGGACTCAGCTATACAGCAGCAAATAAAACATTTTAAGTGTGTTGTAAATTGCATTATAGAAATATGACACTAGCTGGCGGTGGTGAGCTATGGCAAATTCAATATATTTTTCCAAACGTTTTTAAGAAAGCATTTTCACAATGTTTTTTTATATGTGTCTAGACTCTACCTTGGTTCCATCACAAGCTGAAGTACCCAAAGTAAGGGAGAAGTTGCCCTTCACTAATGTTCTATGTCAAAACTTTAGACACTCTCCTAAAATGCAAATGAAAAAGGGGTTTGGGGTGATTTTTTAAGTGTGTGTGTGTGAGTGAGCATAACCAAGACTTTCTAAGCCACTCTGCATTTAAAATAGGCTGCATCTAAAATATCTCAAAGCTGACAGGACATTTTTTGCCACAGCAAAGTGTTCAGAATAAGGATTTGCGACTGTGACACTATACTCAAATACATGAAATGGCCAGTCAAGCGAAGGCCTTTGCTACCATCAGTCATCTGGCAATGCTGCAGAGCAGCTCTTGAAAAAACCCACCAGCCTAGCTAGGTAAGTGTAAGTGGGGTAGTTGACTACTGAAAAATCAGAAGACCATGGAAGGGAGTGCTGACAAGCACTAGGAGGAACAAAAAACTAGGAAGGCACCTCCAGATGGGTGATTTCTTATTTTTTTGGAGGGTGGGAAGGTGTATTCTGCAACATGTCATTGACACATGAATAGTACATTAGATGTGGATCTATAGTGGGCAGTTCACACTTCGTTTTACTTTATTACAGTTGATCTGCGATGCTTCCTGAATGATACTACTAGATTGCCATCTAGAGGGGCACTCTTGTAGTAAAGTGCAACAAAAGCGAGAAGGAAATTAAACACCCCAGAACATTTGCAGCATAAAAGGTTATAGCATTTCAACAGGAAAGTATGGGGAGTGCACTGAAAGGAGGCAAAGCAGTATAGTTCTTCCTATCGCCACCTTGAAAGGGTTGCAGGCTCAAATAATATTGAAAGAAGGAGTATATACAGTATATCTGCCCTGATACCACTAGGAACACAAATCAAGATGACTTAGACAAGATGATCTAGTGACATTTTTTGAAGCTGGAGGGGGTGTGGAGTCAGGGTGGCATACAACTAAATCTTACTCAGAGATGACCCACCAAAATTTAATGAATTGAACTTACACATAACCATTAATTTCAATGGGTCTACTCTGAGTAAAATTAGTTGAATGCCACTTTACATGCCAGGGGAAGAAGAAGAAAAAAATGCAGCCTGTGTCTATTACAATCAGATTTGCATTTCATATAATTTATCTTGTTTCTCCCAAAAATGAAAATGCTACTCTGGCCTCGAAAATTTCATCAGACGCTGCTCGCATGCTGTCATAGCCTTAAGCACCAGAAGCTCCCTTTTTGAAAAAATTAAGAAGAAGAAGACATACTCAATGCCAATTTCTGTGCTTTTTAGCTGCACTTGTGTAGAGTAATCAGCAAACCAAAGGGACTGGCTCAGATATTACGCTGCTAAATATCTTAGCATCTTCTTAAAATGTCACTGCTAGAGTTACGGCGAAAAGGCATTCCATTTTTAGAAGCACAAAGGATACTTGCATCTGCAATGCCCTGTATTCAGAAGTCTATTGCAGCAGAATCTGGTTTGAGACAGGGGTCAGCAAACATTTTCAGCAGGAGGCCGGTCCACTGTCCCTCAAACCTTGTGGAGGGTCAGACTATATTTGGGGGTGGGGGGGATGAACGAATTCCTATGCCCCACAAATAACCCAGAGATGCATTTTAAATAAAAGCACACGTTCTACTCATGTAAAAACACGCTGATTCCCGGACTGTCCACAGGTTGGATTTAGAAGGTTATTGGGCCGGATCTGGCCCACGGGCCTTAGTTTGCCTACCCCTGGTTTGAGACCAGACATGCTCCAAGAGTGAAGTAGTAACAGTGCACTCTTCTTTAACACAAAATGAGTTTATTGAGTAGGAAACATGGACAGCATCTATATAACACACCCTGCAACTGAGAGATAGCAGGTGCCACAGCCATTGCATAAGTTAGAGTTTTCACCAACATATGTGCATACTTTTAAAGCAAGGCAAAATCCATTGCTACAAATAAACGGCTTTAATCCCTCTTCCTCAAACAGGCTCACAAACTTCTCACATGAAAAAACCAACTGTTAGTCAAGTTCACCAGAGTAAGAACATCTTAAGATAAATAGGAATCCTTGGCTGCCAACCCTCACGGCTCCTTGTCCTTCCCCAGGAATGGAGGACAAATTCAGTTTTGTTTCCATTTGAATGATGAACTCCTAAGTCACACTCCTTGAATCAAAATGCAAAGCAAAAAAACCCAGCTGTCCTTCAACATTCGCTCGTCTCCAAGTTTTGTGGTACAGGTCTCCAAACCAAATAATAAGTAATAAATGCATATATTGGGGAAAAATGTGGGTGGAATTGAATCTATTAGTAAAAAAAATAACATACAAAAATGCATTACATTGTGGAGCATTACTCACAAAAATGTGCGTATTATTTATTTATTTTACTTACATATTGCATTTATAACCTGCCTTTTCCTCCAAGGAGCTCGAGGTGGCATATAAGATATAAGGTTTACGCTCCCCATTTAATTCTCACAACAACCCAGTGAGGTAGGTTAGTCAAAGCTACATTTAAAAATATGTTTATTAGGAAAAATCTGAACGAAAATTTTGATGAATTTTCATGATTTTTAACAACAACAAACACATTTCTGCAGAAACGTGGAGAACTCAATTGGAAAAAAATGATAAAATTGAAGAACTGAATCTGGCCATCTAAATTTTTCCTTTTTGGAATGTTTTATGACCCCAAGCTATATTCCAATATATATTTGAAGTAGTAGTAAAATGTCCCTCAACTAAACCTAGGGTGTGGAGTCGGGAGAAGTCTGCTTCGGTGGATCATTTTTTGTTCGAAAAATGCTATGGAGAATGTTTCTCCCAGTATGTTCTTAACAATGCCTCGGACACATAAGCATTGCAGGGGCAAAAATCAATGTATTTCTTGGGATATTTATTGTCTCAAGCTTTTCTTTCTTTTGTTTTCAATTAAAAAAAACTCTGAGCCTTTAAATCTCCACCAATGGGCCATTTGTTGTTGGAAAAATCTTCCCTAAACACATGCTAGTTGGAACGAAACACACACACACAGCCCTCAATAGCAAAATCCCAAGAGACCATGGGATATTTTCTGTACCAGAAAGAAAAATGTAAAAAATTATATCTGTATGCTGTCTTTCCACAGTTCAAACCACACTCAGAGGTGGCTTACAACAAGAAAAAAATTCATAACTACAACATAACAAAAGTAGTCATGAACAATAAATAAAACGTAAAAAATATGCAACCAAACTGAACAATTTCCATGTAAATAACAAGAAGATCTAAAAAAAGAGATACAAAAAACCAACAGCCAATAACTCCACCCCAAACAACACCCTATCAAGTGCTGAAACAGCAAGCATCTGAAATTTGGCATCAATGTTTCCTACAGTGCAGGTGACAGTGTCCTAGAAGGACTATGTCATAGGTCTACTTTTGAGTAACTTCTGCAATGAGAAGTGCATCTGTACGCTGCCCAGAGTAGCTGGGGAAATCCAGCCAGATGGGTGGGGTATAAATAAAATAATATTAATAATAAATTTTATTACTATCAGGGTGCAAAACCACAGCGCCAAAGATATGGGATAACAAGCACTATGTGTTAAAAACAAAGCAAGATGTCAAAGCAAATTGCTGAAGACACAAAGAGCTTGTCTCCAGCTGGAGATTCAGGTGTCCAGCTTCATCTTAAGACTTTTAAAAATTCTTCTTTTACCTTTTTTGCCTACGGACCCCCAAAGCTGCCTCTGCGCCCCCCACCCTCACATTGGGCACAAAGGCATTTAAATGTCATTCATTATATAAAAAGCCACTTATGCATTAAATAGCAAATGCAGGAATCTGCATCCGTAAGTTCCGTAACTATATATATCCCCCTGTGTTCTTCGTTCCATTTCTCCGTCCTGCAACTGCTACAATTATGTATCTTTTGTTATGCATGATGCTTTGCTTATCGCACTGAAGACAGTAAGGCGCAGAGTTGAAAAGAAGAGAGGAGGCAGTGGAAAATCCAGATGCAAGGCTAATTTGAACAGTCGCAGCACAAGTGGTCCATGGTGCCAGATGGAAACATCATTTTCCCTTTAGAGCCGAGGATGCAGAGGATGGATAATTCCTTAAACCACTTTCCTGATTAGAACCCCAGAGTCCATCTTTCCTGTAGGTATGCCTCAGCCATAGAGCTAAGGAAGGCTAGAGTCACACACAATTTTCTAAGCTGAAAAGACACTGTATTGTTATAGATTTGAGGTACCAGAGTCTATTAGTGAATAGCAGAAATTAATAAACAGCAATATTTAGATATTTGGGATATGAGGGGGAGATCCAAGGTGCCGAGGACTTTCTGGTTTGCATCGCCGCAAACACAAAAGTGACACAAAAAGGGGGGGGGGGAATGGCAAAAATAGTGCGGAAATAGCGTCTAGAAATTCCACAAGGCTTTGCAAGTGCAATCCCAGGAGTCTTTGCACCGACCTTTGAGACCTGTATAGAGTTGAAGTTTGAACAAGGGTTTAGAGGGAGTAATTGTGATGGAGTTGGGTGGGTTTTTAGAGTTTATATAAAGGGTTTTTCAAGGGTTTCCAGAGGTTTAGAGGGTGTTTGCAGGCTTTTTCAATGGTGTTCCCAATATACACAATTTCACTTAAATGGATGGTGCTTTGCAACGTAACCCCCGCATAAATGGGGAGTTGGCTGGACTAGGCCATTAAGGACCCTTGACAATGCAAAGGAGTTGTCTTTTCATGCTGCTCAGCAAAGTGGACAGAGAGAGGAGATCAGGAAAAGGTTGCCGGGGTAACTGGTTGTGATATCACAGGAAGATTTTGAGATTTTTGCACCAGGCTTGGAAGAGCTGGGGCTGAAGGGAATGGGCTGTGTTTTGCAGGGTGTGTTGGGAAGAAGAAGAAGGAGAACAAAGGAGAGGACCATCTTGGCTGCTGGTTGGAAAAGCAGCAACCTAGAGGCTGGGGAACATGGCTGGCTGCTCTAGACTCAAGCAGCAGGGAGAGACTCTCTTGAGATGACCATGGTGCAAGATCTGCAGCTCCTTCAATCTACGGTCAGGTTGTATATTTGTGAATAAACCATATATCTTAAAGTCACTACCGTCTCAACGGAAACATGATCCTGGGTGAGCACCGCTCTGCAGAGACTGAGGGTTGGCATGCCACCTTTGTCACAACATTATGGGAGGACCATGATGCAAAGCAGGGGGAGAGCACTCTGCCCTGTAACCATATGGTGTGAGCCCTACTTGTTTTTTTACTTAAGTGACTGCCCTGAATTTGACAACAGAGGTGCCAGCCAGGTAATATTGAAAGTGGGATTTGACTAGCATCAACAATGCTCACTAGGACAACCTCTCATTGTGATTCTGCTTGACTTGGCTGTAGTTTCAGTTCCCTCCAGACCTCTTGAGTTATGCACATAGGGGTCAGTATTGCTGTTGCTGTTCCTCTCACCCAGGTCTTAATATTGACCACTAATGAGACTGATATTCAGGGACTGAAGGAGAATCAAGCCTACCTCCTTTAGTAGCCTCCTCAGCAAGCAGGCATACAGAATGACTTTGGCTACTCTAGTTGCAGAGGCTAATCAGCTTGGCATGGGACAGATGATATGGTATGAAGAAACTTTCCAGCTTTGAATGGTTGCAGATGTCCTTCTGTCATTGCCTACGCAGATGGCTTCTTAAAGAAACCCATCAAATCACAGCTGTTGAAAACGTTAGAGGAATGTTGTGGCACTGCTATGAGCAAACTACTCATCATAGTCAGCAACACACAGCTTGGTTGGTTGATGGATGGCACAGCTGCGATTCAGAGTCACACTGAATGGTGATAGAAGACTTTATGATTTAGCCAACTCTGCTCTACAGTCCATTGTTAGATCTCATACAAGGTATTATGTGATTCCTTGGATTGACACTGTCACCATAGAGATCAGCTTGTCAACCCAGAAGGGTTTCTTCAGCTGAGTTGAGGGAATCATGCTATCTACTCTACTCTGAAGTTCAGCGGAATGGGACGTCCCTATTTTCTTTGGAGAAACGTTGGAGGGTATGTAATAGTATTAACAGTGCTGATGATAATAATAAAACTCTTCTTAACCATGCAGGTCCTATCAATGCTTAGGTTAAGAGGGCTGCTATCTGCCATAGAACAATGTACCCCTTAGTGTGATAACAGCTGCTCTAGCAGAAGGCACCAAGGTAATGATACTGATGGGATGAGGACAGAAATAGAAAAGGCCTGAACGAATCTGCAAGAGATGCTCAGGTGCCAACCTTGGTGCTGCTGAAGTTTACCCTTCTCTGTGGGTTGTGTGTTTGTAATCTGCCAGTTCCACTGGGCAGAGGGAAATGCATACCCAAATGGGCTCAGAAGAAAGGCCAGAATCCCACTGTGACTAATGCTGCCACTGAGTTGCACAAGAGAACAGTAAATGGCTTGAAGAGATTACATCCCTCTCTGATTGCAAGCTGGAAGAAACAGTGTCTCCTCACACTATTTCCTGGAGCGTTGCCTAGGACGGCTCATTTAGTTCCGTCTCCTTGCATTCAAATGACTAGGCTTTCAGAATGAACGTGCTGCAATCCTTTATGGAGGGCAGTGGGCAAACGGGCTGCTGTCAGCTCGCTTCCTGCTCCTTTGATTGGTTATTCAGACTTGCATCCACAAAGCACATTATCTGTGCACCAAACACAACTTGACCTTTGGGGGGAACAGCCATAGGATTTTAGCAAAGCATCTGCTTTGCATTCAGAAGGTCCCAGCTTCATTCACTGGCATCTCCATATAGGACTGGGAAAGGAACGCTGCTTAAAATCCTGGAGAGCCTCTGCCAGCCAGTGTAGACCAGAGGTTTCCAAGCTGTGCATTGTGACACATTAGTGTGTTGGCTGCAGTGTGTAGGTGTGTCACGTGAACACTCCCCATGCTCCTCCTGGGGCTGGAAAGGGGATAGTTTAACTTCCAGTTAGCTAGTAAAACTGAATTACTGTGTCACGAACTGATACATGTCTAAAAAGTGTGTCACAAACATGAAAAGTTTGGAAAGCTCTTGAGTAGGCAATAGTGAACTAGACGGAACAATGGTCTGACTTTGTGTAAGGCAAGGAAATTTTGTCTTTTTAATTTTATTCTGGAATGACAAATTACAAGAGGTGTTAATCCCTTACATTTCATTAAGATAGATTTGACCTTTAGCTTTAAGACCATCCTTCACTATATTTTGTAATCTTATAAGCTGCCCTTGATTATATTTATTTGATTATATATATTTTTTTACTCTAAGTCAAGAGCACTTAATTGAAATCACCCAGATGTTTGAATCACATGATATAAAGGCAGTGCTTTTTCCTGGGGGGATGCAGGAGTACGCATACCCCTAAACATTTTGTGAATCTAAGTTTGGCCTCATTGAGGGGTAGTATTTCAATATGAGTAGGAAAAGGAGAGTACCCCTAAAAATTTTTTTTTAGAAAAAAGCACTGTAAATAGGTAACCTGTAAAATGTAGTTAATTATCAGTCAATAAGAAGTCCACAAACTCCATTTGGATTTCAATAGGTATATAGCATGTTGCTTTGCACAGCAGTCAGTGTATGAGCTCTACAAATTTGGTTATTCTGATCTTGACATTCTGCGTGCAATTGAATTTTTATTTTTTTTATGAAACACTCATTTTGAAATATAACCTCATATTAACAGCAGTGCTATGTTAGTTGCACATGATATGAAACAGCACACCTGAACAATTTTTTCTGACTGTTGTAGGAATTCTCTTCTGACTTTAATTGAAATGACTGTGTTTTGCATTGACAACCCTGGACAGGAGTGCCGGTTTCCACCCAACGTTGTGGGTGCCCAGCACATGTGTGTGATGTCACATGTGTGTGTGACATCACACGTCGCTGCCACAGTGGGAGGGGCCAAAGGAGCGGCCCGCCACAGCTGCACCGTGTTGGGTTGCCCGGCCAGGCACCCACAGTAAAAAAATTGTGGGTCCCTCAGCAACCATGGCCCCCAAGAGATGACACCTATGACCCTGGATCTCTCTGGGCAGCCCAATCCAGAAGCTATCTCTATCCAACTCTTCCAAAGCCCAGTCAACTTGGTCCTGGTTTCAGCAGACTCTGGTGCACAGCCTTAGCTGAAGTGGCAGTGTGCCATTCGCTGCACTATATTAGTCTCTACTGTTCCAATCCACAGTTCTAAAAATGTTAAATCAGGCTCTCTAAAGTGGCACACTTTTAAAAGGACAGCAAGTGCACTCCTCCCAGACATCTCTTAAAGGGCAGAAGCATAGCACCAAGACAAGGTTGAAGCAGTGTACTCCCTGCTAACAGCTGCTTATTGCAGGTTGTAAATAAAAGCAGAGTTACCAAAACTCCTGTGAGACACCCTCTCGCACAGCCCAGGTGGCACAAGTAAGATTCAATAAAGCCAGTGGGACTACCTGTGAGTAAATCTCCTGCATAATCCAACATTTATGATGAAAAAGGGTGCCTCCCAACTGTCACTGTTTTATAGGGTGGATTCAAGCACATCCCGGAACTTTAGGTTTGCACAGTTAAAGTACTGTGCAGTCCTGGTGCAAAAAAACATGCATGTGCACTTTTTGCACTTAGGAAAGTGATGAGGAAAATGAGGGAGAAGAGTTGGTGGAAGAAGATTGGAGGAAATTTAAAATTTATTTACAGAAGTATTGTAAAATGTATGAATGCTGATGACATTGAAATAAAATGAAGGGGTTCTAGTAATAAGAGATAAAAATTTGAAATTATAAATTTGGGAGGTAAAATATATAAGGATAAAGTAGTAGGATACGAATTTGCTGAACTAATTGTTAAAAAGGGATATAAAAAAGGGAGGCGTGAGGAGGTCAGGAAAATAAGTTAATTGAAGATGAATAATTAGAAAAGAGTGATTTGTGTTTTTCTTATTCTATTTTTTGTGTGTCGATTGTTCTTTTTTTCCTCTTGCTAAATGTTTGTATTTTATGTATTGTGAAAGTTTGTATTGTTGTGTTTTATATTTTCTCTGTGTTTTTATTGTTCTATTTTTCTATTGTTAAACCTAATAAAATATTATATTAAAAAAAAAGGAAAATGAAATGAAAAAATACGGGGTTAACAAGTGAGTAAAGTGACGACATATAAATACCCCATAAGCAATTCAGGATGAATCCTTATTGTGATATAACCACCCTACAGACAAATCAGAATCAATGCGCAATGAAGACCACAAGCAAAATAGGATGAAAGGTCAACTGGAAGTGTGCAAAGGCATGGAATATTGCGATATTGATCATATATACTGGAATGATATGGTGTTATAGTCTGAATGGTCTCTCAAGGGTGTTCCCCCCCCCCATTCCTGCTAAAGAGATAAAAACTGGTTGGTCAAATTTAGCCTGGCAGACCCCCCTTTTATAGAAAGGTCAGCATCAACAGTCCTAGAACGGTCTTTCCTTTGTATGGCTAAGGAAATGGCAGTAGAATTTATGCAAGGGGGCTTAGCTTCCCCCTCCCCTCCCCCTCACAGCTACAGAAATGTGCTAATTTGATGGGGAAAATGAGCAGTTCAGAGTCAAACAGAGGCGCTGCAGATCAGAGAGCTTAAAAGGAGCTCTGGAAGCATCTTTAGAGTGTGAGATCCACCCCCATGGGAGCAGTAAACTTTGGGTTATTAATCTGTGAATTGCTACCTAATCTCAAGCAGTATATTTTTAAGGTAAAGGTAAAGGGACCCCTGACCGACAGCGCCACCCGCGTCCCTAAGTATATTTGTAAATTAATGCCCAAAACCCCACATAACCTGGCTTCGAAGGAAACCAAGCGTCAAGGTAAGCCCTGGAAGACTTGAAACCTTGGCGCTCAGAGAATCAAAAGGACTATACATTTCTTTACAATAAAATAAAAAATGCTGCACAGGCGAGACATATCCCATCACACATGGCATGATTTTCACAGGCATTGCATGTGACATTGTGGGGTCCCCTGCAAAAGCACAATCTCTTGGTCAAATTTAGCCTCAGGAAAACCTAGGCAAGAAGTCTTTCTTTTTGGGGGGTTGCTGGCTCCAGTGACGTCTCTAAATCCAACTTCTGTGAAGAGGAAGTTAGCAAGGATAAATAAATGTGTGCATCTGTAGTCAATCTTGTTCCAAATATACACACCCACGTGGACGCTCACATCCACCCCAGGTCTTTGCAAGCTGTCCTATTGACTTAATTGTGCTATCTGTGCCATTCAAACTCTTCATCTGGTCTGTGCAAAAGTATGTCTTGCAAGAGATGCACAAATTCCAGCATGCTTGTAATTTATGCTGTCAAAATCTTCCAGGGTTTAACTGGTAGCCAGAAATTGACTGTATTTGCACTGTTATGTTTTTGCACAATTATTTATTATTTCATATCCCTTTTTTACTATAAGGAGCTCAGTGCAATATATAGCTCCCCCCCCCCTTTTATCTTCACAACAACAGTGCAATGTAGGTTAGGGTGTGTGATGGTGACTGGCCCAAGATCTCTCAGTGAGGATTCGAACCCAAGCCTTTCTGGTTCTAGTCAGGCACTACGGCACAGGGGCTTTCACTATTGTTTTGTGGTTATCCACGTGGATAGCTCAGTTGGTTAGAGTGTGGTGCTGATAAATCCAAGGTTGCTGGTCCGATCCCCATATGGGGCAGCTTCATATTCCTGGATTAAATGATCCTCAGGGTCTCTTCCAACTCTACAATTCTATGATGGGACCACTAGGCAGAGAGTACATTTTCCCCTTTACCCTCCCCGATTGGTGCTGGCTGTTACAATCCCATGTTATTTTGACTGACAGTTCTAGAATCCACGAGAATACCCATCTCCTTTTCATAGCTGCCTGGGGTGTCTTCATCTATGAAATTTAACTGGCAGCCTTAGCAGAGAGTGCTGTGTTTGAAGTGACAGAAAGATAGAGACCCTTAAAATTCCAATGGGCACGTGATAGATCACCACCCCATGCTGCAGGGGGAACTATAAATGCTGATATGCCACTTAAGAAAAAGTAATAGGCAGTGGCTTTTGAGCTCAGCGTTAAAATATAGTTCAAACTCTGGAACATTTGGAGAGCTTCTTGGCTTACTTTAATTGGATCAGCTAAACTTATAAATCTTCCAGGATGAAATACATATCAATCTGTGTGTCAGCACCTGCTTTCAACTGAGACACCCTGAGGACTGAAAGCACATTGATCAGTGATTGCAGAGAATTTAAAACCTAGCAATGCACGGCTACCCAGAAGTAAGCCCTACAGAGTTCCTTGGGGTTTACTTCCAGAGATGTGGATATAGGATAGCATCCTACATTTCACATATCAAAAGGGCTTCTTAAATACATGTTTCTAAACTTGAACAGTTTCAGTTTCCTAAATATATGGAGCAATCACTTAAAGGAGAGGGTAATCTGCTTCTCGTTGCAATTAATATTTAAGCTACCTCTTAGGAACAGTCGCTTATAATTCAAGAAATATGACTTATGGCGCAAGCCCATGATCAGATCTGTGCTTAAGAACAGGACATAACTGAGGCTGGGGCAATAATGCAGAGTCACAGATGGACCCAGGACTGGGGCATGGCACAGATGCATAGTGTTTTGTTATTTCTTTAAAGCACCATTTTGGTGAGTTTGGTAAAATGCATCTCATGCTCCAGCAGAATGTGAGAAAGTGTTTCTGTAATTCTAATCAGGCTTTGTGGCAGGCTGTGCATGATAAGGCAGCCTCCAGTTCTATTAACCCTCTTCTGTCCAACTCCATAAGGACATAAGAACCCTACAGGACCAGTCATGGTGGCCAATCAGGTGCCTATTGAAAGCCAAAAAGCAGGAACTCGGTGCAATATCACCCTCCCACTTGTGATTCCCAGCAACAGGTATTGATAGATATAGATATATAGTACCTCTGTTACAGGGATGCGGGTGGCGCTTTGGGTTAAACCACAGAGCCTAGGGCTTGCTGATCAGAAAGTTGCAGTTCAAATCCCCGCAACGGGGTGAGCTCCCATTGCTCGGTCCCTGCTCCTGCCAACCTAGCAGTTCGAAAGCACGGCAAAGTGCAAGTAGATAAATAGGTACCGCTCCAGCGGGAAGGTAAACGGCGTTTCTGTGCAATGCTCTGGTTCGCCAGAAGCAGCTTAGTCATGCTGGCCACATGACCCAGAAGCTGTACGCTGGCTCTCTCAGCCAGTAAAGCAAGATGAGCGCCGCAACCCCAGAGTCGGTCACGACTGGACCTAATGGTCAGGGGTCCCTTTACCTTTTTACCTCTGTTACTGGAACTTAAGAATTTATTGGATCAGACCAGTAGCCCATCTAGTCCAGCATTCTGTTCTCACAGTGGCCAGTCAGAGGCCTGTGGGAAACTGGCAAGCAGGACCTAAGCTAAGCACAAGAGCACTTTCCTCTCTTGCCATTTTCAGCAACTGGTATTCAGAGTTGTACTGTCTCCACCTGGGATGCAGGTGGCACTGTGGTCTAAACCACTGAGCCTCTTGGACTTGCCAGTCAGAAGGTCGACGGTTCAAATCCCTGTGACAGAGTGAGCTCCCGTTGCTCCGTCCCAGCTTCTGCCAACCTAGCAGTTCGAAAACATACCAGTGAAAGTTGATAAATACGTACTGCTGTGGTGGGAAGATTGGAGATCATAGTGTACCATTGCGCCAGAAGTGGTTTAGTCATGCTAGCCACATGACCCAGAAAGCTGCCTGTGGACAAACGCTGGCTCCCTTGCCCTGAAGCGAGATGAGCACTGCACCCCATAGCCGCCTTTGACTGGACTTAACAGTCTAGGCATTATTTACATTTACTGTCTCTACCAGTGAAGGTAGAACATAGCCACCACTTTTTTTCAGCTGGAACTTAGTTCTGGCACCTCTCAGGTGGGCGCCATTGCCATCATAAGAGAACAAGGGTGGTGTTCATCATGCACCGCTTTTTCTAGAAAAATAGCACTGACCTGTGCCATTGTGTCTAGTAGTCATTGGAGTGATGCATTTATATGTGTTATCTTAGGCCAATCTCCTAACATGTTGTTATTTATAAAAAGAAAAAAAGAAATGCCCTAAGTAAAATAATAACATGAAGCAAATTCTCTCAGAAATAAAACATAATTAGGGAACAGCACACTCTAGGACAGAAAGCTTAATTTCTCTGCACTAGTTATTATATATGCCTGAAGTCTGAGGTCTGTCATGTAAGATCTAGGCAGGGGCCCTGGCTGAAAAGCAGCATATCTGAACAGCCTGCCAAAATAGTTATCTGACTAGGCAATGGCTAGTTTCACATGATCTCTTTAGCACTTGCTACCAACAATTTCTGGGCATGGCAAGGATTCATGTGCTGAAACGCGTCTCACAACTAGTTTCAAGAGGCAGATGGCAGAAGCCACTGGGTGCAGAAAAGCAAATGTAATGCCAATGCATATCAGACCCCTGAGGCTTCTTCGGAGAAAACTGCACCCCCATCCCCACCTCCCACCACCTCCAATATGTAGCTATAACATTCTAGCTCAATTTGTTTTCCTCCAAGTTAAGGGAAAGTAGATCAGGGGAAATACGAAAAATGTATTCTGCTCAGGTTTGCTGTCCACAGTGAAGCTGCTGTCTCCAAGCTGAACTAACTTCAACCAGAGAATGTAAGCTCATCCAAGGACATTTTCACTTCTCTTCTTACTGTGGTTAGGGACTTCTAGCCAACCAAGCAGGAGGCTAGGGGCAGCTTGAGTCAGGGTCAAGCTAGATGTGCAGTGAATTGTACAAGTGTGTTGGATGCTGATGGGTAGAGTAATACAGCCACCCTTTGTGTTGGGCCAGGGTTGTGTGAATTAGGTGGAGGTGTTCCTCTGCCCACCTCTCCTGGTTCAGCCAACCTGCCAGCGGCTGAATGGGCAAGTGGACAGAAGGCTCACTGGTGAGTTCCTGGCTGGCAAGAGCCAGCAGAAAGTCCCTAAACAGGGTGTTCTGCATCATAGAACTGAATGCATAAAATCAAACTATACTTTCACACCGCTTGCCTATTTCAGTCAAGGCAACATATCCCTCCAGAGTGGTATCTGTGAGAGTGGAGGTCTGGCCTTCCCAGGGTTTAAATTGTTATACAAGGGCAATGAAAGGCCACCAGCCATCCGAAAAAGTGTTCTGTTCTCTCTCAGCTTATAGAGAGCCTACAATAAGTTTATCAGCAAGTTCCAATTGCCAAATTCAGCCTGTCACCTACCCAAGGCAAATCCTTCTTCGTTTTCACCAAATGGGCCATTTCCATTCAAGATGCAATTAAAAATGTGTTTTATGATTGGAGCCTGAATAAATGAGTGTCTTATTTTGCCTTTGGAAAATAGAGTGAAGCCAGACCTGGGTCCATGATGCTCTCCTGTCGCACCACTTTCCTAGTGACTTGATGATATCTATTCTTCATTAAGGACATTCACATGTGCTCGCAAGTAACACAGGGATGTGTGAAAAACCATTTTGGATTGCAGTACTCTTGATCAGATGAGCACCATACACTTCAAATTAATTTGATCTGTCAAGCTTCCTAATGGCATTTTCTTAAAGAATAATAGCAGTTATTGTAATGAACCTATATAAAAATTAATTAAGTTTGATATAGGAAATATCAGTCAATGTCCTTTGCTGTTCCTTAGCCAATACTCTGGTTTCGAGGATACCAGCTCAGTCAAGAGTAGCAGATGCCTAAAACTAATTAAAAACATCCCCTTCATGGATCACTGCCTTGCCGTGGCGAAGGGGCTTGAAGAACTCAGAGAAGCTATGAACTACGCCGAGCAGGGCACACAAGATGAACAGGTCATAGTGGAGAGTTTTGACCAAACGTGATCCACCTGGAGGAGGAACCGGCAAGCCACTCCAGTATCCTTGCCAAGAAAACTCCATGGACAAAGACAACAGGCATATAAAAGTTATGACGCTGGAAGATGAGCCCCTCAGGTCGGAAGGCGTCCAACATGCTACTGGGGAAGAGCGGAGGGCAAGTACAAGTAGATCCAGAGCTGATGAAGCGGCTGGGCCAAAGCCGAAAGGACGCTCAGTTGCGGATATGCCTGGAAGCGAAAGGAAAGTCCAATGCTGTAAAGAAAAATATTGCATAGGAACCTGGAATGTAAGAACCATGAACCTGGGTAAGTTGGAGGTGGTCAAAAATGAGATGGCAAGAATAAATATTGACATCCTGGGCATCAGTGAATTAAAATGGACGGGAATGGGCGAATTCAGTTCGGATGACCATCACATCTACTACTGTGGGCAAGAAACCCGTAAAAGAAATGGAGTGGCCCTCATAGTCAACAAAAGAGTGGCGAAAGCTGTACTGGGATGCAATCTCAAAAATGATAGAATGATCTCGATACGAATCCAAGGCAGACCTTTTAACATCACAGTAATCCAAGTTTATGCACCAACCACTGGTGCTGAAGAAACTGAAATAGACCAATTCTATGAAGACTTACAAGACCTTATAGAAGTGACACCAAAGAAGGATGTTCTTCTCATTATAGGGGATTGGAATGCTAAAGTAGGGAATCAAGAGATAAAAGGAACAACTGGCAAGTTTGGCCTTGGAGATCAAAACGAAGCAGGGCAAAGGCTAATAGAGTTCTGTCAAGAGAACAAGCTGGTCATCACAAACACGCTTTTCCAACAACACAAGAGACGACTCTACACATGGACATCACCAGATGGGCAGTATCGAAATCAGATTGATTATATTCTCTGCAGCCAAAGATGGAGAAGCTCTATACAGTCAGCAAAAACAAGACCTGGAGCTGACTGTGGCTCAGATCATCAGCTTCTTATAGCAAAATTCAAGCTTAAACTGAAGAAAGTAGGAAAAACCACTGGGCCGGTAAGATACAATCTAAATCAAATCCCTTATGAATACACAGTGGAAGTGACGAACAGGTTTAAGGATTTAGATTTGGTGGACAGAGTGCCTGAAGAACTATGGATGGAGGCTCGTAACATTGTACAGGAGGCAGCAACGAAAACCATCCCAATGAAAAGGAAATGCAAGAAAGCAAAGTGGCTGTCCAACGAGGCCTTACAAATAGCGGAGGAGAGAAGGCAAGTAAAAAGCAAGGGAGATAGTGAAAGATACAGGAAATTGAATGCAGATTTCCAAAGAATAGCAAGGAGAGACAAGAAGGCCTTCTTAAACGAGCAATGCAAACAAATAGAGGAAAACAACAGAATAGGAAGAACCAGAGATCTGTTCAAGAAAATTGGAGATATAAAAGGAACATTTCGTACAAAGATTACCATAATAAAGGACAAAAGTGGTAAGGACCTAACAGAAGCAGAAGACATCAAGAAGAGGTGGCAAGAATACACAGAGGAATTATACCAGAAAGATATGGATGTCTCGTACACCCCAGGTAGTGTGGTTGCTGACCTTGAGCCAGACATCCTGGAAAGTGAAGTCAAATGGGCCTTAGAAAGCACTGCAAATAACAAGGCCAGTGGAAGTGATGGTATGCCAGCTGAACTATTTAAAATTTTAAAAGATGATGCTGTTAAGGTGCTACACTCAATATGCCAGCAAATTTGGAAAACTCAGCAGTGGCCAGAAGATTGGAGAAGATCAGTCTACATCCCAATCCCAAAGAAGGGCAGTGCCAAAGAATGCTCCAACTACCGCACAATTGCACTCATTTCACACGCTAGCAAGGTTATGCTTAAAATTCTACAAGGAAGGCTCAAACAGTATGTGGATCGAGAACTCCCAGAAGTGCAAGCTGGATTTAGAAGAGGCAGAGGAACCAGAGACCAAATTGCAAACATGCGCTGGATTATGGAGAAAGCTAGAGAGTTCCAGAAAGACATCTACTTCTGCTTCATTGACTATGCAAAAGCCTTTGACTGTGTCGACCACAGCAAACTATGGCAAGTTCTTAAAGAAATGGGAGTGCCTGATCACCTCATCTGTCTCCTGAGAAATCTCTATGTGGGACAAGAAGCTACAGTTAGAACTGGATGTGGAACAACTGATTGGTTCAAAATTGGGAAAGGCGTACGACAAGGCTGTATTTTGTCTCCCTGCTTATTTAATTTATACGCAGAATACATCATGCGAAAGGCTGGGCTGGATGAATCCCAAACTGGAATTAAGATTGCCGGAAGAAATATCAACAACCTCAGATATGCAGATGACACAACCTTGATGGCAGAAAGTGAGGAGGAATTAAAGAACCTTTTAATGAGGGTGAAAGAGGAGAGCGCAAAATATGGTCTGAGGCTCAACATCAAAAAAACGAAGATCATGGCCACTGGTCCCATCACCTCCTGGCAAATAGAAGGGGAAGAAATGGAGGCAGTGAGAGATTTTACTTTCTTGGGCTCCATGATCACTGCAGATGGTGACAGCAGCCACGAAATTAAAAGACGCCTGCTTCTTGGGAGAAGGGCAATGACAGGCCTAGACAGCATCTTGAGAAGTAGAGACGTCACCTTGCCAACAAAGGTCCGTATAGTTAAAGCCATGGTTTTCCCAGTAGTGATGTATGGAAGTGAGAGCTGGACCATAAAGAAGGCTGATCGCCGAAGAATTGATGCTTTTGAATTATGGTGCTGGAGAAGACTCTTGAGAGTCCCATGGACTGCAAGAAGATCAAACGCATCCATTCTTAATGAAATCAGCCCTGAGTGCTCACTGGAAGGACAGATCGTGAAGCTGAGGCTCCAGTACTTTGGCCACCTCATGAGAAGAGAAGACTCCCTGGAGAAGACACTGATGCTGGGAAAGATGGAGGGCACAAGGAGAAGGGGGCGACAGAGGATGAGATGGTTGGATAGTGTTCTCGAAGCCACAAACATGAGTCTGACCAAACTGCGGGAGGTAGTGGAGGACAGAGGTGCCTGGCGTGCTCTGGTCCATGGGGTCACGAAGAGTCGGACACGACTAAACGACTAAACAACAACAACAAATTAAAAACATAATTTGAAAAGAAAAACTTGATCACTGCAGAAAGTACAACATAAACCAGATCATAATGATTTGGTGTAATATACATCACGCATTAAACTACCCTCCTTATTAATGATGAAAGATACCAGTTACATTGTCTAAATGGTTACAGCCTCATTTATCACTAACACCACTCCTGCCCAAAATGATTTTTTTATAAGCTAGCCATGAATTGTGAAAGCACAGTAAGAGAAGCCAGCCCCATTTTTTGCAGAATTCCTTCACTGGTTTTTTATTTTTAATTTT
Source organism: Podarcis raffonei (assembly GCF_027172205.1). Classification (NCBI taxonomy): domain Eukaryota; kingdom Metazoa; phylum Chordata; class Lepidosauria; order Squamata; family Lacertidae; genus Podarcis; species Podarcis raffonei. The sequence goes on along the minus strand of NC_070606.1, from coordinate 80,314,740 downwards.
TTGGACACCACAGTCTCTAAAGGGGGAGAGGTTTAAGGAGTTCCAGTAAAACATTCCTTCGGTTTGGCTTCCTTGGAATGAAGATCACTGGAGACCAATAGTGTTTTCTGCGATATAAAATTTTATTTATAATCATATACTGGCTGAGTATGAAATGGAAGGTTCACAGCATGAACATGCCAGCAGATCCTGCCTTTCCCATCAGGTATTTTTTGCATGGGAGTAGAGCACCCAAGCCAGTGTGGTGTAGTGGTTAAGAGCGGTAGTCTCGTAATCTGGGGAACCGGGTTCGCGTCTCCGCTCCTCCACATGCAGCTTCTGGGTGACCTTGGGCCAGTCACACTTTCTTGAAGTCTCTCAGCCCCACTCACCTCACAGAGTGTTTGTTGTGGGGGAGGAAGGGAAAGGAGAATGTTAGCCGCTTTGAGACACCTTAAAGGGAGTGAAAGGCGGGATATCAAATCCAAACTCTTCTTCTTCTTCTTCTTCTTTGGATTCTGCACAGAAAGAAGTTCAGTTCTCTGTCTCTTTCCAGTCCCAGTCCCAAGACTGCCTGGACATACAGAGAGACCTTGATGATGTCACCTCCAGCAAAAGGAACAGAAAGAAATACGGTAGCCACTTCAGTTCATCTTCCAAAAGGATCTCCAGCTACATTCTGTACAACTCATTGCCCTAGCTGACATTACAAAGCAGATACTTAACAGACTAGATTATTTTCTTAACAAAGAAACTGGTTTGACCTTTTCCCCTTTCCCTTTTGCAATCTTCCTCTTCTGCGAAATTTTTCAGCTTTGAATTCACAGGAATGGAAGGGACCCTCAAAAGACATCAAACCCAACCACATTCCTATAACTGTTTTGAAGTCTTGGACCCCATAACTTTCCTGACTGGAAAAAGTCAGATTTTGAAAAAGAAGGTATGTCACGCAAAGGCACCAAATCCATTTTTGTTGTGCGGTGTCAATTTGTCGGCCTGCGACTGAATCCCATCTGCAAAATAACGGGAGCTTGGAAGCAGCCTGAGAAGGTGAGAAACGTGGATTTCTGAAATGGGGTGCTTCAAAGTTCTTGTTGGTTAGTTTGTGTAATCGGTACATCCTCTAGTGCAGGTTTGCACCAGCACTCCATGTAAATAACAAGCCGGGAAAAGGAAACGAAGGTTCATTAACTGGATTGTAATTTATAGGCCTGTACTTTTCCCATAAGAATCTGGAGAAAGTCAGTGGAAAAGAGCAAGGCTCCTTCACGCCATGCAGCCCAAGTAACAAGTGCCATAACCCAATTTTTCCTTTCCTACTGAGCCAGCACTTCAGTGTTCAAAGCAGAATGCATGCTGCCAAGATGATAAAGCTCCACTGTTCCAGTACGAGGCCAGCATTATAAGAAAAAGCTCGCCGCCTTCCCAGAATAGACTCTATTGCGGAGGAGACTCATCTGTAACATCCTGTGGATAGCGTTTCTCCTGCTGCAACACCGATATGATTGGCACTGTGCAGTTGATGCCACACATTGAATGCCAAGCATTCCTCTGTGCGCATGAGTTCCCTGTGTGGCAGTGTGCTATCCCCAATAGAAGTGCTCCTGTTCAGAGTGCCAGGCAGCCAGCCTGCCATTTGCCATGGCCTTAGACTAGGAATCTTCAGCTGCAGAGTCCTCCTGGGAGACCAGGGTTCAAATCCCCATTCAGCCATGAAGCTCCGTCAGTGACCTTGGGCCCATCACCATCTCTTAGCCTACCCTACCTCACAGGGTTGTTGTGAGGATGAAAAGAGGAGGAGGAGAACTGAAATATACTAGGAGTCGAGAGTGGATTTCATGCTCTTTATTCAGCTCATAGTGGTGAGGAGGAATGGAAGTTCCCCCAGAATGTCTGCATTATATACATTATTTACACAATGGGCCCCACATGATTGGCTAATTCCGGGATTCTCCTGTAGGCCAATCAGGTTGCAGATTCACTTCCACCTGGAGCTGGATTGGGTGGCTCCTGTGGACCAGTCAGACTGCTGCATTCTGGGTCCTATTGTTCTAGGACCAATCAGACCGCTGCATTGTGAATCCTATTGTTCTAGGACCAATCAGACTGCTGCATTGTGAATCCTATTGTTCTAGGACCAATCAGACTGCTGCATTCTGAATCCTATTGTTTTAGGACCAATCAGACTGCTGCATTTTGGATTCTATTCAACTCAGTACATAACACCAACCATGTAGACCACCTTGGAAGAAAGAGGTGGTATATAAATATAATAAATACATGAATAAATAGCAGCAGCACCTTCACTCCTTCTAGTCCTTCTGCACATAGGAGCTTCTATACAACTGGGAATCCTCATCAGTCAGAGTTCCCAATGGCACAGAAGCTTATAAGCATCTCCAGTCAAATGCATGCAGGAGCTGTCTTCAGATATTTGCGCTGTAAGAAGTGTCCTCCCTGTATCTAATAGCAGAGGCTTCCAACCAGCCCCTATCTTTTGAAAGAGACAGGCAGACTCCAAAATGTCAACTGTTTCTTCAAACCTCCAAAGAAATATAAGCAGTCAGTCAAACCATCTGGGACATTGGTTGTTATAAAAAGAGCTTTTATCTGCAGACTTCTAATCAAAGTACCGTATTTTTCGCACTATAGGACGCACCGGACAATAGGACGCACCTTGTTTTAGAGAGGGGAGAACAAGGGGGGAAAAATTCTCCCCCTCTCTGCCCAGCGCCCCTTCAGCGAAGCAGCAGGAGGCGCTGCGCAGAGAGGGGGAGAATTTTCCCCCTCTTGTTTTCCCCCTCTAAAACAAGGTGCCGTTTAAGGTGCGTCCAGTCGCCTTCAGGCGGCTACCTTGGAAGCCTGGAGAGCGAGAGGGGTCAGTGCGCACCGACCCCTCTTGCTCTCCAGGCTTCAGGTTCCTTTCGACCTGCTCTTTGGGGCTGGCAGGGGGAAGCCCACCACCAGCCCCAAGAGCAGGTCAGGGAGCAGCGGAAAGGCGCGCAGCGAAGAGGCTGCTGCCATAGCCACGCGTCACCTCTCCAGCCGGGAGAGGGTCGCGGGGCTATGGCTTCTTCGCTCCATAGGACGCACACACATTTCCCCTTCATTTTTGAAGGGGAAAAATTGCGTCCTATAGAGCGAAAAATACGGTAATTAATTCAGGAGAAACAGCAAATGAGTAATTATCCATGTTATATCACCAGTCTATATATTGATACATGAGGAAATTTTAAAGGTTCCAAATTAATGTTATATAGGAACACAGGAAGCTGTATTGTACTGAGTCCAACAAAACTGCAAGTAAAATGTAAACATTAGGAGAAATGCTGGGGTTTTTTTAATTCGGCCTTAAATAAACAAAAAGAGACCTGATGCAGAAATGCAGTGGAAATAACTTAAGGTTGAAGACAGAGAAACAGAGTGACCAAGACTGACAGATCCTTCCATCCCTATCTGTCATCCCACACAAAAATCCCTGCACATTTCACATCTCTTGGCAGAAAAATTTGGTGGCAGAAGTAAAGAAATCCAAGAGAATTATTGTACCTGGTGGTTGGCAAAGAAAGCTAGCTGCTATTTGACTTTTTTCTTACAAAAAACAACACATGCTAGTGTATTTGCAAGTAAGAGTGCAATTTACAGTTTGCAATGATTATACATCAGAACAAAAGAGATTTCTATACCCATTGCACAACCTTGAAGTACCTAATATTTTAGAACCATTCAGTACACCAGTTAACACAATTAATTCCCTGTTGGGAGTCTTAAATGACTGCCTGGGAAATTCACTTTATTAGACCGATTCTGAGGGAAGAATATGGTGTCTCTGAATCAAACCAAACAGTTCTCAGGCTGTCAGGCAGCAGAGGAACCAACCCCCACGGCAGGTTGCCAGGAATGGATAAGACAAGGAAAAGTCCTTACCAACTGCTTTTTATTCAATATTCACAGAGAGAGGCTTGGGAATAATGGTGTTGCCCTGACAATAAGTGCTGGAAATGTAAAGAAGCTGAGGGAACATTCTTTCATCTTTGGTGGACGTGCCCAAAGGTTAAGGCTTACTGGGAAATGATATATAATGAACTGAAGAAGGTATTTAAATTTACCTTTCCTAAGAAACCAGAGGCCTTCCTTTTGGGCATAGTCGGCCAATTGGTGCCAAAGAAAGATAGAACATTTTTTATGTATGCAACAACAGCAGCAAGAATACTTCTCGCTAAGTATTGGAAGACACAAGATCTACCCACCGTGGAAGAGTGGCAGATGCAAGTGATTGACTACATGGAAATGGCAGAAATGACTGGCAGAATCCGTGACCAGGGAGAAGAATTGATGGAAGAGGATTGGAAAAAGTTCAAGAACTATCTACAAAAATATTGCAAAATGTTTGAGTGTTAAAATGATGTGGGAAGTGAAGGTAACATGGCATTTGGGATATGGTTAAAAGAGTTATGAAAAGAAGAATTTCAATAAGGAGGGGGTATGACTAGAACAATATTATGTCAAAGTATATAAGGTGGAGTAAAAGATCAAGATAAGGGAAATTAGAGACATAATAAGTGGAAATATATAATTATAAACGAGGTTGGAAGTGGGTTAGAATTTGCTGAATCGGACGGAGTAAAGAGGAATACAAAAAAGGGAGATGTGAGGAGGTCAGGAAAGAGGGATATGGAATTTTGAAATTTAAAAGTGGAATTTTCTTTCTTTTTCTTCTTTTTCTTGTTATTTTTTGTCTGTTGATTTGTTTTTGTTTTGTTATTTGTGATGTATGTTTTGTAAAACTTTAATAAACATTTTTTTTAAAAAAAAGGGAATAATGGTGTTGCCCTGAGTGAGTCTCCACCCGCTCAATCTTTCCCATTTCCTCATGTGTCATCGATATGGGTGCTGAGAAGTGCCCTCTGCCTTTGAGCTCTTTGCTCTCCTACTTTCAATGCTTGCCGGATTCTGGGAGGGGGGTCTGGAATGCTTTCTAAAGACACTGTGTCCGTCAGCTGTCACCCCTCTGGTGCTTTTTCTTCTTCTTCTTCCTCCTCCTCCTCCTCCCATTATTTCCCAGCTTTCCCCCTCATCTGCCTCTGAGCTGTGACCCCCTCAAACCCCTGTTGTAATTCTGAATTATCTTCTCCTCCTCTGGAAGGTTCAGGCTGGGGAGGCGGTCTACACCATTTCTCCTCTGCCCAGTTCCTGACACAGGCTTGCTCTCTGCATGACATTTTTCCCTATTGAGAGGAAATTTCCACATTAGGAAACCTGTGCATATCATCACTTGTGAAGTGTGGCAGAAACATTTATTCCATACTGAGAAAGCACCAATCAAGAAACGGATGCAAACCACACTTCCCCAACATGTACAGCCAAGGGGAGGGCCATAGCTTGATAACAGTGTGCATTGTGGTTTGTATGCACTTAGGTTGAACCTAGAATGAACCAAGGTTCAGTATCCAGGTAGAGCTTGGAAAGCTCCTGTCTGAAATCCTGAAGAGCTCAAGGCAGGATCAGGCAACTGAGCTAGAAGGATCATTGGTCTGACTTGGTATAAGGCAGCTTCCAATGTTCCTACTAGGGCTGGGCAATACAGTGGTACCTCGGGTTACATACGCTTCAGGTTACATATGCTTCAGGTTACAGACTCCGCTAACTGTGATGGCCTGGGATTCGGACTCAGAGGCTGAACCTGAGGAATCCCAGCCTGCACAGGAGTCCCCACCTCCGGAACCAGCTGAGCCGGGGCTGGGGCCTGAGCCTGAAGGGTCCTCACCTGTGCTGGATCCTCAGGTGCAGGCACCAGCTGAGTCTGCTCTGGCTCCTGAGGGGATGGAGGACCCATTGCCTGCAGGTGCTCCACTCTCAGCCCCGTCAGGGGAAGCTGAGGTTGCCTCTGGGTCCGGTAACCCTCCAGCCTCTCCTGAGATGCAGAGGCTCAGGGCAGAGAGGCGGAGGGAACTAAATTCCCGCAGGAGGAGTGCTCGCCTCCAGGCCAGGAGAGGCAAGTCACCTGTGGACCGGGGCCGCCCTATGCCTCAGGGCAGATAAAAGCCAGTTAGCCCCAGTCCCAGATTGCAGGAGCAACATTGTTGGTAGCCTGTTCCTGCCTGCACCCTGTCCTGCTCTTCTGCCAGAGTTCCTGACCTCGCCCGACTCCTTGCCTTGGACTCCGCTTCAGCCTTGACGGACAGCCTACACACCACACCCTCAACCCCGGACTGGACACGGACCTCGCCGCATGGTTAGCTCTCGGGACCAGCACACTAACCCAGAAATAGTGCTTCAGGTTAAGAACTTTGCTTCAGGATGAGAACAGAAATCGTGCTCCAGCGGCACAGCAGCAGGAGGAGGCCCCATTAGCTAAAGTGGTGCTTCAGGTTAAGAACAGTTTCAGGTTAAGAACGGACCTCCAGAACGAATTAAGTACTTAACCCGAGGTACCACTGTATCTGGTTTCCAACATCGCAATATATCACCAGGTAAACATTGCAATATACCGATATATCACGATATCTGAAATAAGGATGGTGCTATGTCGAGGCATTGGCTTCATGGTTTTCCCCGCAACATGATTTTTGCTGGCACCTGATCTTGTGATTTGCTGGCCACTGCAGGAGGCAGGGGAGAGCTGGGCCAGCAGAGTTAACAGGGGCTGCAGGAATTGAATGAAGCTTTGGTTGACTTCACAACTTCCCCACATTGTGATTTCTGCATAGCACACACATCATGATTGGTGATGTATTGCCAGGCCAAAAATTATGAAACCGATATCACAATGTGGACTTCAAACCAGTTTGGAACAATATATCAATATATCGCCAAGTCCTAGTTCCGACAGTAAAATAAATGCTTCAAAAGTGAAAGCAGAGAGAGAAAGAGAAAGAAAGAAATGAAATTATCAAACAGCATTTCAGACAAATTTGCTCTTGATCCTGGTAAGATGCAGTTAATCACCCAAACCATATATTCAGCACAGTGACTAACAAAACAGAGATGTTAAATTCTTGCAGCAAAACATTTCGGCTTCCGCCTTCATGAGCTGCTCTGGTTAAAATGATGCTGTTTTTAAGGTGGAAGATGCAGGGCTTTGAGGGTGGAATGCTCAGAGGGGCTTCCTTTGCTGAACTGCAGTGGTGCTGGTACTATTCTTTAGGTTGAGGCCATGCATTGCTGATGTGTCTAGCATTTACATCTAGAAGTTCTTGCTTTTAACATCATTGGATTTATTGGCATCTCTGTAGCAATTATTGACAAGTCTAACTGGCTGTGGTTCTCCAGAATCGAAGTATATAGCAACAGGGTTGCTCCATTTTGGGGGGTCAAAATCGACAATATATGGTTTCTAAAATGTGTGCACAGGCTGTTACAGAGATTATTGCCAGGTTGGGAGAAGACTCGTGTATGAAACAGATCTCCAGCTGCCATCAACATAAATTAAAGACCTTTAGATGCTAGAACCAACAGCAGCACTGAAGATGGAAGGATCTCTGGAGGGTCTATTTCTATAATGTTCTGGGCTGGGTTTCAGCAAGTGCTGAATATTTTTTCCCTGGCAGTTTCCTCAGAGTTTCTGTAACTCAATTCCACCAGGAAAGCTAGACTAGTCACTGATTAGTATTGCTTTACTATTTAACTTATACTAAAATTGATGTCCTACCAATAAACTTAAATACAAGCTGTCTTGGTAGCTTTTTCAGCACCAAAGGGATATAGAAGGACATTTATAACATATGAAATTAAATTCTCAGTGGAGCTCATGCAATCAATAATACAATAACATTATAGTAAGGCAATAACACACTAAAATCACAACCGAGAGGCAACATATAAAAGCTGCAGCACATAGAAAACTGCCTCAGCCTCCTTAAACCTCCCAGCTCTTTTCATTTAAAGATCACTTGGCTCTGCCAGGTTAATGTTGGCCTGCATACAAAACATCATATTTCATTTCCTAAAAGCCCTTTTTCACATAAGTCTTAGTTATATCAACAAAGGAATTCTGTGAGTCCCAGATCTCACAACATAAATTATCCATTGGACCCAGACTTCTTGCTGTACATATGTTTTTCTGTACAACCCCCCCACACACACACACATACACACATATGTACAGAAGCTACAATTCTGAAGTCTAAATATCTGCCTAAGGTCAAATTTGCTCCAGTTACAACTGCTGTTTAGGCCAAAACATTCCAAAGCTCTATTTCAAAATATAAGCTGCTTCCAAATTAGATGTTTACTCTAGAAATGCCATCTGTTGCTCATGCACTTTTTATGGGGGAACCAGACCACATCACTGCTAGCCCATTGCATTCTTGAATTTTCTGTGTTTTCCTCCCACTCTCCCCCCCCCGGAAATGATTAATGACATTTTTTGTTATCTTAAAGCACAGTTACAGCGCCACCCTGTCCAATGTGGACTGGCAAAATGCTACTGAGGCTCTTGGGGGTTACCACGCCTTTAATTAAACCCATCATTCTATGAAAAAATTAGTTTTCTTCACCTCTAATTCTTTCTGTTTGGTGCAGCCCCAGTATTGTTGATGAATTGCTAATTAATTGCCTCTTGATAAATCAGTGCTTGTTCTCATGGAAGTTAGTTACTGTTGTTGTTTTTTACTGTTGTTGAGACTTCTATTTCTCAGTAAAGGAAAACAAAAAACACAGAGAAGATTCCAGGAATGTTTTCTCTCTCACACACATGTCTGCATACAGTGGTACCTCGGGTTACAGACGCTTCAGGTTACAGACTCCGCTAACCCAGAAATAGCACCTCAGGTTAAGAACTTTGCTTTAGGATGAGAACAGAAATCGCACGGTGGCAGCGTGGCGGCAGTGGGAGGCCCCATTAGCTAAAGTGGTACCTCAGGTTAAGAACAGTTTCAGGTTAAGAATGGACCTCCAGAACAAATTAAGTTCTTAACCCGAGGTACCACTGTACAAGGAACAGGAACTAACTATGTGATAATGTAAAAGGTAAAGGGACCCTGACCATTAGGTCCAGTCGTGGCCGACTCTGGGGTTGCGGCGCTCATCTCGCTTTATTGGCTGAGGGAGCCGGCATACAGCTTCCGGGTCATGTGGCCAGCATGACTAAGCCACTTCTGGCAAACCAGAGCAGCGCATGGAAACGCCGTTTACCTTCCCGCCGGAGCGGTACCTATTTATCTACTTGCACTTTGACATGCTTTCGAACTGCTAGGTTGGCAGGATGTGATAATGTAGCACTCAGTAATTATTAATGTTGCAGCTAAGCTGAACAGGAATCAATTAATTAAAGAAACATTTAATTAAAGTTGTAGGAACGTCTGCTGATCATCACTTACTTCTGGGTAAACATTATTGAAGGCTCTTGGCCGCAGGACCAGATCCTGATGGCAAGCACTGTGTTATATTTAGTGTTGGCTGGAGCCACCGATCTCATTCCACTTTTAGCTGATGGCAGGAAAGCGGTGCCTCAACAGTGCTCAAGGTCCCCTGCCTAGCAGCAGCCTTCGTTTCATTCTCTTTGCTAGCGAACCAATTTAAACTGAAACAAGTCAATTCTGAGGAGGGGAAGACAGCAGACATCCAGGGACTTATGACCAAGTCTGTTTGAAGCGATACCTTAACTGTGATTCCTGCTAGCTGAAAACACTAAAGCGTTCGTCAATATCTTTTCTAAATTCACTCCAGTCACTGCTAAGAGATTTGCAAGGCTGGATTTGACTGAATCGGCGCCCACGTAAGGCATGCAAAAGGTAGCATTTCAGATTTCAAGGGCTAAAGTGCTCAGAGAACTTCTGCTCTGTAAAGGTCCAAAAGGACAGGGGAAATGAGTCAATTACCAATTACCATGCAGAGGAGAGAGACCAAGCAGTGCTTAGTTGCTAAGGGCTCTCTCCCTCTCCCTCTCCCTCTCTCTCTCTCTCTCTCTCTCTCTCTCTCTCACACACACACACACCACTCACACAGGTTCCTTTGGCCTCCTGCAGCTTCCTTCCCCACAGCATTGCTCCAGGCACTTCAATTAGCTCACTTTGGTATTAAGAGTTCAGCTAGAGGAGAAGCAAAAGTAGCTTTGGTAGTGGAGGTAATGGACTATGTGGGATAACTTGCCAGAGGATTACCGTATTTTTCGCTCTATAAGACGCACCAGACCACAAGACGCACCTAGTTTTTGGAGGAGGAAAACAAGAAAAAAAATATTCTGAATCTCAGAAGCCAGAACAGCAAGAGGGATCGCTGCGCAGTGAAAGCAGCAATCCCTCTTGCTGTTCTGGATTCTGGGATAGCTGCGCAGCCTGCATTCGCTCCATAAGATGCACACACATTTCCCCTTACTTTTTAGGAGGGGAAAAGTGAGTCTTATAGGGCAAAAAAACCAGTACCTGCACGGTCCCCACAGCTGAACTTAGGCTTCTGCTTTCACCATGAGTGGGGCAGAGCCTGATTTAAACACAGGCTTCCTCAACCTCAGCCCTCCAGATGTTTTGAGACTACAATTCCCAGCATCCCTGACCACTGGTCCTGCTAGTTAGGGATCATGGGAGTTGTAGGCCAAAAACATCTGGAGGGCGAGGTTGAGGAAGCCTGTTTAAATACATTGGTTTTAGCCATCATCACATCTAAGCTGGTAACCAGGTGGCCAAAGAGCTCCTCCTCTTCCTCCAGGCCTAACCAGAGAGTTTAATGAACATGTGAAAGCCAGAACAACACAGCAGCAGGGAATCTTTTTCAGCCTGAGGACCACATGCAGTTCTGGGCAATCTTCCAGGGGCCACTGGTCAGTGGTGGTCAGGGTCATGGGCAAAAGTGAACAGCAATGAATTTGTGCAGTATGCTAGTTTCTACACACACACAAACACACCATCCTCTCCATCTTTCATCCAGGCAAGCAACAAACATTAACAGAGTTTGAGGATGCATTCCAGCCAATCAGAAACACTCAAGGAGGGTGCAAAGCGTGGCCGGTGAGGGGTGTGGCACTCCAAGAGCTGGAGAGAGATACCAGAGAAGTGCATTGAAAAATTTGGAGAAGAGCCCGTTTTTAAGGGTTGCTGCATTGCAGTTTGCATCTTTATCCACAAAAGTGCAAATTAGGCAAGTTCATCTTTAAATGCAAACTGAATCTAATCTCTCCTCCACTCCTGTCCTTTACACAATTTCCCATTTACATCCATAACTGAGAATTAGTCATCTTTATACCCATTGCTTCCTAAAATGGATCTAAACCATTAAAAAAACCCCAATACAGCATAAAGGTACACCTGATCAAAAACAGCATTTATTTACTCTGATTTTTTTTTTTCATTCTTCCTTATGGTGCCTGTTTCCTTGGCATAATACCTCATAGGGCAGGTGGGCTGGAGAAAAACACATTATTGCAGTTCCCCAATCTCTCTGCCAGCAAATATTGAAGCACAGAGGAACACTGCTTTTGTGTTTTGCAGTTTCAAAAGTACAGTAAATGAAAAATTCTCTTTTCTGTTTCAAACCAATTTGAGTTCCCTGCCTCTCTTACAAAGGCATTTCTTCACTTTTTTCGGTTTTGCTGATCGGAAATGCTTTTCACTTTTGTGAACGTTGCATGGATAAGACGGTATGAGAGCTCACTAGTGTGTACTTACCCCTGGGGTACTGCATTCTAACCCAAAATGGTTGGTGAACGAAGACAGGTAGACAGGACAGTTTCTAGGATAGTACATAGTTGTCAAGTGTCCCTTATTTGAAGGGACAGTCCCTTATTCCAGCGCCATGTCCCACTGCTGTCTTTTATTGATGGATGTCCCTTAAATGTCCCTTAAATGATGTCCCTTAACTTTCAAAGGAAGCAGCTCCTCTCCCTCCCTCCCTCCCTGCCAGCCAAGGAGGAAGAAGGCTCCAACTGTGTTGCTTGGCTGTGTTGCTCACCCATTAAGAAGTCTAAGAACGACTGGGGGGGTGGAGCTTGCATGCCTTGTGTGTGGCTAGTTAATGCAAGCTGAGGGGGTTTTTGAATGCTGGACGCCATTTTGTTGCACGTGCTGCTGCAAACTTTGCAGTGCAAAGCCAGGCCGGGGAGCCATCTTAAGTTGAGGCTGCATAGGCCTTGTGGTGCATGTGATTCAGATTCTATTCAGTTGAACCTCTGGTTACAAAGTTGGTTGGACAGTGTTCTCGAAGCTACCAGCATGAGTTTGACCAGACTGCAGGAGGACAGGAAGACTGGAGTGCCTGGAACAGGTGAGGCTGCTGCTCCCTTATTTTCAAATCTGTAAGTTGACAGCTATGGGATAGTAACAACAGCCAAATAACTGAGTTTGCCTCCAGACTTTTGGAAGACAGTTTCAAACACAGGTTTGTGCAATTAAAGTGGATTACAGTTGTCATATAAACTTCCCACAAACAAATCAGGATAAATGCTCAGTATAGACCAAATGCACACTCTAACCTCTGCATAGGTTTTGCGTAAGTAAATTAGGATGAATACTCAATAAACAGCTCATCTGGAGGAGCCCAGAGACACTTCCAGGAAGTGAAAAGCACTATGCCTACAAAAGACAGGTAGAAAACAAATTGGGGCAATTGTCTTTTTACAGGTAGTGTAATCTCAGTAGTATGGAAGCCACTTGAAAATGTTATCACCGCTTCAGATTGCAGTTGTTCACACAGTCAGCTCCCAATGAATTTGCAATGATTTTCCAAGATAGAACTAGCATGAAAGGAGCAAAAAAGTACTGTCCACAAACAGATTCCCAAGCAGGGCAGCCACTCTGCTGTTTTCTGTTCAGGCAGCTACTGTGCTATTGACTTCTATGCATGAATTGGACCTGAAGCAATATCTTGTTCCTGCCAAGCAAGCATGACAGAGCTCACCAGCTCTGCCTCAACCCATCTCCAATCACCTGCTGTTCGAAAATCCCTGGACATGGTTCAATGGATGGAAGAAGAGAGGAGTTTTATGTATGGAGAGAGGAATCAAGATCCGCTTGTTTTGCTCTTAGTTTGCTGTAACCAAATGTTCCAGGTTTTTATTTTGCTTTTTTTTCTTTGGTATGTAGAATCTTAATAAACTGTTCTTAAAAACTAAATGAGTGGGGGAGAGATTCAGCTGCTTTTAAGATCACTTGTTATTTCCTCTTTTTTTAATTTCATAGGAACTATCACAATGATACCTATACAGTGGTACCTCGGGCTACATACGCTTCAGGTTACATATGCTTCAGGTTACAGACTCCGCTAACCCAGAAATAGTACCTCGGGTTAAGAACTTTGCTTCAGGATGAGAACAGAAATTGTGTTCTGGCGGCGCAGCAGCAGCAGAAGGCCGTTAGCTGAAGTGGTGCTTCAGGTTAAGCACAGTTTCAGGTTAAGTACGGATCTCCGGAACGAATTAAGTACTTAACCTGAGGTACCACTGTACAGTGGTACCTCGGGTTACAGACGCTTCAGGTTACAGACTCCGCTAACCCAGAAATAGTACCTCGGGTTAAGAACTTTGCTTCAGGATGAGAACAGAAATCGTGCTGCGGCAGCGGGAGGCCCCATTAGCTAAAGTGGTACCTCAGGTTAAGAATGGACCTCCAGAACGAATTAAGTTCTTAACCCGAGGTACCACTGTACATTTCCTACAGTTACATCCTCCACGCTTTGAATCAAAGGGATGTGTGCCTTTGGCATACATATCTAGCTCATGGATTGTTCCGTGGCTTTTACATGTCTCTCGCTTTTTATGAAAAGGGGAGGGGGATAATTACTTGAATGCCATATATTTTGGGCATTGTGTGAGTGCCTGTGAAATTATTGCTTTAATAAACAATTACACATTACAGTAGAGTCTGTTCTTCATGCAAAGCTGCTAGCTGACCAGGGCCTAACCTTTTAAAAAAATTAGTCTAATTAGTCAAGAGAATAAAGCAACCACATGAACACATTCTGGTGCTGTTTTCTTGTGGGCAGTCAGGGAGATGGTCAGTTTTGAAACTGCATTTTAAAACATCTCCTAAGAGGCTTAAAATTAATAGGCTCTGGCTGAGCAATTTTCAGCCAACAGGACTGGTATGAAAAATCCCAAGAAAACATTAGTAGCAAATGTATAGGGAAGGTTCTACTGTGGGACTATTACTAGTGTTAAGAGAGTAATTAGGCATATAAATGGGGAGCTTTTCCCACCTGAGGGAAACATTCTCTTCTGGGCAACCTTCCAAGGCCACATGCCAGTGGTGGGAGGGGCCAGAGGCAAAAGTGGGTGGAGCAACAAATGAAAATGTCACCCTATATGGTTTGGGACCCAAGTAATCTAAAATAATGCCCTTCCTAATACCAAGCATCTCAGGCCTTATGATCAGCATAGGAAGCTCTGCTGGTGGTGCCACTATTGGGGAGGTGAGCTAGGACAGGGCCTTCTCAGTGGCGGCCCCTCATTTGTGGAATTCACTCCCTAGTTAGGTGCATAAGGCTCCCTCACTATTAAATTTTAGGACAAATTAAAACAGTCCAGTTTACCCAGGCATTTGATGATTGAAAGTTTTGTCCCTGGTCACTGCAAAATGATTAGTGACTGCTTTTAGGAGTTTGGGGCTCTTATTTAGAAGTTCCAATTGTATTGTTTCACTATTGGCATATTTACCAACCTGGGCTCCTTTGGAGGATGGTGCAGGATATAAATTCAATGAATAAATAACTGTTAAGAGCGCAGCAGGCTAGTTTTGGGGCACACTGACCTATCCTTCTCTCGTTTATCCAGAGAAACAAGAGACAGTATCAGGAAGGCTATGTCAGGCTATGAGAACGGCACTAACTCATTGGTAGAGCATCTGCTTTTCATGCAGAAGGTCCCAGGTTCAGTCCCTTCTGGGAGAGGACCTTGTCAGAAATCCTTGAGACCTGCTTGCCATCCATGGCAGACAATACTGATCTTGTGGATCAGTGGTCTGCCTCAGTATAAACCATATTCCCATGTTCTTAGATCTCCATGCCAGGTGGTGCTCCAAGCAACCTGGAGACAGAATAGACTCAAATAACACAGCATGGTATAGAAACTGAAAAATCAATCTTGTCAGTTTTCTGGACTAGCTATTGGAGCTTGATTGTGCCTGAACCTGTTGCCAATGCTCAGAGAAACCCACTGTGCCATATAGAATGTGCACACCATCTGTGCATTTAGCAGAGGGAGGCAATGCTAAAGAAGCCCATCAGCACCAACCTGATATTTGTTGAGCTGCGTTTTGGGAGCAAAACATAAAAGAGATTTGGGAAGTGTTTAAACCTTAGTGGACAATGACTTCTACTTCTGCTTCTTTGAATCCACACTGTGGGTGCAGAAGTTAAGCAGCGGGTAACAAGCCCTTTCGGAAGTCCACAAATGGATTTTGGGGGAAGGAGTTGCTTTTGCTACTTCAATATATACACTTCCCTTTCGTATTGATTTGAAACGTAAGTGAACATTCTGTGTTCAGCTCCTGCTGACTTGGAAGGTACCTTTCAATTGTTGGCAATTGTTTGCCTGCCACATCTGTTTTTGAGATTTTCACACTAAGAGAGAATGCTTAACTCACTTAAGTTCAGGTTGAAAGCAAATCCATTCATTATTTCATGCTGTTTAATTTAGTATGGAAAACAATGAATTGTTAATAAGGGACACTCATCAAATTCTCATAAGCTGATTTATTTATACAATGATTAGCTTTTCTTCCTCTCGTGCAATGTTAACAAATCCTGCTAATTCAGCTTATTGTTGAATAGTAGAATGCTAATACTACAGCTTATTCCTCTTCTTAGCTAGATTTTGTTCATTACCCTCCACCCCACGCACAAACTTTTGTTTATATTCAACTTCTTTAAAGCTTGCTTTCATGGTTAAATGGTGGAACTGCTCAGCAGGCAGAAACTTGCAGAGACCCTGCAAGGTTTTCCGAGGTTTGTTCCATTCTCCAAGGTGTTAAAAGCATACTTTACCATGGTTTTCATTGGGGGGGATCTGCAAGAGCTAAACATGAAATTGCTTAATAAAAGACTTGCCAGATTTGTTATAGCTTATGCACATTGTGCACTTGTCATACCTCCTTCATTTATGGGAGATGTCTATTTTATTTTCAGGAACACACTCAGGACAAACTTCCCAAAGGTTGGACATATAGTGGGAGGGTGGGGTGGGGTTTTTCTCAGAAGGGTAGTAGGAAATGGGTGATTGACTCAATGGGTATGGTAAACCTGAGGGAAAACCCCACCCCACCCTCCCACTACATATAAGGGTCTGGTGACTTCTGTTTCAGTGTATCTGAAGAAGTGTGCATGCACATGAAAGCTTATACCCAGAATATATATTTCTATTCAGAGCAGACACTGGCTAACAGCACAATCCTAACCATGTCTGCTCAGCAGTAAGTCCCATTGAATCCAATGAGCATCACTTAGGTAACTGAGGTTAGAGTTGAAGCTTAAGTGACTAAAATAGAAATGATTTAAGGAGGCAACACGGACCTCTACCAGACTCCCCCCCCCCCCACAAAAGCTATAGTTTCCAAATAGTATCCCATTTGTTCCAACAGTCTTCTCAATTGAGGAAAAGGTTGGAAGAAGTACCACATTCAGCCAAACAGAGAACTGCAGGGAGGAGGCAACATTTTAATGGATGCCTTAAAGTCTGAGAATAAGCAGGATGGGTTAAAAGCAACCAACTCCTAAAATGTGCTACAAGCTCAGATGCAAGCATTGCAGAACAACCCCAATGTAAGTATAAGAAGACGAAGACAGGACTGATCACGGACCAGCCAGAAGTCCAAGTGCAGTCATCTCACTAAATTAAACACACTCTCATCATCTGTCAGTGAATGCAGGTACCTGTATAGCATCCCTGTGGCAGCTTTGACAGTTTGCTGTATCAACAATCCATGCATGAGCAAAAACTTCTCCAGTAGCTTTTGTTCTGCTGGGCTCCTTAGTTCTCCAGGCCAGCATCTTACTGGAAGGCAGACTTTAGGAACCATATTTTGCCTCGTATCCTTCAAAGGGGTTTCACTAGACTTCTGCACACCTCTTTTTGGGGGTGGGATATCAGTACAAACTGGCTTGTACAGATTCATCTTCTACTGTAAAAGCCAAGAGCTAAACCCCACACCGCTCAGGTGTCAGTGTGGTGTAGTGGTTAAGAGCAGTGGACTCATGATCTGGTGAACCGGGTTCGTGTCTCCGCTCCTCCACATGCAGCTGCTGGGTGACCTTGGGCTAGTCACACTTCTTTGAAGTCTCTCAGCCTCACTCACCTCACAGAGTGTTTGTTGTGGGGGAGGAAGGGAAAGGAGATTGTTAGCCGCTTTGAGACTCCTTAAGGGGAGTGAAAGGCAGGATATCAAGTCCAAACTCCTACTCCTCCTCCTCTTCTGTCCACAGGCTTCTCTAAGAACCTCTTGCCATTATGCTTCTGTTTTCAGAAAATGCTGTTTGCCCACTAGATCCCCAGAAAATACTGCACCATATTTTCCATCCAGTCCCGCAGTAGGTTCTGCTTACCATCTCATTTTAATGGATGCATAAAATGAACCACGTGGTCACAAATGGTCAAAGGGAGCTGGGAACTGCCATGGGAATAGAATGCCAACCCAGTTTCTCATGCAATTATATTTAGATAAAGAAAAATATGTTTGTTTGGGATTCAGCCCTCAGTTCCAAGCTCCCACAGAGTTTATTTAAAGTCAAGATTGACTGTGTCATTCCCAAATATCCTTTTATAATAATAAATAATTGGAATACAAGAAGGGGAGGTGTGAGGAGGTCTGAGAAATAAGGTTAAGAATAACAAGTATCAGAAACTTTGTGTGTTTTTTCTATTTTTTTGTTTAGTTTTGATTTTTTGTGTTTTTTTTCTTTGTTTTGTTTATTTTTTGTTTTTGTTTGTTGTGTGTTTCTTGAAAATGCCAATAAATATTTAACATGGAAAAAAATAAATAAATAATAATAATAATATAGTTGTTATTTCTTTGTTGCAAAGAAACTAAATGTATTTTTCCTCAAGGTAGTTCATACCTTGTAGAACGTGATAGTTTCCCCAATGCTGAACTTGGAATGTTTTCTTGCTGAAAATAATTCACCCCTCACCTGCCAATCTATTCTGAGATGTGATTGTGAGCTTATTGTGAGCTTGCTATGTCATGGTTTGGAATTGGTGCCTGTTGTGTCATTGGTGATTAGTTCACTTCACAATCTTATCTATCTCCATTTCTAACCCTTTTCTATTGTAAGAACATCTTTCTAGTAGCTAAACTTCCTCCTCTGTATCACCAGAGGGCAAGACTGTTCACATAGCCTCAACATTTTGTGAACTTTCCTTATTACCGACCTAGGCCTTTGAAGGCTAGGGTTCCATTGCTGCAGGACATACATTCTTTCCCCCCCCCTTTTTTTTAAAAGAAAAGTTAATTTGATCACCTCTTCAGCAAGGCTACCCCTCCCTCCAAAGAAGTGGTGAAACCAGCAGTGCACCTCTAATCACACCAACTCAGAAATAAGTCCAACTGAATTAGATGGAGCTCACTCCCAGGTGGGTGGGGCTATTAGTTGTGAAACACCTTCCACATACATGCCCCAAGGTGATTTACAGACTTATCATTTAAAGCAGATAAAATCAATTTGAAAGCAATACCAGGACAACCAAGCATAGGTTTATGAACCAACACTAAAGGCAAGAACTTTCTCAACAAAGCTTGTTGAAACTACAATGGACCCAGTTGTTTCCAGATGGTACAGATAGCTATTGATGGTATTTATTTCACAGCCTTAAAAACTCTCAGGTTCTATCAATGCCATTGAGTGAGCTGTTCTGTTGGTGCTTCCCAGAGTAGCCTCTGGTACACCTCTTGTGTATTGGCTATTCCACCCCACCCAATAAGCTGAGGCACAGCATCAGACCCTTAAGAAGAATATCCTCCTCTCTGGTATAAACATCCACAGAAGCTAGAATAACCTTGCCTCAGGCATTTACAGCTCTGGGGAGCTGTATTGTAATAGCCAGGCCATCCCTAACCCGGTCTTTCTTTCCGTCAGTAATCCATCAAACAGAATGTCATTAGATAATCAACTCATCTGATGATGATTCATGGCCTCAACTAATCTCTAAATCTTTCAAAAGCAGATCAGTCAAGATTGATCTGCAAAGAGAACATGCTTTGGAGAAGATTATATTTCCGTGCAACGGAGAGACTTATTCCTGCTTTGCAAGCAGTGGTTGACCAATAACCTGTGGGATTTCGATGACCTTGCCAGTGCCAGTTGTTGAAATGTTTCACCAAGGTCTTATCTCCAGTTCCTGGTTAAGGTCAAAACTTGTTTTTAACATCTGCTTTGGAAACCTGATAGATATTGTTGTACTGTCTGCCAGTTGGACAGAATTCCAGCAGTCAGGCTGATATTCCAGCTTGCACATTGAGCAGGAACATACCAATCTTGAACACACTGACAGTTTTCAAGTCTATAATTTAGCAACACACCTTCACTCTCCTGTTCTTTCTTATTTAGGATATGTTCATAGATCTGTCACTTTGGGGAGCTGTGCTGAAGGCAGTTGTATGATGCCACAGAGGTCATTGCAATGAACCGCTTTACTCCGAATGGCTAATCTTGTCTTGTCTGCTTGGGGAATTAGCAAGAGCCACACCATTTACTATGATTAAAATATGTACTTATGCAAAGTCGTTGGCAATGAGTAAAATGACTTTGTGGCTTAAGTACCAATACAAAAATATAATCTAGCACAGGTACCCCAAACTCACATTGCCTGAAGCATTCAATGCTTATTGATAGAAATGTGGGAGAAATTTCAAATTGACAACATCAACTGCAGGCTATTGATCCAAGAACTATACAGCAACACAGAAATGAGGGTCAGAGTAGGTTCAAATGGTGGTGTGACAGATACTTTTTAAAAAACTGCAAGAAATGAAGCAAGGTTGCCTTCTAGATCTCACTCTTTTTAACTTTTACATTTATGATTTGATGCCATATGTAGCCAATGCAAACTCCCCCTCTCCAGTAATTAGGAACATATGATTTACTGTTCTTCTGTCTTTGCTGATTGGGGCCTCAAAAATCTCTTGGAGGTGTCCAGCTCATACAGTAAACAGGAAAGCCCATCTATAAATGAATCTAAGACCAAGATGCAAATTTGGGCAGACACAGTCCTGGGTATAGATGATGCTTGGATCAGCAGGTTATAGAACAGACTTGCTCATTTAGATGCCTGGATGTACTCCTTAATGAAACTCTCTCTTGAAAGTGTCATATGGAGATCGTGAAAGGAAGGCAAATAAAGATAAAGGACCCCTGGATGGTTAAGTCCAGTCAAAGGCGACTATGGGGTTGAAGCACTCATCTCGCTTTCAGGTCAAGGGAGCCAGTGTTTGTCCACAGACAGCTTTCCAGGTCATGTGGCCAGCATGACTAAACCACTTCTGGTGCAATGGAACACCATGACAGAAGCCAGAGCGCATGGAACCGCTGTTTACCTTCCCGCCACAGCAGTACCTATTTATCTTTTTGCACTGGTATGCTTTTTAACTGCTAGGTTGGCAGGAGCTAGGACGGAGCAACTGGAGCTCACTCCGTTGCAGGGATTCGAACTGCCAACCTTCCAAAAGTAAAGGCACAGATAACCACAGGGGTATTGATGAAGTTCTATTACAATAGGGGAGGGCAGCTGATTGAACCTGCCCTAAAGGTATTTGGTAGCTTACCCAAATGCTTTATGACATTGAAATATGGGGCTCCGATTCAAACTCCGTTAAAGTTTTGGAAACTGTGCAGAACCATTTTTTTCCTGGAAATGATACTCTTTACCATCAGGAATATCAGCAGCTGTTCTTCATACAGAATCTGGATGGTTACCAATAAAGGCAAGAGCAGACTATATCCAGTTAAAATATAACAATTTTAAAGCTTAAAAATGGCTCCTATGTCTATTGAGCATTTTCCTACTCTGTGCTATATGGAACTGGATGATAAATAACCTCCAGATAGCAGATTGTCAAATGTTTTAGACTGTTGTTATTTTCTAGAACTGAGCTCTGCTTTGACCTTGAATAAATTCAACTAAGGGATTGGCTCTTCTGAATAGAATCTGGACGGGACCTGCAACCAATTAGAAACGCCAAAATTCCCTTGGTATCGGTTATATGTTAACCTACCCCTTATATATAGACCCAAGATATCACTTTCTAAAACCTTTGTTCACACAAGCAAGCTGGTACACACCAGCAGAAATGGTCCAGTTTCTTTTGAGTGACAACAATACCTCTGTAACACAGAGAGTGGCCCTCTATGCACTGGCTGGGGAAAAAATCAGGAAAAATGAGTTAGATAAAATTGCTATAAATTGTTGTCGTGATTTGGAAATTTAAGTTGAAATCAAGTTGGATGAGTGTTTGTTGGTGTCTCTGATAACCTCTATTATATCACCGGTGTTGGTTCATATTATGGATGTGTTATATGTATTGTTTTATTGGTACTGTTGCTGTGGGTTTGTCATGGCCTTTGGCTAGAACAATAAATTCATACTGAAGACTGAATAACTCCTATTGCAGAAAGAGAGGATGGGGAGCTGGAAAGGTGGCCTTATATGCAATAGAAGCAAGTGCTAGAGAATTAGGCAGGTAGAGTGGGTATCTAAACACACCAGGAGGGAAAATTCACATGCAAATGACTGGGGCTTGGACTAATGCAAAAGTCTGCAGAAGGTAGAAAGGCAGGGCAAAGTGCTCATAATTACCTGTCCAAAGGAACAGGGATGTGGCTGAGTCTAGGGCTGCTGAACAGTGATTATGAAAAGTGGATTGTGGGTCCTTTTAGTATAAAGTGAGTAAGCTTGCACACTTACTCTGCTTCCTGAAAGGATACTCAACAGACTCAGGCTGTGACGGAGTGACTGAATGTAAACAAACCTTTATAGGCAGCCCCTGAGCCAAAGTCTAATTCCGCTCCGGGTTCCAAGAACCTTCCCAATAAAGTTCCAGAAATAGATAAAACTTCCTTTGGGATAATCCTGGTTTGTGCCTCAAGCAAGGAAACAGATGGAAAGGGGAAGATTGAAGAAAGCTAGTGCCTGCAGGAGTTGAAGCTAGGGATGCTAAATGGCAGCAATTTCCACTCCAACCTGTATTTGTCACAATCAGCATGTTTCTGTTCTACTGCAGTTCAGCTTCTTCCAAAATACCGAATTGGCCCGAATATAAGCCACACTTTTTTTTCCAAATTCCGGCCATGAAAAGTTAAAGTGCAGCTTAAATTTGCGACCTTACAAAAATTGGCTTTTACGATATCATTGCTGAAACATACAGTAAAATGGAACTGGTGTGAGTGCCTGCAGAATTTTAAAGGAGCGGCTTATATTCTGGTATTGTCGTTTTTTACTCCCCCCCCCCTTGAATTTTAAAGGTGTGGTTTATGTTCAGGTGCAGCTTATATACGGGTCAATACGGTACTATGCTATTCATCTCCCTGTCTGCTGTTCAACACAACTTGCAGAACTATTTGCAGAACTGATGTAACTTACATTCATTTCAATGTAAAGGAAACATAGAAACAATGTTTTAAAAGTAATCAGCTTTGTAGCTTTGCAGCCTTAAAAACAACAGCCACAATGTGGAGGAATACGAATTGTATCTTCTTGACCGACTTCCATTCCTGACCACTGAAGAAGATGCGAATTGCAGCACTTTCCGCTTTCATCAGAATTCTCCTGAAATCCCTGCTTGGAGCACAGGGTTGAAGCAGACTTGGAAAAGGGCCTCCTGGGAGATTCCTAAAAGCTGAGCAAAATGATGCTGCCTCCCGGGCAGAACAAAGCTGGGACCAAGAGGTGCCCAGTTTCAGGAAAGGCACTTCCTCGTGGCCATTGGCTCTAACAGAAATGGTGATCTTGTTAAGGGCAGGGCAGGGTAAAAGGGACATTTTGTGACAAAAGATTCTGGTACTAAACATCACAACATCATTTTTCCACCAGAAAATGGCGGGGGGTCTCTGGTCAATGTGGAGTCACAGTCAGATATCTGAGGATGTTGAGATTATTGCATTGCTTTTCCTGGTTATAATGCTAGTGCGTCTATCCCAGTTTCTAATGTTCCTTTGACACTGCATTAACTCTTCCATTATAGAACTGTGGTGTGTGGTTGTTGTTGTTTTTTAAAAAAAATCAATATACTGCCATGCTAAATTTCATTCACACCAGGGAGCATGGTGTGACACAATGATGGATGTCATCAGATCACCCATGAAAACAGTGGGAAAGAATGGCTGCTTATCCAGTCCAGGGTGGGCAGTGGTTGCAACCCATCACAGTGGCTCTGCTACTGTCCAGAGCAGGGGTCAGCAAGGTTTACCTTGCCTGGGCCGAATCAGTCCTGCAGAGCCCCCTCCGTGGGCCAGATAGTGAGCGCGCACACCCGCAATTTTCAGCATCTGCACAAGTCTGTACATGCGCAGACGCAGTTTCCGACACCACGGAAGTGAGTCCCCGCGCTGTGCCAGTTGGCAACGCAGCGTGGGGACTCATTGAGTGGGCGGCTCGGTTCTGGGGTGGCTCATGGGCCAGTTAAACAGCCTCCAACCATGGGTCACAGGTTGCTGATGCCTGGTCCAGAGCAACTCCATTGCTGCCACAGTCATTAGTTTCTTCCCCAGGAGCATCATGGGGCCCCCTCCAGACCCAGTTTGAATTTGCACCAATCCCCAGCGGTGGGGGGGGGCTCTTGGGAGCAGACCTGAGCGTGACAGTCTTCACTCAGGTCCGCTCCCACCTTACTGTAAAGCTGCCTTATACAAATTGGTGCACCTAGTACTATACATTCCAATCATCTGATTCTTTGCAATGTCCCAGGCCAGGGCAAAACTTATAGGTATGTGCATTATAGTTGAGGGCCTCCCAGATTATTAGTATACACTGTTAGCTGAGAGGATACATTTGAAATGTGACTGCAAACAATGCCATTGTTGAATTCTAGTATTTTATTGTGTTGCATGGCTTCCACTCTTCATTTCTCCTGTTCTCCAGTTAAAAGCACTGGAGTCTGGTCCATTAGGGCCATGAAGGTCTTCATTGGTGCCCTCAAATAGGTGCATCAGTCTAAGTACAGTGGTACCTCGAGTTAAGTACTTAATTCGTTCCAGACGTCTGTTCTTAACCTGAAACTGTTCTTAACCTGAAGCATCACTTTAGCTAATGGGCCCTCCTGCTGCCGCTGCGCCACCGCTGCACGATTTCTGTTCTCATCCTGAAGCAAAGTTCTTAACCCGAGGTAATATTTCTGGGTTAGCGGAGTCTGTTACCTGAAGTGTCTGTAACCTGAAGCGTATGTAACCCGAGGTACCACTGTAATTTTTTAACAGAGTAAGTCGACTCCAGCACTTCTAAAAAAGAACATTTTGCCGTATAATATGCAATTTCTAAGGAATGTGTGTTAAATGAGCCAGACAGATGGCTCCCACCTATCAGTGTTCTTTGCCAATGAGTGAAGTCACAGCTATTATGATTGATAAGTTACTTTGAAGGCAGGCCCTAGAAGTCCATGGGATCTTAACAGGTGCAATAGTGGTGCAAATGGAGTGATGGCACAGGGCCCATGCCAGCAGGGACCCCAGAATCTTAAACAAAGAAGTCTCCAGTCCTTCTAGAAAGACAGTTTTCAAGCACAATGTGCAGGCAACCTTCTAAGTCTATATTTGCCAACCTAACACAAACAGGAGGAGTATTAATGCTTCTCCTGGTTCTGCAGCACACAGCACTTGCTGAAGTTGGAAGATCCCAACCCACTTCCTGCTCCAATTGACTATCATCAGGGGTGCGAAGATGTGATGTGACTCCAGTGGCTGGCCCCTTTCCCCTCTTCCTCTTTGCTGCAGAGGACAAGAAGGCTCCAAGCAGCCTCCTACTGGTGGCAGTGCAAGGAGGAAGAGGAAGAGCCACTGGCCATTGAAGTCATGAGGCCACCACATTCGGCTTCATCCCTGGCTCCTCCCAACATCCTAACATCATGCGCATGTCAGGACATTGGGACATCATGCGTCACATGTGAGATGTTCCCCCCTCCTATTGCCATCGTAAGCTATCGCCTCTGGCTATGATGTTAGCTCTTCCCCTCCTTTCTGGAAGAAAAGATTTGCCTGGGCATTTGTTGTGGGACGAAGATGGAGAGGAAAAGATGGATAGTTGCCACCCCTTTGGGTTTTTGGAGGATGTTGTGGATGGTAGAATAGCTAAGTATACCTGAAGGAGCATCTCCACCCCCATCATTCTGCCTGGACACTGAGGTCCAGTGCTGAGGGCCTTCTGGCAGATCCCTTGCTGCGAGAAGCCAAGTTACAGGGAACCAGGCAAAGGGCCTTCTCGGTAGTGGCACCTGCCCTGTGGAATGGCCTCCCACCAGATGTCAAAGAGGAAAACAACCACCAGCCCTATTTAGGGAAGCTTTTAATGTTTAATAGATTATTGTATTTTAATATTCTGTTGGAAGCCGCCCAGAGCGAGGTATAAATAATATATTATTATTATTATTATTATTATTATTATTATTATTATTATTATCATCATCATTATGCCATTCCACCTCCTCTGTTTTGATAGCCCATGGAATGACTCCTCAAAAAGGAGGGGGTCAGACCCTCCAAGTGTCCCTATTTTCCAGGGACATCCCTGATTTAGAGAAGCCATCCCAGTTTCTGATTTGATCCCAGAATGTCCCGCTTTTCTTTAGGATGTCTCCATTTTCATTGGAGAAGTGTTGGAGGGTATGGAGTCATCCACTCCCCGCACTGATTGAAGGCAATCCTGTATAGGGAAGGTTTTTTTTTAATGTTTAATGTTTTATTATGTTTTTATATATGTTGAAAGCTGCCCAGATTGGCTGGGGCAACCCAGTAAGATTCATGGGGTATCAATAGTAAGATTATCGTTATGGAATGGGAAGTCCCTATTTTCATCAGATAAATGTTGAAGGGTAAGAAGTGCTGTGCCTATTTTTCTTCTCCTTATTGAAAGAGGGGCAGGGAAGCCTTCTTGTCCCTGGAGGGGCTTTTTCTGAAAAAGGGGCAAGAGGAAGTGCCAAGGTCTGCTTGCCTCGTCTTTGCTTTGCTGCCCACAGGCCTTGTGGCACATACAGCAGTCAGCTGCTCTGGCCAGGAAGGGCCTCTTGGAAAGTATGCATGTGTGTGGAATGCTGGAGGAAGAGAACAGGACCCGCCCATTTGCTGTTCTATTTGTTTTGTTTTGCTGCCAGCCAGATGCATGGAGCAGTAGGCAAGCACAGCTGTTCGTTTCGCTTTGTAGCAGACAGCTACTTGAGGGACATTTTGAAAATATGGGGGTGGGAGCAGGGTTGGAGGAAGGAATTCTGGAATTGTCCTGTTGCTGCTGTGCTTGTTTTGCTGCCTGCCGGCATGTGACACAGGTAGGCACTTGAGAAGGGCATCAGTTGAATATGACGATATGGAAGCCCTTTCAAGTTTCTGCTTCATGCCATAAGATTGTTCCAAAGCTGGTGTGGACGTAGCGGGGGGAGCCCTGTGTAGAGTCACCATAATTATTATCAGCTTTTCCCACATTGTTCCCAAGTTGTTTGGGAGCAGGGCAGTGTAGAGCCATTCATCATTACTATCAGCATAATAGTTGCCACATTTTTCCTGATTGTTCCCAGTATTGTTGTGGGGTTTTCTGAGGGTTGGGGGTCATCCATTTCAGAGACCTCATAATTATCATCACCCTCTCCTCCTGCCTGGCTCCCAGGCAGGACTGTTCCCAAGTTGTTGGAGAGAACAGGGAAGTACAATGCAAAGGCAGAAATCTTATTACCAGATCCTAATACACTCCTAATGCTGACCTAGTCACATTTATTCAGGCAAACAAATAGGGACCCTGAAATGGCTGTGCCCCTTGGACCATATATCTGCCAGAGGTCTTTGCCAGTTCTACAATAAGAGCTCCTCTTCATTAGAAGACATTAGTGATTGAACATGACCTTAGATACACAAAGCATATAGCCTGCCACTGTGCTATAAACTGGTTATTTATTTCATCCATGCAAATACAGAGAGAGACATCGGCTGAGCACAAATCCTATAGATCTTAGATATGGGTCAGCAACAAGTGGCCCATAGGCCAAATTTGACCCTAAATTGATGTTATCTGGTCCCTCAGTGGTCAACCCCAGAAATAGAGAGTGGTGTGGATAAGAAGCAGCTAAATTAAGGGGGCTTTTACATCAGATCATTTTGAGAGTAGGCAGTGGGTACTGAGAGTAGGCAGTGGGTACGGTCATCCTTTTGTTGATGCTAACTATAGTCTAAGAGAAGGATGGGGGAACCTGTGGTCATCCATATGTGGCTGTACTGTAACTTAAGTCATGCCAGTGGTCAGTGGTGGCTCAACAACATCTGGAGGGCCGCAGGATCCTAATTTCTGGTGTAGGAGAGGTCAAAGAAACGATTCCTAAAAGTTGTATGGATATCCAGCTCTTGTTTTTCTGTTTCCTTTTCTGGAATTTTGCTGGAACTTGGTTTGTCTTTTTTGTTCTGATTTATATGTTTGGCTCAGTTTATGAAATCAATACTGATTGCTGAGCTGAAATGGGGTGCTGCTATTTTAACAGCAAAAACTTGTTACTTCCTGCAAAAGCTCCCCCACACACACCCTGCATTTCAATAAACCCTTTAAGCTGTGGGGGAACCAGAGCGAAGTCATAGGAAAAGCAAAGCTAGCAAGCCAAAATTCTCCCCTTGTCTGACTACGCCTGAAATATTAGAAGCTGCCTTCTGACTAAGTCACAATCACACTCTCAAAGTAGCCACCCCGTAGCAACAGGCAAAACTGATTAGTGAAACGAGAGCTATTGCAAGAGGGTTTCTTGATGTCTAGCAGAAACAAACAAACCCACACCAACAAACCCGTATCTTTAAAATACATTAAAGCATCACCGCAGAAGACAACTTCTGTGATTCCTTTGTGTACTCAAAAAGGTATCGTTTCAATTATCTGTCTTTCAAGGGCAGCACATTTAAGGAGCTTACCTGTGTGGCATGCCACTCATATAGGCTACGGTGTATTCATGGGATAATTCGCATGCCTTGAGGTACCAGGTCATTTCCATCTCACGCAGGAGGGCTGCCCGCCGGGCCTTTAGCTGCATCTGGTCCAAGGTGGTCTTTTTGGTGTCCTTTTCCACGGAGACCTTTGGAAAGTGTGTTGGCTTCTTCATCTCGGGGTTTCTCACGGTCCCCCCAGTACGAGCTGCAAGCATCTTGGTGCTTTGCCGGTTCAAAAGGCACACACCATCTAAGTCTCTGGCCTGAAATCATACAAACTGATTTTTTTTTTTCCAGCAGGCACTTTCATCCCTCTACAACCTTATCCTGGTCGCAAAGCTGTAATCAGATACACATCTACAGGGCTTAAACTAGAAAGCAGAGCTGTACCCTTTCCATGGACACATCTGGTCACAGTTTTCTACCTTTTGATGTCCTTGACTGCAACAAGCACTTTAATTTTTAAAAAATAAATAAAATAAAATAAAATTCTGGAGCAAATCCGGAGCAGAGGCTGAGTGTGGTTCCTATGTGTAAAAAGCAGGGGCACTCTGCACATGCTCAGAGCCACTTGGCTACTACTGCACACATTCTATGACCCAAGTCTGGTAGCCCTGGCAGAAATTGGAAGGCAAGACTGCAGGAGATAGCAAATTTCATAACTAAGGGAGAAGGATGCAAGTTTAGCCAGGTTTATGCAGCATGTGAATTTCACTGTGTACAATCTCTATAGCGTCAAGCCTTGGGGTATGAAGATGGAGTTTGCAAAACAAATTAGGGCTCCTTCACACTTCCACTTGCCCCATTGTCATTGTTTTCCCCAGGGAAAACTTGCTGTTTACCATTGAATCAAAGCAAGCATCAGCTGAGTTTTATCCAGATTGACATTCACTCTGGTTCATTGCTAAAGAGTGGGTTTTCCAGGGGGGGGGGAGCTGTGGGGCAAAGGCACAACCACTCAGATCTGTGCCTAGAAAACATGGGAACAGTGGGAAACTGCTTGGCCCCATACTGTCTAGGCACAGGACAAGTGGATATTTAGAGAAGCCCCACATCTCTGTTGGGGGCTTGCAAGCATCAGGTTACACCCCCATTTTTGACAACCTAGAGTCCACCTGTTGCCCAATTCTGTGCCAGGCCATGAGAGAAACACAAAAGTTCCTGATGAAGCAGAAAACAGATGCAAAGAGAAGCAAAACAGCCTTTATATTAGCATTTCTTGTTTATTTTATTAAATGATTTGCTTGCAAGATTACTTTTATTAATCAAAAGAAGGCAGTGTTGTCTAAAGTCTGTTCGGTTTTGCAATTCTTTTTAGTAGTGCCTACTTCTTCATCTGTCAAAAAGCCACAAAAATATTGCAATGAAACAATGGAAGGAGATATACGTATATATGCACGTATATGGTTATGGTTGGTATTCAACTAAGTTTCACTCAGGATAGACCCACTGGGTCCATTAATTTGGCCAAGGCAGATTAATTGGATGCACAAGGTCCATTAATTCCAATAGGTCTGCAGTGGGTAAAATTTAGTTGAATACCACCTTATGAAAAAAAGTCCAGAGTTTAACATGACTGAAAATCTGTGGAACAAGGCAGGTTTCCTTAATCACGAGTTGACATTGTAGAATTTCTGCACAGGTTTTATGTAAGCAAATCAGGTTGAATGCTCAGCTAACAGGTTGTCTGGAGGAGCCCTGGCTTACATCAGATGGTTATCCGCAGCTTGTAGGATTTGAAGAAGGTTTATGCAAAACCAAAGTTCATTTTTCCATGCTTTTTATTTTGTGAAACTAACAGCACTACCCTAGGAATGTCTTCTGAAAAGTAAGTCTATATTTAGTAGGATTGCCATATCTTGAAGGGCAAAATAGAGGACATCCCGAGCCGCCCTCATGTGCCTCTTTCCATGGCTCAGGCTGGCAGCGAATGCAGCATGTGTAGTGCCCTTGCCCACACCTCTTTCCCTGGCACAGGCTGGCAGCAGCCATGGTGTGCAGAGCAGCCCAAGCGCAAGTCCACCCCCCCAAAAAAACCTGAACATTTCCTTTAAAATGTAAAAATCTAGCCATATGGGCATGTTGACCCCCAAAAGGAGGACATGTCCAGGTTTTCCCGGACATATGGCAATCCTATATTTAGTTCATTGGGACTTACCTGGAAGTAAGTGTAACATTGTAGTTGCAGCACAGAGCTAATTCAGAAATGCAGAAAAGATAGAGGCTGCTACTTAAAACATTAAGTAAATACAGTTGCAGCTAATCTGAAGTATTAGTTGTTCATGTCATAACAAGCCATTGTCAAGGCAGATATTCCCTTAACACAACTGTTTAATGTTAGCATGCATTAATCCGTTCAGGTGGCAATACCTTCTTGGCCACCCAGGGTAATCCCAAACCAGCCTATGAAAAATGTAGAACTGATACACAGTGGATGGCTTTGCTCCTAGAAAAGGGATCTAATGGTCTTTAAATATTGATTCCGGGATTCTTCAACCGAATTTCCATAACCAGTTCAGTTTACTCACAGTCAGTTGATCGGCCATAGCCAAGCTGTTAATGTACAAACCAAGGCAATGAATCCTTTGTGGAATTAATGGACACAATTTTCCCACTTAGTTTATGGGAGGTGATCAGAGACTTTTTGCAAGAGTGTAGGTATATCAAATAGGAGATTTCAGAAAGGAGGAACGGAACGAATTTTTGCAAGGTACAGCTGCAGGACAATGGAGAAAGCTTTTGGACCCAAGGGGAATTCATTGGCATACAATACAATCACAATACAGGTCAAATGAAAATGTGGATGAGCCCATTAATTTCAATGAGTTTACTCTGAGTAACACATAATTTGTGCTGGTCCCGAGGGTTAACCGTGCGGCGAGGTCCGAGTCCAGTCCGAGGTCGAGGGTGCGGTATGGAGGCTGTCTGTCAAAACTGAAGCAGGGTCTAAAGCAGGGGGTCGGGTGAGGTCAGGAACTCTGGCAGAAGAGCAGGACAGGGTGCAGGCAGGAACAGGCTACCAACAATGTTGCTCCCGCAACCTGGGACTGGGCGGGCTGGCTTTTATATGCCCCGAGGCATAGGGCGGTCCCCAGTCCACAGGTGACTTGCCTCTCCTGGCCTGGAGGCGAGCACTCCTCCTGCGAGAACTTAGTTCCCTCCACCTCTCTGCCCTGAGCCTCTGCAGCTCAGGAGAGGCTGGAGGGTTACTGGACCCAGAGGCAACCTCAACTTCCCCTGATGGGGCTGAGAGTGGAGCACCTGAAGGCAATGGGTCCTCAATCACCTCCGGAGCCAGAGCAGACTCTGCTGGTGCCTACAGCTGAGGATCCAGCACAGATGAGGACCCTTCAGGCTCAAGCCCCAGCCCCGGCTTAGCTGGTTCTGGAGGCGGGGACTCCTGTGCAGGCTGGGATTCCTCAGGTTCAGCCTCCAAGTCCGAATCCCAGGCCATCACATAATTGAATGCCGCCCAATGGTAATGCCAAAGGCCATTTGCCCTGAATTCCAGTTGCCGGGAATCACAAGTGGTAAAATGTGATTGTACCCAGTTCCTTTCAGGCTTATTGTATGCACCTGGTTGGCCACTGTCAGAACAGGAAACTGGTCTAGATGGGCCAGGGAGCTCATCAAGCTGGTTCTTCTCATCTACTCCCAGGGGAGTGGGGTTAGGATTGCCACCTAGCTTGTCCCATTGATTTCAGTTGGTAAAAGTTAAAAGGTAAAGGACCCCTGGATGGTTAAGTCCAGTCAAAGGCGACTATGGGGTTCCGGCGCTCATCTTGCTTTCAGGCCGAGGGAGCTGGCGTTTGTCCACAGACAGCTTTCCAGGTCATGTGGCCAGCATGACTAAACCGCTTCTGGTGCAACGGAACACCGTGACAGAAACAAGAGCACACGGAAACTCCATTTACCTTCCCGCCGGAGCGGTACCTATTTATCTACTTGCACTTTTGATGTGCTTTCAATCTGCTAGGTAGGCAGAAGCTGGGACAGAGCAACGGGAGCTCACCCCGTCACAGGGATTCGAACCGCCAACCTTCTGATCTGCAAGCCCAAGAGTCTTAGTGGTTTAACAAACATAGTCTGGCTCCAACCCGTGAGGAAATATTTTTCGTGCTGCTACAAATGCTTGTTTAAAGGACAGTAAGTTGAGGGCTGCTGGGTATCCTTTCAGCATGATCCTTTCTCTTGTAGGTGAGCTCCTCTTAGAAGGCCAGCTTGTTATTTAAGGGAAAGGGACACAGTTCTGCAGTCCTGACTTGGGGAGGATGACGTCCCGTTCAAGCTCCTGTATCGAGATTCATTGACTAGTGTGGTGGTTGATTGTCTGTTTAGATCTGTGTTTTTCCAAATAAGCAAGTCCCTGCTTCTCTTAAACCTGCCTTGCACCGTGTAACCCTGTGTTTTGTTTTCCGAGAAGAACAAGGTTTTGATTAAATCCTGCTTTTAAGAAGCGGTGAGAGTGTTGCTTCTTCCACAGAGTAAAAGATCCATGAATGGACCCCCGTTTTGGTGTTCTCATTGTGAAATTGTGAGATTATATTTTATTGACAGCATTTCCTTCTGTTATCTAGGAGCATCACTTCGAACCCAGAGGACTCCTATCTTGCATTTGGGGATTCCATATTTTCTCAGCCCAAAGTGTGTTTCCCAGTCAGTAAGCACTTTGGTGGCAAGTGCCTCAAAAGCAAGTACATTCATCCCGGCCTCCCTCCATTCTCGTGAAGATCTGCTGTTTCATCAACGCTGAGTTTGTGCACAATCTGACACACAACAGAGCGACTTCTTGCATTTACCCAGAACAAACAACAGCTGTGCTTGCTTTGCTTCCACAGTCCTTTTCTTTGGGTCTTGTCACAGAGAGTCAGATTAGAAAGTAATGCTTAGGCTGTCCTCTACTGGTGTGGAGACCTTCCTACACTTGGAACTTGAATGCTGGTGAAAATGGGGTCTCTTGTTAACATTTCACA
Organism: Podarcis raffonei; assembly: GCF_027172205.1. Lineage (NCBI taxonomy): Eukaryota > Metazoa > Chordata > Lepidosauria > Squamata > Lacertidae > Podarcis > Podarcis raffonei. The sequence goes on along the minus strand of NC_070606.1, from coordinate 80,281,774 downwards.
TTAGAAAGCAGGGTGCATTGCAGACATAGACCCACAAGCCTCAATTTGATTTTGAAGCATTATGGTGGGAATTGCAGCCCAAAACTTCTGAAGGGCACCAGGTTAGCAAAGGGTGCATCATGCCACTTGGGTTATTTCCTAACACGGAGTGGGGAACCTCGGACCCACAGAGAAAATGCAACCATCCTAGCTGCTCTGCCCTAGACATTCTCTCCATGCAACCCTGCTCCCAAATCACACCCCATCTCCTCATGCCACATATCCTCCAACATTTCCCCAATGAAAATAGGGGAGTCCTATTCCATAGTAGTAATAATAATAATAATAATAATAATAATAATAATAATAATAATTTAATTACTTATTCGCCACCCAGTAAACACTTTTAAAAATCCCTGTACAGAGCTGCCTTCAGATGTCATCTAAATGTTGTATAGTTACAGTACCTATCTCCTTGGCTCAGGGGTTGCATAATTCCATGCCCTCCAATATTTCTCTGATGAGAATAAAGATATCCTAAGGAAAAGCGGGATGCGGGTGGTGCTGTGGTCTAAACCACAGAGCCTAGGGCTTGCTGATCAGAAGGTCGGTGGTTCAAATCCCCGCGATGGGGTGAACTCCCATTGTTCAGTCCCAGCTCCTGCCAACCTAGCAGTTCGAAAGCACGTCAAAGTGCAAGTAGATAAATAGGTACCGCTCTGGATGCGCTGCTCTAGTTTCGCCAGAAGCGGCTTAGTCATGCTGGCCACATGACCTGGAAAAACTGTCTGCGGACAAATGTCGGCTCCCTCGACCAATAAACGAAGATGAGCACTGCAACCCCAGAGTCGTTCATGACTGGACTTAACTGTCAGGGGTTCTTTACCTTTACCTTTAAGTAAAAGTGGGGTATTCCAGGATCAAATCAGAAACCGGGATGGCTTCTGTAAATCTGGGACTGTCCCTGGAAAATAGGGACACTTGGGGAGGGGGTGTCTGGGAATGTCCTGCTTTTCCCCAGGCTGTCCCTATTTTCATCAGAGAAATATTGGAAGGTATGGAGTTATGTGACCCCCGAGCCACGGGGATGAGTAACTATACAACCTTTAGAAGACATCTGAAGGCAGCTCTGCACAGGGAAGCTGTATCTGTTGGAAGCTGCCCAGAGTGGGGCTGGGGCAACCCAGTCAGATGGGTGGGATACTATTATTATTATTATTATTATTATTATTATTATTATTAAACAGGACATCTCTATTTTCATCAGAGAAATGTTGGAGGGTGTGAAACCCTGGAGAGCCAATTCCAACTAGACTAACCAGTAACGAGCTAGGTATCTATCTCAGTGTGTCTCATGGTCCTGCTCTGAAGGTTGAGCATTCCGTTTTTTGAATGTGCGTCATAAGTGTGAACATCATGCATTTGTTAAAAGGAGGGGGGAGCAGCATGCCTACCCCACCCTTTGCAGCAAAGCTATGTATATCCACCCAGTTACACGTGGGCCGTTTCATCTGCCATTTCCTGAAGTGCGATAGAGGAGGTCTACAAGCCAATTGCCGGAGAAACCGCTGTGCTAGGCTGGCTTTGTGGAGAAGGCCCGCTGTGTTCCGTTTACCGCAAAAGCCTGTTTGAACAAAGGAGCCATGTGGTCTGTTTCCTGGCTTCCGAGCTAATAATAAACAACTTGTCAAAGGCCTCCCAAGGGGCTGTTGCCAGCCTCACCCATTCCCTGTGGGACACAGCTTAAGTGGGTGCTTCAGTTCGCTCCTCACAATCAACAGGTTGATGACATTCGCTGCTCCTATTTGAAATAATTTCCTCATCAAGAGATGCATGGTTCCCCGCAGGGTGTAAATATGGCCTCTCCATCCATAAAAATAAACCTTCGGCGTGATAATATATAGACATCCAAACTTAGGCAAGTTTGGCTTTTTGAAATGTGGCTCTGCCAAGCCGCGTCTGGTTACCGGGTTGTTGTTTTTTTAGGACTATTCATAGGCTAGTTTCTTCGGGGTTAGCTGGCCCTCTTCTGGCCAACAGGCTGAAAAACATCCTACCTGGCAGGTAGCTGAAAACTACCTGGTCCTAAAGCTAGGTAGCTGTTTTCGCAAGGCCCTTTTGGTAGCAATGCATCTCGTGGAAATTCTTCTAGTTAGCCTGGACTTGCAGCAATTGTAGATTTTGGATTAGCTGCACCCATCACCCACAACATGCAGTCACCTGGAAACATTCTTCAATAGTGACTAAGCCACTCCTGTTTTCTGCTTTGTCCCCATTCTGAAAGGAGTGGCTATCACATACCGGTAGTTCACGGAGGAGGGGGAAATGCAGGTCCAGGAGCCAGATGTGGCCCTCTTGGCTTTCCTGTCTGGCCCTTGTAACTCTCCCCTGGCTACATCCCCAGACCCCTCCAAGTGTCCCTATTTCCAGGGACGTCCCTGATTTACAGAAGCCGTCCTGGTTTCTGACTTGATCCTGGAATGTTCCACTTTTCCTTGGGATGTTCCTATTTTCATTGTTGGAGGGTATGGAGTTATCTGTCCCCTGAGCCATCTAAAGGCAATCCTGTACAGGGAAGGTTTTTTAAAAAATGCTTAATGTTTTATTATGTTTTTATATATGTTGGAAGCTGCCCAAAGTGTGGTGTAGTGGTTAAGAGTGGTGGACTCATAATCTGGTGGACCAGGTTTGATTCCCCGCTCCTCCACATGCAGCTGTTGGGTGACCTTGGGCTAGTCACACTTCTTTGAAGTCTCTCAGGCCCACTCACCTCACAGAGTGTTTGTTGTGGGGGAGGAAGGGAAAGGAGATTGTGAGCCGCTTTGAGAATAAAGCAGGATATCAAATCCATACTCTCCCTCTCCTTCTTCTGTGGCAACCCAGTAAGATGCACGGGGTATAAATAGTAAAATCATCATTACGGAATGGGACATCCCTATTTTCATTGGATAAATGTTGGACCATCCCTCACTGGTCCTGCTTCACACTCGTATGTTTTTTGCCTGGCTGTAATGTGTCCTTCAACTCTCATACCTTCTCTATGAAGGATAGAAGTTTATGTGTGTACAAGCCTACAGTACAAAGGTAACATTTGAATCAGTTGCTCCACCCACTTTTGCCTCTGGCCCCGCCTACCACTGCCATGTGGCCCTCAGAACATTGGCCAGAAGGGAATGTGGCCCTCAGGCTGAAAAGAGTTCCCCATCCCTGTCCTATGAAGGACCAATCTGGATTCTAAACACTAGACATCTTCACTGTTCTTTTCCTGTGCTTCCTACTGGAATGCTGTGAATCAAATATGATCTACACATGCCATGGAATGAAATGTCAGGGAAGTGGAGGTGGAAGAATTGACTGGATTATATTAGGCTGTGAGTCATTTTTAATTTTTAATTATTATTTTTTAAAAAAACTCACCAATCAGAAAATTAGCAAAGCAGGGAGTGGATTATGAAATAACCTTCCACTCAGATGTTATTTTTCTCCCTCCCTCCCTTCTCACTGGAAATGTAATACGTGGGAGAACATTATTGGATTTATTCCCTGTCCATCAATAAAATATCCAGGATAGCTTACAAAGTTGAAAAACAATACACAGAGAGAAAGAGAGTAAAATAGAAAAGGTTTTCACCAGGTGCCAAAATGATGCTAGTGTAAATAGATATCAGGGACTGGTTGTATGCAGGAGGGGTAAGAACCAAGCAGGGTAACCCCCAAGGATAGAAGGGGGTTGGTGGTGGGACGATGAGTGGTCAGATGGAGAAGAGGGAGAAGACAGGGAGGTGGTGTTGGAAGCTGAAGAGTTAACAGGGCTTAGTGAGCAGGAAGAGGCTATGACAGAGAGAAGTCCAGGATCAAGGGCAGAAGCAGGAGAGGAGGGAGGCCAAGAGGCAGAGTCCAGGTTGTGAAGAGACATGGGTGTTTCCCCTTCCTGCTATGATGAGCTCCCCTCCCCTCTGGTGTCCCAGAACCAGAAGAGGCATGAAGAGGGTGGAGGAAAGTTAGCTTCACACAAACGCAGTCTCAGATTGCTTGGGGGAAACCCTGGAGAGGAGGGGACTCAGATGGCTGTGGGGAGGTGGGGATCTTCAGCCTCAGCAACAGCCTCATGGGGGCAAGACCTGCCGGAGATGAGTCTGTGGGCTCATTAGGCCTGACACTCCTGTGCAGACCCTGTTTTGGCTAATAAAGAGTTAACTCCAGCTTGCTCAGTGTGATTTACCGCTGGCTCGCTCCTTTCAATAGCTGGTTACCCTCAGGGAGAGCATTCCAGAACTGATAACCAGTGCTGTGCAGTGGTTGGAGTGTTGGACTAGCAGCAGGAGGACCAGGGTTCAAATCCCTACTCTGCCCTGAAGTTTACCTTGGGCCAATCACCATCTCTCAGCCTAAACTACCATGTATGGGTGTTAATAAAATAGAGAACCATGTATAAGGTTTGTCAACCTGCTTGTAAGGAGAAAGCAAGGCCACCAGATGGACCACATAAGCAACCAAGACTTAGGAGAGTAGGTTTTGGCGGGGGTGTTTTGTTTTTTTAAGGATTTTTTTAAAGCAACCCCTTTCTCTGCAACTGTGCAATGCAGCCACTTGGGGCAGCAGAATGACTTGGGCCAACCCTGAAATTACAGGAGGCTAACAAAACAAAAGCAAAGCAGTAACCATGGCAGCAAGATCATAAGCAATTACTCTGAGAAAACAAGGCAAGATTGGAAGCTGCCTCAGTGCTATGGATGGAGCAGAACCCATTTGCTTCAGCCAAGGATGCAGCGCAGGACTTGACAAAGTCCAGTACAAGGTGCTTTCTATTGCATTCTGCACACATGTACACAGAGAAGATATTCACCATCACAAGAGAAAAGAGGTAATAACATGAACAGTTAAGATGTAAATGAGGCACAGTTGGGAACAACGGAGTGTTCCTCTACTGCGGTGAAGCCAGCAGTGTGTTGGTGTTGAGGCCTCAGTCCCAAAGGAATGCCAGCTATTAACTGGAACAGCTTGAACAAGTATTTCTCCTTTCCCTTGTGAAAAGCAGCTGTTGTATTTTTCTTGCCACAAACGGCGCTGAGCAAATTAGACAGACAGCACCTGGCTGTAATAATCGTCTCCCCACAATCTGAGCCTGTCACTTCCACTGTCCTTCCTTCCTAGAATTCCATTTGCAGGCTCATCCTTGGTTGACAAAACCTTTGTTTTTGCACTGATGGGTTGAAATATACTCGGAGTCCTGTAGTGATTTCATGCTCTTTATTGCAGCTTGTAAAACAGTGATTGACTTGCCCCCCAAACCTCAGGCTTTTATATACATTATTTACACAATGAGTCCCGTCTGATTGGCTGATTAACTTCCTCCTGGAGCCTGATTGGTCTTTTCCTGAAAGCCAGTCAGTTGTTGCATTCTTGGCTCCTACTTGCCTATTGTTCTAGGATCCAAGCTTAGCACATAACATGGGTTATAAAAAGAGGTGTCTCGCCCTACTTCCCCAAGCAGTAGGAGGTTCCACGGGTGGCCTCTTTTCAGAGTCTGATTGTAATGAGGAAATGTTGGCACCTTATCGTGCCTAATAGTTGTATGTCTACAAGGATGCATGCAGATCATATTGGAAGCAAATAGCCTCCTAAGACAAGGCAGCGCTGCCATCCATCCTGCCTCAGACTCTGTAAAGGTGCCTCTACCTGTTGCCAACTCCAGACACAGGTTGCTTCCACAGGCATTCTACAAGCGTTGGGACGCGGGTGGCGCTGTGGTCTAAACCACTGAACCTCTTGGGCTTGCTGATCGGAAGGTCAGTGGTTCGAATTCCCGCGATGAAGTGAGCTTCCATTGCTCTGTCCCAGCTCCTGCCAACCTAGCAGTTCGAAGGCATCCAGGGGTCCTTTACCTCCCCCCCCCTTACCTTCTACAGGCATTGCTTTTTCACAATTAGCTGGATTCAGAATTAGAATGAAGGATTCACACAAGTTCTTAATATAATACAATATTATCTGGCAACACTTGGCCTCAGGGTATTAGTTTACTTGCACACAAGTGAGTCATGTTTATCAAAAGTCCTTTCCAATCTTAAGCAATGTTTTCCCCCTTAAATAGCCTGCTTTAATGCTTCCTGAGGATAAGTGGGGCATTAGTGATGAATAACTCATTGAATAGCCCCGCTTAATTGCCTGAATGCCAGTTTCTGTTTGGAGAACCGAGTGGGCTTTAATTACTGTTTCCTGATTATTTTCTTTGAATTGCTACAGAAAAATAAGGTTAGTTCACTATTAAAAAGAGAAAAAGAGAGGGGGGAAAGATAACAGTCTCCTCCTCACTGCATAATGTCCTCTCTACATGATCAGGAACAATCAGGTATTCCAATCATGGGAAGAGAAGCAGAGGCATATTCATACAGAGGCTAGTTTCCTTCCTTCAGAATGAATCTGTGTAGGGTGAAGCAGGGGTTGCTTTCATTTGTGAAAGCAGTTATAAAGTCCCCAGTCAAGCTTGCAAAAATCTATCATTTGCCCGATAATAAATGTTGGAAATGTAAGGAAAATGAAGGTACATTCTTTCACCTTTGGTGGACGTGTCCCAGGATTAAGGCTTTCTGGGAAATGATATATAATGAATTGAAAAAGGTACCGTATTTTTCCCTCTATAACACGCAGATTTTTTCTCCTAAAAAGGAAGGGGAAATGTCTGTGCGTGTTATTGAGCGAATGTGTGGTCCCTGGAGCCGAAAAATCAGGCAAAAATCAAATCGCGCTTCACGGAGAAGGGAAAACTGAAAGGAGGAAGTGGCTGCTTTCCTGCATTCTGCCTCAGGGTCTTACTGCCCACCCTTCTCTGTTTCCTTGCTGTGTTTGCTGAAACGGAACAAAGAGCAGGGAAAGCCCCTCCCCTCCAGGCAAGCAGAGAGGAAAACAGACTGTGTTCCTTCTATTTCCTCTCTGTGCTCCGGTGCTGCTGGGGGAGAGGGAGAGAGAGAGGGAGGGAGGGAGAGAGAGGGGGGAGGGAGGGAGAGAGAGAGAGAGAGAGAGAGAGAGAGAGAAAGAGAGAGAGAGAGAAATGGCTGGGGTGGGGGGAAACGTTTGCCTTTCTTTTCTCCCTCCCGTTAAATCCCTCTCCTGCATTCTTAGCCAGCTGCTTCTCTGCACACCACCTCATGTCCCTTCTTTGTTTTTCCTTCGCTCCCCATTTAAAATGTGGTTACAAAGCATAGATCCACATGGATCCTCAGGATCTTTGCATTGGGTCACCCCAAATTCACCATCAGATCACATAGCATGTCCATGGCTACAGCCTGCACCAAAAAAATCACGCACCCACTGTTGCCTGGGGCTGCAATGGTGCAAAAATGTGGTTACAAAGCATGGATCCACAGGGATCCTCAGGATCTTTGCATTCGGTCACCCCAAATTCACCATCAGATCACATAGCATGTCCATGGCTACAGCCTGCACCAGAAAAATCACGCACCCACTGTTGCCTGGGGCTGCAATGGTGCAAAAACGTGGTTACAAAGCATGGATCCACAGGAATTCTCAGGATTTTTGCATTGGGTCACCCCAAATTCACCATCAGATCACATAGCATGTCCATGGCTACAGCCTGCACCAGAAAAATCACGCACCCACTGTTGCCTGGGGCTGCAATGGTGCAAAAACGTGGTTACAAAGCATGGATCCACAGGGATCCTCAGGATTTTTGCATTGGGTCACCCCAAATTCACCATCAGATCACATAGCATGTCCATGGCTACAGCCTGCACCAGAAAAATCACGCACCCACTGTTGCCTGGGGCTGCAATGGTGCAAAAACGTGGTTACAAAGCATGGATCCACAGGAATTCTCAGGATTTTTGCATTGGGTCACCCCAAATTCACCATCAGATCACATGTCTGTGGCCACAGCATGAAGCACAAAAATGATACATCCACTGTTTCATTCAGAATGTTTTTTCCCTTGTTTTCCTCCTCTAAAAACGATGTGCGTGTTATGGTCAGGTGCGTGTTATAGAGCGAAAAATACGGTATTTAAATATACTTTCTTGAAGAAACCAGAGGCCTTTCTCTTGGGTATGTCTGGCCAAGTGGTGCCAAAGAAGGACAGAACTTTTTTTATGTATGCTACAACAGCAGCAAGAATACTTATCGCAAAGTATTGGAAGACGCAAGATCTACCCACGCTGGAAGAATGGCAGATGAAACTGATTGACTGTATGGGACTGGCAGAAATGACGAGCAGAATCCGTGACCAGGGAAAAGAGTCGGCTGAAGAAGATTGGAAAAAATTTAAGGACTATTTACAGAAATATTGTAAAATTAAGGAAAGTTAAATGGTGTTGGATTGAAATTGAGTGGTTTCTAGCTGTAATGATATAAAGGAACATAGATGGGGGGGAAAAAGGGTTTGAAAAATAAGGTAATGTTATAAGCTGTAATGCTTTAAATGAAGGATTTGCTGAACAAATAACCTTAATTGGGATACAAGGAGGAGAAGTATGAGGAGGTCTGATAAATTTGTTATTTTAAAGTATGATTTATGAACTTCATGTCTGTTTTAATGTTTTTGTTTGTTCTGTTTTTGTTTGTTTGTTTAAAAAATTGGAAAATTTAATAAATATTCTTTTTAAAAAAGCAGTTATAAAGTCAGAATATGAATCTGAGACTCATTTTATGAGTGTAAATGGGGTGGGAGGAATCTCCAAATTATTGTTTGTTCATTTGCATTAGTTTTCTATGCCACTCTTTGCACTCCAACGTTTCCACACAATTAAAAAGAAAACACAGTTCAAATCATTAGTTCCTTATACTGTAAGCATATTGTTGTTTAGTCGTTTAGTCGTGTCTGATTCTTCGTGACCCCATGGACCAGAGCACGCCAGGCACTCCTGTCTTCCACTGCCTCCCACAGTTTGGTCAGACTCATGTAAGCATATATCTCTGATCATATGAGCAAGCCATCAGCTTAAATGAAACTTGTCCGAATCTGCCTTAACACACCAGGAATGCTTACAATAGGGACAATTTAGCAGCACCAGATCATTGCTGTTCTGCTTTAAGGCAGAATAGCAACTCCGCTTTCAAGAGACCAGTTTATCAAGCTTTCTTCCTGATTTGTTTGTGCAAAAAAAAAAAAAAATTCAGGGAACTCCTATGACACCAGCTCTTTATGGAACATTTGTTTTGATATGTTTATAGGAAGATGGTACAACGTCACGCCAAGCAGTTATTCTGTCCCTACTTCTGTGTAAGGATTGCAGTGCAACCCATGCATGCCCCCCAAAACACCACCCCAGGGCAAGTATATGGTAGTGCTAGCAATGAACTTCAACTGAAGGGGGGGAAATGGGCTTCATTCAGGGACAGGGTGTCTCTGGCAGCCCTCCAGGTTTCTCCAATTTGTCCTCTCCCCAGGCCACACCTCCTTGAGTGCTTTTGCTTGACTGGAATGTGTTCTTTGGCTGTACTAATGCCCCTTGCTCAACAACGTTTTTGTCAGGATTTTCACTGTTTGAAATATGGCAACCCTAGGTGTGTATGTGTACAGAAACCTCCAGGTTTCACATCACCCAGATATAAAGGTAAAAAGGTAAAGGACTCTTGGACGGTTAAGTCCAGTCAAAGGCGACTATGGGGTTGCAGCGCTCATCTTGCTTCAGGCCGAGGGAGCCAGCATTTGTCCACAGACAGCCAGCTTTCCAGGCCATGCGGCCAACATGACTAAACCGCTTCTGGCACAACTGATGGAAACCAGAGCACACAGAAATACTTTTTACCTTCCCACCGCAGTGGTACCTACCGTATTTTTCGCTCTATAACACGCACCTGACCATAACACGCACATCGTTTTTAGAGGAGGAAAACAAGGGGAAAAACATTCTGAATGAAACAGTGGATGTATCATTTTTGTGCTTCATGCTGTGGCCACAGACATGTGATCTGATGGTGAATTTGGGGTGACCCAATGCAAAAATCCTGAGAATTCCTGTGGATCCATGCTTTGTAACCACGTTTTTGCACCATTGCAGCCCCAGGCAACAGTGGGTGCGTGATTTTTCTGGTGCAGGCTGTAGCCATGGACATGCTATGTGATCTGATGGTGAATTTGGGGTGACCCAATGCAAAAATCCTGAGGATCCCTGTGGATCCATGCTTTGTAACCACGTTTTTGCACCATTGCAGCCCCAGGCAACAGTGGGTGCGTGATTTTTCTGGTGCAGGCTGTAGCCATGGACATGCTATGTGATCTGATGGTGAATTTGGGGTGACCCAATGCAAAAATCCTGAGAATTCCTGTGGATCCATGCTTTGTAACCACGTTTTTGCACCATTGCAGCCCCAGGCAACAGTGGGTGCGTGATTTTTCTGGTGCAGGCTGTAGCCATGGACATGCTATGTGATCTGATGGTGAATTTGGGGTGACCGAATGCAAAGATCCTGAGGATCCCTGTGGATCCATGCTTTGTAACCACATTTTTGCACCATTGCAGCCCCAGGCAACAGTGGGTGTGTGATTTTTTTGGTGCAGGCTGTAGCCATGGACATGCTATGTGATCTGATGGTGAATTTGGGGTGACCCAATGCAAAGATCCTGAGGATCCATGTGGATCTATGCTTTGTAACCACATTTTAAATGGGGAGCGAAGGAAAAACAAAGAAGGGACATGAGGTGGTGTGCAGAGAAGCAGCTGGCTAAGAATGCAGGAGAGGGATTTAACGGGAGGGAGAAAAGAAAGGCAAACGTTTCCCCCCACCCCAGCCATTTCTCTCTCTCTCTCTCTCTCTCTCTCTCTCCCTCCCTCCCCCCTCTCTCTCCCTCCCTCCCTCTCTCTCTCCCTCTCCCCCAGCAGCACCGGAGCACAGAGAGGAAATAGAAGGAACACAGTCTGTTTTCCTCTCTGCTTGCCTGGAGGGGAGGGGCTTTCCCTGCTCTTTGTTCCGTTTCAGCAAACACAGCAAGGAAACAGAGAAGGGTGGGCAGTAAGACCCTGAGGCAGAATGCAGGAAAGCAGCCACTTCCTCCTTTCAGTTTTCCCTTCTCCGTGAAGCGCGATTTGATTTTTGCCTGATTTTTCGGCTCCAGGGACCACACATTCGCTCAATAACACGCACAGACATTTCCCCTTCCTTTTTAGGAGAAAAAATCTGCGTGTTATAGAGGGAAAAATACGGTATTTATCTATTTGCACTGGTGTGCTTTCGAAATGCTAGGTAGGCAGGAGCTGGGACACAGCAACGGGAGCTCACTCCATCACAGGGATTTGAACCGCCAACCTTCTGATCAGCAAGCCCAAGAGTCTCAGTGGTTTAGACCACAGCGCCACCTGCATCCCAAATGTAACCCAGAAAGGTAGGACTTATGTCCATTGTTCCCCCTACACCACTAGTATGTGACCCTCAACTATGAAAGCTTCACCTCTCCTGGCTGAAATAAACAACTGGAATCCAGTTACACTGAGGCATATTCTGCTACCCAGTGATAACTCTTAGGATCCTTTGCACTGAGCAAGGGCTAACCTGTTCCTGGATAGCTACAAAATGTCTGCCACTAAAGACAAGGGCAATTTTGCCTAAGTGACAGTAAGAACTGCATTGCCATTTTCACGCCAGATCACCTTCCTGCTACTGTAGTTCCTCAAGTGCCCCATTTATCACTTTGGTTATGCTCACAGGGCCATAAATAAACGCCCCTTGTTTAATTTACAGAGCCTAGTGGAGAGCAAGGCATTTCTAAATGGAGGCCTCTGTATTTCAAGCTGACCTCAAACCTGACTCATTTCCTGGAATGGGTAGGTGGTGACGCAGATTTTCCGCAGGATGATTTACTTCTCAAATTGTTAATCTGAAGGTGGGCCTCTTTCCTTGGTGATATTTCAAATAATCCTAAAAGAGTGTCAGGGAAAGTACATGTCAGGGAATCAGGAGGGCAAACTGCAAAATTAATATGGCCTGCATATCTTGTCAGAGTTGGGCCACAGTCAGCAGTCTGGAGCAAGCCAGGAACTGGGAGTCAACAGTTTCTCACACATTGTCATGGGCCAGGAGTCAGCTTCACCTGTTTAACAGCAGCCTGAAGGTGGAGAAGGTGAAGTGACTCCACCTGCATCTGATCAGCCTTCACAGAGGAGAAGGTACTGATGAGAACCAGCTGGCTCTGGCCTTCTTAAACAGAGCTCTCAGCAGCAGTCTGATGCTGGAAACAACGCCTGTAGTTCCTTGTCCTACTTTGCTGCTTCCTGTTGAACCCTCGGCTCTGCAATCATCTGGGTTCCCTGATCTCTGTACTGTCGGACTTCATATGTGGATTCTGCTCTCAAGCAAGAGTTACTGAGAGACTCCTAGCCTCTGCTTGTTCAGCAACAGAACTGAGACGGGGCTACGACACACAGGGCTCTTCCAGACTAGCCCTTGTCCTGCTGCTTCTCCCTGAGGAAACCCAATCTTTGCTGCTGAATCAGAGCAAACATCCACCAGGGTTTCTCCAGATTGACATTTGCTTCGCTAAAGAGCAGGTTTTCCCAGGGAAGGCGGCAGGGCAAGGGCAAAACCACTTAGACCTGTGCTTTCTAGGTGCAGGACAGGCAGAAGTGTGGACAAGCCCACAATGTTTATCTTCTAAGCTACAGGACAACCTTGCTGACAGCTATTGGATAGAGCGTAGAAGAATTGCTGTTTGGGGGAAGGGCTGTAGTTCAGTGGTAGAACATCTCCTTCATGTGCAGAAGGTCCCAGTAAAGCTGGGTATGTATGCCCCCTGTCCGTGTCCCTGGTCAGCTTCTGCCAGTCAATGTAGACAGTAGATGGACCAATGGTCTGTCTGATTCTGTTTTGCCAGTGTTTTTAGTGCTTGTGAAAGAGTAAGGGCTTTTGCAAAGGCATGGTAATAAACTTCCATCGTTCCAACTCCCCTTCTCAAAGGTAAAGGCAGGGATATCAAGAACCCTTTCCCTTTGTTTAAAAAAAGAAGTGCTAAAAATATGTGCCATGGCCTGCAGCAGACTTCTTGAAGGACAGACAAATTAACCCTTTGTGGCTGCATGATTGCCAACCCATCATCATAGCAGAAAAATGCCATCGTTTCCAGGAAAGGGATATTGTGTCCAAACCATTGTGCTAAATAATGTTTCTCATTTTGGTGCTCTGGTCTTTGAAGCTGCTTTGTGTAGTTCTTCATGCCTCCCATTCGATTTCTGGCAAGTACGGCTTTGTTCCCCCTCCAAGGCTTCCAGTCAGAGGTAGGAGGAGGGGGGTGGAAAAATCAATGTTGCATGAATCACGCGCTGCATTGTGGAGTTTGCTTTGGAATTGCTCCTTTTGTTTAATAACATATTACCTGCATGCAGTGCTGATGCCAGGCTGTTTTGCGCCCTAGGCATCTGCCTTCCCCCCCAAAATTGCTGATTTCAATTTTCAAAAGCAAATGTCTTGTAGTAAAAAAATGAAAGGCAATTCTAATGGGGGGAAATGGGTGGGTGGGTTGTAATGTACTATTTACTTCAAAAATGATAAAATTCTTCAAAATATTAAAAATAAAAGTAAAATGTTATGAGGAATTAATAATGATAATGATAATGATAATAATAATAATAATAATAAATAAATAAATAAATAAATAAATTATTATATATACCCTGCTCATCTGACTGGGTTTCCCCAGCCACTCTGGACAGCTCCCAATATAATATTAAAAACACGATAAAACATCAAACTTAAAAAACTTCCCTATAAGCTATAACAAAATCTAATCTGTATAAAACTCTGCCCTTCAATGGTCAGTTGAGTCCTAGGCATCTGCCTAGTTGGCCTAATGATAGCACTGGCTCTGCCTGCATGATATTGGTGGTTGGTGGAAGTTCAATACATAGAGAGTTGTCTCTGTATGGCTGTGCTTCTCAAAAGCTTAAAAACCTGAAGTCCCACATAAAAATTGCAGGGAGTCATCCTACAGGTTGGCACCCCCCCGGTTTCAGCCAAAGTATTTTTCTAGGATGCTGCTTGCACTTTAGACTAACAGCCCCATCGCTCTCCGAGAAGAGAAGGCACATCTACCGTGACATTATCCACACAAAGCCTTGGCTGAACGTTGAACCCTGTAATAAACAGCAGCCCTGCTCAATAAATCTCTTGATGGCCCATGGAATTAGAGAACTAGAGTAAGCTCATTAAAGCCACTCAGTTGATTATGACAGCAATTTACAGTATGTTGTGCTGGGGCTCCCAGTGGACCTCCTGCACTTTGCTGAAAGGACAATGCAATCAGTTGCAACACAGGCAGTTGAAAGAGGGGAGGAGAAAGTGGTGGATTTCTTCATGAAGCTGGTGGGGAGAGCGCGGAGTAGATGAATGCTTTGCACAGATAAGTAAATCCAGCAAACTGTTTCCTGCAAAACGTCCAGATCTTTGTTGCATGTGAAGGTGGTCAGCTGCACTTTGCATTGCTCATGTGAAAACAAATTATTAGGTTTCAATTAAAAGATTGCACTGGGGTTTAAGTTCCCTGGTGGATGACTTGCGGCTTTTCCAGCTTGTAACACTGCTCTGATTTAGTGCTGGGCGCCTGGAAAATGAAGCCTAGCTCCTTGTTTTGATCAGACTTCGACAATGGCCTTTAAGTGGGCACCATTCATGCCCCTTCCAGTAAATCCTACAAAGGTGAAAAACTGCCTTATTTTGAAATAATAGTAATAGTAGTAGTAGTAGTAATAATAATAATAATAATAATAATAATAATAATTTAATTATTTGTACCCCGCCCATCTGGCTGGGTTTCCCCAGCCACTCTGGGCGGCTCCCAACAGAACATTAAAAACACAATAAAACATCAAAACTTCCCTAAACAGGGCTGCCTTCAGATGTCTTCTAAAAGTCAAATAGTTGTTTATTTCCTTGACATCTGAAGGGAGGGCGTTCCGCAAGGCGGGTGCCACTAGTGAGAAGGCCCTCTGCCTGGTTCCCTGTAATCTCACTTCGTGCAGTGAGGGAACCGCCACAAGGCCCTCAGTGCTGGACCTCAGTGTCCGGGCTGAATGATGGGGATGGAGATGCTCCTTTGAGTCAGACCAATGGTCCATCTAGCTCAATATTGCCTACACCAACTGGCAGCAGCTCTCCAGGATTTCAGACACAGGTCCCTCCCAGTCCTGCCTAGAGATGCTGGGGATTGAACCTGAGACCTTTTACATACCAAACTTGAGCTCTGCCATTGAGCCACAAACTTTCCCCTGGTGCATCTGCAGCGCAGGTCTAGCCTTGTGTTTCTGAACATAGTTCCTCCCATAGTCAGTGTATTGGATTGGTGGCGGCTCAGGTGTGATGGACAGTCATCCTCATGGAGACCCAGTAACCAATCAAGGCTGGGCAGGGTGTCATCCAACCAATCAGGAATGAATGCAGAGTTAAAAGTTGGTACCCAACAGTTAAACTTTCAGATAGGGCTTAGATAGAGCCTGGAAAGGGATTAGCTGAGTGGTTAGGAATTTGCTAGGTAGAGCAACTGTGATTATTACCCTGAGGGGAAGGAAAAGATCCTAGAAAGGGCTGGGTGTGTCTTTCTGGATTATTAGAACAAATAGCCATTTTCGGAGAAGCTCAGAAACTGGTTAAGAGTGAAAGTTTTAAGTAGAATTCTCAATTATTTCTATAAAGTGGTTTTGACTGAAACAAAGTGGTGTGCCTCATCATAGAAACCATTAAGTTTTAACTCTCATTCATAAAAATCCAGTTTTGTTTACCATGTACCTCATCCTTACATTGATCCTCTGGTTGAGGAATAAGGGGTGATAGGTTTTCATGGAAGATAAGGCTCTGAATGGTTACCAGCCATGACGGCTTTGGTCCACCTGCACTGCTGGAGGCAGCCATGCCCCTGAATACCAGTTGCTGGAAATCGCAAGTGGGCAAAGTGCTGTTGCACTCAGTTCCTGCTTATGTGCTTCCCCATGGCATTTGGTTGGCCACTAAAAAAACAGGACACTGGGCGAGATGGGCCATTGAGTCTAGCAGACTCTCTATGTTCTTTGATACAGTTGACGCAGTGCGGTAGTATAACCCTTCCTGAATTGTCTTTGTGGAAATGTCCATTGCCCTTAAAATATGCCTCTGTGCGCACAATGAGATACATGAATGCCATTTGGAGGAAGTCCTCGGGTGTTTGGGGAAAGTCTGGAATAGCTCCAGACATGCATTTGCATGTCACTCAAAACTCATTCTGCCAGAATGCTCCTGGGAGCAGCATCCCACCAGCCCAGAGTCACTGCTCTCCTTTGCCAAAGTTCTGCCGAGATCAAGTGTCACATTGCTGGGTGCATCTGAGGTCAAGAAACAGAACACCGCCTCCTGAGGCTATAGAGCACCATCAGCAGATTTCCCCTGAGTGCCTGTAAGACAGAGGGCCAAAACAGATGCTCACCCCTACGCACTGAAACATGTTAAACCTGACCAGGCAATTTTCTTTAATGAAGCTTTGCAAACGAAAAGTCTTCATTTTGTGCCTGCTCTACAAGCCAACTTACCCATCTCTCATGTGGTCATTTATTAGTGGAATTAAAGGGGGGAATTTGCGAAACATCTCAATGATTTTTTTTCTAAAAAGTGATTCCAATGCAAGTAATGCATACAAACCAGCAACACACATTTTACCTCTGCAGGTGCTCTTCATTTGCTGTGTAGGACCAGAGCAGACCCTTCGTTGCTTGAAGGAAAATACTATGCTATCCCCCTCCACACACATTTCAAAGGAGAGAAGCTGGCTCGATCGTCTGCTGAATCTTACTCCATTGCTGGCAATGAGATAGTTTCTCCTTCCATCTGAGGGCAGCAGATTAGCTGTGGGGGTGCAGAACTGGCCACATGGCATTAGAGATGGAAGAGAAATGTGTTTAAAGCTGAGCTTGCCTGATTTCCACTTTCTGATTCAATGCACAAACCAAAACTCAGCCATCCTTCCAAGTTTGCACACCTCTGAATTTTGCAAAGCCAAGTAGTGCATATAAAGATGCATGTACCCAGGTAAAGTGTACATTAAAAAAATGCAGATGTTCAGAAAATAATGTACAAAAATGCATTATGTTAGGGGAAATTGCTTGCACTTTGTAAATTAGGAGAAAATGGCACTAAAATGCAGGTAAAATTTTCATGAGGAACTTTCCTTGCCACCGCCCAAAAAAGCACAAATTGATGCAGAAATGTGGAGAAGTGAGCTTAAAAGATTGAAAAAGCAAGATGTTGAGAGAAAGTGAACCTGAGAGGTTTGTCCACGGCTAATGTGGACTGCAGTTTCCTATGTGTCTGGGTATATCCAATCAAAGAGTGGTCAGCTCACAGGGTCTGTATGCTTGGGGACCTTATTCCCATTGGCCCTTCTAGCTCACTTACTATGCCACAGATAGTGACTGGTGGACCTCCAGATGTTGGCGGGCTACAACCCCCATCATCCTTGACCATTACCAATGCCCCCTGGGGCAGATAGATGCCCACAACATCTGGAGGGCCTCAAGTTCCCTAGCCCTAGTCTTCGTTGACTGGCAGAGGTTCTCCAGGATTTCAGGCAGGGAACCTTTCGCAGCCCTGCCTGAAGATGCCAGAGACTGGACCTAGGACTTTCTGCATGCAAAGCAGGTATTCTGCTGCTGAGCTACAGCCCTGTAGCCTACAGATCCTGCAAGGCATGCACATGTGAACAGCTCATATGCCCGTATGTACAGTCCAATCATGCCATGGGGTGGGGACACCATGCACAATTCCTGTCCTCTGACTATGTGTCAAATGCATGTGCATGAAGAACATCTTCACAAGGCCAACAAAACATGGCTTTAAAGGCTAGTGATGGAAGGCACAGTAATGAGGTCCATCTCAAGGGCTGCATCATTTAACTGGGCCTCATCTGGTGATATGGTTAATGCAGAAACAATGCAGAAATCCCTGTTCTGGAGGTAGCTGTCACGGCTTTTTGGCAAGCTCTGGAAAACAGAATGCTTCCCAGGCAAAATGCACGTGGACATGAACATAGTCCCAGCTGCCAGACAATTTGCTCCTTCTGGTGAAACCATTGCGGAAAACAACCTTTACAAACAAATCAATATTGGTTTCCCCCTCTCTGAATAACTTGGCTCAACGAAGAGCAGAGGTGCATACAACACAAGGCACATAAGGTACAAAGCATACCAGGCTGTTAGAGGTCTCAGTAAACACTGCCTCTGTTCCCTGTAATAACACCAACAGTAACAGAAATAAACGGAGCGGGGAAAACAGGCAGGGAATACTGTCTCCATACCGCTGGAGAGCCAAGGCTAGGGATGATGGAATGCTCCAGTCCAGCTAAGGCAGTGCTGTTATTACAACTCACTACCCTATTTTGGCTGTTTCTGCAAAGGTCTTCCAGCAACATTCCTCAGTAAATCTACCCCTCCCTCAGCAGCAGAGAGCACTGTGGGGTGGAGCTGCCCTCCCAACGATGGTGTCAGTCCTGCTTACCTGGACAGGGCTGAGGCTGTGGGGGTGGGTGAGGGTGTAACAAGGTTGGAACTACACTGTTGCATTGATGGGAGCTGCAGGCTGGCAGCAGCACACCCAGTGTTGCAGCCGTGGGGTCCTGAGCCCACTGCCATCCCAGCTTAGTTGAACCCAGGTAAGCAGCAGCGCCACTGGCCTTAGGAGGGTGGCTCTGTGGCTCTGCCAAAACCCTCTCTCTTTTTAGAGCAGGACATTTATCCCCATATTTTCTAAAATGCATCTTGAACGATAAGTCATTTTGCACAATCAGTTTTGGGGGAATTCTTCTACAAGCCCATTTTCTTTAGTCAGCAAGGGACCAGCTGCAACAAGCACAAATTTCTTGGCCTGCTCATACTGGAAGCCCATGCATTTGGTGAGCATGGCAACCAATTTACCTAACTAATTAGGAACATAGGAAGCTGCCTTATACTGAGTCAGACCATTGGTCTATCTAGCTCAGTACTGTCCACACGGACTGGCAGTGGCTCTTCAGGGCTTCAGACCAGAGTCTCTCCCCCAGTCCTACCTGAGATGCCAGGGATTGAATTTAGGACCTTCTGCATGCAAGACAGATGTTCTTCTGCTGAGCTATGGTCCTTTCCTATAGTTTGCTTTGTGCATTTTCAGGAAGAGCAGCAGCTCTGTGATAGTACATGGAAAGCTAATGCAATCATGGCCAACTTGGTACCTTCCATAAGTTTTGGACTACAACTCCCATCAGTCCCAGCCAGCATGGCCACTGGGCAGGAATGATGGGAGCTGTAGTCCATAACATCTGGAGGACACAATGTTGGCTACCTCTAGACTAATGCAATTTTAGGCTGTACTAAAAGCGCCAGAGTTCCTAGGTCGTGAGAAACAATCATGCCACTTTGTTCCACACTAATTAGATCGCCTCCCTGTAACCATAAAATAGCATGAAGCAAGTTGTAAATAATTTGATTTATTGGAAAATATCAGAGGCACTCTCATGCAGTTAGTTGATACTATGCTGAGAGGGTTGGTTTTTACATGGAAAAGTCACTGATTGCATGGTTTTGAATGGCTGGCCTATTATAGGTAGAATCATAGGCGCTGGATCCCAGGAACCATGAGTCTTCCTGTCTTCTCCTTCCTGCTGCCTCCTCCATAAACACACACACCAGAAAGCCTCTCCGGAGAGAAGGAACCCTCCTGAACTACGTAGCTGGGGAGGCTGCAGCCGCTGCTGGTGGTGAGCACCTGTGGCCCCTTCCCTTGTGGGAGCAGAAGTTTCTTTCCGCTTGCAGAGGGTTGGATCCAAGCTATTATATGTCGTTGTGAAAATACAAAGCTCCTCCTGTTATTTTCTCAGCAAGCAATCAGCTATGCTTCATTTGTGCTATTATTCCCCAACAAGCAGAAGGTGGGGGGGACTTTGGTAAGGCATCTTCTTTCTCTCAGCATAGAGATGGGAAAACGTGTGCAAATAAACTAGTGGAACTGGTGACAGGCGAAAGCTTTAAAAGTTCTAATCTTCAAGAACCGTAGAGACAGTAGTGTTGTTAACTTCACTGGTGCACGAGGCAGAAGTTGGCGGTGCGCTCTTGTCGTTGGTGGCAGCTCTTCCTCCTACAATTTCTTCTGTGTTTCTTAAAGGTTTCAGCAAGATAATGTAACATTTCGGCACAAATATGCAGCCCAGCAAACCAAAGCTGGAAGCCAGGATGGCGAAGATCTCCACGGCCACTTTGAACTTCCCTCGTGTGCTTAAATAAGCAGGCACAAATGATATCCATACGATGAAGAAGACCAACATCCCGAAGGTGACAAACTTGGCTTCGTTAAAGTTATTGGGCAGCTTGCGAGCCACAAAGGCTGTGAGGAAGCTCAGGATAGCAAGGAAGACATCAAAGCCAAACATGACACACAAGTACAGGATGGAGCCTTCGTTGCATTCATAAATGATTTTTGTGATGGAGAACTGGGTGTTCTTGTACATGCGAGGAGGATTCAGTATCAGGTAGGCACAGACGATGCCCACTTGGGTAAGGACAGAGTTGAGGACAATGATCTTTTGGCAAATCGGCTTCACCAACATCCGCGCTTTCTCAGCAACCTTTGAGTTCATGGCCAGCTGTGTCAGGCAGAGCGTCACTGTCTTTCCCAGGACACAAGACAGGCAGACGGAAAAACCCAAGGCTAAGGTCACCTGCCGGGACATGCAGGACCAGTCTTCTGGCTTACCAATGAAGAGGATAGAAGTCATCAAGGTTCCGACGAGAGAAAACTGAATGAGGAAGCTCAGCTCCCGGTCGTTGGCTTTCACGAGAGCTGTGTTCCTAAACTTGATATATACGCCAGTCACTGACAGGACGACAAGAGCCCCAAACACAGACAGCGCAATCAGTGTTATCCCTAAAGCATCTTCGTAAGCCAAGTACTCCACCTCCTTAAGCACACATTTATTTCTCTCGTTGTTGGACCAGTAATCTTCCTCACAGCCTGTGCATTCCCTTGCATCTGGAGAAGAAAGAAACCCGAAACTAATTGTTAAAAAAAAGGCCATAGGGGAGCCTCAAGCCCTCTTCAGACCTCTCTCTCTGTCTGGCTCTTGGAATTCTCCCAGGCCACCCCCCTCTCTGCCCCTGCTTCACACCATAAGCCTGATTGGAATGTGCCCTCCACTAATGCCTGGATAGCTCAGTTGGTTAGAGCGTGGTGCTGATGATGCCAAGGTTGCAGGTTTGATCCCTGTGTGGGACAACTGCATATTCCTGTATTGCAGTGGGTTGGACCAGATGATCCTCAGGGTCCCTTCCAACTCTATGATTCTGGTGCCTTTTTTCCTTGTCTGGATGGAGAACACAGAAAGGTGAGTGTGTGTAAAAGGTAAAATGTGCCTTAGTTTCCCTTCTGGTTTTTGTTCAGAATGGTTTAAAATGTACCCATGAACACAGGGTGCATTTTTCTCACTGCTAAGCAACCCCAGAGAGTTTTTCACACGTTACAAATTAGAGGATAGCCTTCCAGGTTAGACAGAAGTTAAGGGTGGGTCATAGTCAAAGACTATTAGGATAACCAGGATCTACTGTGTGACATTCGCTAGGAACCTGTGATCATGAGCAGCAAACTGAAATCCAAGAAGTGACTGATTACCAGTTCTAATGAGCACTAGCCACTGCTGTAGAGTGGAAGACGAGGCAACCAGGAGATATGGGCAATCACAAGCAAAGCCACCCCTTAACTAGTTGTAAGCAGCAAGGCAGGCAGGTGGGTACAGGCTGAGGACAGGCTGAGGTTGTGGAGGGGCCCCATTCACCCTCCATTCAGCTTCCATTGACTGATGACAAGATCGCTCAGCAGCCCTAAAAACAAACTCAACAGCTATAGGACCGGAAAGATTCAAACTGAGGGCACATGGGACCCAGAGGGACATAGTGGTTAGAGTGCCATCTTAGGAGAGGGAAGGCCCTAGTTCAAGTCCCCACTCAGCTATGGTATATTTTAATATATGTGGTTCTAAGGTGACCTGCAGTAGTTTAATATCTAGAACTATAGCAGCCATTCTCAACCTTGGTTTCCCCACACGTTGTTGGACTACAGCTCTCATCATCCATGACCACCAGTCCTGCTGGCTAGGGAAGATGGGAGTTATAGTTCAACAACGTCTGGGGACCCAAGTTTGAGAAAGGTTGACCTATAACATTAATAGTGCGGTTCTATACATATATACTCAGAAGTCAGCCTATATCCAAGAAATTGGAGAAACTGCCAGCGTTGAGCACTGTCTTTAAAAAAGCATTCCCTCCTGTGTGAGAGAGAACAGGGAAGGTGGTGATGCTGCAGCAAATGTGTGCACCATCAACAACACCAGGGGTGTTTTAGGCACACTCATAGAGTAAATGTAAAGGGACCCCTGACCATAAGGTCCAGTCGTGGCCGACTCTGGGGTTGCGGCGCTCATCTCGCTTTATTGGCCGAGGGAGCAAGCATACAGCTTCCGGGTCATGTGGCCAGCATGACTAAGGGGCTTCTGGCGAACCAGAGCAGCGCATGGAAATGCCGTTTACCTTCCCGCCGGAGTGGTACCTATTTATCTACTTGCACTTTGACGTGCTTTCGAACTGCAAGGTTGGCAGAAGCAGGGACCGAGCAACGGGAGCCCACCCCGTCACAGGGATTCGAACCACCGACCTTCTGATCGGCAAGTCCTAGACTCTGTGGTTAAACCCAGTAAGCCCACTTAAGACCATTTGTTTGAAGGGGTCCAATCTGATTACGACAGTTGGATCTCACCCAAGGATTTCCCCTCTTCAGAACTTTTGTTTCTTCCCCCACTCCAATATACACATTCTAGCAGATGCAGTTCATTCAAACAATTGACAAAAGCACCTTTGATTCGTTGTCCAGGATTACCTTAACTGTGCGTTGACCCAATTTATTTCTTTAAGCAAGCATAACTGTAGTTTAAAGAAAAGCATAATGCCATCACCATCAACTTTGTGGTGCCAGCCATGGCCCTCGCCACCTTTCAGGAAAAAATTTGATATAAAGTGTTCGCTATAAATTAAGATCAAAGGATAAGGGGGGAAATAATTCAAAACATTAAATGTAAGTGTGTGTGTGTGTTCCCAAAAAGAAATCCAAAAGAAAGAGCTCTATTGCCTACTTAGAAGTCCTCCCCCCATGATCCTTTCCATTTCTTCAGCTCAGAGTTTCCATGTAATTAAATCACACAGTACTGTTCTATAGGGCACTAAAGCATGAATGAAAGGTGTGGATGCACACTTGGCAGCTGTTGGTGCTAGTGCCTTAATCGTGCTCGTGCAGGCATTCAGTGCTCAAGTACAAAAAAGGCCAATGAGAATTGGACCTCAGATATTCTCTTGCCAAGTGACAAACTTCCTTTATTCACTGTCCTCTCAATCTGTCCTATTCAATCTTCAGCTCATACTCTCTTCCTCCCTATTGCAATGAAGCCTCTGAAGAAAAAGGAAGGAAGGAAAGATAAACTACAGGATTCCAGTTTGAACCAACCAATGCAAGACTTGGACTTGAGTTAATTTTCAGCTCTCTAGAGTCTAGGCCAAGGATGGGGAGCCTGTACACCCCCCAAGCTGTTAGACTCCAGCTTCCACCAGCCCCAGCCAACATGGCCAATGCTGAGGGATGGTGGTGATCCATTGACATCTAGAAGGTCTCAGGTTCCCCATCCTGGGTCTAGACAAATGTCCTCTTTCCCCCCATTGGCTAAAATGCTGATAGGCATCCATACCTGTTATATTACTGATCTGTCCTTCGGCACACCTTATACAATCATAACAGCATGAGGGCTTTCCTTGCAGGATCCCCTTCCGATAACCAGGTTGGCAGTTCAGATTGCATGTGGAGCGTGGACGCTGAAAGGCACAGAAAAGACCTGTTATTTCTCCTATGTATCTGTTTTTGCCATGCAACAAGGAGGTGACTATTGTGGCTGTTATATTTCCTCCTCCTCAGTGACTTGGAATGATGCTAGGCCTTTTGTGGAGATACAAAATGGCAGTCTGCCCACAACAGTTGCTGCTAATGCTGAAATATTTGACGGCAAGGGGAGGGAGGAAGTGAGAAGTCATGCTGGTGCCATTGCTAATGGACACCCTCAACAAACTGTTGGGGGATTTCGGCTGCCCTTGGAGAATCCCTCAGGATACAAAAATGGTGGAGAACTTGGGAGGCCATTTTTACTCAGCTACAATCACATCCATGTGTCCCAAGTTCATTAGGTGCCTAACAATGCACCTGACTGAGAGCCTTGTTAGGTAGCTCTCAAGGAGATTCTCAGCCAGGGACATTGCTAGGCACCTTTTGGACCTGGGACACAGGTCCATGAGACAAATGTGCATGCCAATTAATACATATCGATACCATTGGACAAATTAAGATGGTGGGTAGTTATGGGGTCTCATTGGCATTGCACCTTGCAGCGAGCCCAGTTGTCTTGTTAGCAAAAATGATGATGATGATGATGATGATGGTAATAATAATAATAATAATAAAGGAAGGGTGCAGTAGATCCATGGCTCGGGCCCGTGGGCCGCCCCCTACCACTTCCCCTGCTCTCTGCAAGATTTTAGAGCAACAGCTAAGTATGATAAGTGGTAATATATGCAATATATGTGTACAGTCAAAGTTCTGCAAGGCAGTTTGGATTGGGAAATATAGAAATCTGCTTTATGTTGACTAAGGTTGCTATATGTCCTCTTTTTCCAGGACATGTCCTCCTTTTCAGGATAAAAATTTCTGTCTGGGTGGATTTTTTAAATTTGGCAAAATGTCAGGGGTTTTTTGGTTTTTGGTTTACAGTAACCCATGAAAAATATTCTAGTGCATTAGTCTCAGATCTAAGGCACCCAGCTAAGCTAGTCTGCAGCAGAGAATCACAACAGAGCAGCATCTTAACTAGTTACACACTGTATAAATCCCGTCTCTTGTGGCTGAACTAAAGGGATGCTGGCTCAGCTACAAGATATTGGAGGAGGAGTCTGGGAGGGCAAGAGTTAACACCCCCTGCCCTTAAGTAGAGTCCATATGTACATGTTAAACAGTTTAATAAATTGTTCTGTTCACAAAATTGTGAGCATAGTTACGTACACAAAGATGTGAACATGAGCCCAAATACTTTCATGTGGCAAGTGAGGGAGCAATATGTATTATTATGTTGTTGTTGTTGTTGTTGAACGGTTAGAACATTGCTACTAGAATATATAACAGCTTCTATAGCCTACATATGGTAGGGGTATTTAAAATTAGAGCCGTCAAAGCGATCCATAGTTAAAAGTGGAAGTTGGCAAACGTGTTCCCTTTCTTGCTCTTCAAAATATGGCAACCCTAATACTGAGTCAAACCATTGGCCCAGCTAAACTCAGTTTTGTCCACACTGGCAAAAAGAAGAAAGGCAGGTGAAAACGTTTGTATATGCAGAACTCGCAAAATTGACAGGGAGAACTGGGAACCAAACAACACACCAGTTCAGTAAAGAATGGGATAATTACAGAGCACAGTGGTACCTCGGTTTAAGAACAGTCCTGTTTACGAATGATTTGGTTTAAGAACTCTGCAAAACCGGAGGTAGTGTCTCGGTTTGAGAACTTTACCTCGGTCTAAGAATGAAATCCGAACAGTGGAAGGGCATCGGCAGCAGGAGGTCTCATTAGGGAAAGCACTCCTCACTTTAAGAACGGTATTGGTTTAAGAATGGACTTCTGGAATGGATTAAGTTCGTAAACTGAGGTACCACTGTAAACTTAATAGAACATTGTTCCCATATGAAACTTTTAACATGCTTTGACTCACTCTTGCAATATAATATGGTATAAAGAAAACAGACAATATATCTTAAGTTAATTGTTATAACAAATGCAGGTGTTGAGAAAACAAAGGACCCACGCTGAGAGAGACGGAAGTCTTAAAGGATGGAAGAACCTTATTTTATGTACAGTGGTACCTCGGGTTACATATGCTTCAGGTTACATTCGCTTCAGGTTACAAACTCCGCTAACCCAGAAATAGTGCTTCAGGCTAAGAACTTTGCTTCAGGATGAGAACAGAAATCGTGCTCTGGTGCCACGGCGGCAGCAGGAGGCCCCATTAGCTAAAGTGGTGCTTCAGGTTAAGAACAGTTTCAGCTTAAGAACGGACCTCCGGAACAAATTAAGTACTTAACCCGAGGTACCACTGTATATGTAACATTTATTTCATAGTAACATTTTACTTTTTATATAATGTACCGTATTTTTCGCTCTATAACACGCACCCGACCATAACACGCACATAGTTTTTAGAGGAGGAAAATCCATAGGCATGCCACCCGTAGGCATTCCCTCCATAACACGCACAGACATTTCCCCTTACCTTTTAGGAGGAAAAAAGTGAGTGCTATGGTGCAAAAAATACGGTATTTTTGTTAACAGATGGGTGGCATATTTTCTTTTTAATTTTGTGATGTAACATACAAATATATATATATATATATATATATATATATATATATATATATGGGGGGAGAGTTTTGTTCACACTGGCAGCATTGCCAACACCAAAACCAGGGCTTGAACCTGACACCTTCATCATGCAAAGCAGGTGCTCTAACACTGAGCTATGGTACGTCCAACAAAATGTGTGTGTGTGATTGCTTATGTAGACACTTGAAAAGTCTATTCAAAGGAGGTGTGGAAAGAGGGCATTATGTCTCCATCGGAGATATTATGGGACTTTTATAGCCAGAATCTTCCAGGGCGAGATAACAAGTCATTGCAGGCTCCTTGTTGCTGCAGATGCCACAAGAACAAGAACAAGCCCTAACATGACACTTCCTCACTTGTGGTTTGAAAACAGTAGCCAGAATCTATAGCATTGTGGTGTTAATCTAGAAGGAAAGGGCGTGTGAAGAGTCCTGAGAGTAGAATGAAGTGTGTTTTATCAAGGGACACAGATAGATGTGACACTGGTGATGGAAGATCTGTCGGTGAATTTACTGCAGTTGTTTTTAATTGAAATAGCAGCGGGGGGGGGGGGGGGAATCACACAGGGACAGTGATGGCATGCTGGTGTTTGCCCTTCTTCTCCAGGCTGTTTTCTGAATGAACATCCTGGCCCCAGCTGCTATTTGCCCCCTGGAGAAGAAAACTCAGAGGCAACCACAGGTTTTCTGAAAATCTCACACAATCTGCTCACGGACTTCCAGCTGTCAGGCCCTGTTGCACATGCAACTTTGGCTGTCATGCAAAGTGCACAGGCAGTGCTGGGCTCTGGATTTCTAGCAACAGCAGTGAAAATGAGCCCCATGGCTAGCATGGGATGTGAACCTGGATCCGAACCCAATATTGTGCATACTAGGTAGGATTGAGCCCCTTTTATTCTTGTTCCTCAAAGAGCAATCGTTCGACTTGTTTTAAAATTAGGGTTACTACAAACAGCCAGATTGATTATAACAAACAAACTTTACAAACAGACAGACAAACAAACAAAAAGAGACAGGTGGAAATCCCACCAGTTGCCACATGGACTCTCAAGGGAAATCATATAAATTCTTCTGAAATTCACTTTATGTCCATTGGGGTTGTCAAACTTAGAAGGAAATATGAGAAAACCACTGAAGATGTGAAAAGTCTATAAACTACTGTATGGAACCATACATATAAGAATAGTATGGTCAAGGGAATAAACAACTATCTGACTTTTGGAAGACATCCAAAGGCAGCCTTGTTTAGGGAAGTTTTTAATGTTTGGTGTTTCATTGTGTTTTTACTATTCTGTTGGGAGGTGCCCAGAGTGGCTGGGTGGGGTGCCCAGATGGGTGGGGTACAAATAATAAATTATTATTATTATTATTCCTGTGAAATTTGTGTGAGTTGTAGTAGCATGGATGGTTAAACTAGAACAGTGGTCCACAAACTTTTATGGCCCACCACCTTCTTGGTTCCATAAGGTCATTCCCAGTGCCCCCTACTCTATAAAAAGCATTATTCAGAATAGTGATTTGTATGGCCCAATAAAGAAGATAACACATTAAAATTCAAAACAGTAACAGTTAATTTCACATTTAACATATTTGAAATCCAATTAAAACGATTTAGCTTAATTAATTCAACCAAAGTGATGAACTTCATCCACTGATACCAGCTTTCCCCCTGCCACCCACTTGCTTCTTAGCAACCCCCCTCCCAGGTAATTCCACACCCCCAGGGGGTGGCACCACCCATTTTGGAAATGACTGAACTAGAGGAAGGCATAGAAAATGCAATTCACTTACTGCTCCTGCTGGATTATTCCAAAATATTGAGTCGTTCTGGATATGAAATTCCATATCGTTTTCCGTCGTCATGTTAAATGTTCCAACAGGCACAAAGGCAACTTCGCCATTCTCACCTTTTTGCCAGTTTAGAATGTCATATGAAGTATACACATCTCCCTTATCATCTATGTGTACGTCCTCTCCAAGAACCGAAAATGTCATTTTATTCTTCATGTAGTACATTAGCTACAAATCAGGAGACAAAAGTAAGGATGTGTCAAACTTACATCCAGACTGGATGACTGTAATACTCTGAGCAAGGGGCTGCCCTTTACAGGGGCTGAACACTTCAGCTTCTGTAAAATCCAGGCGCCAGAATTCTTGGATATGTGTGTCTGTGGGATGGGGAGGCAAGTAGGGTTTGAATCAGTGGCTCTGTGGTTACCAATTCATTTCCAGGCTCAGTATCAAATAATAGTACTAACTTCTACTGTTTTGAAAGGGATGCGGGTGGCGCTGTGGGTTAAACCACAGAGCCTAGGACTTGCCGATCAGAAGGTCAGCGGTTCCAATCCCCCGCGATGGGGTGAGCTCCCATTGCTCAGTCCCAGCTCCTGCCAACCTAGCAGTTCAAAAGCACGTCAAAGTGCAAGTAGATAAATAGGTACCGCTCCGGCGGGAAGGTAAAACAGTGTTTCTGTGCGATGCTCTGGTTCTTCAGAAGCGGCTTAGTCATGCTGGCCACATGACCCGGAAGCTGTACGCTGGCTACTTCGGCCAATAAAGCGAGATGAGCACCGCAACCCCAGAGTCGGCCACAACTGGACCTAATGGTCAGGGGTCCCTTTACCTTTACCTACTGTTTTGAAAGGTTTAGGATAAAAGTGGGGAACCTGTGACCATCCCTCTCCCCACCCCCACCCCCAAAAAAGGACAATAGCTCCCATCATGCCTAGCCACAACCCTGCTCGCATGAACTGCTGGGAATTTCAGTAAATAAATACAAAAATCAGGAAGGTATCTGTTTTTCATCCCTGGCTTCGGATCAGGTTATTGAAGTGCCCCACCCCACCCCATATGTGCACTGTGATGCCACACATTCTCAAGAGATCCTCTCTGTTCTTGGATATTTGCAGAACATTGACTAAATGTTTTCTGTCTGTATTTGGCTTCGAGACTATGTGAGTCAACTGTTTTTCAGGATGACCTGTCCTGCCAGAGCAGGGATGCACCAGCACATCCACCTGGTTCTGTTGCTACTGTTGAACAGAAAGCTGGCATTTCCCCCCACATTGCATCAAGTTTGTTGGCTACGTCCCTCTATAAATAGCTCGTTAACTATTTGCAACCTCAAGGATTAGCTACTGTGGTGGCACTCCATGGGAGCTGCTCTTGAAAACGCATTAGGAGATTAAGCTAGGGCAGGGCGGCACATGGTCCTGTATACCTGAAGGAGCGTCTCCACACCCATTGTTCAGCCCGGACACTGAGATCCAGCGCCGAGGGCCTTCTGGCAGTTCTCTCATTGCAAGAAGTGAGGTTACAGGGAACCAGACAGAGGGCCTTCTCGGTAGTGGCGCCCACCCTGTGGAACGCCCTCCCTTCAGATGTGAAGGAAATAAGCAGCTATCTTCTCTTTAAAAGACATCTGAAGGCAGCCCTGCTGGGAAGTTTTTAATATTTAATGCTGTGTTGTTTTTAACACTTGATTGGAAGCCGCCCAGAGGGGCTGGGGAAACTCAGCCAGATGGGTGGGGTATAAATAATAAATTATTATTATATTATTATTGGTGGCCATTTCAGCACTGAGGTTCCAGTTTTAAACCTCCTCCATGGCCAAAGACTGACAGAAAGCACCTTTCCCCATATGGTAAGCCCCATTAGCTAAAGTGGTACCTCAGGTTAAGAACAGTTTCAGGTTAAGAACAGACCTCCGGAACGAATTAAGTTCGTAACCAGAGGTACCACTGTATGTATGTATGCATGTATGTATGTAGAGATGAGGGATATATTCAGTTCAGTTTACAATTAAAAGTGAACCTGCCTAATTTGCACTTTCTGAAACAGTACCCAAACTGAAACACAGCCCTCTTTTGAAATTTGCATTTCTATGAATTTCACAATGTAGTTCTCCGGCCAAGTAATATGTGTACAAAAATGTATACTGTAGAGTACAGTGTGCATTAGAATGCTTCTCTTAAATTTACATTTGCAAAAATTGCTTTGCATAAATGTGTGTATTAGGGGAAAGTCACACTAAAACGCTAGTGATTTTTCACAAGGACTTTAAAAAAATATACAAACTACTACGGAAATATGAAGAATGCAACAATTCTCTTTTGTCATGCAGAACATCTTATACAGAAGGTCTTGTACAGAAGATTTTGATTCTCCTGTATCCACAACAGTTTTCTTTTGCCTGGCAGTGCACTATGGAGTGGACTGTTAAAGGTGCATCAATTCTGTTGCCTCTCTGCTTGCTTGAAGGGGGGTCCAGATTTCAGGAAGGATGGGGCTTGCAATACCAGCTAAGAGAGTTTATTTATGCTTGAAGAACAGCAGCCTACTATATGAGGCACCTGAGAACATCTCTTCCTACAATAGCATTTGAGAGAAGTCACAGCCTATGAGTCCAATGTGGATTTAAGTGGAGGGATGCAAAATTCGGGACGCGGGTGGCACTGTGAGTTAAACCACAGAGCCTAGGACTTGCTGATCAGAAGGTCGGCGGTTCAAATCCCCATGATGGGGTGAGCTCCTGTTGCTCAGTCCCTGCTCCTGCCAACCTAGCAGTTTGAAAGCACAAAGTGCAAGTAGATAAATAGGTACCACTCTGGCGGGAAGGTAAACGGCGTTCTCGTGTGCTGCTCTGGTTCACCAGAAGCAGCTTAGTCATGCTGGCCACATGACCCGGAAGCTGTACGCCGCCTCCCTTGGCCAATAAAGCGCGATGAGCGCCGCAACCCCAGAGTCGGTCACGACTGGACCTAATGGTCAGGGGTCCCTTTACCTTTACCTTTATGCAAAATTCAGTGAGATTTCTCATGCGACATGTGTCCATTGGTTTCCTGGTGCTAGAATGTCTGTGTCATCAACAACTGCTTTTCGTGAATGGCTACACTTAATAATGCTGCCTGCATTTTTCTGCATTTATTTCCTTCTGCTCTGTAACTCAGGATAATACTGACTATGTGGACTGTAGTCTACAAAAGCTTATGCTATATTAATTTAATGTTCTACAAGAGTTTTCATTGTTTTAACTGCAGCAAGTCCAAAGGCATACATCAGTTTATTCAAACAGTAGCTGCCAGTGGGTCAACTTTGGAAAACATTTGGGGGGGGGCGGTGAATTGTAAGGTTGCCCCAAAGACAATGGGGGTCAAAAGAGGGGGGCATTATATTGGTAAGAGGACCCAAAAGAATGTTATACATTTATATTATCTTAGCAAAAATTACAACAGTGGTGGACATGTGGGAATGTGGCTCAGTTCTGGGAGAAAATATTTGTCCAAATAAAAGCAATTACTGGACAAAATGTCTCTAAATGTCCAGGGCTGGGTCTCCTCAATCTTTTCAAGAGAGACAATATTAACTTACAGTCTAAACCTTTAATCAGTTATCTTCTACTAGAAGCCAGGCTCATAATAATGAGATACTAGAAGAATTTAAGGGGGTGTTTCATGGACAAATTGGTACAACAAAGTATGGCAAATAGCACTTGTGGGAAAATTAAACAATAAAATAAAATTTGCACAAGGCCTGAAGCATGAATACTACAGTGGTGCCTCGGGTTAAGAACTTAATTCGTTCTGGAGGTCCGTTCTTAACCTGAAACTGTTCTTAACCTGAAGCACCACTTTAGCTAATGGGGCCTCCCGCTGCCGCTGCGCTGCTGCTGCTGCTGCTGCACAATTTCTGTTTTCATCCTGCAGCAAATTCTTAACCTGAGGTACTATTTCTGGGTTAGCAGAGTCTGTAACCTGAAGCGTCTGTAACCTGAAGCATCTGTAACCTGAGGTACCACTGTACTTGGGGATTGAATGGCACAGCTTTATTATGTATATGGCTAAAAACATATACATAAATGCCCCTACATTATAAAAAAATTTGGTTAACTTAAACTGTTTATCGGCTTCTGTATAAATTATAGTCTGGGAATAATAACTTATGTTATTTGATTGTTCTTTTGTATGTATTGCTTAAACACCAGCTTCTGGGTTAGGATGAATTATGTTATTATGTATATGTATGTTGTTGTTATATGTCTGAAATAAATTAATAAATTGGTGCCTACCTGCCAGGGCTCAAACTCATCTATCTTGGTACAGTCAGGGCCGGATGAAAATGGTCCATGTCCCGGTTCACAGGTGCGTAATTGCTCAAGGCCATAAGCAACAGCATATACAGCCTTGTAGACATTATAAGTTATCCTAAGTTCTGAAACATCCAGGTAAGTATTGTTAAGTTCTGCAAGATTCTCCTTTCCTGTGCACAAAACATCCGAAGCAAAATTGACTCTGTTCTCATGGCCAGTTACATTTTTTCTGTTGTCTGTATTATATGATATGTTGGCATTCGGCCAAGTGCAGTTGAACGCAGACTGCCAAAATTCAATTGCCATGTCATCCTCAGGATCTTCACCTGGACGTACGTCGAGAAGAAATTCTTTGAGGCCTGGTATGTCACCCTTTCGTACACCAAAACCAATAGCCCCACCAAGGAGGGGGAAATATTCAGGCCTAGCTATTAAGGCTGATGTGACCCATGCTTCACTTGCTATCCAGGTTTTACTGCTGATGTTGCTAACCATCATCTCTTCCAGTAAAGGATGGAAGTCAATATCAGATGAGTAGACCACAATTACCGTAGCAGTGCTGTTTTTTATAGTTTCAACAACTTTTTTAAGCTTTTCCCTGGAGTAAATTTTGGGGATTGTTTCTGAGAAAGCAATACAGGTATAGGTGTTCTCCACTTTTTCTTTAAAAGCTTTGACGCCGTATTTGCCATAATCGTCGTCAGCTGCTATTGTGCCTATCCATCTCCAGCCAAAATGGTGAACTAAGTCTGCCATTCCCTTAGACTGTACAGCGTCGCTTGGAATAGTGCGAAGATAGGTAGGGAACTGGTACTTATCAGTGAGAAGTAAAGAAGAGGAGGCGTAGCCAACCTAAAAGAAAAAGAGAGAAGAACAAGCAAGGTTGAGGCAAATGTTGCTGTCCCATGCGCTACTGTTTTCTCTCAGCCGTTTGCTACTAGTGGACATCTCTGTTGACTGAGAGCAATGGAGGCTAACAGGAGGGACTACAGTTCATTAGTAGAATGTGATTTGCATGCAAGATATGTCAAGTGCAGTTCACGTCATCTCCAGTTTAAAGGACATCAGGAGCAGATTATGGGAAATACCTCTGCCTTAGACCCTGGAGTATCATTGCCAGTCAGAGTAGACAACACTGATCTAAATGGACAAATAGTGTTCTCTTCCTATCACCAAGTGGCTAAGGCCCAGGAACTGAAGGAGCAGCAGAAAGGTCAGTAAGAGGCGGGCAGGGGTAAGGGAAACTAACATACATGTATTATCCAAGTCTAGGAGGGCACTGGGAAGACAGAGCCAAAGAAGGGCCAAAGAAACAGCAGGGTGATGGGAAATAATCCCACACTTCAAGTAGCTGGTTCTTGTTGAAACGAAGGAGTATGGACAGAAGAAGACTGATTTTGCTAGGATCTGTCAGGATGCCATCTAGCTTCCTTTAGACAGACACTTTGATTCAGATTCTTGCCTGTAATCAACACTGCCTCCAGAATTATCTTAACCAGGTCCTACTTCCAAAAGTTGGCCTTGTCCCTCCTTATGAGATTTTTCACCAGTGCTCCAACCTGACTTTGATCCCTGAAACTAATATTTTCTAACTTTATGTTAACAATTACAGACGACAGGGGAACTCCTGGTACGGGGGGGGGGGGGTAATAGCTTTGATGCACAGGAAACTGAGGTGGTGCTATATAAACCTTCTAAAGGGCAAGAAACTACAAGAAGGGAAGCAGCTCAAGGGAATGACTCATGGTTTCAATTGTCCCAATACTAATGCACAGAGTATGGGAAACAAGCAAGAAGAATTTTAATCTTAATACAGGATGGCAAATCTGACTTAACAGACATTACTAAAACCTGGTAGGGTGAGACTCATGATTGTAATGTAGAAATTGAGGGGTATAACCTGTTCAAAAGGAATAGACAAAACAGTAAGAGAGGAGGAGTATTATATTTTATGAAGAGATCCATGACCTGGAGCTTGGAAAGCAGATTGAGAGCATATGGGCAAAAATTGTAGGAGAGATAAACAACAGTGAACTTACTCTGGGTGTCTAATACAGACCTCCAAGCCAGAGTGAAGACTTGGATGATGCCTTCCTAGGGCAGACTACCAAATCTTCAAAAGGAGAGATATACTATTTATGGGAGACTTCAACTCCTCCAGTATCTATTGAAACAAACTCTGCCAAGAATGTAAGGTCCAACAAATTCCTCCATTGCCTCACTGACAATTTCATTTCCCAGAAAGTGGAAGGAGCAACAAGAGGATCATCTATCTTGGGTCTAGTTCTCACCAACGGGGAGGAACTGATCGACAAAGTGAAAGTACTGGGAACCTTGGGAGGAAGTGATCATGTCCTCCTGGGTTTCATTGTACACAGGCAAGGGAAAGATGAGTGTAGTCACACATGCACTCTGGACTTTAAGAAGACTGATTTCAAAAAGCTTAAGGAAATACTGGGTGAGATTCCATGGTCAGAAATACTCAAAGAGAGGGGAGTCCAATATGGATGGGATTTTCTTAAACTTTCTACTGAAGGCACAAATACATATGGTTCCAACAAGAAATTGAAGTGGGAGGCATCTAAAGAAACCAATGTGGCTGCAAAAAGAGCTTACAGATGAGCTGAGATTTAAGAAGGGCATGTATAAGAAATGCAAAAAAAGAGGAAAATATGAAGGAAAATGATACAACAGTTGCAGGAAGGTCAAGTGGGCCACAGCTCAGGCCTGCAAAAGAGATTTTTCCACAAAACAGTTCATAATAGCAAAGCAAATTCGAACTCAAAAGAAGAAAGCATTACTTCAACTCTTTTATAGAGGGATGAGACTTGCTCCTCTGTACTTGTTTGTTTATAGTAGTCATGATTTTTGTAACTCAAGCTCAGAATGTACCGGCTCGTATTTCATAGTATTTGTATGGACTTTGCTAAGGATGTCGAATTGCAAAAATCTGCCACCCCATTCCTTGCAGAATGCAGCATGCATCGTGCAGACTGTTGCCACATGGGTTGAGAACTGACCAACCCATTCACCCTCAAGCCAAGGCTCAGCCATGGGCAATTTAGAGAAATGGACCAATGAGCTAGAATGGAAGGCAAGGTAAAGAAGCTGGAGAAGCAGGACTTGCTGGCAGTTCTAATACATTGCTATTTTCCATATAACACCTTTCAAAACTTCCAGAGAGAGGGAATGTGGTTTGTTCTGGAGAATAAAGACTCCATTCCTGGCTCTGCTGCTCATGTTTTCTGTATATGAAGGATTGGGAGATTGTGGCCTTCCAGATGTTGTTGGACTCAAACTCCCAACATCCCTTACCATCAACCATGCTTACTGTGGCTGAAGGGCATTGCAATCCTGGAAAGCCATAATTTCCCCTTCCCTACAACATGTCCTTCTGATGTCAGAAGAGGACCTTCTGTTGGTTTTTTACAGTAAAAACATTATAGTGGCGGGAAACCCTGAGAGCCACATTTCCTTCTGCACAGCCTTCCAGGGGCCACATGTTGGGCAGGGCCACAGGCCACAGTCAGTAGAGCAACAAATACAATTTTTACCTTGGTACAATAGGCTAGTTTCTACACACTCACACATCCCTCTCTGTCCTCCATCAGAGAAGCAAGAAGCATGACCAGAGTTCAAGGACAGTCCAGCCAGGAAGAAATACGCAAGGAAGGTAAAAAGCAAAGCCAGTGGTAAGTGTGGCCTGGGACAGGGGGTGTGGCCTGGAGAGAGTCCCAAGTGCCAGATATAGAGACCTAGAGGGAGGCATTCAGCCCCTGGGCCTGAGGTTCTGCACCCCTGCTTTCCAGGATTCATGATACCTGAGGGAAATAGTAAAGCCCAAGGATTCTTGAGGATGCAATGGAAAGAGTCGATCCACCAGCTCCAACGACTGCTGCTAGAGGAGCACCGGTGCTGCATCGGAACACAGGGGTTGTTTCATTCTGCCCAGTGAGGAAAGCCAAGGAGTTCTCAACCGTCTTGGACATTGTATAGCATGTGTCGTAGATCTGGTAACCCAGCTTGATGCCTGGCAGAAGATCCTCATCCTTGTTTATGACGTTTATGGCGTGTATCATGGCTTTGACCCAGCGGTAACCCCGGAAATTAAACCTGCAAAGAAGAAGAATATGAAGGCATGCAGGACTTTCTCTAAAAGAAAAGAAAAATACTAAAAAGAAAGCTGCATCCTCCACATTTACCAGAGGTTGTTCATACTGGTGAGTACTGCGGTAGAAGAAGCAAGCTCCACAAATGGGGCCAGAATGGGGTGAGGTGGAAGAAGCCTCCCCATAAGTAATTGCCCACTCCCATTGCTGAACCCCATGGTTACTTCAAGGATAAGCACTTTCTGCATACAAATTGTAGCAAATCACTGAATCATGAGCTCCAGGGATGGGGAACTATGGCCTTCAGGATGTTGTTGAACTACAACACGCAACATCTCAGGCCATTGGACAAGCTGGCTAGGGCTCATAGGTGTTGGAGTCCATCCCTGCTATGCTGGCACTTAAAACCAGGCTGAAATCCTAAGCATCCTTACTTGGAAGTTCACTTCATCAAAATCAAGACAACTCATTTAAGAGAAAGTATCTTTATAGAGGGACGCGGGTGGCGCTGTGGTCTAAACCACAGAGCCTAGGGCTTGCCGATAAGAAGGTCGGCGGTTCGACTCCCCGCGACGGGGTGAGCTCCCGTTGCTCGGTCCCTGCTCCTGCCCACCTAGCAGTTCAAAAGCATGTCAAAGTGCAAGTAGATAAATAGGTACTGCTCCGGCGGGAAGGTAAACGGTGTTTCTGTGTGCTGGTTCGCCAGAAGCAGTTTAGTCATGCTGGCCACATGATCGCTGTCTGTGGACAAACGTCGGTTCCCTCACCCAGTAAAGCGAGATGAGCACCACAACCCCAGAGTTGTCTGCGACTGGACTTAACGGTCAGGGGTCCCTTTACCTTTTATATTTATAGAATAGGAGCATTAATGTGAAATACAGTACACTGATTTCTCTACTCCATAAATCTAATCAACTAAACCCAATCAACTAAAATTCATTTAACCAAATGATAGTCCTATTTCTCAGCATGTAGTAAAGTAAGCCAGGACTATTGCTCCATGTTGCAGATGTGTGCTGAGGCCAGGCTTTAACCATTGAGACCTTGCTCATGCCTAGTTCTAACCACTACATTACACCAGCTCTCACCTGCATCTTTAGGTTTCTTCATGCTGGTGCATAGAGTCTATGCCATAGACACACTGCACCTTTAAAGCCTATTCAAAGCCTGTTCTTTCTCTCAAAGAATTCTGGGCCCTGTAGTTTAACCCCACCCCAGTTACAATTCCCTAAGCCTTAACAAAGTACAGTTACCAGAATTCTTTGAGAAAAAGAATGTGCTTTAAAGGTATAGTGCAATTCTTCCCAAATTTGGGCGGGGGGGCACTGTCTCCTTGGTTCCATAAATTCACCCCCAGTGACCCCCTAGCCTATAAAAAGCATTATTCTGAATAGCAGTTCGCACAACCCACTAAGGAAGATAATAACATAATAATATTCCAACAATAGGTAAAGGCTAAAGGGACCCCTGACCATTAGGTCCAGTCGTGATCGACTCTGGGGTTGCAGCACTCCTCTCGCTTTATTGACCGAGGGAGCCGGTGTACAGCTTCCGGGTCATGTTGCCAGCATGACTAAGCCGCTTCTGGCGAACCAGAGCAGTGCACAGAAACGCTGTTTACCTTCCCGCCGGAGCGGTACCTATTTATCTACTTGTACTTTGACATGCTTTCGAACTGCTAGGTTGGCAGGAGCAGGGACCGAGCAACGGGAGCTCACCCCGTCACGGGGATTTGAACTGCCGACCTTCTGATCTGCAAGTCCTAGGCTCTGTGGTTTAACCCACAGTGCCACCCGCGTTGCACATTTATTCCAATGAAAAGTA
The DNA here is from genome assembly GCF_027172205.1 of Podarcis raffonei. Taxonomy (NCBI): domain Eukaryota; kingdom Metazoa; phylum Chordata; class Lepidosauria; order Squamata; family Lacertidae; genus Podarcis; species Podarcis raffonei. Next base: position 80,243,334 of record NC_070606.1, on the reverse strand, counting down.
TTGAGTTTAATTAATTCAACAACATTGATGAACTTGGTCCAGCAATACCAGCTTTTTAAAATCTGGGAAACTTTGGGAACCGCTGGGAAACTTTGGGAACCGCTGATATAAGCACATACATTGCCCTAATGTAAAAAAGAAGAAGCTGGCAGAGTTTTCTATTTGATTAGCTCCACCCTCAACTGCATGTGCTTTTTCTTCCTGTGCCTGATGGGCTTTTGCTTGAACCCTCTGCAAGCTTATAAAAGATGGTTTCTGTTTTTTGTAGGTGGGTGTATTAGTTCTAGTTTTTGAAATAGTATGACTTGTTCAGGGCCAAGAGTAAACAACATCAAACTTCCTTTATTACCCCCCTATTCTCTAGATTGACATCATTTGGGGAAACTCAGGGAAAATATAACGCTTCCATTATGCTCCAGGCCTTGCGTAAAGAGGCTTTCAGGCTGTAATAGAGGGAGGGTTTTTAATAGAGAGTTTTTAATAGAGAGGGGATTGTCGGGTTTTTGTATGAGAATGTACAACACAGTTCTCATACACCAGAGTCACATTCACACCATAAATTTGATGAGAAACAGTCAAGGCTTCCACAAAAGGATCCTGGCACCTGAAGTTTGTTAAGGGTGCTGAGAGTTTTTATGAGATCCCCATTCACCTCAAAGAGCTGCAATTCCCAGAGCTCCCTGGGAAGAGGGATTGATTGTTATACCACTCTGGGAATGTGGCCTAAAGGGGTGAAGGAGATCATCCAGATCCATTTTACCTCCCTGTTTCATTTACAGAACCAAAGAATTTGAAGTGTAGGTGGGCTCCCACAAAGCAAGACACAGTGATAACAGCAAGAACATTTATTGAACTAACAGAATGGGACCACAGGGCAAAGCAACTGTTGATCTACATTTCTGGAGGCCTGGGCCACTCCCACTCACAATGTGATTGGCTGTCTAAACTGCCAAGCTGTGAATCATAACTAAGAGTTTAAGGGCCAATGGGAGAGGCCCAAATCCTATAATGTTCTGTGATTGGATATCATGTATTGAATCAGAACACAGGGGCTCAGAATTGTTAGTCCAGACTCAAGTTCAGGCAAACACAGACTACTGAGTAAATAACAGAATTGTAGAGTGGGAAGGGACCACGAGGGTCATCTAGGCCAACCCCTTGCAATGCCGGAATCTTTTGCCCTACATGGGGCTGGACCCCATGATCCTGAGATTAAGAGTCTCGTGCTCTACCAACTGATCTCCATGTAATCTTGGAATACCAATACTTGTGAGATGTAGAATGTCTTGCCAAGTGAGATGTGTCAGGTCTAGGGATAGAGGAGAAATTCAGTTTTGTATTTTAATGTGAACCTATCTAATTTGCAATTCCCAAAATATTATGTGTACTGAAACACAGCTATCCTGTGTTTCACACCTTGCTAAATTTTGCGGTGTGGTACGCCAACAAAACAGCAGGTATGAAAATGCATGTTTTAGGAGAATGTTTGCATAAAAATAAGGGGCGTGGGTGGCGCTGTGGGTTAAACCACAGAGCCTAGGACTTGCCGATCAGAAGGTTGGCAGTTTGAATCCCTGCAACGGGGTGAGCTCCCATTGTCTCGTTCCAGCTTCTGCCAACCTAGCAATTCGAAAGCACGTCAAAGGGCAAGTAGATAAATAGGAACCGCTCCGGCGGGAAGGTAAATGGCGTTTCCGTGCGCTGCTCTGGTTTGCCAGAGGCGGCTTAGTCATGCTGGCCACATGACCTGGAAGCTGTATGCCTGCTCCCTCGGCCAATAAAGTGAGATGAGCGCCGCAACCCCAGAGTCGGCCACGACCGGACCTAATGGTCAGGGGTCCCTTTACCTTTACTATGCATAAAAATGCGTATGTTAGTAGAAATGTATTATATTGACGGGATCTGGCAAATATGTGTATAGTAGGCAGAACTGTATCCCTGTATCCAAAATTAGGAGAAATTAGGAGAACCTGGGACTTTCTGAAAGCAAAGCAGATCCTCTGCCACTGATCTATTGCCCTTCCCCTGAGCCCTAAAAAAATGCTTGGAAGGAACCAAGGAGTGGATTTTTATGTGACAGGAGTTTGTGTTTGATTCTAGGAATGACTATCACAAATTCCTGAGCTTGAGTATGAGTGAGTTCATCTGACTGAATCACTGTTTCTACCTGGTTCTGGCAGGTGGACCTTAGAATTCTAGTAAAAAACCCAACAACATAGAGTAGTATGACCCACTGAAAGTAATGACCATGTCCAAGATAGCTCTACTCTGACTAAAACATAGCCAAATACCATCCATAGATTCCATAGGACTGATGTCTCCCTTTCTGTCCCTGTGCTAAGGCTTCCATAATAGTACTGTTTAAATACCCTCTACCTATTGTTTAGCAGCTAAAGAATTCCCAGAAGAGAGCAAGAAGCGAATCTACGACTCTCTTCCAGTTTACATAGCAGCTGGTAGAAAGGTCAGCTATATCCCTGCTTTGTATTCAGAGTGCAAACCCCACGATCTGGCAATGCATTCCAGTACGTGGTATTACTCCCAGTGAGATGGCTGCGATTCCTAACAATCATTGATGCCAGGTACTTTATTGTAACAGAAACCACAGTGAATTCTTTTGTCACTTGCCAGCATTCACCCTGGACCAATAAAAACAAGAGAGAGAGAGAGAGAGAGAGAGAGAGAGAGAGAGAGAGGAGAAATACTTTCCCCAATTAAGTCTCAAAGGATTGGTGGAAAGTGGCTTGTTAAAATAAAGCTTGCCAGCTTCAGAAAAGAAAAACATTTATTGGATTAATTGTATCACTTACAGTAAGTACTTATACACTCTTGTTTTGGTTATTTCCCCTCTTTCTTTCACATTATTTTTTCACTGAAAACATATTATTTATGTTTTCCCTGAAAACGTGTGTGTGTGTGTTGTGTGTGTGTGTTAACTATAGAGCAGGTGGGAGAATGTAGCATTGCCTGTACAACTCCCCTGCCAATATCTTCTCTCACATGCACTGCAGATATTGAGATATACACACACACACCAATTCACTCCCCACAAAGGGCACGTGAAGTTTTAAAGCTTCCCTTAAGCCTTTAATATTTCTAACATCACCGTTTTTCTTGTAACTATTTTTCAATGCCGTATCTCTACCTTCTAATCCATTCCCTCATGGAACTAATCAGTGATTACAATTAATTAAATGAGCTTTATTTGAAACAGCTGCTCAGAAATCCATTGGCACCAGGAGGGCTGGGCTGGTGCGGAAACTCAGTTTGCAAAGCTAAGCAAATGCTGGTAACTAAAATGTCCACATTTTTGCAGGAACTCCTTCCTCCAGTACCAGCCATTATGGTGGTGGGGTAAAGGAGAAATTCAATGTAAACCTAACAAATTCGTACTTTCCGAAACAATATTCATACCAAAACACAACTATTATTCAAAATTCACACTTCCCTGAATTTTGCAGTGCAGTTCTCCAGTAAAGTCCTGTATAGGAGTAACATTTGAGAACAGCATGCAAAAAAATACATTACAGAGGGGAAATTGTGATGCAAAAATCTGCATATGAAAAAAGAGATAGAGACAGAACCCAGGGTTGTGGATTCGAGCCCCATGTTGGGCAAAAGAGGGAGTTGGACTAGATGACCCTCATGGTTCCTTTCTAACTCTACAATTCAATGAATCTACAGTGGTACCTGGGTTTAAGAACAGTCCAGTTTAAGAATGATTTGGTTTACAAACTCCACAAAACCGGAAATAGTATCGTGGTTTGAGAACTTTACCTCAGTCTAAGAATGGAATCCAAATGGTGGAAGGGCACCAGCAGCAGGAGGCCTCGTTAGGGAAACCATGCCTCAGTTTAAGAATGGTTTCAGTTTAAGAATGGACTTCCAGTGTGGTGTAGTGGTTAAGAGCGGTAGTCACCTAATCTGGGGAACCGGGTTCGTGTCTCCGCTCCTCCACATGCAGCTGCTGGGTGACCTTGGGCCAGTCATACTTCTTTGAAGTCTCTCAGCCCCACTTACCTCACAGAGTGTTTGTTGTGGGGGAGGAAGGGAAAGGAGATTGTTAGCCGCTTTGAGACTCCTGAAGGGGAGTGAAAGGCAGGATATCAAATCCAAACTCTTCTTCTTCTTCTTCCGGAATGGATTAAGTTCGTAAACTGAAGTACCACTGTATAGTTCTATGGCACTGAGAAAGAACTGAGAAGCAAGAGCCAGAGCAAACAAAGATGCTACCCCCTGGCTGTTCTTTATAACTTCCACCACTTACCGTATTTTTTGCTCTATAAGACTCACTTTTTCCCTCCTAAAAAGTAAGGGGAAATGTGTGTGTGTCTTCTGGAGCGAATGCAGGCTGCGCAGCTTCCCAGAAGCCAGAACAGCAAGAGGGATCACTGCTTTTGCTACGCAGTGGTCCCTCTTGCTGTTCTGGCTTCTGGGATTCAGAATATTTTTTTTCTTGTTTTCCTCCTCCGAAAACTAGGTGTGTCTTGTGGTCTGGTGTGTCTTATAGAGTGAAAAATACGGTCATTTATTTTGTATGGCTTGCTTGGGCTGCATTTGATCCTAATGCTGGCTTGGTGCACCAGTTTTGCTGTTCACTGAAAGTTAAAGCTCTAAATAGCCTTGGACCCTAGGGCATTATGAATTGTCTTTAACACCTCTGTGATTAAGTCCCTCTTCTGACTAGAGCAGGGGTCAGCAACCTTTTTCAGCTGTGGGCCAGTCCACTGTCCCTCAGACCATGTGGGGGGCCGGACTATATTGGGGGGGGGATGAACGAATTCCTATGCACCACAAATAACCCAGAGATGCATTTTAAATAAAAGAACACATTCTACTCATGTAAAAACACGCTGATTCCCAGACAGTCCGCGGGCCAGATTGAGAAGGCGATTGGGCCACATCCGGCCCCCAGGCCTTAGGTTGTCTGCCCCTGGATTAGAGGATAGTGGGGCAACTTTTTCCAGGTAAGTGATGCTAGCAGATTGTGCTTGTAAGAAATGAGTTAATATCTGATTGATTGCCCTTTTTGCCACAAGCAGAAGAAAAAACAACACCAAACTTGGTTAAGAGACAGCATTATCCATTACACATAATTATAGAACCTCATGGCAATAAATAAATACAGTTCATATTATAGATAAATGTGATGGATAGGTAAATGTGTGGGGGGTATTGTTTTGTTTTTGTTTTAACTACAGTGGTACCTTGGTTCTTGAACAGCTTAGTTGTCAAAGAAATCGGCTCCCAAACACTGCAAACCCAGAAGTAAGTGTTCCGGTTTGCAAACGTTTTTTGGAAGCAGAACGTCTGACACGACTTCTGCTTGAGTGCAGAAAATTCCTGCAGCCGTGCCTTAGTTTTTGAACTGTTTCGGGAGTGGGACGGACTCCCGGAATGGATTAGGTTTGAGAACCAAGATGTTTGTTGTTTAGTCGTTTAGTCGTGTCCGACTCCTCGTTACCACTGTATTTATTTTGTGCTTTTATTTTGTGTTTTTATCTTGTGAACTGCCCTGAGATCTTCGGATGAAGGGTAGTATATAAATTTAAACACCAACAACAACAGCAGCAGCTATAGCCCTCTGCTGTTTTGTTGCTACAGATTCAGACTGGGAGATTACACATATACAAAGTGCATATATAAAATAATAATAATAATAATAATAATAATAATAATAATAATAATAATAATAATTTATTATTTATACCCCGCCCATCTGGCTGGGCCTCCCCAGCCACTCTGGGCGGCTTCCATAAAAACCAAAAATACAGTAAAATATCACACGTTAAAAACTTCCCTGAATAGGGCTGCCTTAAGATGTCTTCTGAATGTCAGGTAGTTGTTTATCTCTTTGACATCTGCTGGAAGGGCGTTCCACAGGGCGGGCGCCACTACCGAGAAGGCCCTCTGCCTGGTTCCCTGTAGCTTTGCTTCTCGCAATGAGGGAACCGCCAGAAGGCCCTCGGCGCTGGACCTCAGCGTCCGGGCAGAATGATGGGGGTGGAGACGCTCCTTCAGGTATACTGGACTGAGGCCGTTTAGGGCTTTAAAGGTCAGCACCAACACTTTGAATTGTGCTCGGAAACGTACTGGGAGCCAATGTAGGTCTTTCAAAACCGGTGTTACATGGTCTCGGCGGCCGCCCCCAGTCACCAGTCTAGCTGCTGCATTCTGGATTAGTTGTAGTTTCCGAGTCACCTTCAAAGGTAGCCCCACGTAGAGCGCATTGCAGTAGTCCAAGCGGGAGATAACCAGAGCATGCACCACTCTGGCGAGACAGTCTGCAGGCAGATAGGGTCTCAGCCTACGTACCAGATGGAGCTGGTAAACAGCTGCCCTGGACACAGATTTGACCTGTGCCTCCATGGACAGCTGTGAGTCCAAAATGACTCCCAGGCTGCGCACCTGGTCCTTCAGGGGCACAGTTACCCCATTCAGGACCAGGGAATCCTCCACACCTGCCCGCCTCCTGTCCCCCAAAAACAGTACTTCTGTCTTGTCAGGATTCAACCTCAATCTGTTAGCCGCCATCCATCCTCCAACCGCCTCCAGACACTCACACAGGACCTTCACCGCCCTCACTGGTTCTGATTTAAAAGAGAGGTAGAGCTGGGTATCATCCGCATACTGATGAACACCCAGCCCAAACCTCCTGATGATCTCTCCCAGCGGCTGCATGTAAATGTTGAAAAGCATGGGGGAGAGGACAGAACCCTGAGGCACCCCACAAGTGAGAGCCCAGGGGTCTGAACACTCATCCCCCCCACCACTTTCTGAACACGGCCCAGGAGGAAGGAGCGGAACCACTGTATGACAGTGCCCCCAGCTCCCAGCCCCTCAAGACGGTCCAGAAGGATGTTATGGTCGATGGTATCAAACGCCGCTGAGAGATCCAGCAGAACTAGGAAACAGCTCTCACCTTTGTCCCTAGCCCGCTGGAGATCATCAACCAGTGCGACCAAGGCAGTTTCAGTCCCATGATGAGGCCTGAATCCCGACTGGAAGGGATCCAAATGGTCCGCTTCTTCCAGGCGTGCCTGGAGTTGTTCGGCAACTGCTCGCTCAATCACCTTGCCCAAGAATGGAAGATTTGAGACTGGGCGATAGTTGGCCATCGTGGCCGCATCTAAAGATGGTTTTTTAAGAAGCGGTTTAATAACCGCCTCTTTCAGCGGGTCTGGGAAGGCTCCCTCACGGAGGGAAGCATTCACCACCCCACGAAGCCCATCGCCCAGTCCTTCCTGGCTAGCTTTTATAAGCCAGGATGGGCAAGGATCCAGGAGACAGGTGGTTGGTTTCACTCGTCCAAGCAGCCTGTCCACATCCTCAGAGGTAACAGATTGGAATTGATCCCACTCAACTTGACTAGACAGAACTCTAGCACTCTCCCGCCCCGGCCCTGCTCCCACGGTGGAGTCTACTTCTTCCCGAATCTGAGCGATTTTATCTGCAAAAAACTTTGCAAAATCATTGCAGGAGAACATGTGGCCCGTACTGGGCCCCAATGTTGCAGGTGGTTCCGCTAAATTGTGAACCACCTGAAAAAGTCTCCTGCTGCTGTTTTCTGCATTACATCTACTACATATTTTTAAAAGTTTGTTTTGTTTGCTACGCATTTGCATGCCTCTTAAGTTATCATAACCAGATTTGTTTTTCAGATCAAGGAGCTGGTTCTCATCTATGTTTGGATACATTTGGGTGCCATTTTGAATCAAGATGGCTGACGGAACCTTTCAAAACGGTACTAATTTGAACCTCTGATTTAAAAAAGCCACATTGGTGGGGGGCGAGGGCAGGCGTTCCTAGAATTCCCAAGCAGCGCCATGCACAGGGCTGTTAGCATATAATAACAGACAGAATGGAATCTGAATGAGATGGGGAAACGCTGATGTGGCAGAATGGATGGTAGACTCCCTGCCAATTAGAATTCATCAGGGAGAAAGTTTCCATTCCAGCTTTCCCTACACTGTCTCAGTGCTCTATTTGGCATATAGAAACCATTTTGTCATATAAGCATGACATAAATGAATGAATGAATAAATGAATGAACAATTTGCATGGAGTTCTTTAAGGTTGGGGAGGGCCATTCCAAAATGCCTATTTTTCCCCAAGTGGTGTAATCCTTTCTACCCACTCAGCACTGTACCTCCTCATTCCACTCCAGGGACAGACTCCAGCTAAATGAATTCATTGTCAGGGACTGGCTGGACAAGGAGGAGTGGTGGGAGGCCCCAGCCAGGGACCCCCAAGGGAAATCCCAGAGGAGGAAGGCTCAGAACCCAGGGATTGGTGGCGAGACACTGAGGAGAGGTCAGAGGGAGGGGATTGGGAGAGGGTGCTAGATACCAAAGGGCAACAGTGACAAGAATTGCACATGATACATGGCATGTGATGCTTGTGTGACATCACACACATCCGCCACATGCCAGGCCCCCTCAATCTTGGGGGACAACACGGCGCCTCAGCCTACCATGGAGGAAGCTTCTCCTAATGTCCAGACAGAATCTGCTTTCTTGTTAGTTCTATATCCTCTGGAGAATGCTTGCTGCACCATCTGATATCCCTGCTGCTATGTGAAGACATGGTCACTCTTGCAGCAGTAATAATAATAATAATAATTAATAATACCAATTTGAGGACCCTCCGGCACGTAAGAAGAAGAGATGGCTGGACCAGACTAGTGGCCCATCTAATCTAGTTTCCTGTTCCCACAGTGGGCAACCAGATGCCTGTGGGAATTCTGCAAGCAGGATCTGAGCACACGAGCACAACAGCATGCTCTCCCAAATCTCCTCCAGAGGGTCAGGGTGACCCCCAGAACAGTGCACAGGGGAAGAGAGGGGTGATTGTTTCATCAGGCAAGCATAAATGCTTGCGCTAATGGAGCCATATCCTTAGTGCTATGGCAAATCCAACCCAGCAATCTTTATTTAACAATAGCCCTCATCCCTGGAACCTGTATCCAAGGTAGCATGAGAGAAGCATTGCTGCTTATAGTGTGAACCCTCATCCTACTGTAGGTTCTGTCCTCAGCAATGATGGCTCAATGCTTTGGTGGTCAAGATGCCCTCAATGGGCTCTGCTCCATGAGTTCAGCCCACCTCTCTCCTGCCCCAGAGGGCAGGACTGAAAGCAAATGGGTGGAAACTGCAGGGAAGCAAGTTATGGCAAAACAACATCCTAACAGAGAGATGTGTTTGACAGCGGAACAGTCTCCCTCGGGAGGTGGTGGGCTCTGCTTCGCTGGTATTTACCGAAGCAAAGGATGGGTGGCCATCCCTTTGGTATGCTGCCAACCAAGCAGGAAAACCACTTCAGATAAACTGCCTCCTGACGCTTGGCCGTTGCTCGTAGTTTATAACTTCAAAATGCCTTCCATATCTGATTAGGAGCATGGGATGCTGTTTTGCAATGAGTCAGCTCAATGAGTCTAGCAAACTTGGGTCTCCAGCTGTCTGTGGACTACCATTCCCATCATCCATGACCACTGGTCCTGCTAGCTAGGGATGATCGGAGTTGTAGTCCAAAAACACCCAAGTTTGGGAAACCCTGATCTAGCATCAGCTCTCCAGGTTTTTAGGCAGGAAATCTCTCCTAGCCCTCCCTGGAGATGACTGGGGATTGAACCTGGAACCTTCTGCATGCAAAACAAGATGCTCTACCTCTGAGCACCGGCCCTTTCCAACAGAGGTGACGGCAGGACAAAAGAAGCAAATGCCTACACACCTGAGCATCGATACCTATATTATATATCCCCTTTCGGCCTCTGATGCACTTATTGTCTGCCCCCAGCTTAGGATATTGAGAAAGCCTTTGCCCAGCTCTCACCATGAATAACAACACACACACCCTTGCCTTGCCACAGTTGTTTTTTCAAGCAAGGGAAATGCTGCCACTCCATAGCAGAGCATCTATTTCATGTGGTCCCAGCTTCCATCCCCAGCATCTCCCAGCTAGGCTCTGGGAGAAAATCCCTTTGTGGAACCTTACAGAGTTCCTGCCAGTCAACTCTGAGCTCGATGCACCGACGCTTCTGACTCTGTATACAGCAAAAACTCTCTGGAGGACTAGAGAAGAGGAGGAAGCAGCTTACCCCTCACATTTTGGCGAATTGGGTGGTGTGCTGGTCGGATCTTCTTCCAGGATGGTCCTGAAATGCATAGGGAACATCCCTCCGATTACGTGCATGGCATCCTCCGCGTTCACGTAGCCACGCAGATCAAACTTCCCAAGCAGCCGGCACTCTTCTTCTCCCTCCTCCCCAGCTGTGTCGTCTTCCTCGCCTCGGGTGGGCTCAAACACGTACAAGGCCTGCATCAGCAGCCCTGTGAGCAGCCAGAACTTTGCACGGGCCATTTTAACTCTGAGCCGTTGGAAGGAAATAATTGCTGTTTCCAAAAAAAAGAGCAGAGGGTTTTTATGAGGCTCTCGCGTGTTGACTGTTCGCCCGCCTATGAAGGAGAACGACTGGTCCCATGAGGATCCACACAGGCGGATTCTCTTTGCTGCGACAGCTGCCAAGGCACAACCTCGTCTATGAAGTACTGGAAGGATAGGAAAGGTTGTTGTGGTTTTTATTACTACTATTTTTAAAAGAACTGCTCCTTCCCCCACTAATAAAAATGGAGTGACCCACATCTTTTCATGCATTTCCCTTCTCTCATACTGATGCCATTATTTCCCATCTTTTGCTTAGATCTTTAGCGCAGGTGCCTGCGTACAAGGATAAATAAACAACGAAGATTTAAGAATCATTGCTGGATCAGACATAGGCTACATTCACGCCACAGTTTTAAAGCACTATGGTGCCACTTTAAACAGTCATGGCTTCCCCCAAACATTCCTGGGGGAAAGTGTGGGAACCACAACGCTTGTCCATGCCAACGGATACCGTAACACATTAGGGCATGGGGTAGGAAAACTAAGTTCTGCGGGCCAGATCAGGCCAAATAGCCTTCTGGATCCGGCCCACGGACGGTCCGGAATCACCATGTGGATCGCCAGCATGCATGTTCTTTCCCTCTTCCTCACACAGCGATGGCGGTGCCACCTCCTCCCTCCCTCCTCTTGGCTTCTCCCCGCCCTACCTAGAGGAGGAAGGGGACTGGGCTTTGTTGGTGCCAGCAGCAGCAGCACTCAAGTAGCCGCCATTTTAAACAGCCCCTTTCGCACGCCGCTCATCGTCCCACTGCCAGCCCCTGCTGTTTGCAAGACACAGGTAAGCAGCCACTGGGGCTCGTGGTGCTCTTGCATCATTCCCCCCCCCCCCGCCAAAAAAATATAGTCCAGCCCCCCACAAGGTCTGAGGGACAGTGGACCGGCCCCCAGCTGAAAAAGTTTGCTGACCCCTGCATTAGGGTATGAAGGTGCCACAAGTCTCTTTGCTGCAACAGATCAACACAACCTACCCATTTTAAACTCCCCAATGGGAGGCTCTTTCCAAGCCTAACTGCTGCACGTGTGCAGAAGCAAGGCAGGCAGATCATGGACCAGATGTGAACACCCAGTAAGCCACATCTGGCCTCTTGACAGGGGCCCCTCCCCCCTTTTAAAGCAGCAGCTTTCAGTCATTCTCTCCCCAGGGAGTCTTTTCCAAGTCAGCACCTTTACTGAGGGACCCCAGCATGCTGGAGGTGCATTTTAGAGAAATCCGGGGGTATGCTCTTAGGCCCTGTCTCTTTGTCTATGCAGGTGACAGTGGCTTCAACCAAATTAAAGTGAGTTGTGACGAAGGCCCCATCTGCGCTGCACATTTAAAGCAGTATTGCACTGCTTTCAACACTCTCATGGCTTCCCACAAAGAATCCTGGGAACTGTGGTTTATTAAAGGTGCAGAGATATGCTAGGACACTCTTTTCCTTACACGGCTACAATTCCCAGAGTTCCCTGGGAAGGGCGATTGATTGTTAAACCACTCTGGGAACTGTAGCTCTGTGTAATGCAACAACCATCTTGGCTGAATCTCTACTGTAGGCTTAGAACACTGAAAATATGCAACCTACCTATACTTCTTGCCAAAAATGGGATGGTTATACCATAACACAGAACAGCCACTCTGGATTTTGGTACATGTATTGCATACTTTCCAAATGCCCCATTGAATAGTGCTGGGTCTCATGTTGTCATCAAATGATACCTCACTCAATGTGGACTTGGTTGCTCTTTGACCCTGCCGTTCACCTTTTGTTGGAACTCTGGTTTACCAATTGAATATTACATTGTCCATTTATGTCCTATGTACTTTAGCAAGATTATGATGTGGGTAAATAATAAATCCCTATATGTCAAGGAAGGCCGGGGTACATGGTGGGAGAAATGGCCGCTTCTTGGAAATTGGCAGAAAAGGGCAACACAAATGATCAGCTGGAGACCTCACCTATGAGGAAAGGAGGCAAGATTTGTATTTATTTATTTTTTTAGTTGGGGGAAAAGGTGTGAAGAGGAGGAAGACATGATTGAGTTTTTAAAAATTACATGTGGAGAAAATGAATGGAGAGGTGGTTTTACCTCACTCTTGCGTAACCAGAGTTCTAGGGTGGTGCATGCTCTGGTTATCTCCCGCTTGGACTACTGCAATGCGCTCTACATGGGGCTACCTTTGAAGGTGACCCAGAAACTACAACTAATCCAGAATGCGGCAGCTAGACTGGTGACTGGGAGCGACCGCCGAGACCACATAACACTTGAAAGACCTACATTGGCTCCCAGTACGTTTCCAAGCACAATTCAAAGTGTTGGTGCTGACCTTGAAAGCCCTAAATGGCCTCAGTCCAGTATATATGAAGGAGCGTCTCCACCTGCATCGTTCTACCCGGACACTGAGGTCCAGCTCTGAGGGCCTTCTGGCGGTTCCCTCACTGCGAGAAGCCAAGTTACAGGGAACCAGGCAGAGGGCCTTCTTGGTAGTGGCGCCAGCCCTGTGGAACACCCCCCTACCAGATGTCAAAGAGAACAACTGACTTTTAGATGACATCTGAAGGCAGCCCTGTTTTGGGAAGCTTTTAATGTTTAATGCATTACTGTATTTTAATATTTTGTTGGAAGCCACCCAGAGTGGCTGGGGAAGCCCAGGCAGGTGGGCGGGGTATAAATAATAAATTATTATTACATTATTATAGGGAACCAGGGTTACCTGATGAAGCTGAATAGAAGATCCAGGACAGGCAAGATGAAAGACTTCTTTACTCAGCACAGCCTTGTGCTGTGTGATTCACTTCCACAAGGTGTAGTGCTGGCTACCCAACTTAGTCTTTAAAAGGGGGTTAGGCAAATAAGTTCATGGAATATAAATCCACCAACACTGGGAGAGGGCTATTACCCTCATCTTCTGCCTAGACGATGGCCATGGTTAGGAACAAGATGCTACACCAGATGGGCCTTTCATCTGATTCAGCAGGACTTTTCTTATGACCTATCATACCATGACTACTGGAAGCCAGTGTGGCAAAATGGTGAGAATGTTGGACTAAGACCTGGGAGACCAGAGTTTGAATCCCCACTCAGCCATGAAATTCCCTGAGTGCCTTTGAGGCAGTCACTATCTCCTAGCCTAACCTACCTCACAGGATGAAATGAGAGGATGAAATGAGGAGAACCAAATGCACCACCTTGAGATCCTTGGAAGATGGAATATAAATGAATTAAATAAATAGATACTGTGAGGAGTGGGATTTGGTCTCAAGAGTACTCAGGCACTGGGCTGAAAGGGTTGGATGATGACCAGAGAGATCTACATTTGAATTGCTTCTGGTTGGCAACGAATAAGGCGCTTCCTTCTTGTCTGACCTACCCAACCAGGTTGTTGTGAGGAGAACATAGTATAACACTGTATGCCGTCCTAAGATCCTCTGGGGCGATGTTTGCTAAAAGCCAATATAAACACCTCACGACTTGTCACTACTTGTCTTTACCTGGTAGCAACAGAAAACACCTGAACCCCAGAAGGTTATGAAATCCAAAATGGGCACCAGGGGAACAGATCCAGTGAAGGCAGAAGTCTTGTTTTCCTTTCTTTTTCTTTTCTTTTTTCCTCTGCAGTTATGATTCTAAGGGGAAGGTTGATATTCAGGGAGATGTGAGAGTCTAGCTGTGAATTTGACAGGCCCCCATTGTATCTCCTTCCTACTCCTCTTTCCCTTTTCCTTCCTCTACCTATTTAAATCTTGTAATTATGTGATTAGGATGTTTGGAAAAAGAGAAAAGCAGAGTTGTGAAATCAAAAGGCTGGAGGCGGAAGTGATGGTTACAATTTTTTTTATTTAAAAAAAACCCGAAAACATCATTCTTCTGTAAAACAATTATTTTTAATATGTACCTATTTGTTCAGTTAGCAGGCTGCAAAAAAACCCCAGAGCTGCCATAGTGTAACCAGGGAGTGGGTGGGTGGAAATTTACCTCAGAAACAGCCTGAACAACCAAGAAATCTTTAATAAAAATACATTATAAAAAAAACCCAGGGGTGCAAAGTGGGCATTGCAGGTCAGCTATATTATACATTTTCATAATGATGTACTGTACAGCCTTTCCTTCTAGGAGCTCAAGGCAACATATTTAGTCTCTTTCCTGTGACATTTAATCAGCACAAACACCATGCAACGCAGATTGGGCCCAATGTCAACAACAATGTCAACAAGAGTACTGTACCTCACGCTGATAATATGCTGGTTATTAAAAAATTAAAGGATGCAATGTTTAGATATACATGTTTTAAAGGCAGCAGATAAAAAGCTGGAACATCAACTTCTTCCATTGCTTAATAGAGCTATGACAACACAGCACAGCACTGCAGAGTCTCCTAAGTGCTCTGTGACCTTTTTATCTGAGCTGGTTCCTGAGACAAGGTGAATTGGCTGAAGACTGAGTGCAAATGGGAGATTCAAACTTTGTTAAGTAGACCTCAGCAGAACTTTGATGAGTTTTCTTTTTTTTTCTCTTCTTTTTTTTTACATATTTTCATCTTCCCTGGACCTCGAGCCTGATTTCATACAATTACATCTACTGCAAATACTGGCAGTGAGCACCAACAGGATTGTAGCTGAAACAGCACCACAGAAAAGCAAAAGTGTTGTATTAACATAGCGAGCTCAGAGGAACTCTGACGTTTGCAAAAGTACAAAAAAGCCACTTTAAAAATACTTAAGGGGGGGCAACGTTCCCCAAAAGCCCAATGAGGACTAAGCATGTACAGGGTCAACAGTGTTTAAAGTCCCTGGTGGGGGGCCCTGAGAGGGCAGGGGGTGGGCAGTGGAATACCATGCCTGCAAAGAATGACATGTCTTTACTTACCGTTCATACTCTGCATTAAACATTCGCTGATGATGGTGACCTGAACCATTATGGTTTTAAAGTTCTTCATCCATCTTTATTTTATTTGGAGCTAACCATTGAGACTGGACATAATCTGTGTGTCTAGAAATGTTCTTTGCTGTACATTTTTTTCCAGCCTTGCATTCTGAAGTTGTTTCACACAACCAACAGAATACCCAAATACAGTGGTACCTCGGGTTACAAATGCTTTGAGTTACAAACTCCGCTAACCTGAAAGTAGTTGCTCCGGGTTGCAAACTTTGCCCCAGGATGAGAATGGAAATCACGCACCAGCGGCGCGGCAGGAGGCTCCATTAGCGAAAGCGCGCCTCAGGTTAAGAACAGTTTTGGGTTAAGAGCGGACCTCCGGAACAAGTTAAGTTTGTAACCTGAGGTACCACTGCACTTGAATATATCATCAGAAACAACGCCTTCCTGCACTTACTGATCTTCTGTTGTTATAATATAAACAAACCCAAAGCTACTCAAGTCAGCAAGTATGCTACTTTCTTTAAAACACCAGGTGGCAGTAAAACACTTGACAATAGAGGGAGATGTATGTTTTCACACACAGTTGTCTAGCTCTGCAAAAGTATTCTTAATTTTGTTCATCCCTTTGAAATTACACAAGTCACCTTTATTGCCAGGTATTGGTATGGAAAGGGCTTTTGGTTTAATTTTTCATGCAGGGCAGGCAAAACTTAAGATTTGTGACTCTAACGCTTTGCATTTAATCACACAACTGTTCCTTCCACAGCAGGCTTGTCCAGGATGAAAATAAGGCGGCCTCTATGTTACAAAAGCGACGCGGATGGCGCTGTGGGTTAAACCACAGAGCTTAGGCCTTGCCGATCAGAACGTGGGCGGTTCGAATCCTCGTGACGGGGTGAGCTCCCGTTGCTCGGTCCCTGCTCCTGCCAACCTAGCAGTTCAAAAGCACGTCAAAGTGCAAGTAGATAAATAGGTACCACTCCAGTGGGAAGGTAAATGGCATTTCCATGCACTGCTTTGGTTCGCCAGAAGCAGCTTAGTCTTGCTGGCCACATGAGCCGGAAGCTGTATGCCGGCTCCCTCAGCCAATAATGCGAGATGAGCGCCGCAACCCCAGAGTCGGTCACGGCTGGACCTAATGGTCAGGGGTCCCTTTACCTTTATGTTACAAAAACAGCGGCCCCCATTACAGCTGGCATGCAATAAAAGCTTGTCATTTCCTGATTCCCTCTCCTCTGCTTCAGGTGAAACCATTTTTCCTGCAGCACAAAGTGAAGGA
The DNA here is from genome assembly GCF_027172205.1 of Podarcis raffonei. NCBI lineage: Eukaryota > Metazoa > Chordata > Lepidosauria > Squamata > Lacertidae > Podarcis > Podarcis raffonei. Next base: position 80,226,755 of record NC_070606.1, on the reverse strand, counting down.
GCACCAAGCACTCAGCCAACTCTCACCTGAACCACTTTCCCAGGCCTGTTTTGTTACCATGTTAGGCAGTGACAGTGTGTTGGGAATATATAGAAAGATAACGGTCCACTAAGAATGTGCAAGTTCATAGGAGTCCCAGAATGGCACTTTTTGAAGCCGCAAATCATTTTCTGAACACGTACAAAGGCAAGAAAATGTTTACACAAAAGAACCAAGCCACTGCAAAATATCATATGCAGATATTTATATTGAAAGCAACAATTCCCTTTTCTAATACAAATTGTTTTCCAGCTTACTTCCTGAGAAAATGACAGGAATCGCAAGAAACACTGAAAATCTCTTGCTGTGGCTTAGAATTAATTTACTTCAAAGCTTTGTGCAAAATATAACCCCTTATAAGGGCATGGGTATCCGTGCGACAACAGGAGCGTTTATCGGACTTTCTCCTCAATGTGATTCAAGAGGAAGCAAAGTTAAATAAGAGTTCAGCATCCTACAAGGATCCTTGAAGCTACCTTTATATAGTAGCAAACGTTTAAGTCTTGTAGCTCCCAATCATCTAGCAACACAACTATTTTAACATTCTGATCAAGCATGGCTACTTGAAAGCACGTCCCATTGATTTTAATGGTCTTTACTACTAAGTAAGTTTAGACATCACCTTGCCAACAAAGGTCCGTATAGTTAAAGCTATGGTTTTCCCAGTAGTGATGTATGGAAGTGAGAGCTGGACCATAAAGAAGGCTGATCGCCGAAGAATTGATGCTTTTGAATTATGGTGCTGGAGGAGACTCTTGAGAGTCCCATGGACTGCAAGAAGATCAAACCTATCCATTCTTAAGGAAATCAGCCCTGAGTGCTCACTGGAAGGACAGATCCTGAAGCTGAGGCTCCAATACTTTGGCCACCTCATGAGAAGAGAAGACTCCCTGGAAAAGACCCTGATGTTGGGAAAGATGGAGGGCACAAGGAGAAGGGGACGACAGAAGATGAGATGGTTGGATGGTGTTCTTGAAGCTACCAGCATGAGTTTGATCAAACTGCGGGAGGCAGTGGAGGACAGAAGTGCCTGGCGTGCTCTGGTCCATGGGGTCACGAAGAGTCGGACACGACTAAACGACTAAACAACAACAACAAGTTTAGAAACGCAGCCTTGAGCCTTTAAGCCTCAAGCAGGAATTCTGTAGTCATAAATAAAAAGTGGAACCTGCGACATTCCTGTAATTTTTTGGACAGCATCTAAAACAGCACCAAGAAGAGGAATACAGTGGTACCTCGGGTTACATACGCTTCAGGTTACATACGCTTCAGGTTACAGACTCCAATAACCCAGAAATAGTGCTTCAGAAATTGTGCTCTGGCGGCGTGGCGGCAACAGGAGGCCCAATTAGCTAAAGTGGTGCTTCAGGTCAAGAACAGTTTCAGGTTAAGTACAGACCTCCAGAACGAATTAAGTACTTAACCCGAGGTACCACTGTATAACCTTCCACTAACCTACTCCCTGGGATCCTACCTTACATCTGGAAGTGCATTGCTAACACATAGAGTAATAAGAGAATAACAATAATATTGGCTATCACTTGCCGCATGTTATTCAGTCCTATATTCCAGATAACCTCGCTTCGCACTCTGAAGTCGCTAAGCGTTTTGGACCAATGGGAACATTTTGAGTTTTGCGAGAGTGCTGAGGTCACCAGTCACAAAATGGCTACCATTTTGTGAGGCGTAACGCAACATTAGAAAGAATGTGCACATCATTGCTTCCCCTTCCCATCCCCTAGGCCTCCTATTTACCATGGGGAGTCAGCTATGTCCTGCTGGTTCTGCTTATGGAGATAAAAAGGCCCAAGAACCCCATTTTCCCCCAATGGCAAGGCCTAGGTTGCCATCATTACCGACTTACCTGGGAGTAAGCCTCATTAACAACAAACCTGTTGTTGAAGTAGACATGCATACCATTGATCTGTATAGTTAACCATACAGTTAACTGAACATCAGCTCCTGCACAGCAAAAGACACATCTAAAATATGGGTTTTGGCTGGATGGTGAACAAGGTTACACTTACATCATTCATATGAAAAGGGGTATTTAAATCCATTCCAGGATGCACAGAATTAACACAGAAGTAGACTACAACTCCCATCATCCCTAGCTAGCAAGACCAGTGTTCAGGGATGATGGGAAATGTAGTCCGAAAACAGCTAGAGACCCAAGTTTGGGAAACACTTGCTCTAAAACAGTTTTTAAAAAAAATCTATACGCCCTTGCATTTCCGGTCTGACCTCGCCAGCAGACCAGTCTGTATTAAGTGATATGTCTCATAGGAAGGGTGCTTGAGCCTGGGGTTCTGGACTAGGCCGCAAAATACTCAGGTCACATTTTGAAGCTCCAGACACCTGATGACTTCTCTCCACTGCTTGTCCTGTCATAGTTTGCTTCCATGATATTCTTCTGCTCACCCAGAAGAACCAACCGTTGTCCTCAGCAGGCCTTAATCATTTAGGGAACAAATTCCAAAGTGTGGAGTTAAGGATTGGAAGGAGTGTCTTTAAAATAATAATAAAAATAATAATCACACAAGTATCCAAATGGGTAACTTTTATTTGTGGATAAAAATTAAGGCTCACAGTACTTATCATTTACAAGCAGAAAATGTTTTCTTTCTTTAAAAAAACGAGAATGCTAGGAATTATTTCCCTATACAAATTCCTTTGAATACGTTGACATGTCTCACTGAAGGACTAGAGAGGGGTAAACAAACTGAACAAGAGCAACTGCATTCATAAGCTACATTCCCTTCTGGACCACAAGAAGACGACAATCTGTGTTTCTCCATCTGGCTGAGATTACATGAATGAACACAATGAAATACATTCAAGGACTGGAAGGATGGCAATGAAGCTACATTCCACTTCCCTCACAAACTAACTGTGTGGTTTTTTTAAAAAAATAAAAAATAAAAATAAGAAATACCCTGCTCCATACAATACTGGAATCTGGATTCAGATTTAACAAATCACTCATGATGCAATGCCTCTTACACATGTGTTTGCTTCTGGCTGCAATGTTAATCTTCTTAATAAAGTTTGCCAAACTCCCATTTTCTTCACGAATCTTTTTTAAAAAAAACAAAACAAGCTTATAAAGTTATAGCCCAGAGCTGACTTAAAACGTATACATTTGTTAAGATGGAAATCCTATAATTTGACTATCTGTGCATCTAACATAGTGAACATGGACACAAAGTACTCTTAGCTCCAGCTGCAAAGGTTACCATCAGTAGACACACCACTCAGTTAAAACCTCTGGCTCTTATGAATGGAACCATGCACTATATATACCTCATTTCTCTAGCTTGGACCATAACTATAATAGGGTTACATATTTTATGTTAAACATCAGCTTTAAAAAAAAAAGGACATTTAAAATGGCCAAGTAAACCTCAATGTCAAAGCACAGCAATAGCTCAAGGAACATCCCCCTGCTATGAACCTGACTGTCTAGGAGGCATCTGAATAAGAGTTCCCACCACGCAAGAGCTTGCAAGTGATCATTACATTATACTCTCAGGTGCCATAATCTCACCAGCAGGCATAAAGAGAACTTCCTAGTAGAAAACACTTGGGTCTGGATTGCTCTTCTTCTCACTTGACCACACCCATTCCCAAACACGGACTATACAGGAAAGCACTTCTGTTGCACACCCTGGGTTTGGATGAAACGGGGCAAACAGATTTGCAAATCATCTGCCATGCATGCTTCACAGTTGAGATTCCTGCATTGCAAGGGGTCAGACTGGATGGCCCTGGGGGGTCCCTTCCAACTCTACAATTCTGTGATTCGCCTACTGCATCCCTACACACTGGACCATGCCACCCAGTTTACTCGCTCATGTACACGTTCCAAGACCTCTGCAGGAAAGGTCTTCAGGAGACAACAAGTGGCATGGTGAGGCAAGTTAGCGTAGCAAGAGAACCACCAGCTCATCCCAGCTCTCCAAACACCGGTACACCTGCCCCATCATAATGGTTTTATAGCGAGTACCTTTTGCCCTTATTTCCCCTTTATCCGTCCCTCTGCTTTATTCCAGCCAGATGCTCAACCACACATCCGGCAAGACCATCCAGCGAGCCTTGACCTCTGCATCTTAACCAGCCATGTCTTGGTTAATTCACATAAGCACAGCGAAAATCATATTGAGCAAAAGGACCCTTTTTTTGTCAACAGAAGCGACTAGTTCACTGCCCCTCCACAAGTTTTCACTTTTCCTGCGGTGACCTTCCGATCCATCAATGCATGGCGGAATGGTCGTCTGTATCCTGCTAATCAACGCAGTAATACTTGGGCACTTGAGAACTATTGGGTACAAATCAAAGTTTGTGTAAGGTTACGGTGATTTGTGGTGCGCTAAGGCCGTATTCAGAACGGGTGAGTGAAGTTGTTGCAGCCCTATTCTCTTTATATTCTAGCATTTTAAGCCCTCTTCTACCATCTTAACAGCTATGGCCTCCCTCTAAGAAACCCAGAAACTATAGTTTGTTAAGGATGCTGGGAATTGTAGCACTGTGAGGCGTCAAACGACAATTCCCAGCACCCTAAACAAAGTAAAGAGTTTTCAGGATTCTTTGGGGGAAGCCATGATTGACAGTGGATTAAAGAGTGCTTTAAATATAGGGTGTGGATGTGACCTGAACGCTGTTCTCCTGTCCATCTACCCTGACAAGATGCTGTAGAAGCAACTCCACTTCAGATGAAGCTATGTGGCTCAATACCCGCACATATTGAAAACCGCCCAGCTTCTGATCCTTACCAAACCAGAGCCGAGAGGCTAACTCTATTTACCGTATTTTCCACTCTATAAGATGCACCCGACCATAAGACGCACCTAGTTTTAGAGGAGAACAAGAAAAAAAATATTCTCTCTCTCTGCGCAGCACCTCTCCAGAAAAGAGGGAGGAGAAACAGAAGGGGCTCCGTTTCTCCTGCCGCTTTGCTGAAGGGGCGCTGCATAGCTTTCCCTCTCTGTGCAGCGCCTCTCCAGCGAAGCGAAGTCAGAACAGCAAGAGGGATCGCTGCGCAGCGATCCCTCTTGCTGTTCTGGCTTCTGGGATAGCTGCGCAGCCTGCATTCGCTCCATAAGACGCACACACATTTCCCCTTTCTTTTTAGGAGGGAAAAAGTGTGTCTTATAGAGCGAAAAATACGGTAACCCTTCTGACTTATTGGTGGTTTATTTTTCAAGAAATGCACAAACTAATTTATATCTAGATTGGCCCTGCTGCCTCCAAAACCCAATCACATACGAATCAGCACATTTTAGAAGAAGAAGAAGAGGAGGAGGAGGAGGAGTTTGGATTTGATATCCCGCTCTATCACTACCCGAAGGAGTCTGTTAGGTGAGTGGGGCTGAGAGACTTCAAAGAAGTGTGACTAGCCCAAGGTCACCCAGCAGCTGCATGTGGAGGAGCGGGGACGCGAACCCGGTTCACCAGATTAGGAATCTACCACTCTTAACCACTACACCACACTGGCTTGGAAAGGAGCAATTATTCCCCCTTGCTTTTCCAAAGCAGCCTCATATAAAATATAAGCCCAACGGTATGAATGATAGTTCGGCATAAAGACAAAGACAAAAACTGAGAAAGGGCAGATAAGATTTTGATGGCTGCAAGGTGGATTGTTCCTCCCTTTGATTTTGCCTGAACCGCAAGATGCATTTCCAACTGTATACATAATTCATGTTTGGCTCCCTTGTAACTGATTTAATGTACATTAAATATAGATATCACTGCATGGTGGGGGAAATGTATGCTTTTACATTTTAAAACAAAACTTGCTTTAAAAAGCATTATGGAGGAGGGACAGGAGAGCAAGGGGCGGGGTGACACAGTCATTATTTGAGTGCCAGGTGTTATTGTTGTCTTAAAAGTCAACACTTATTGCCATGGGCTTAATACTCCAAACGATATGGAACAGGAATTCATACAGTACGCAGCAAAACAAATTATACATTGATTCCACAACTCAACAATACCTACTACTCCATTTGGCAAAATATTTATTTATAATAAATCTGTTTCAAAAGCAGTTGTTGGTCGCTTTCCCGCCCCGCCCCCCCCCAAACCCATTATTTTAATAGGCTCCGACATTGGTTTTGGTAAATGTAAATAAACGGTCTCTTTTTACACAGTATACAAAATAAAATGAAAATAAAAAATAAAAAGAGACATTGAAATGACGTAACAGTAGAAACAGTCAATAAGACCCAAAAAAAGGCAAAGCAATATGAATCTATCTGCACGTAGGCAACACTGCCCTAATTATTTACCCGTACGTATCCTCAGCCCACTTACCTTGCTCCCCGCCCGCCCCCCCGCCCCCAACATCATTCTTAATTTGCAGATTATGCTCCAGGAAAGGGGGGGGGGGAGAGAATCACATATGATGTAGCAGCAGCTCCAGCGACTCTGTTTCACAGTACTGCATGTCAACACTGGGAATGGTTTCTGATATAATTTAAAACTGCATACAGTACTTTCATACAAGGAGGGGGAGGGAATAATTATTCCCACTCAGTTGTTCCTGGTGGTTTTGAAGTCAAGTCATACATCACCCGGGAGATGCCAGGAATCTTCTTAATCTCTGCCACCATCTTCAACACAACCTGCGTTTATTTAGGAACAAAACAAAGTGGTCTGAATGAGGGATAAATTGGGGCTGTAATGTAAGGCACAGGGTATTCATTAGACTACTTTACCCAACTGTCTGGAAAGGAGTAGGAATGGTGCATCAAACTTCTAAAATATAGCCTGGTATTAAAATATTTTGTTTCCAAAAAAAGAAAAAGACAGGCAAACATTTTGGAGAGGAAACTCATACACTTACTACAGTCATACCTTGGAAGTAGAATGGAATCCGTTCCGGAAGTCCGTTCGACTTCCAAAACGTTTGGAAACCAAAGCGCGGCTTCTGGTTGGCTGCAGCTTCCTGCAGCCAATCGGAAGCCACAGAAGCCCTGTCGGACGTTTGGGTTCCAAAGAACGTTTGCAAAGCGGAACACTCACTTCCGGATTTGCGGTGCATGGGAGCCTAAACATTAGACTTGCAAGGCATTCGGGATCCAAGTTACGACTGTACAGTATAGGCTGGGAGATGTACTGATACATCGCCCAGGAGCAGTTTGAGGGCCAGAGCACACATTTATTTCTGTGCTACAAAAATGAACTTTCAAACTATTTTGAATAAAGGAACAAGCACAGTTTCTATATTAGCAAAGAAAGAAAAGGCAGTTCCGAATGATTATTCTGAAAGTTTTACCTCTTCTGGTATCTCATTGCCGGGAGTCGCTGCAATACCCGTCATGAAATCACTAGTGATGAAGGTCCGAATGACCACAGATCTTTGACAGGAAGGCTGCTTCTGAAGGGGATCTCGGTCAAAATGCAACGGTGTCAAGATGACTGGCATCTGGCTGATTTTTCCGGCATAACCTTGGCATAAGAAAGCAAGAATATTGCAATTAACAAACCGTTATATGGACCGAGAGAGCCGGTGTAGCGTAATGATTAGAGCAGATCGTCAGGAATGATGAAAGTTGTGGTTGAACAACACCCAGAGGTTGGCAGGTCCCCCATCCCTCAATTATAGTGCTGGACTAGGACTTGGGAGACCAGAATTCCTACTCCCGATTCAGTCGTGAAGCTCACTGGGTGGTCTTGGGCCAATCACTAGCTTGGCCTAATCTATGTCACAGGGTTGTTGTCAGGATAAAGTAGGGGGAGGGAGCTCATTTTGCCATCCTGAGCTCCTCTAAGAAAGGGCAGGATACAAATGAAAACAAAAAGCTGCATAAAGACAGACTGTACTCTATGGTACAGTTCAGAAACTGCTCTTGGTTAAGAGCTGCATGCATCAAATTACAGTGGTACCTCGGGTTACATAAGCTTCAGGTTACAGACTCCGCTAACCCATAAACAGTGCTTCAGGTTAAGAACTTTGCTTCAGGATGAGAACAGAAATCGTGCTCCGGCGGCGCGGCAGCAGGAGGCCCCATTAGCTAAAGTGGTGCTTCAGGTTAAGAACAGTTTCAGGTTAAGTACGGACCTCCGGAACGAATTAAGTACTTAACCCGAGGTACCACTGTAGTTTCTTTTAAAACTTTCGTGTGATTCACTTTTGATATAGTTTTTCTGCTACAAAATCAAGAAATTGCAGTGTCCCAGAAAATTCAACAAGCCAGGGTTCTACAAAATAAACATCTGTTATGCAAACTTTTACTTTATTGTCTTGCACCAAAATCTGGGGTGCTTGATGAATTCTGAACTGTTAAGTGGTCTTTGCCAATGGCGACTCAAGGGCAGCAGACCTCTTAGCAATTAACTAAGCAATGACCTTCCACTAAACAAATGCACATACTAACCAGACTCCCTGAGAATATTATGAGCCTCAAAATCAGCTTGCCGCAATGTGCTGAGGACTCCTGTTGTCAGGAAAGTGGGAGTAACGTCTGTGGGAGGTTCTTTGACAGGTGGGCCAAACACATAGACAACTCTACGGAGGGAAGAAAATGAAGCGTTGGAGTGTGTGGTTTATTGCAAACTGAATAATGCAACCACTTCGCTGGCTAGGGCTAAAAGGAGTTTCAGTCCCCAACTTCTTGTGCCAGGTTAGGGAAAGATGAGCAATACGTCTATAAACTACCAGAACAGCAGACAGTATTATAAATTCTGGCTTTGTCCAACCATGTAAAACTTGGGTGCACAGTGCCTTTAATTCCCACAGGCAGTCGTTACATCATTTATTTAAAAAGCCAGGTATCCCGTTTGGAAAAAGTTAACATTCAGAATATGTGCAGTCTTTTTATTCCAATACTAAAGCAAAAGTTTCCTTCCTTCCCTTGCCTTAAAAGCCCCCACTGTTAAGAGCACTCATGCCTGCAGCACTTGACACTTAGCTTTCCAGTATACAGTGGTACCTTGGTTTTCGAATGAATTATTTTCTCTTTTTGAATCAAGTGGAATGCTTCTTTAAAAAACAAGGCTTTACTCTGAGTTTGTAGTATGAAGAGCTTTTTAGCTCCTGTGCCCTGTAACTGACACATACAATACTCAAATCCACCTAGAAGGGTGCCTGCCATCTTCATGAGATAAGCTTACAGAGCCTTTATTGTTTGTGAATTGCTGCTGGCAATTGAGGGTCTCTGGCCTACAAGTTTCAAGATACCAAAAGCTTTTGACGTGGCTTCTCTCTCTTAAGGTCAACCTTTTCATCTCTCCCATCAATTCACTGTGACACGAACAGTGCAATCCTACGCATGTATTCAAAGGGACACACTCAACGTAGCAGCTGACGACATTCATGCAAGCCTATGTGTGCTTACACAGAAGTAAGCACCGCTAAACAGAGTGGGGCTTACTTTTGAGTCAAGGCAATTCTGTCATAAATGCTATGACTATGCCAAAGTACAATTTTAGTTGATAAATGTGTTGCAACTGGTGCATTTAATGTGGTTAAAGCAATAAAATAAGTTTAGGTTTGATAAGAAGGTATTGCATATATACTTCGATTCCCAGCAACCCTAAAACAAGATCCCCGCCCGGCTGGCTTCAAAATTTCCAAAAGTTTTACATCTCCAATTTATAATAAGCACTCAAGAAAGGCAGTAGCATATTCTTCTATACGGTAGTTTTGTTTTTACTTCTTGTAAGTTAAAAATTTACCAAAGCAATAATGTAAGCAAACAACAAAATCAGCAGCAGCTGTATTTTTTTAAATACTGCAGATATATACCGGTTTATGTTGTGACACATGCGGGGGATGAGTCTTGATAGGAACATAAGCGACTCCCAGTGGGGAGCATCTTTGCTGGAGATCCCACATACATAGCTGTAGGAACGGCAATCACCCTGCAAAGCAGCAAAACAGAATCGACAGCTGAAACATTTGCATTAGCTGAAACCTCATCGAGTTCTTTCCTTGCAACAAGTTATATACCGTTCGACATCCCAGTTTGCACACTGCCCTGTACGATGATGTTGGAAAAGAGGTACAATGGATTAAATTAGCAAAAATTAAACCAGAAAAAGCTTACTTGAAATGCCTGTTGAAATTATGCCTACCCAAAATGCCTTAAATTGAATAGGGGGGGTCCCACCTGATGTCAGCCAAGGGGCAGCTTCACAGAACCAGGCACAGAATGCTGAATATGCACAGATTCTGGCAGGTATGAGCCTTGCTTCTCAGTCATGGGGGACCACTAAACATGACTCCCCTGAAAACCTCCGGGATCAGACAGGAATATAAAGCATCAAGTGGTCTGTACCCTGGACCCAAGTTAAGGGCCTTGCAACAAGGACTGGTAAGGTAGGGCTGAGCGATATCCCGTTTTAAACATCGTGATATACCTATACAGTGGTACCTCTGTTTAAGAACAGTCCTGTTTACGAACGATTCGGTTTACGAACTCCACAAAACCGGAAGTAGTGCCCTGGTTTGCAAACTTTACCTCGGTATAAGAACGGAATCTGAACGGTGGAAGGGCACCGGCGGCGGGAGGCCTCATTAGGGAAAGCGTGCCTCGGTTTAAGAACGGTTTCGGTTTAAGAACGGACTTCCAGAACGGATTAGGTTCGTAAACCGAGGTACCACTGTATCATGATGTCTGAAAGAAGGATGCAACTATGTAGAGGCAAACGGAGTACTGGCAACTGCTACGACTTAGGGGGTCTAAAACTGATGCATTTTTACTTACCTTTAACAGCTGTCATTTTATAGTAATAAGCAACAGGAAGCAGGAGCCATGAGAGAAGTGATGGCCGGCTTCGCGGTTTCCCCCATATTGGAATTTTTTACACAGTGCACGTGCATGCACGCACACAAATACACTGTGATTATAGATAAATTGCCAAGTCATACATTATGAAACTGTTATCATGATACGGACTTAAACCAATTTTGGACAATGTATTGATATATCACCCTGCCTACTGGTAGCATATGGGTAGCCAGTACAGTCGTACCTCAGAAGTCGAACGGAATCTGTTCCAGACGTCTGTTCAACTTCCAAAACAATTGGGAACCAAGGCGTGGCTTGCGACTGGCTGCAGGAACCCGACGGACGTTCAGGTTCCAAAGAATGTTCGCAAACTGGAACACTCACAAGGCATTTGACTTCCGAGGTACGACTGTACAAGCTTTTAAGCACCAGGGTTATGGGCTTGTGAAAGCCCATCCTCATCATCTCTAGCTTGCAGCATCTTATATCAGCCGGAGCATCCAGGCCAAGCCCAAGTGTTCCACACATGGTGCATTGCAATCATCAAATTGCCAATCTAGGAATCACCAAGGTGAGGCAAGACCGTTTCAAGGATGTAGCTGGCGAAAGGCACTCCTAGCCACCTGAGCCTCTAAGCAACTAAGATGAATCCAAGCGCAGCCCTGAACCGCGAGGGATTGTGGCTCTGTCCAGAACAGACAACTGGCCTGTCTCCCAGAGCTAATAAAGCTACAATGCATGCAGTTCCGAGCCTTTAATTGGCTTTGTGTCTGACAGGTGCCTGAACTGCACCAGGAAAGCAGAACTGGTTTGTTTGTTTGTTTGTTTGTTTGTTTGTTTACTTATTTATTGAAAAGCATTTCTCAACCCCAACATATTTCAAGTATCTCTAAGTGGCATAGAAAAATAGCACAAAAAAAATAATAATAGGACAGTATAAGGGGGACAGTAAAACGAGTCTTATAAAAGCAGAACAGGTAAAAGCAGAATTTTGTCTGCAATGAGCAAATTGGTAGGAATATATGTATGAGCTTCCAGCTGCTGCTTCTCCAACGGAAGCCTGAACCTGATGGAATACAGTGTGAGTGATGCTATTTAATCTTAAGAATGCTTCAGTATTTCCAAGCCTTACCAAAGTGACCATTCAGACATTTTGGGGCTGTCACATATATTTTTTAAAAAATAGCTCTTCCATTGCTTAATCCCAATCCATTTTGGACGTACTCTATTTTGGCTCCAAAAACGCTAAATTTGTTACCTGCAATCTAGCCATGCAGGTTTTACGTATGATTACCACAGCGGCAACGCACTCACCTGTACTCCTACAGTTTTGATTGGCAGCAGAAAGGCATTCAATGAATGTAGACTTGTGATTTGCATCAGTTTCTCCTGGTCTTCCTCAGTTGTACACGCTTTGACCCTCTGCAACAGAGTGTGAGGCTGGGCAGGAAAGGAAAAAAGTCCAATCAAAACACCTGAGATTATTACTCGGCTACGTCTCACTGGAAGCTAGTGTTTGGCATAGAGGCAGAGGTTGGAAAATAAGGGGCTCTTCAACAAAGAGCCCAGGAGTGTGGCTAGACCAGTGCTGCCATATCATGTTAGTTTAAGGTCCAATCAGATTTGTTATTTCTAAACCACCCAGCATCTACTACACATAGTACAAATATATAATCCATGGGTAGGCAGACTAAGGCCCGGGGGCCAGATCAGACCCAATCGCCTTCTAAATCTAGCCCATGGACGGTCCTGGAATCAGTGTGTTTTTACATGAGTAGAATGTGTGCTTTTATTTGAAATTCATCTCTGGGTTATTTGTGGGGCATAGGAATTCGTTCATTTTTATTTTTATTTTCAAAATATATTCCGGCCCCCCACAAGGTCTGAGAGACCTTGCTTAAAAAGTTTGCTAACCCCTGAATCAGAGGCATTCCCAGTTGGAAGCACTTGGCTACTCCTGTGCTAAATGCAAGATAACACGGTGCTTTTCAAATGCTGTTGGATTCCGACTCCAACCAATCCAGCCAGCATAGCCAATGGCAAGGAATGCTGGGAGTTGTAGTCCCAGCAACACTGGGAGGGCACCATGCTAGCTACATCTGATATAACAAATACAAAAGAGGTTGGGGAAGGGAACCCGTTGTAAATTGCTAGGCTATAAAGGATCAGAACATAAGGGTTGTAACCAAGACAGAACACATAAAATGGGGAGCGGAGGGGATTCATCTTGAAAACTTTCTTGAAGGAAGAAAAGACACTGCAGGGCCTACCGTATTTTTCGTCCCATAGGACGCACCTAGTTTTTTTTGGGGGGGAAATAAAGGGGAAAAAAATTCCCTTTATTTCCCCCCCAAAACCAGGTCGGGGAATCCAAACCAGGTCGGGGAACAGCGGGATGGTGGCGGTCCGCCTCCCCACTGTCCCCCGAGCTTGTGGAGCTGCCCAATGTCTGCCCGAAGCGCAGGGCGCTCTGCTTCAGCGCCCCCCGTGCTCCGTGCAGCAGGCTGCTATCCGCAGCCTAGGGAGCCCTGCGGGAACTCCCGCAGGGCTCCCTAGGCTGCGGGTGTCTTCCCAAAGTGCCGGGCGCTCTGCTTCCAGCGCGCCCCGTGCTCCGGGAAGCAGGCTGCTATTCGCAGCCTAGGGAGCCCTGCGGGAACTCCCGCGGGCTCCCCAGGCTTGCTGATAGCTTCCTGAAGCTTGGAGAGCGAGAGGGGTCGGTGCACACCGACCCCTCTCGCTCTCCAAGCTTCAGCAAAAGCCTGCATTCGCCCCATAGGACGCACACAGATTTCCCCTTCATTCTTGGAGGGGAAAAGGTGCATCCTATAGGGCGAAAAATACGGTACTCTGCAAACAATGGCTTAAGAAGAACTGACAGGGAAAGCCAGCATAATCTGATGGGAAACACAGGAAGGGAAGGGGAGGATATGGAGCAGGAGGGATGGGAAGAAAGTGCACTAGAAAGAATAATGTCTTGAGGGTTCTTCAGCAACTGGCTTAAAGAAATTGAAATAAAGGGACAATTAAGCCAAGATTATCTATCGCAGTGGCTTATCATAATCCACATAGGAATTTATACCCTTCAATTCTAGTCACAATAATTACCTTTTTAACACTCGCAGAAAAGTCTGCTATGATTTTCAAAATGTTGTTCGTTTCAGGGAAGTCTTTGCAAACATACGGTTCTTCGGCACATATTACCCTAATTGCAAGGCCAGGACCTGAAAAAAACAGTATTGGAACAGCACCGTGGAATCAGTTACCAACATATAAGTGGCGATTTGTATTTCAGCAATGCTACGTACATGACTGCACTTACGAGTGTTTTGGCCATGTTGCCATTTATTTGCAACACGCTTGGCTTGCATATGCAAAAGCAGCAGTGAGGTCTGAAGCACTATTTACTCTTATTGTGAGGCTTCACTTGAAAAAAAGAAAAGGGCTGTATGCTCACTCCTGCTCCCAGCTCCATGTGCTACTTCCTTGATCTCCCTTGCCCTATATTTGGCTTCCGTTTCTCCTCCTCACCAAATAGTCCAAACCCCTTCGCATTCTTCAGCTGCAAGGCAAGCTTGGAATAGTTTACTCTGCATTGTTTGGAAAGACGATCATACAGTGAATCCTGCAAGACCTGCTCCCTGCTTGCCTGGCTTATTTTCACCTGGCTTGGGAGGCCAGGGCCTTGACTGTTTCTGCAGTTCAGGATGGCTACAGATTGTGTGGGGAGGGCATTGTCTAAGGCAGGCATAGGCAAACTCTGCCCTCCAGATGTTTTGGGACTACAACTCCCATCATCCCTGACCACTGGTCCTGTTAGCTAGGGATGATGGGAGTTTTAGTCCCAAAACATCTGGAGGGCAGAGTTTGCCTATGCCTGGTCTAAGGGTCAAGATTTAGCTTTGGAAGTGTATTATTTTTGCTGTTAACTAGGTTTTCTTTTTATGGTTTAATTATAAACTATCAGTGGCTTGTTAAATTTCATTGCTCATTTAATAACAGGAGGCGTTTCCATAAGCTTATTGCTCATGACCATTTAAACTTTGTGATGCCTTGCAACTGTTAGTGAGCCAGGTTAACCTTTTGATGTTGTGAGACCCATTGAACACTGTTAAATTATGGAAAGGCAGCATACAAATACGCTATGTTGGAACTGAATACAAATTCAGTAAAAGTTATAGTTTTTAAAAAGATTCCACTTAAAACTGTGCGAGCTTTGGACTACAATAGAGTTTCTACTGCAAAGTTTTGATACAAGCACCAATACTGTCTATAGTCTGTCAGTTAGGCTCCAACCACAGTATACACACTTCCATGACCAGAAAATCTTTCCTTTTGCAGAAGGGCACCGGTGGATCCACTTCATGGTGAATTCTGCTAATGCAATGATGCCCTGGGCAGCATCAAGGATCACCATGGTTGAGCAGGGAGTCCACCATTAAGAGCACCCTGGGAGATAGACTCACTGAGGGAGGAGGCCCCTGTGAAGGATGTGTTGCTCAAAGTTCCCTCAAAACCTGGAACAGAAACCACCTATACAGTGGTACCTCTGGTTGCAAATGGGATACGTTCTGGAGCCCCGTTCGCAACCTGAAAGGAACGCAACCCGCGTCTGCGCACGCGTGGGTCGCAATTCGCCGCTTCTGCACATGACGTCATTTTGTGCATCTGTGCATGCGGCCAAACCCGGAAGTAACCCTTTCTGGTGCTTCTGGGTCACCACGGGACGCAACCTGAAAAGACGTAACCTGAACCGAACGTAACAAGAGGTATGACTGTACCTGGGAATGGGTGTCTTGAGACCAGCTCTTCCGGCAGACCCAGTTCTCTCCCAAGCACTCTCACTTCGTCCTTATGGAAATCTTTCAGTGGTTCTATTACCTTCCCCTGCAATGGAAAACAGCACATTTCGCATTCGGGCCCTCTCTTTGGAGTAATACAGAACTAATGAGAAAACAAATCTAATACAACGATGCCACTATACAACTGGGACTGTAATTTAAACCTCGCTTCTCCCATCCCAATGAAAACGTCGCAGGAGCCAAGGCAACAGGGAAGTGATTCAAAGCACTTGGTAGGGAGGGCTGAGAAACTGCTGCGATAAGGCATAAACATATTCCGTAAAATTAATGCAGTCTAGCTGTTTTTGGTCTCCTAGTGACTAAACCAGAACAAATTCTGATTTATATCATAAACTGGATCTGAAATGGTTGTTCTGTTTATCCGGTATAAAAATCTCTTTGTAAGTTGTCCTGTATACAAATATACAAGGTTAGTATTGGGGGTGAGGGAAGGCCTTTTTACATGAAAGGACCACCACCAATTTCTAAAAGCGTCACTTGAAAATACTGCCTAAAATGCTCAATGCTACATACAAAGCCATGAAGGAAATGCAACAGGTCTTGTGTCGCTTACCACAGTCAACCGGCCCATCTGAACAATTAGACGTAACTTTCTATTTACCTCTTCCCTCAGCTTTCTGATGAGCTCTGTGTCGTTGTGATGAGTCTTGATGACTTCTGCTTTGCCACTGGCAACCACAGAAGCACTTTCAATGAGGTCGGGCCTCAACGTTCCCTGAGCGAGGAAGACTTCTTCCGGTTTCAGGTTCATTTCTCCAATAACTTCATTAGCAATCTACGGGGTTTGGGGTTGGGAGAAGAGGAGAAAGAAGCGGAGAAGATGCTTCCCTGTAATCAAGTCCTCAAATTTTATTACAAACTGTAGGCTTCATTTTTCCTGGAGAACTGCAGCCCTCTCTGCATGATAAGGAGATATTCATGCTCCGTGCCTTCCACTTAGTAAGAAGCATAAATTTAATTTACCAACGTTTATCCATCCCCTTTTATTGTTAATGTAACAACTGATTTTACCAAAACAAAGAACTCTGTAACACTGGGAAGAAACAATGAACTGTATGACAATGTAGCCTTCTTCACATTTTTTCAACCGTAGATATTACACTATTACAATGTACTAAATGTATTGTTTCTGTTGGCACAACAATAAGTGTGTGTGTGTGTGTGAGAGAGAGAGAGAGATTAATGTTTGGCATTTTACACACTGTGTTTCCACCACAGTTTTTTTTACTATGCAAGCTGTTAGCAAAAATGCATTCGTTATTTTTTAGCCAAGCTAGCAATAAATAAACTCTTAAGAGTCTGTTCCAGCTGCTGCAGCAACCTCTTTCTAATGATGCAAGCATTTCCTTTATAGCTATTTGTGAATTAAGTGTCAGGGTTAGAAAATAAGGGCTGGCCTGCCCTGCCAGTGTGGAATTACAAAGTGGTCATTCTGAGCATACACAAAATGCAAAGGACAGTGGGTAACCTCTACTGGTCAAAAGGATGGGTTCTACTTTAAAGCCTATTGCATTTCATCTATATTAAAAGCTGGACTCCAGTTATAGGTACTCTGTTGAGGAGGGAGCTGCAGCCCTCGAATATTCAACTACTTCCGCCATTTCAGTGATCTTCCTGGCTATTCTAGAGCTGTGGAACTTCCTTGAAAAAAAGGAAAACAACACCTCTCAAGCCAGTAAGGCTCAATCTTGTTATTCCTATTCGGATCTCCTTACAAATCTATACCACAGACCCAAACTGACTAGAAACATCTGGGTGAAACATCTGGAGCTAACACCAATTCATTTAACCAGAGGCCTCTAGTCCAAGGAAAAAGTGAAATAAGGACGTATTAAAATAAGAACAGTATATTCTAACTAGCCATTACACTTGAAATATATCCTAAAGGAGGTAACCTAAGGTCTTCATAATGAGATGGAGGTTGACCCTTTGGGGTGTAATATCACTGCGACGATGTCTCGGTCATGCCACAAGCACATCTCTGAACAAGAATGCATCCCAAAAATGTTGGGAACTGCTGAATTAACAGAAAAGAGGCTTCTTCAGCTCCATGTCTAGAGATTGTAATTTGGAAGCAAAATGCCCAAATCAGCTAATGGGCGCACACGCACACGCACGCGCGCACACCCCTAGCAAATGTAAAACTTTAAAACTGTGAAAATTCAACACCCTCCTCTTGAAAACTAGGGCAGGGGGAAAGGGTACATTTGAAGTTTCTCCCTAAATTCTAGAACAGATACCTTCACAAAGGTGTCACCAATAATTTTGCGTTTTTCCTCGGGGCTTGTTGTCATATTCAGTGTTTTGCTAATCCTTTTTCGTGGAGTTCTGTCTTCCTCAGAGATGGGCAGAGTTGTTGTGCCATTGTAGAACGAATGAGCTGCATTTACCACTGAAGAAACAGACAAGGTTTGCTATTAAGAAAACTCTGAAATTATATGAGAACTCACATGCTCAGATATTCCCTTACCCATGTCCAACTAAAACATCGTTTTCCCCCCTAATAAAACATTTCCTTTGCTTCCTCCCCCCTCCCCCCACCAAGTTATACTATAGCAGGCATAGGCAAACTCGGCCCTCCAGATGTTTTGAGACTACAATTCCCATCATCCCTGGCCACTGGTCCTGTTAGATAGGGATGATGGGAGTTGTAGTCCCAAAACATCTGGAGGGCCGAGTTTGCCTATGCCTGTATTATAGCTTTATCACTGGGGGGGGGGGGACAGACCAGTTTAAACACAGGGTACTAAAGAAAAAAACAATTTGGCAACTAAACTGTAGAATCTAAAAACATACTGAACGCTGGCTTTTACAGACTCTTGTTTATTGGCATAATAAAAGGCAAAATTGTAAACTGCAGCCAGTCATTACCCACAAGACAGAGAAATGAGAGTACCCTTTCTTCCATGACAGTGTGTAAGTAATCCCAAAAGATGACAAGAGGAGGCTTGTTATATTATCACGACACTTTAAAAAGCAACAGAACCAGGAGACAGATCCCTGCTCTGCAAACCTTACAATAAAGACATGGGAGAATCGGAGATTACAGGCAAGGAGTATTGACAACATCTGGTCTGGGAGCAGAGCGACTACCTCACAAAGTCTGTGTCGTTCTTGCTTCCGGACTCGGCCATTAACCAAGAGGAGGCATTTTCCCAGAACAGACGACTATCCTAACTCGGAGCCACTGGCGAATGCATTAAACCAAACATTTCATGGGAAAATATGGCAAATAATAATAATAATAATAATAATAATAATAATAATAATTTATTATTTATTATTTATACCCCACCTATCTGGTTGGGTTTCCCCAGCCACTCTGGGCAGCTCCCAACAGAATATTAAAAACACAATAAAACATCAAACATTAAAAGCTTCAGATGTCTTCTAAATGTCAGATAATTGTTTATTTCCTTGACATCTGATATGAGGGCATTCCACAGGGCGGGCGCCACTGCCGAGAAGGCCCTCTGCCTGGTTCCCTGTAACCTCACTTCGCGCAGTGAGGGAACCGCCAGAAAGGCCTCGGAGCTGGACCTCAGTTTCTGGGCTCAACGAGGGGGGTAGAGATACTCCTTCAGGTATACTGGGCCGAGGCCGTTTAGGGCCTTACAAGGTCAGCACCAACACTTTGAATTGTGCTCGGAAACGTACTGGGAGCCAATGTAGGCCTTGCAGGACTGGTGTTACATGGTCTCGGTGGCTGTGAAAAGGAGGGGGGGCGGGAAAGCAAGGGAGAGTTTGAGCCACACAGGCATTCTAGGGGAAGTTTATGGGGCAGAAAGGAGCGTGGGTGAGCCTGAAAACAGGAGACGGATATGCAGCAGAGGGGGTAGCTTCTAACATCGTGCCAAGAGAACTTTTATTTCTAATCAGCAGACTGTACTGTTGGTTTGAAGTTCCAGCAGATGTTTTCCAAGAAAAATAAAATCCTAAATTGGGGTGCACTCCCAGAGTCGTTGGATGAGAGGTCCCATCACTCCTGGCCATTGGCCATGCAGAATGGGATGGAATCCAACAACATTGGAAGGCACCATGTTGGCTAGCTATAGCTGTAGGAGAATCTGCATTTTCTGGGCTACAGACACTGAAAAGCAGTTAATGGTCTGAAACAAATTAATGTTAAAACTAACTAACTGACAAATGCAGAAACTAGCATTATGGAAAGAAACCGGAACTTCGGGGTTTTTTTTTTCCATTTTTTGTATTTGTGAAGAAGGGAGTGGTGTTGTACCTTTGACTTGAATTCCCAACTTTTTGAGTGCTTCTTCCACAGACTGGCTTTCCCTCTTGCGCATGAATCCATTATCTATGTGCACTGCTATCACCTGGTCTTGATTTAAAGCCCGGTTCAGTAAAGCTGTACACACTGTTGAGTCCACGCCTCCACTGAGTAAAACCTGCAAGGGTTGATGGGGGCAGGGTGAGAATCATTAAAATGAATTTCAATAAACAGAAAAATGCCTTCATCTACTCAGTGAATTTCATTTGCTTTACTACCTTTCCATAGTTTACTGAAGTATCAAAGCCACAGTACACCAAACATGGTAGGATAGCATCCCACTCTTTTTGTAAAAAATGACAATAGGTTAAAGCAGCCTTTGCTGACCTGATGCCCTCCAGGTGTTCTTGACTACAACTCCCATCAGCTCCAGCCAGCACAGGGGGCTGCTGGGAGTTGTAGTCCAAAACATCCAAAGGGCACCAGGTTGGCGAGCGCTGGGCTGAACCATGTAAACAGGAAGCAGGAAGTTGCATCATAAGCAACTGCTATTCTTATGAAGAGGAATGAGCATTGAAATCAAACTTTCAAAATCTTACCAGGACTTTTGACGAGCCTACTTTTTCTTTTATGTCTCGAATGCACTCCAGCTCTCTGTTTTGAACGGTGAAGGTGCCGCTGCAGCCGGCAATATCATAAAGGAAGTTTTTCAGCATTGCTTTTCCGTTCACTGTTAGGCTAACTTCAGGATGGAACTGGGCTCCGTAGAGTTTTTTAGATTCATTTGCTATAGCTTGGGGTGTGAAAAGAAAAGTCAGAACACTTAAGAATCACATCAATATGGACAAGAGACCATTTATATTTGGGTGGTGAATTGCAAATCAACAATAAAACTAACCAGAGGGAAGTATTTGTTAAAGTATGGTTAAATTTTGTATCTACCACCATCCTTCCTGGGGAAATCTAAGCATATACTATTGTTACTCTGTGTGTAGATGCACATTATTATTATTATTATTATTATTATTATTAACCTATTAGTCACTTTTTTGACAAAGTTAACACAAAGCAACTTACAACAATAAAGAACGCATACCTTAAAACCAGTATAAAAACAAAAGACAAAAAAACTAAAACACATAGCAGAGAATTCAGCTATGCGAGGCTTAAATGTGGTTAATCTGAGGCAAGGAAACAAACAGTATATGCTGAACAAAATACCAGAATAAGACTTTCTTTTTGTACTAAGGATTGCTCTTGGCTTACTGATCACGATTCAAGTGAAATAAACCTTTGTCTGGACATAACACTGAGCCAGGAATCGTGGCTTGCCCCCCACACATGATAGCAGGCAGGCTCAGAACCACCCAAATTATCCTGAATGTGCCCAACCATCAACTGTGATTGCCCATGATGTGATCTGGGTCAAAGCTGTTTCCCACATGAATTCCTTTGCAAGGTGATCACAACACTGTGATATCCAAACTTCTCTAATTTAAAATACTATTAAAAAAATTAACTCCTTGTAATTTATCACTGAAAACTAAGATGACGGCCACACTTTTCTGTTTCAATTGGACCTTGCCGACACACATTTTTAAATTCTTAAGCTTTGCTAGGAATCCAAGATGCAAAATGCTTGCCATTTGAATGTACAGATATGGGAGATTCCTAAGTTGCACTAGACTCACTGAACTCAATGGACTTAAATCTGTTGATTTCAATGGGTTCATTCTCAGTATGGCTAATGTTGGATATCGCCCATTAGCTTTGCATTGTTTATGTTCCACATTTTTGCTTTACAGGTTCTTTATGAGCCAATCAATGGTTAACAATGAGTAAAATACAAACCTGCTATAACATTTCCAGACTGTGCAACAACCTTGAATCCATCTGCTACTTTATCTACACTATCTCCATGAGTGAGGAGCACAATCTCGTCCTTCTGAAGTCCCCTAAGTAAAAACAGGAAAAAACACGATCACCAAAACAATGCTTATTACTATTATTTATTATTATTATTATTTAAAGCCCTTAATGCAAATTTAAGTATACAATAGTTCTATTTATTTATTGCACCAATTAACATTTTTCCATATTTCTTCAAAATGGTTCAGAAGGAACAGATTATGTCCAGAGCAGAGTACCGTATTTTTCTGTGTATAAGACGCCCCCATGTATAAGATGCCCCCTGTTTTGGGGGACTCGAATTGAAGAATACGGGGGAAGATGGCTCACCCCCATACGGAGAAAATTCCGCCCCTTGTCTGTCCCCTCGCCGGCAGAAGCTGCCAATTGCTTGCCTAATTGCCGCAGCATCAGCCAATCAACACCAGCCCTTGACGCAGCAACCAATAACACGCCCAACAGCCGCTAACAGCTGCAGCAGCAGCAGCAACCAATCAAATGTCCACCCTATGCACTATCCATGTATAAGACAATCCCCACTTTTTAGCATAATTTTTAAAGAAAAAACCTAGTCTTATACACAGAAAAGTATGATAATTGGGGAGGAGCACAGGGGGCTGGAGGAGGAGGAGAAGAGGGGTAAGTCTTTGTCCTACTGGTGAAACGCTGAATTCAGCCTACACGTTTCCATTAAAAACTGCCCTTTATAAACTTCAAGGATGTCCCACAAATTAGCTTCCCCTTCCAGTATCTGCATACCTGAACAATGAACATGTGTTATCCAGTGTAATGCTGAAGACTCCATCTTCTCTGACATCTTTTTTGTGTACCGTGCCTCCAAACACCTTATTCATCATCTGACAAAATCAGAAAAAGTCAATGAGCTCCCACAATCCAGTCCTACCATCAGCAACACTGAACCATCAATAACACTGGGCTCCCCTCCCCCTTTGCACCAGCATCACCACACACAAAATGAGCCAGGGATCAGGCAACTCATTCAGCATGATGGAAACCCATAGCCAGCGACAAAGCCGCAGCTAATTTGGATATTAAAATTCAACACTGCATGTAATTTCCATGGGATTCGTAATCCAGCCTCTCTTATGTTTGCCTGCGCTGCTCCCCCCTACACCACTATACAGCAATAGACTGGTTCTCATTTTGTTTTATTTTTAATTGCAAAGGATTCCTACTAGCTACTGAATGATGGGGAATGCTATGAGGGGAAAGAGAAGGTTTATTAGCTGCTTCTGCCTTTCTTCGGGTATCTAGCTTGCATTAAAAGCACAAATTTAAAGAGTTACCAACAACATACGTGCTCAATTCTGGGAGAAAAATAAGCCAGGTTTAATAAGATATTGTTGCTTTGCAGGGTTTCCCAAAATGGTCAATAGTGATCCCCTGGGGTCAATGAGCTATGTGTAGGGGATGAATAAAGACCTGAAGGTGGAAAGGGGCCTGGGTGGAAAAGGGGTTTTTGCAAGGCATAGGGCACTAATTTGGAAACTGGAAGTATGAAGCACGAGCCACAGAAATGAAAGGTACAGGCATCTCCCTGGCATGGTGATTGATGATTAGTAAAAGTTGCTTATACACTGATATCACTTGCCTTTATTTACATTCCAAAGAGTTTGGGGTTGGTGTCAATGAAAGCTTTATAGGCTCGACAAGGGGTCAAGGAACTCAGAAGTGTGGAAAACCCTGTCTTAAAGAGCCCTGAAAAACCTCAGGCCTTCTCAAAGTACCCTCTGCACCCTAAATACATAGAGGCAACAAGAGAGTGTGAGTGAGACAGAAGAGTTTGGATTTGATATCCCGCTTTATCACTCCCCTTTAAGGAGTCTCAAAGCGGCTAACTTTCTCCTTTCCCTTCCTCCCCCACAACAAACACTCTGTGAGGTGAGTGGGGCTGAGAGACTTCAAAGAAGTGTGACTGGCCCAAGGTCACCCAGCAGCTGCATGTGGAGGAGTGGAGACGCGAACCTGGTTCCCCAGATTACAAGACTACCACTCTTAACCACTACACCACACCACAGTAGCTGCCCCGCACTGCAGAATGCTCACCTGGTACCCATAGTGACATATTTTCAGCACCAGGTGAAGACTTTTTTTGTTGTTGCGCTCATCCATGCACTTTAGCATTGTTTACCACTTTTAACATTAAATTTTATTTTAAAAATTATTCGGCTTTAGTCCGCCCTGAGAGCATTCAATCATATTATTTCCCTCTTCCATTGGGATCACCATACCCCTTTCTATATATTTACTTTTCTCCCCTGTACCATTGTTGCATTTTATCACATTTATTATTTTACTGTATTATGTTTTGTATTATGGCAGAATTGTACATTCCTAGAAGAATGGGTTACCAGGAGACCAGCAAATGCAAATAATGTTTAGACAAATTTCCTTGACTGGGAGAGATTGGCTAATTGAACCAGTTATGTAGCCTATCATATTTCGCCTCCAACTGCAGTGACTAGAGAAGAAAATAAGAACACTTATTTGGGAGAAAACCTCACAGAGCCCAGTGCAATTTTCTGTCAGGCCTGCAATCAATAGGGCTGCAAAATATCCCAGAAGGCCTGTTCACAGCATCTTTATAATCTTGAGAGTATTTCCGCTAAAGGATAAGAAAGAGTTATATGTCTCCTCTTTAATTAGCCTCCCAAGGCACAGGGAGATAATTTACATTATTCTTCAGCAGGCTATGGAGCACTGTTTAGCATCATCTTTGCTCACTTGGCAATACAAATAAATGCATGCCTAATTTTTTCCTATGCCCTATTTAGTTCTTTTGCCCTTGGCCCCACCCCTAGAGCCCACAGCAGCCAAAACACTGAGGGGATGCATTTGAATATTGCATAACACTAATATCACGGTTGGGTCAATTCCACACAGCAATGCACATTCTGAACTGGTCTGGAGCACAAAGCTTATACGCTCCTTGAAAACACAACCCGGCTGCGCAGATTCAGATTGTTTCCTAATCTGTTCCATTCCCAATTTCAGGACAAAGGTTGAAATAAAGGTGTTCCTGGCAGAGTTCAGATTTGAACACAAGGCCCTATTTTACCGCTGAGGAATGTTTTGGAGGTTTCCTAGGGATTTCCCCTTGAGGAACACCTAACAACCACCTAAACTGCTTTTGAAGAAATAACACCAATGTGAAGGTTTGCTTCAGGTAAAAATCTGCAAGGTAAATTTTGGGAAGTGTGGCTAACCCCCCCTTTTTTTTTTACTTATGTTAACCTCCACAAAGGAGAGGTGCATTTGCCTGTTTCTCAGCAAACATTGGGGGGGGGGGAATCCAATAATACAATGTAATAATAGAGCTACTGGCTCTGAAACATTCTGAAAAAGGTTTGTGGTAATTGATTATAAAGGTAAAGGTACCCCTGACCGTTAGGTCCAGTCACAGACAACTCTGGGGTTGTGGCACTCATCTCGCTCTACAGGCCGAGGGAGCCGGCGTTTGTCCGCAGACAGCTTCCGGGTCATGTGGCCAGATGGGCGGGGTATAAATAATAAATTATTATTATTATATTCTGGCAAACCAGAGCAGCGCACAGAAACGCCGTTTACCTTCCCGCTGGAGCGGTACCTATTTATCTACTTGCACTTTTTGGCGTGCTTTCGAACTGCTAGGTTGGGAGGAGCGAGCACATATTCAATATTTGTTGTTGTTTTATTGTTTGCAAAACCATTTCTAATAAAAAAAATTTGATTATTCACACACCTAAAAGAATCCTCTGCAGTCTAATAAGCAGTTTGGAGGTTGGAGGTGTGAAAATTGCTTCAAGCTATAATCACAAGAAAACATCTACTGGATAACCGCATCTCGTGTCACTGGATAGCCACTGAATCCAGTTTCAATTGCTTGTAAATGCTTAGGCCTTAATCTCACTGACAGCTGAATTGGCTCACCTGTCCTTGGATTATACTGCTCAAGGCTAAAGCTCAGAACACATTGCTCCTCTATTCTTCCGATTCCCTATACATGGAAGAACATCTACTGTTCTGTGCTCAGGGTCTGGATCAGGCTTCATCAGCCTCGGCCCTCCAGATGTTTTTTTGGCCTACAACTCCCATGATCCCTAGCTAGCAGGACCAGTGGTCAGGGATGATGGGATCTGTAGTCTCAAAACTTCTGGAGGGCCGAGTTTGAGGAAGCCTGGTCTGGATTTTCCTGGATGGAACAGCAATCATGTAAGTCCCTATCTGGAGTCAGAGCGCTATAACCTTAAAACAGATTTGTCACCTAATAATAATATAATAATAATAATTTATTATTTATACCCCGTCCATCTGGTTGGGTTTCCCCAGCCACTCTGGGCGGCTTCCAACAAAACACTAAAATACAATAACCTATTAAACATTAAAAGCTTCCCTAAACAGGGCTGCCTTCAGATGTCTTCTAAAAGTTTGGCAGTTATTTTTCTCTTTGACATCTGGTGGGACGGCATTCCACAGGCCGGGTGCCACTACCGAGAAGGCCCTCTGCCTGGTTCCCTGTAACTTGGCTTCTCGTAGCGAGGGAACCACCAGAAGGCCCTCAGCGCTGGACCTCAGTATCCGGGCAGAACGATGGAGGTGAAGATGCTCCTTCAGGTATACTGAACCGAGGCCATTTCGGGCTTTATAGGTCAGCACCAACACTTTGAATTGTGCTCGGAAACGTACTGGGAGTTATATGGTCTCGGCGGCTGCTCCCAGTCACCAATCTAGCTGCCACATTCTGGATTAGTTGTAGTTTCTGGGTCACCTTCAAAGGTAGCCCCACATAGAGTGCATTGCAGTAGTCCATGTGAGAGATAACCAGAGCATGCACCACTCTGACGAGACACTCAGATAGGGTCTCAGCCTGCGTACCAGATGGAGCTGATAAACAGCTGCCCTGGACACAGAATTGACCTGCGCCTCCATGGACAGCTGTGAGTCCAGAATGACTCCCAGGCTACGCACCTGGTCCTTCAGGGGCACAGTTACCCCGTTTAGGACCAGGGAGTCCTCCACACCCGCCCACCTCCTGTCCCCCCAAAATGGTACTTCTGTCTTGTCAGGATTCAACCTCAATCTGTTAGCCGCCATCCATCCTCCAACTGCCTCCAGCCACTCACACAGGACCTTCACCGCCTAATCTACTGTTTGCGATAACTAGGCGCCATTCATGGGTGCGTTCAGGCAGGGGTGTGTGTCCAAACCATCATAAAAGTGATCTAGGTGCACAGCCCTTCAGGATAGCTCAGTTGGTTAGATCATGGTGCTGGTGATGCCAAGCTTGCAAGTTTGATCCCCTGGATTGGGACAGCTGCATATTCCTGCATTGCAGGGATTTGAAGTAGATGGTTCTCAGGATCGCTTCCAACTCTACAATTCTATGATTCTATGTCTGCATTGGACATATGGAAACATGCAATGCACTGCTATTCCTAGTTTCCAGCTCCTTTAGTGATATGTATTAATAAAGCACTAGAGTATCTGCTTTTTTATTACAGTGTTCATACAGATGGGGGGAAAGCCATTCATTATTCCTTCAGCATCGCATCATAGCAGAAGATTATCCATTCCACTCAACCAGTGGGGCCGATGTTTCTATCTTGGATTACAGCCTTCGCCAACGACAGACTACTCCTTGTGCATATAAGCATGACTATTTCAGCGAGCAATCTGAAAACTTGCTTTATTATTATTTCTCACTATACTGTATTTGATCTCTCACAAAGCCTTGCTATTTGAGGGAGTTCTGTTTTGACACGGCATTCATCGCGCTTGACTGTTTCCACATTGTTGCCGCAAACTTTTAAGCAGCGGTATTTGATTTCACAGAGACGAGCAGACCCCGTACACAGTCTTTTGCAAGCTCACTCAGGCTCAGTCATGGGGCTGGTGTTGTTGTTCCTGGATTTGCACACTAATGCGCTGCAGTACAACACCGAGATAGTTCCACTTCCCGGCACAACACACACTTTGTAGGAATTTGTAGAGACAGAAACCAGCTTTTGCTTCCCCAAATTTAGTCAGGGCTTTCCAACGATTTCTGGGGTTTAGACTTCACCCTTAAATAGAACGCAGGACCTGCCCATCTCGTTCAGACCAAAGGCTTATCAAATTCAGCAATACTCTGTTCTCACAGTGGCAAAGCAGATGACTATGGAGTGCAATACAGTAGTACCTCTGTTTACGAACAGTCCTGTTTATGAAGTATTTGGTTTACGAACTCCGCAAAACCAGAAGTAGTGTTTCGGTTTGCGAACTTTACCTTGGTCTACGAACAGAAGCTGAATGGTAGAAGGGAACTGGTGGCATGAGGCCTTATTAGGGAAAGTGCGTCTCGATTTAAGAATGGATTTGGTTTAGGAACGGACTTCAGGAACGGATTAAGTTTGTAAACCGAGATACCACTGTATAGCCCTAACCCAAACAGGTTCCATATCACTTACTTCCGATGTAGAAAAATGAATTGTATAAAATACTTTCTTTTCAAAAAGAGAAACACAGCCACATTGGACCTCTCAGCCTCATTCATGCTGCTCTCACAGAAACCTGGACTTCTCTCGCTGACACCCCTAGGCTCAGCCCCTGCTCTCTATTTCACGATTCATTAAACTTTTCCCACTAGACCCATCCTGCAGGGCACGTGGTTGGGTAAACCACGATGGTTCTCATGGTCTTGCCAGTTTCAATTGCTCTTTCCCCTCCTCCCATTTTGTCAGGGAACTGCCATCAGCTCAGAGGCAAGAGGTGGAAGGGCAGTTGTGTTACAGGGAGCCTCTGAAGATCTTGCGAAGCAGTTCCTCGTCCAATGGGGAGGGGGCGCAGGGACCAGAAGATGCTAGGGAGAGCCTCAACACTGAGCCTGAGCAAAGCGAAGGGGAGGCAAGTCCCCCTCTCCAGCGCAGTAGGTTTGGGCGCAGAGAGGGGAGGAGAAGGATGGGGAGTCACACGACTGTTATGCTGGGGGAGGTACAAGGACCGGCCACGCCCAGATTCTGCTAGCGACTGAGCAGACATGGACTTGCGACACTCTGCACTGTAAATAGTTTGTATTAATAATAAAGCCTGGAAAAGACAAGTTGGAGTCTTGCCTGCTTGCTCTCGAGCAACCACACCATCACCTGACACATTTGCTTTAGAACAGTGTTCCCCAACCTTGGGCCTCCAGCTGTTTTTGGACTACAACTCCCATCATCCCTCGCTAGCAAGACCAGTGGTCAAGGATTATGGGAGTTGTAGTCCAAAAACAGCTGGAGGCCCAAGGTTGGGGAACACTGCTTTAGAAGTTCCTGGTCATTTTAATGTATGCAATTCTCCTGGCTCTCGGTCATCTCCCTGGCCTTCTTTCCTCAGCTGCTCTTCTTCTGTGCTCTTGTTCCTGGCCATTTCAGGACCTATATTCCAGAAGATCTCTTTCTCTCTTCTTGATTCTTGTATTCAAACCTTCTTCCTCCGTGCCAACTCATTCTGCTGGTCACAACTTAGGCCTTGTCACTCCTTCACGCCACTCCGATTTTCGCTCCAGCTAAGGTATGTCAGGTCTAGCCTTTCCACAAACGCCATCCTTTTCTAGCTACCTATTCTAACAAACTCCCTGTTCTATTTTACGTTGATTATTGCAATCATTTGCTTACTGTTTCTTCCTTGTTGTTGTTTAGTCGTTTAGTCGTGTCCGACTCTTCGTGACCCCATGGACCAGAGCACGCCAGGCACCTCTGTCCTCCACTACCTCCCGCAGTTTGGTCAGACTCATGTTTGTGGCTTCGAGAACACTATCCAACCATCTCATCCTCTGTCGCCCCCTTCTCCCCTTCATGGATCACTGCCTTGCCGTGGCGAAGGGGCTTGAAGAACTCAGAGAAGCTATGAACTACGCCGAGCAGGGCACACAAGATGAACAGGTCATAGTGGAGAGTTTTGACCAAACGTGATCCACCTGGAGGAGGAACCGGCAAGCCACTCCAGTATCCTTGCCAAGAAAACTCCATGGACAAAAACAACAGGCATATAAAAGTTTCTTCCTACCCCTCCACTTAAACCTATTATCTCTATTCTCAACACTTCCCCAAGTGCTTCATTTTCTTCTCTTCATGCTTTAATCGCGTTGCACCTCTCTTAAGGGTTCTCTCCACTGGTTTCCTCTATTGAACCGAGACTGCCGTTGACTTCCAAGCCTCTTCACGGTCTTGGCCTGTTATCATCTTAGTTGTTTTCTCTCTATTCTCCTTCTTGGTCTCACCATTCATCAGATACTAATCTTCTTACTAAGCTCCCACTCTCCGTTGTGCTATTCCTTGTCTTGTGTATTCTCTCTCACGACCCCTTCGGGCACGGAAATCTCTCTCTTGAAATATTTGGCAGCCTTGCTCTTTGTTCTCATTTAATAAATTATTAAAACACACTTTTTCTCTCTCTCTTTGGCATTTCATTCTTGATAACGTCCTGCTTTGATGCATTTGTCTTCCTATCATCAGGGCTTATTTTCTGCCCTCTTAACTTTTTGCTGTTGTTTTGTTTTTTGCAACATTTCCCTCCAAACCACCTCTCATATTGTTATCTGGATTGGGAGCCTACAGAGCAGGCTCCCAATATTCACGTTCAGGAATTCATATATCTTAAGCGCTTGTTTTTTATAAGTAAACCTAAGGTCTGTGCATGTAAAGTTCTCACAGTGCCTTAATGAGAGCCCCCAGATTAATTTGCGTAAATGCTAAATATCAAAGCAAACTTAAATACCAATACAAGCCCATTTAATATAACTGACAGGCCACAGCCATCCTTGTTTTTAAAATTATGCATGTTTTCCCCTCAATAGTGATGGCCTCAAAAGGCTCATGAATCACCACACAGCAGGCTTCTGTACACTTTGAACAACAGATGTGCTTGCAAAATCCTTGTATCCATGCAAAGATTGCACCTGGGACTGCACTGAGCGTGATGTGCAAGGAATTAATACACAGCCATTTCTCAATTTTTTTCAAAAGGGTCCTTATCTGCATCTGCTTAAATCAACTTCAAACATAATTTTCATGCATTGTGCAGCTTATACAACACACACAAAAGCCAGCAATTTGCTCTTAACTGAGCTACAAAAACATACAGCCATAAAATGATATTTGCACCTGCATGCCATAGCAGATTCCAAGAACTGGTTTTCCTATCGTAAATATTGCTGGGTCGAACCAGGGAGCATCTTCTGCATAAACTGAATTTGGTCCTCCAGATATGATAATAGCCCTGCAAAAGAAACAGGTATTTTTTTAAAAAAATAAAAAGTAAAGATTTATTTTTTGGAACTAAACCACATTAATTAAATTTCCATTTTAATACCTACTTTCAAAAACAAAAACAAAAAACCTTTATAAATAAAGTTGTGGCATCCTGATCTATAAAATGAGCAAGCCGTGCTTTACTGGAACAGTGAATTCTCATGACTGACATTAAAAAGATTTTTTAAAAAGATGTTCATTAGTGCAGCTTTTAAAAAATTAGTAGCAAATAAGAACCACCCTATAGTTAGATTTCTGCCTTTCTAAATTTCAGCATCCAGCAAAAACAAAAATTATGATATATGCCAATGACTCACAACTCCTAGTTTAAAGGTTGAGGGGTATTTTTGATTCAAGAATCTGAGGCTTCTTTTGTTAATTCTTACAAAGAATAATTCTTATAGGTGTTGTGAAAACTTTTTTTAAAAAAACACCCTATAGTTTATTAGCATTTTCACATTATTATACAACAGTATAGTCCTTTATTCGTGCAGAAGATTGGTGGCTTCGTCGATGTGTGTGCGTTTGGCTGTTGCGGCCCTGCGGGTGAGCAATTTATGGCACCCCCCCCCCAAAAAAACCCCCAAGTCTGGGCAATCCCCTCTGGAAAAAAGCTCAACAACTCTGGGCAATCTCCCCCCCCCCCGCATTTTCTCAATTTTTAGTCCCAAAAAAGAGGGGGCGTCTTATACCCGGGGTGTGTTATACATTGAAAAATACGGTATACTCCACTTAAATATATATATATATCAAAGTTATTTAAAACCAAAGTTTAAAAAATATACAATAAAAATCACAAACATAGTTAGAAACAGATTTACCGTATTTTCCGATCTATAAGACGCCCCCATGTATAAGATGCCCCCTATTTGGGGGGACTCCAATTTAAGAAAATGGGGGGGGGAATCTATCCGCCCCCAAATTTTGGACATTATTTTTTAGGGGGGAAACCTAGTCTTATACACGGAAATATATGGTAGCTGTACTAGAACACAGGTGTTGCCTAAAAGCCCAGGAAAACAGAAATGTATTTGCCAAACAACAAGGCGGTGACAGGGTTGACCCTGGGGACAGTATACCATAAACGTGTGTGTGTGTGTCCCTGTGAAGTAGGTTAGGCCCAATGTCACCCAGTGAGTTACATGGCTGAGTGGGGATTCGAACTCTGGTCTCCCATGTGTAACACTGTTACGTGACACTAGCTCAGCATTAATTTTGGACACTGATGGCACAAAGGGGCATTCTCAGCAGCTATTTTAGAACAGCAAATCGTCCTGTCTCTGGAAAATCTCCAGAACCGAATCCTAAATATTATCTAGAAATACTTAAAAGACAGGGAAGGATACTATATATCTAAAAGCTACCAAAAAGAGTTCACTAATGTAGTAAAAACTTGGAAAAGAGCTCTTTGTAAAAGATTTACATATGAAGCCAATTTATGGAACGCTTTCCACTGTATTAATGATTTTTATTTTATTTTTTAGATTTCTGGAAATTACTTAACACTTTGTTAACCAAGTTGACTTTAAACGCCTGGAAATAAGTGGGGAGAGGAACTATCATTCTGATATCAAACTTCAGTGTTGCAATAGGCACTTTATTTGTAGGCTTGGGCAAACTTTTCAGCTGAAGCCTTTTTGGCTTGAGGCTCTTTTTTAACACTCTTTTCTTTTTCTTAGGGGTCCACAATACAAACAAGCAGCAAGGTTTTTTGTGGACAGCACCACTACAGGATGTGTGAACACAGAAGGGTGGGGGTGTTACATATTCAAATATTCTCCCCCTTGTGTTGCAGCAGGGGAAGGAAATGTCCCTCTGCTATGCAATTTTTTATTTAAAAAAAAATCCTGTCAGGGGAAAGAGTTAACTTAGCATCCTCACAGGCCAACTTCAAAGCATGCAACCTGATGGACTTTAAGCCACTTGATCCTTTGATTGCAGAAATTGGCCCTTAGGGCCTTAAGGAGGTGCCCTAATTACTTAAGGCACTTCCTGAAGGCTCTAAGCCTATTCCTACTGCCTGAGAGTCTCTATTAAAGAAACATATAGGTTTTAAGGGGCGGGAGAATTGTGGTACATTTCTTCTGGGACAGAAGCCGTTCAGATGGGGAGGGAGTGTAATTCACGTGAGACTCATCACTACAATTCCTGCTCAGCTCAAAGTTTTACACTTAAATAGGTTTCTTGGGATAAGGGTGGGCTACAAATAAGCTGAGCAGACAGGCAACTAATCTTTGTTTAGTTTGTTTTTAATGCGGGAATTTGTAATAAATCTGCAAGCGCCATTTGGCTCAGACATTTGCTGGATTTCTGAACCAAAGTCCCTGTGCCGTTCATACAAACTATGAATGTTCAGACAGACCATTATTATGTCTACTGTCATCTACAAAAATAAGCAGAAGTGAAGCGCGGGGGGGGGGGGGAGGGAAGAATAATCTCCAAGTTTTTTCGCTGGAATGCGGAAACAGAGTGTGTGTTTTATACAGCTTCAGCTCAAGGAAATCACAAGCTGTTTATTTGACTTTGTAACAAAAATGGAAAAGTAATATTCCCTGAGGAGAATCGGCATACAGAGGGGGCATTTTCTTCTGTGTATTGAGCTGAAGTTGTGAATGTTTCTGTTGTCACAATCTTTCCAAAGGAAAACAGGCATATTTTAGAGCAAGACACAGGCAATCTATGCGTCAGGCAAAGAATAATCTGAACAGGAAATTTAGAGAAGACAGTGTTGTCATGGGACGCTCATTATCTTATGCAGGAACAGATTCCTTGCGAGCCTTTGCTCCTGTTGTGAAGACAATCTAGAGAGGGGCTGGGTGTTTCAAACAAGCATTTAAAGGAAGTGGGAGGAAGGAGTATGTGGTTGTGATCCTGCCACATCCCACAACTCCTGGTTTATAATATCCTAACCCACTTCATGATCACTTCAGGAACTCGTGGAACTGGCTGGATTTCCAGACCTCTGTGGGAGACATTTATGAGGATTACTTTCCTGTTGAAAAGCCTTGTTGAACTTTGAAATGGCCGCACATCATCTACTCGTTCAACTCCTGCCACTCACTCTGTTGACAGACGCTCCCTCCTTCCATTTAACAGAAGACAGAGCTCTGGTTTTAAACAAAAAAACAAGCAACCAGCTGCAATAATAGCATTTAAAGACTGTGCCACAGAACTGGTAGGTTTAGGAAAACAAGTGCACACCTCTTGTCTCTGCTGCTACTGCGTTTTTAACATTCTGATAAGAAAAGCTTTTTATGGGGAGGTAAATGGACTTGAAATCTAGGAGGTTTAAGCTGTTACCTTCTGCATTCAGTCCTACAAGCGTGTTTGAATTCATTCTCATTGGCAAATCCTAGAGGTGGCTAAATTGCATGCCTTTATTTGTTGTTGGACTCCCAAACCTCATCAGCTCTAGCCAGCATATTCAATAGTCAGAGATTATGGGAGTTGTAGACCAGAAACACCTGGAGGA
Source organism: Podarcis raffonei (assembly GCF_027172205.1). Taxonomy (NCBI): domain Eukaryota; kingdom Metazoa; phylum Chordata; class Lepidosauria; order Squamata; family Lacertidae; genus Podarcis; species Podarcis raffonei. The sequence continues at coordinate 80,192,247 of NC_070606.1, read as the reverse complement.
CCAAAAGTTAGCCACCACTGGTTTTATCTTAGGCACTAAAATAATATTTTCCTACGGCTGCTGTACCACTCATCTGTTTTTTACCAGTAATGCTTGCTTTGACATTGACTGGGTGCCATTTGTCCTGTGAATCTTGTTAGGCCACAATTGTGGCACTGGAAGTTCTAAGTCAAGGTTGCTTCCACCATCCTTGGCCACTGGCTGGGGCTGATGGGAGTTGGAGTCCAACAGCATCTGTAGGGCCACAGGTGAGCTGCCCCTGGTCTAAGTGTGTGACTGTTCAAATAGCTGCTTGAAAAGCAATTACCGTATTTTTCGCTCCATAAGACGCACTTTTCCCCCTCTTAAAATCTAAGGGGAAATGTCTGTGCGTCTTATGGAGCAAATGTGTGGTCCCTGGGGCGGGGGACCCCAGGCTTCCCTCGCCAGCCCCGACAAGCACTGGGAGCAGCGGGAAGTCTGCGTGCAGCCTTTCCGCTGCTCCCCAACCTGCTCTTTGGGGCTGGCGGTGGCTTTCCCGGGCCTGGCGGTGAGGGAAGCTCTGCTTTCCCCACCGCCAGCCCCACAAGCGAAAGGAACCTGAGGCTATCTGGAGAGCGAGAAAGGTTGGTGCGCACTGACCCATCTCACTCTCCAGATAGCCGCCTGAAGCCTCCGGAGGCTTCGGGATGCCTTCTGCTGAAGCCTGGAGAGCGAGAGGGATCGGTGCGCACTGACCGCTCTCGCTCTCCAGGCTTCAAAGATAGCCGCCTGAAGCCTCCAGAGCGCAGCGGGAGTTCGGAGGCTTTGGGTTCCTTTCACTGAAGGGTAGGTGCCTCTTCAGCCAAGGCGCAGCACCCCTTCAGCTAAGCGGGAGGAGAAATGGAAGGGGCTCCGTTTCTCCTGCTACTTTGCTGAAGGGGCGCTGCGCAGAGAGGGGTATAATTTTTATTTATTGTTCTCCCCCTCTAAAACAAGGTGCGTCCTATGGTCGGTGTGTCCTATAGAGCGAAAAATACGGTACTTGCTCCTCAACTGAAAGGTCCAGAGAGTACAATAAGCAAATTGCTTGTTGTCTTTTCCCCTCATCTCTCTATTAAGGAATCCTGATGGATTCCACCTTAATACTACTGGGGGAGAAACAGCAGAAAGGTTCCGAGTGAGCTTGTCCTCAGCATGCTGATAACACCCAACTTGATCTTTCTGTTCCATTCAACCCCTTCTTCCCACAATCCCAGTGTCTCAGTAGAGGGAAAGCTCAAAGGTCTTCTGATCTGAAAAGGGTCAAGCCAGGAATCCCACCACTGAACTTGAATCTGACCCAGTGTTTGCTATATGTGAGCATGTTAAAGGACATTCCAGGATGGTCCTTGATGGGTTGGCTATCCAAATCCCCTCCCTCTCAAGGCTAGAACTCTTTCAGAAGGATTTTGCATGTTTTAACATCTGATATGTCGAGTGTCAGATCCAATCTGCATTTGCTTTAAAAAAAAAAAAAGCAGGGCAGTATGTTGAATGGTCTGCATCATCTCACAATATTCCTGGCAACTGAATGACTAAATGGAACACTCTATGGAACACTCCCTAAACATAGGAGAAACATAGGTTATAGTGAAGGTTCTAGAGTAGACTTCTATCCTGTACTGGTCTTCTGCCTGGCAAGGGGAGCATTCAAACATTCAATCCTCCATCTCCACCCTTTAATGCAGTGGTGGCCAAATTTGGCCCTTCAGCTGTTTTGTGACTACAACTCCCATCATCTCTAGCTAACAGGACCGGTGGTCAGGGATCATGGGAACTGTAGTCCCAAAAGAGCTGGAGGACCAAGTTTGGCCATCAACACTCTAATGGTATAAAATCCCAGGATAAGAAACCATGTACATTTTCCTCAGTACATCCCTCACTAGGTGTTCCAAAGCTGATATCGGAAAATTGATTTGACAGTCAAGTTCTACATAAAAGCACCATGCAAGTCCTCCTTCTGGCTTCCCAGACGAAGATCAGAACTTAAAAGGTAAAACACAAAACAGAACCAATCTTACCGGAATCCCTGTTCTTTGATGGCAAAGGCAGGTGTTTCCAAAGGGAATATCTCTGACTGGACAAACAGTTCTCTGACTCGGCGATCTATGACTTTCCCATACTGCGCCCCAGCATCAAGTATCACTACAGCTCCATCGTAGCGGCAGAGACCATCCTTGAGATCTTCTCCAGCATTCTCCAACTGTGAACATAAACACTTTTATCACTCGGATTACCAGCACAGAGCAAGAACAGAAAATTAAACTACTTTTAAAATGAGAAGTAAGTAGCTAAGTTAATTATTTAAGATAATTGCAAGCTCTTGCTTTGGGAAGTCTCTTGGAATAATTAAGAGTGCATGGGTTTTTTTAAAAAAAGCAACAACAACCCTAGACATTATATGCAATAAATAGAAAATTTAGGAGAAACACGTTGCATTAGTCAAGTTTAACAGACACTATTTATTAATGAATATAGATGCAATGTTGGTCATTTTGCAGCCCTTGCTAGGGCTCTAACCCTTCCTTCCTTTTTTGCCATTGCTTCTGCTAGAAGCAGCATCTAGTAATTAGCAACACTTTTATGGGAGAGGGTCACCCAAGAGGAAGCTTGTAACAGTCACTCAGCTTGGGCAAAAACGTACTACTTTCAGGTGAACAGGTTGGGAAGATTTTAGAAATGAGATGAGACTGCATCCCTAATCGGGCTAAGGATGTGTCACAATAAATTACTAGCACTAGCTGCAGAGACAGATGGGCTAATAAAATGCGTATTCTAGCAACCTTTGTGGATGTATCTAGAAGCGTAGCTTAGAGATTCAGGTGGTATAGGATGTGAAATTGTTTATAATTGTATATATCATATTTTTCGCTCTATAAGACGCACCAGACCACAAGACGCACCTAGTTTTTGGAGGAGGAAAACAAGAAAAAAATATTCTGAATCTCAGAAGCCAGAACAGCAAGAGGCATCGCTGCGCAGTGAAAGCAGCAATCCCTCTTGCTGTTCTGGCTTCTGGGATAGCTGCGCAGCCTGCATTCGCACCATAAGACGCACACACATTTCCCCTTACTTTTTAGGAGGGAAAAAGTGAGTCTTATAGAACAAAAAATACGGTATGTGTGTATGTGAAATTGTGCAATTGTTTTTATTGTGAAACTGCTTTGAGGTATTTCAAGGGAAGTGACTGATAGATGGATATAAATAAATGAATTGCACTCATGAAGGGAATAAATGGGGCTACTTCCATACAAATAGGTCTGCCCATACCATAATACTCTCCTTCACAGTATGAACTGAAATGACCTACGCATTAGGGCTTCAAAACTGGTTTGAAGTCCATATTGTGATATCAGTTTCATCATTTCTGACCTGGCAATATATCACGAATCATAACGTGTGCGTGTGTGTGCTATGCAAAAACCACAATGAGTGAAAAACCGTGAAGCCAGTCAATGCTTCTCTCAATTCCTGAAGCCCCTGTTAACTCTTTTGGCTCAGCTGTCCCCTGCTCCATGCAGTGGGCAGCAAATCACAAAAGCAGTCACTGGCAAAAATCAGGATGCGGGGAAAACTGTGAAGCCAGCCAATGCCTCTACATAGCTCCATCCATATTTCAGACATTGTGATATATCAGTATAACACAATATTTAGCTGGTGATATATCACAATGTTGAAAACCAGATTTCACGCAGCCCTGACACACACTTTAGTAATTTTTTTTAAATTAAGAGACTGACTGCAATCAGAAGAAAACTCACAGACAGAACACTTCCTTTATACTGTGCAAAATTAAGCATTTTCTCCTTGGCGCATAGGCTGCCACAATGGAATGCCTAGGCACCATTCCCACCCTCAATGAGATGAGGATGATGAGGATAATGATGAAGATTCATTCTATTTCTATACCACTTTATATTTTAAAGAACAAAGCTCAAAGCATTTTACAGCACATCAAAACATCAGATAAAACAATCCAGAATAAAACTGTTTCAAGGAAAATATTTAAGATCCTTCTCTAAATAACACTTTGCTTTCCCCAGTCGCCAACCTGTCATGCAGAAATCTCCATGTGGTCGCAACTGGACCTGCAACAGTCGCAAAACGAGTCTGGCACCTGGCTAATTTTGAACACTGTTTATGGCTCAGGTGTGCATGAACTTGGGCAAGAAAAGATCCCCAAAATTAGGAGCTGGAGTTGGAGAAGGTACTGTTCTGTTGGTCAGGCACAGACACAAGTATTTTTATACTAGGCCTCTACAACCCAGAGGTTTCATGTTACCTAAAGACCTAAACTCACCAGACTTAGGTCCCAGTCTGGTTCCAGCAACCATGGTTCAATTCCTAATGTCCATGGCATCAGGGAGCCTTGGGTGTCATTTGTGAATAAGCAATCATTCTTGATTTAAGAAATCAAGGCTGCTATGCATCATTCCACGCATGCTCTTAAGGAAGAGGTACGGAATGGGTTCCACATTAAAATACTGCAGTCAGTCATGTGTTGCATGCATCTCACGCTAATCAGTTTGATTTTATAAGAGTGCAACTGGATACAAGATTACAGATTTCGACTGGGTGTTAAGGCAATCTTGTAATGTGTGTGTGTGTGTGTGTGTGTGTGTGTGAGAGAGAGAGAGAGAGAGAGAGAGAGAGAGACTATAACTGCCAAATGCAAAAGTAACAGAGGATTAAATATAGCAATATCCTTGGGGTTTAGAGGTTTGCAGTGTTTATGTACTACATCTGTTTTCAAAACAAAATACAAAAGGCTCTTCTGCCATACAAGCACAAATGGAACATTGAAGGGGGATGCATTGAGCGAAGCTTGTTTTTCTACTTCCGTTTACATTCCTTTCCCCTAGTAAAGTAGCACTAACGGTGGCTAACAATATTCCAGAAACTTTTATTTCTTCTCCATTCTCCCTTCTATTTTCCTGCTTCCCCACTTGTGGTCTCTCTCTTGCACGGGACATGGGTGGCACTATGGTCTAAACCGCTTGCCGATCAGAAGGTCGGTGGTTCAAATCCACATGACGGTGGTGAGCTCTCATTGTCCCAGCTCCTGCTCACCTAGCAGTTTAAAAACATGCCAGTGCAAGTAGATAAATAGGTACCACTGTGGCAGGAAGGTAAACGGCATTTCCATGAGCTCTGGCTTCCGTCATGATGTTCCGTTGTGCCAGAAGCAGTTTAGTCATGCTGGCCACATGACCTGGAAATCTGTCTGTGGACCAACTGCCACTCCCATGGCCTGAAAAGCGAGATGAGTGCCACACCCCATAGTCGCCTTTGACTGGACTTAACTGTCCAGGGATCCTTTACTTTTTACCATCCTCTTGCACGCTAACTATGGTTAACATCACAACTTAACCAAACTGAACCCACAGGAGCACCAGGGTGGTAGTGGCAGTGGAAGAGGCTGAGTGGTGGTGGCTCTGCCCATCAAACCAGGTGCGGTGTTTGATTGGCAGAGATGTCCCCACACCGCGCTGAGGTAAACCAGGAGTGGCGTTTGATTGGCAGAGCCACCGCCACTCGGCCTCTTCCTCTGTTGCCATTGCCAGGAGTCTCAGCTCCGCGGCAGGTTCTGGCTTCGCGGCACGGGCCAGATTTAGGACCCAGGTGGGCCTGACCCTGCCCAGGGGCCGTAGTTTGCTGGCCCCTGTATTATGACATGACTTAACCATTCGCCGTTCAGTCAGCCTGAGCAATAGGCAACGTATTCAGGAGAAGCAGCAGCGGTGGTGGTGATGGTAGCGGCAGCCCCTGGGAAAGCAAGCACAGCACCTTCGTTCTCTAGGCGGGGAGGATGCCCGTTTCGTGCCAACATTGCCAGCCCTTCAGCGAATGAGGCAGGCGGCAAACCAAGAAGGTGGCTGGGGGTGGGGTGGGTGGGGAGGAGGACTATTGTCCCCCTCGCAGTGTGCATAGGAATAGATAGATAAGTAGATAGATAGTCCGGCCCTCCACAAGGTCTGATGGACAGTGGACCGGCCCCCTGCGGAAAAAGTTTGCTGACCCCTGTCATAATACCATCATGTGGATTCAAGTGAATGCAGAGTACTGTGGTCAGTAGCTGCAATAGTAGGATTCTATATGGCACATAGTTTCGAATACAACTGAAATGATAAAGGGGAAATCATTAACGAGCTAAGAACATTTGAATTGAAAAACTTCATTCAGGAAAGAAGGCTGTGACGGGAGACAAGGGAGGTCAGAATAAAATTACAATAGGCCCTTTTCTTCCCTTTTCAAGATATCAGATTGTGTAGATTAATTCAAATCACAAGCGTCCACGCTGAAATAAATCATCTCATTCATGAGAAGTCTGCAGTTATCTGTGACTGATCAACCAAACAAACCAATTACATGATGAAATATTTTTTTTAAGTCATCTCATGATTTGCTTTACTGGCAGTTTCCTGTGCAAGTTCTAGAGATCATGAATACCCCAAATTGAAACAAAGATGAGAGCCCAATCCTATACTAGCCTATCCTGCAAAAGGAACCCCTTCTTTGCTCTAATGTCAAAACACTCAAAACACCAGGACTGGTTTAGCAAAAGTCATTGACATTACTGGTGGGTGGGTGGAATGTGTGGCACGCGCATGCTAACTAGCTATGTAAGTAGCTGGGAAATGAAGAAGGGAAATAAAGGCATCAAATAAATATAAATCAAATCTATACGCCCTACCTTGCCCCTATACTATGGAATTCCCTCCCCAGAGAGGCACATCTGGTGCCTTCATTGTACAGTTTTCATCATAGGCTGAAGACACACTTCCTTTACTCTGGCTTTTTGACACCTAAGATATATATATTTTTAGGACCCAGCTTAGTCTTCAGATTCTAGATTGTTTTAACTAGTTTTAATGTTGCATTTTTACATCTCTGTAATCCACCCTAGGTACTTACAGAGAAGGATGGATGGAAATTATCATACTCACCACCATCCAAGATTATTTTGCACTGAAAAGTGAGTATCACAAGTGAATTTAAATGCCATTTGACCAGGTGATGTTAAAAAAGCTTTTGCCATGGCAGAGGCAGACACGAATGCCCAAGTAAAAAGTGCAATTTCTACGTAATATCAACCACAGGGCTCTGAAGATCAGCTAAAGATTGATTTGGACCTTCCCACCAAAATATTCTCAGAATCAGCATACTTAGGGATAACTAACAATTTAAGGCAAACAGATACCCAGCATTAAATGAAGTCCGTTCGACATGCCTGACACATACGCTCACTCATCTCAATTCAGAGAGCTGTTCTGAGTTCACAGATGCTAAATGTTCATACAGAATTCTCCCCCTGCCCTTTTGTTTCTAAGTTGAGAAACTTAGCGTTGGACATGGAAGGTCATCCATACAGGAGCAGTTCTCTGTATCTAATGTGTCTTCCCACAGCCCATCTGCCACATTCACTTTTTACAAGGCAAATCCACTGGTTACATCATGTGGAGAATATTTCTTATACTTTCCCTAGTGACAGCTATGTGTTTAACTTATCACGATGACTGTTAGCTGTCAAACCTCTCACCTGACAAGGCTTGGTCATAACAAACGTCCCCGACGTGGAACTGGCAAGAGGAAGTAATTGGGAAGTTGATTCAAAGATGAACGTGGAAAGGGGGTGGGGGCTCAGTCTGACAAAATCATAATGTTCAAGTTCCCCAAAAAGAGCTGCAGTACCCACTCACCCACCTATGAGCACAGACTCCCAGGCAACTACAGCTGATCAAGGATAATTCAGTTTCCCTAACACAAGGGAGGGGACGCAGGTGGCGCTATGGGTTAAACCACAGAGCCTAGGACATGCCAATCAGAAGGTTGGTGGTTCGAATCCCCACGAAGGGGTGAGCTCCCGTTGTTCGGTCCCTGCTCCTGCCAACCTAGCAGTCTGAAAGCATGTCAAAGTGCAAGTAGATAAATAGGTACCGCTCCGGTGGAAAGGTAAACGGCATTTCCGTGTGCTGCTCTGGTTTGCCAGAAGAGCCTTAGTCATGCTGGCCACATGACCCGGAAGCTGTCTGCGGACAAACACCGGCTCCCTCGGCCAATAAAGCAGGATGAGCGCCGCAACCCCAGTGTCGGTCACGACTGGACCTAATGGTCAGGGGTCCCTTTACCTTTACTTTAACACAAGGGAGGGGGAGAGAACAGGCCGTCTTCATCTGCACACATTATACCAGGCATCCCCAATCTGGTACCCTCCAGATCTCTTAGACTACAGCTCCTGTCAGCCTTAGGCAGCCACGGTCAGTGCTCAAAGATGCTAGGGCTTGTAGCCATGACGAAATGGCACCAGAACTGCCACCGAGTTTGTGATTTGGATGTTATGACAGATATCAGGAACTGTGACCCTCACAGATACTGTTGTGATTCCAGCTCCACAGTCCCAGCCAGCATCACTAATGTTCCCAGATGTTGGAAGTTATAGTCCGACAGCATCTGTTAGGTACCAGGCTAGGGAAGGCTATCTTATATACCACATGGGTACCCACGTTCCATGGCCACAAAGAAGAAACTGTGGAGGCATCATGGAGAAAGCTAAACTGCCAGCACCAACCATCTAGAAAGACATACCCTCTAGAAAAGTTTTGAAAGAAGGGGGACAGTCCCCTAGCATTCTAACTGGATAACCCTAGTCAGTGTCAGTGAACACAGCAGGCTTATAAAAGATGCCATAGAGAACACCTTGCTCATTGTTCCTCCTGCCAGAAAGCATTTAGAAAACTCCAGTATTACCAGGCATATGCAGCTAACAGCAAACAAGCTTTCTAACATGCTAAACACATGCATGTTTTTAAAGGGGAGGGGGCAGGCTGCATTCCTGTACAAACTGAGTTACCGTATTTTTCGCACCATAGGACGCACTTTTTCCCCTCCAAAAATGAAGAGGAAATGTGTGTGCGTCCTATGGGGCGAATGCAGGCTTTCACTGAAGCCTGGAGAGCGAGAGGCATCGGTGCGCACCGACCCCTCTCGCTCTCCAGGCTTCAGGAAGCTATCCGCAAGCCTTGCAAGCCCGGCGGGAGTTCCCGCGGGCTCACAAGGCTTGCGGGCAGCAGCCTGCAGCCCCGGCGAGTGTCCGCAAGCCTTGCGTGCCCGGCGGGAGCGCGCGAGGCTTGGCGCGGCAACCTGTCCCCGTGCTTTGGGCGAGTGTCCGCAAGCCTTGCGCGCCCGGCGGGAGGTCCTGCCGAGCGCGTGAGGCTTGGGGCGGCAGCCTGTCACCCGAAGCACAGGGAGCCCTCCGGAGGGCTCTCCGTGCTTCGGGCGAGTGTCTGCAAGCCTTGTGCGCCCAGCGGGAGGTCCGACGGGCGCGCGAGGCTTGGGGCGGCAGCCTGCCGCCCGAAGCACGCGGAGCCCTCCGGAGGGCTCCCCATGCTTCGGGCGAGTGTTCGCAAGCCTTGCGCGCCCGGCGGGAGCTCCCGCCCGGCGCGCAAGACTTGGGGCGGCAGCCTGCAGCCCGAAGCATGCGGAGCCCTCCGGAGGGTGCCCCGTGCTTCGGGCAGGTGTGCGCAAGACTTGGGGCCGCAGCCGCGGCTGGGGGGGAATAAATTTTTTTTATTCATTTCCCCCCCCAAAAAAACGAAGTGCGTCCTATGGGCCAGTGCGCCCTATAGAACGAAAAATACGGTACACAACCCCCCTTGACTTCAATGGGCTCACAAAACCCTGCACAGAATCAGGCTGAAACAAAGGCAAAAATCGTCAGAAGATTTGTGCAACAAAAAAGGAGTTCAAAGCTTCCTTATGTAGATGAAGAGACTGGAGAAAAAACTACTAATATAACAGGTTCATAGTCTGGGAAAACTTTCTGAAAACTGAACACTTTAACAGACAGCTCAGGCTGCAAAAGTTTTTTGTGTTGCGACCTGTATACACTTAAGAATTGGAAGTGCAAAGAAAAAGTAGCTTAACCTTCTGCAGAGAAATGAGAAAACAGAGCAGAACTACTAAGAACATGTCCAATAAAAATTCTACGGTTGACACAGTTGGTGTTAGCTGGTTGTGCGCTGCGTATTCTGATCACTCTCACTCTTATTCAAACAAGATTATTTCACTCATTCACCCCCACCTTGCAAAATTAGGTGGGTTACATCAGCTAGGCAGCCACCGTTCTCTACCATACAAAATGACCCACCAGATCAGAATACCGCAAGTCTATAAAGGTAAGCAAGGCATTTACAAGAAGGCAATGCCAGCCTCTGGAACAAATGCTCACTGGGGCAATCTATCAAAAACATGCAACACCTTTGTTAAGAGAGTTATTGACTCGAGGTTTTCCTACTTGGATCTGGGCAGGATCTGAGAAGCTGCCTCCCCCACCACACACACATCCTACCTGGGTCACTCAGGTGTGTGTGTACAAAGACCTGCTAATAGTGCCACATGTCCCTGTGGTGAAGCTTGCTGGGACTCAGGTAAGTTCTTTAAGTTTTGGCACCAGTTCTCTGGAATTCTCTTGTCTCAAAACAGTGTTCGAAATTAGCCAGGCGCATTTTGCACCTGGCTTTTGACCACTTGCGACCAAGTGAAGATGCCTGGGCACCAGGAGGCTGCCTGATATCTCCACCATCTGAAGATGCATGCCTGGGGATCCTTGGATCTGAACTGTTTTCATACATTAATACCCCATCCTGTAGAATTCTATGTGTTATATTTTATCTGCACAATCGGAAAATGAATTTCTGGAACCAGAATGCTTTTTCTGTGCAGCCTGAGCAGCAGAAAAAGAAAGAGAGGTTGGAATAGGCCAATATATATGTGGACTGTCCCTGGATCAAGTTGCTCTTCTTCTTTAAGTTCTCAAATATCTTAACCTAGCTCAAGGTTACCATCTGAACTAGCCAGATGTTTAACTCAGAATCAATCACAGTCTGTCCATCTAAGACTTTAGAACTGTCTTGCCCCAAAAGAGCAACTAGATGTTTTGCCAACTGTAACCCCGGTTTAAGGAGCCATTTGGCACCTAGCTTATCTCATAGAACAGGGTATATCATAGAATCATGGAGTTGGAAGGGAACCTAAGGATCATCTAGTCCAACCCCCTGCAATACAGGAATATGCTGCTCTCCCTTATGGGATCGAACCGGCAACCTTAGAGGTTGTCAGCACCACGCACTAACCAACTGAGCTACGTCTTATTCATCTTGAGTTTCCAACACTGCCTCAAAAGTGAAGCAACTTCCAACACTGTGCTGTTTTTTTAATGTGTTTTCTTTTCTCCCATGCTTTCTCAAACCAGTCTATTTTATTTCTGTTGCTTTTAATGTTTCTTGGTCTTCATAAAATCATAGGACCGTAGAGCTGGAACCAGGTCATTTAGCAATGGGTTTTACATTTCTATTTCTGGACACTGCTTGGGCATTCTCTGGGCACTTTATAAATTATGAAATAAATGATGTCTCTTCCATACCATTAATGCCTTTAATCTGAAACATTTGCTCAGTGGTAGAGCATCTGCTTTGCATGCAGAAAGTCCCAGGTAGGCTTGGGAGCATCTCCAGGTAGGCCTGAGAGAGACCCATGTCTGAAATCCTGCAGACCTGGTGTGTGCAATACTGAACTAGCAGGACCAATGGTTTAATTCAGTGTAAGGAAACTTGCTACACTCCCCTTCCCCAGATTATTTGAAGAGCCAGGAAAGAGAATTCCAAGGGAAAGAGATTGTGCCCATTTGATTCAGTCTAGACAGGATAGACAAATAGGATTTTGGCTATTTCCCCCCACCATCTAGTAGCATATTACCAGTCTAGTAACGTCTCTGCTACTAAATCAAATGTACGAAGTTTTCTTTGCTAACAGGAAAAAGGACCACGAGGTCTAACTCAACAGACATAAGCCATTCCAATCCACTTATGTTTATAAACTACAATTCCTGCTTATTATTTATTAAATGTACACATCATTAGCATCCTCTGAAATAGCCTAATATTGGAGCGCATCATTCCTCGGTCTGCTTGGTAAAATATCAACTTTATTGCTTTTGAATCAATTCTAGCTTTGCCCATCTATACAGAACTTCAAAGTTCTGGAAACTCTTATTTGGGAATTAGGGTTGTGTGAGAGACACAGACTTGTAACATATTTGCTGTATCAAAAAGGGGGGAAGTGTTGCTTTCAAGTTAAGTCTGGGGTGCCCTGGGGAACAACCATCAGACAACACAGAAGCAATTTGGTCATACGAGGGAAGCTTTCCAAAGGTGAACCCGGAGAGTTGTCTCCACGCCACCCACCCCTGACCCATGCTCAACCGGGAAGGAAAGAGCAATTCCTCCAAGACTTCTTACCGTGCCAGTATTAAAACTTCAAAATGAGTATGCTTTCAAAACGTCCCTGTTCTCAAAGTTTCTCAGACGGGTTAGACACACTTTACAGACAAGTATGCACTCAAAAGTAAGAGAGTGTGTGTGTGTTGTGCAAAGCCTTTGAACATCCCCATAAGCAGAGTTTAAGGGGTGTTACAAGAACTTACAGGCAACTGTAAAAGTACGATGATGCAGTAAAAAAAGTATTATTTTTTTTACCGTGGCAGAGCCCACCACACTTCTTAAACACTGTTTCAGTCAGGTACAAATGCCCACACAGAAATCCCCATCTACTAAAAGGGGGGTGGGGGGTAACTGCCCCATAACAAGCAGCTGACATTGCTTAGGCTTACGGATGGAAGAGGTCTTTCGAAAAGAATCAGACTTGGGCAAAAGTTCTTTATCTCTCCTTCCCCCCCCCCAAAAAAAATAATAATAATCCAGCCCGCTCTGCCAGTGGCATAGGAGCTGATTGCCTTCCTTTGACCAGTAATAGGGGTGCGTGGGTGGGGGGCAAGAAAAGAAAGAGAAAGTGGGGGGGCTCGTTCTGTCAGGCAAGGAGGCAGCAGCCGCAGCAGCAAAAACAGCCCATGTGGGGCAAGTGGCAGCGGGAACGCGCCTGGAGGGGAAGGGGAGGGACTACCGCGGACTTTGGGGGCCGGGCGCTCGGCGAGCTCCTTCCTTCTCGGGTGCCCGCGCTGGGGGAGGCGGGTGCCAGCCACCCTCCCTTCCTCTTCCTCCCCTCCCCCCGCGCCTTTTCTCCCCATGTGCCCGGCGAGAAGCAAAAGGGGGACGCCGCGCAAATGGAGAGGGAGAGGGGTGTCGTTTCCTGAAGAGGCGAAGCTCCGTGGGGGTGTTTGCCTGGGTGGGGGGCCACCCTAGAAGGAGGTGGAAGCCGCGCGGGGAGCCGGGCTCGCCCTTCGCCCCAGATGGCTCCCGCCTCCGGCACGACGCGCCGCCGCCACACACAAAGCCCCCCGGAGGAAGCTCGCCCGGCTGGCCCGGCGGAAGGGCCGCGGCGCCGCTCTCCCTTCCCCGCCTGCCTCGCTCGCTCTTCCCCCTTCGCCTCCCCGTCCCTCCCGCCGCCGGCGCCGCGGCACTGACCTTGGCGTCTCCATTGCACACAGCCATAGAGCCGGCCGGGGTTGGAAACGCCGGAGGCTTGGAGGGGGACGAGCTGCTGCGCGCCCGGGTCCGTGTGCGCACAGCCGCCGCCCGAGGGAGAGGGCGCCGGGAAGCAGCGCGCAACGAGGCGGGCGGGAAGGAGGACCAGGCTACCGAGGGGCCGCCGCTCTGGCTCCTGCTGCTGCTGCCGCCGCCGCCGCTGTGCTGCCTCTCCGCGGCCGAGATGAGCTAATCCTGCCCGCCCGCCCCGCCAGGACGCGCCGCCCGCGAGGAGGAGCCCGGCGCCCCGCGGACCGCCTTCTTCGGCGCCGGGCGGGAGAAGAAGGGCAGGAGCGAGAGCGGCGAGCCCGCCCACTGGCGGACGGAGAAGGCGCGGGGAGGCCGTCGGGGGAAGGGAACGCAATGCTATCCATTTATAGAAAGAGGGAGACTCGCCCGTGGGGTGTCCGCGCGCCTCGAGGAATAAAGGCTGGCATGAAAGGAGGGAAATGCAGGTTTTTTGCCCCGCTTAGAGGGCCGCGATCCTCGGCACGCTTTTTTTTTTACCCGAGGGTAAATGCAGCCAGTTGCAGTTGCGCCCGGCCGGAGGGAAAACGGGAAGAGGAGGGGTTCCTACCAAAAGTCTCGAGGGACGTAAAGGGTTAAAAAAAATATGTCACGGCATCAGCTTTGGGGAGTCCGCGAAAGCCATGCCACCAAAAAATGGTCTTTGGGGTGTCCCGATCTTTTTGTAAACCGCTTTGATGGGTTGGGTTAGGTTTTGATGATGATAATATTTGTAACCCGCCCATCTGGCTGGGTTGCACTAGGCACTTTTTAGCAGTCAAGCGGTGTATAAATGTTATGCAGTAAATAAATAAGATGCTACGTGCATAGCAGGGGTGAGGAAGCTGAGATCATCCGAGTTGTTGCTGGACTTAGACTCCCATCAGACCCGGTGGTCACAGATGATGGGAATTGTAGTCCCAGAGGGTCTTCAGCCTTTGATGTGCTGCTTAAGGCAACTAACCGAATGGCCAGATTTCCTGCCTCCTTCCACCATCCTATCAGGGTTTTCCAAAACTTGGGTCTCCAGCTGTTTTTTGGACTACAGCTCCCATTATCCCTGACCACTGGACCTGCTGGCTAGGGATGATGGGACTTGTAGTCCAAAAACAGCTAGAGACCTAAGTTTGGGAAAGCCTACATAGATCAACTAAATTTTGTTTTGAAGGTGCTGCAAATGGGGCAGGAGTCAGGGTATAAATATCAAAAAAATTATTTTAGATCTACTTTAGCTTAAAAACCTAAAAATTTGTCCCCCTGTCTTGTGATTACCTCACTAGGAACCCGCTTATCAACTTGAATGTACATTGGCCACAGGCTCCATCCCAAGATGTGTCTGAGGCAAGTACGTAGTCCTCAAGAAATCTGAAGCAAAAGGGAAGCAGGGTTCTTGATCACAACTTCCTAATTAGTTATTGCATGTATAGGCCACCTTTTCCTCTTTTTTATATATAATTTTTATTAAATTTCCTGTTTTACAATTTAGAGTATACATTTAAAGAACCTTAATGTATCAGTGACTTACTTCCCTTCTTCTCTTTCCATGGTTCATTTTGCATAACAAATCCCTGCATATTTTACATAAATCACTAAACTATTCAGTATTCCATTATTACATCCATCAAAACTTATTTACACTGTTTAATTTATCTTAATGTTGCCAACGATTTCAAGTGTACACAATCTCCTCCCATATATTCAATAAACATTTTCCAATCTTCTTTAAACATACGTTGTTCTTGTTCTCTTATTCTGTATGTTAGGTCTGTAAGCTGCACATATTCCATCAGTTTAAGTTGCCATTCCTCTTTAGTTGGGACCTCACTCATTTTCCAAAACACGGGCCTCAGTAGTGGCATGCATAAATAATCAAATCAAATCAAATTTTATTAAACGGTCACAGACCAGATTAACTCGTACAGCTAGTCAGCAAAGCATAACACCAGAAAAAACAAAGGACAATTTCAATACAGATTAGGCCATAACAGCAATTTAAAATTTGACAGCATAAATAAAATTAAGTATTTGCCTTCGCCTGCATATTGGCATTGGAAAGCTCTTGTTTCCTGCGCCTAATAGCGGCTACACAGAATTTGGCAACATTGATCGTAATTTCAGGAACCTTATCTTCTACCAAGGCTCTCATACGTTGGAGTTCTGGTTCATTTTTAAGCTTTTGTAGAACTGGGGCAATAAGGGTCAGGCGTAGATCCTCGTAGTAACTACAGTGCAGCAATACATGCAGACTTGCATAAATAACCTTTTTTGACACCTGGGAATTTCCGTCTGAATTATCCCCAACAAAAAGGACTCTGGTTTGTTTTTGTTTTTTGGAAAGTGCTTTGAAACATTTTTTTTCAATTCATTATAAATTATTTCCCAATACTCTTTTACCCTTTTACAGGTCCACCACATATGAAAGAATGTACCCTCAACCCCATTGCATCTCCAGTACTTACCTGATTCAGTCTTATACTGTACATCTTAGCAAGCCTACTCAGAGTTAAATACCATCTGTAAATCATTTTCAAGTAGTTCTCCATCATATATGCCACCTTTTTCTCAAGGTGGCATACATGCTGTACCCCTGATTTAATCCCCACAACAAACCTGTGAGGTAGGTTAGGCTGAGAGTCGGTGACTGGCCCAAGGTGAGCTTCACGGCCGAGTGTGGATTTGAATCCTGGTCTCCCAGCTAATAATCAGACACTCTAACCACTATGAAATGAAAACTGCCATACTATCCCCTAAATTTGGTGCTGTGGTCTAAACCACTGAGCCTAGGGCTTGCCGATTGGAAGGTCGGTGGTTCGAATCCCCACAATGAGGTGAATTCCCATTGCTCGGTTCCTGCTCCTGCCAACCTAGCAGTTCAAAAGCACAAAGTGCAAGTAGATAAATAGGTACCCCTCCGGTGGGAAGGTAAATGGCGTTTCCATGCGCTGCTCTGGTTCGCCAGAAGCGGCTTAGTCCTGCTGGCCACATGACCTGGAAGCTGTATGCTGGCTCCCTCGGCCAATAAAGCGAGATGAGTGCCGCAAGCCCAGGTCAACCACAACTGGACCTACTGGTCAGGGGTCCCTTTACCTTTTACCATGGGGGGTGTATGTGTGTTGTACCTCTGCTCTGAAACCTCTGCTCCAGGGACTTCATCCTGGAATGAAATACAGTACCTTGGATGCTATCCACTTGAAAAAGAAAAAGGAAAACATTTTTGCTGGCACCAAGACAGAAGTAAACTGCCCCACTCCCACGTTGTTCCCCAAGAGCAGCAGATTAGGCTTTGGGTCTGCAGAGGCAGAAGTAACAAGAGATCTGAGGTGGCATAATGGACAGTACCACTTCAGACTGCAGGTGGTGGTGGGTGCCTTTCAGGATTGCTGCCTTGCGTCAAAGAATAATAATTCCTCCCCTTCAAGTCCCAAATGAGTACAGCTGGGAACACTGAGCTAGACCTCCTCCGATGTGCTAGTGTGCGTGGTGTTTTTTTAAGGAAACATTTTAAAGGGCCATCCCCGCCTGCAATATGAAATGGCACACTCAGCTCTGCCACCGCATCAGAATTCTTCCACCTCACAATAGCTCTGTTTTCACCTTTGTTATGTATTCTGAGAGTAGGAGCAGGACCCTGCTGGCTGGCCTGCCTCCATGGTCTCCTACACGTGTTCAGATGAAGGCGACAACAGGCGCTATTGTGCACAAATAGGCACTTTATGTACCTGGTGCAATAACCCTCTTCATGTGTTATGAAGGGGCAGGCAGCAGCGTTGAGAGGCCTAGCTCTGCCCTTTCCTGGTCATTTGGGTTACCCTCAATTTGCAGTGATTGCCTATACATGAGGCTCCTTATGCACTTTAGAAACCTGGAAAATCAATGTTCAGGGAGCCTCCACAAGTGCTGAAGGCCCGCTCCCCACCGCTCCACTTCAGACCAGTCACCCTCCACAAGTTTAGGGCAAGGGCAGAGTTAGCGTGCTTTTCCTTGCTGCCCACCTCATGTGTTTGGTTTACTCTGAATCATAACACACGAGGAGGGTTTGTGTGCATTCAATCGTACACATGCAGAACCCTTTCTCATCACCACTTGAATGTTTGGAGCTTGTAGGTGAGGCCAGGGGCAACAATCCCTGTCTCCACATACAGTGGTACCTCGGGTTACATACGCTTCAGGTTACATACGCTTCAGGTTACAAACTCCGCTAATCCAGAAATAGTACCTCGGGTTAAGAACTTTGCTTCAGGATGAGAACAGAAATCGTGCTCTGGCGGCACGGTGGCAGCAGGAGGCCCCATTAGCTAAAGTGGTGCTTCAGGTTAAGAACAGTTTCAGTTTAAGAACGGACCTCCGGAACAAATTAAATACTTAACCCAAGTTACCACTGTACTAACTGAATGTGTAGACCAGGGGTGACTAACTTTTTCGTTGGCTCAGGGACCAAAACTGTCTAGGGGCCGCATGACAGTGGTAGGTGTGCCCAGCCACCCCACACTATCATGTCCACCCCACAAGCTCACACACCCCTTATCAGCTAAATGAGGGCTATCTCCAAACATAAAACGACCAATCTGCATCAAACTCTACTCATAAAATGATCCGCCTGCAATTTGCTTTCTCCACTCCCAACTCGGTGCTATGTCTGCTTTAATTCTTTGCCTTTCCAAAATTGAGATGTAGAGGTCTTGGGGTGAGAAACTTTTGCTTGGGGAGGTGGGGGGCTGGACCAGGCCCTCTGAAACTGGGAGTTAGCCTAATTTTTTAGGCCAAGAATTTATTTCATCAGACAAGGTCAAAAAGAGAGGAGTGGCAATTTATGCAAAAGAAAGCCTATCACCAAAATTTCTTTTTAAAGACGAACAGGGAAGAATCTTGGCAATTGAAATTCAAACACAAGGAGAGAAATTTTTGATTTTAGGAATTTACGCACCAAATGAGGGGAAATCGGAGTTTTATAAGAAATTGCATGAGACATTGATGGACTTTATGGACTATAACAACATTATTATGATGGGAGACATGAATGGAGTGGTATCTACGAATATGGACAAAGCACAAAGACAAACTGTAACGAAAGAGGGCAGACTACCAAAAACTTTTTTCGAACTGACTGACAATATGGACTTGATTGATATTTGGAGGACCAAAAACCCCCTAGGTAGAGAAGGAACGTTCTTTTCTGAAGCCAAAATGACATGGACAAGGATTGACCAAATTTGGACAACTAGAGGTCTGGCACCTAAGATAAAAAAGGTGGAAATCTGCCCAAAAACCTGCTCCGACCATAATGCGGTAAAGATGGAAATGAAACTAACACTCATCGGTTCCTTCAGATGGAGGATGAATGACACCTTATTAGGAAACCAAGACACTGTAAGGAAGGCCCAAAAGACTTTGAAAGACTATTTTGAAATAAATATGAGAACCATGGTTGAAAAAAGAACAATCTGGGACGCAAGCAAAGCGGTTATGAGAGGGTTCTTGATTCAACAGAATGCAATAAAAAAGAGATCCCAAAATGAGAAAAAAGGGAAAATTCTGGAGAAAATAAAAGAAGGGGAGAAGAAGTTAAGAGCTAAACCAAACTCAAAAGAGATCCTAAGAGAAATTAAGTTATATCAGGTGCAATATATGAAACTGATTAATGAGGAAGTAGAATGGAAAATTAAACAAATGAGACAAAAGACTTTTGAGTCAGCCAATAAATGTGGGAAACTATTGGCGTGGCAACTGAAAAAAAGACAGAAGTTAAATACGATTACAAATCTTGAGATTGATGGGAAAAATATACAGAACCCGGAGGAGATTAGAAGGTGTTTCCAGAGATATTTCAAACAACTTTACAAGCAAGGGCCGCAGAAAGAAACTGAGATAGACCAATTTTTAAGAACCAATGGATTACAAAAAATATCTCCAGAAAATAAATTAATATTGAATCATCAAATTACAGAACAAGAAATTGAAGGTGCCATTCAGAACATGCAATTGGGCAAATCTCCAGGACCGGACGGACTAACCTCCAAATATTATAGGACTTTGAAGGACTTTTTAATTCAACCATTAAAGGAGGTGTGCAATGAGATTTTGGAAGGGAAAAAGGCGCCTGAATCGTGGAAAGAAGCATACATCACATTGATACCCAAGACAGAAGCTGAAAAGACACAACTAAAGAACTACCGTCCCATCTCCCTTTTGAATGTGGATTACAAAATTTTTGCAGATATTTTGGCTAATAGACTTAAAAAAGTGTTAGTGGAAGTAATACACAAGGACCAGGCAGGCTTTCTTCCAGGCAGACACTTATCTGATAACACAAGGAATATTATTGACATTTTGGAGTTGTTGCAAACGAATATTAATACGAAAGCTGTGTTAGTTTTTATTGATGCGGAGAAAGCCTTTGATAATATCTCTTGGAGCTTTATGAAGAAAAATTTGAAAGGGATGGGAGTGGGACAGGGGTTCGAAAATGGTATAGGAGCAATCTATTCAGAACAAAAAGCAAAATTGATTGTAAACAATGTGGTGACTGAAGATTTTATGATAGAAAAAGGAACACGTCAGGGTTGCCCTATCTCTCCATTATTATTTATTTCGGTCCTGGAGGTGCTGCTGAACATGATCAGAGGGGACCGGTCTATTAAAGGAATACAGGTCGGAGCCAAACAATACAAATTGAAAGCCTTTGCAGATGATTTGGTTTTGACTGTACAGGAGCCGGAATCTAGTATGAAAAGAGCTTTGGAATTGATTAAAGAATTTGGTCATGTGGCAGGATTTAGATTAAATAAGTCAAAAACTAAAGTATTAGAGAAGAATTTAACACCAATTGAAAAGGATAGGTTTCAGAATGAAACAGGTTTAACTGTGGTTAAAAAAGTGAAATACCTAGGGATTAATATGACTGCAAAAAACTTGAACTTATTTAAAGATAACTATGAGAAATGCTGGTCAGAAGCAAAAAAAGATTTAGAAATTTGGTCTAATCTGAAGCTTTCCTTGTTGGGTCGAATTGCAGCTGTAAAGATGAATGTTTTGCCAAAAATGTTATTTCTGTTTCAATCTTTGCAAATTTTGGACAAGATGGACTGTTTCAAGAAGTGGCAGAGAGACATCTCTAGATTTGTCTGGCAGGGCAAGAAACCTAGAATAAAGTTTACAATTTTAACTGATGTAAAAGAAAGAGGTGGATTTGCCCTGCCAGACTTCAAACTGTATTATGAATCAGCAGCATTTTGCTGGTTAAAAGACTGGCTACTTCTTGAGAACACAGATATTTTGGATTTAGAAGGTTTTAATAATGCTTTTGGGTGGCATGCATACTTGTGGTACGACAAGGTCAAAGCACATAAGGTATTTAAAAACCATATTGTTAGGAAAGCTCTGTTTAATGTCTGGACAAGATATAAAGATTTGCTGGAAAGTAAAACCCCGAGGTGGCTGTCACCGATGGAAGCTAAGTCCCAGAAAAAGCTCAATATGGAGGCCAAATGGCCAAAATATTGGGAAATTTTGGAGCAAGAAGGTGACAGATTGAAACTGCAGAGTTTTGAGAAACTAAAAGACAAAGTGCGAGATTGGCTTCATTATTACCAAATAAGAGAGGCCTACAATTTGGATAAAAAAATTGGCTTCCAGGTGGAGAAATCAAAACTGGAAACAGAATTGTTAGAACCAAAAACTAAGATTTTGTCAAAGATGTATAACTTGCTGTTAAAATGGAATACACAGGATGAAATGGTCAAATCAGCGATGATTAAATGGGCGCAGGACATAGGTCATGACATTATGTTTGCTGACTGGGAGCAGTTGTGGACCACCGGTATGAAGTTTACGGCATGTATTGCCTTAAAGGAGAATATTATGAAAATGATTTACAGGTGGTACATGACCCCAGTCAAGCTTGCAAAAATTTATCACCTACCTGACAACAAGTGCTGGAAATGCAAAGAAGCTGAGGGAACATTCTTTCACCTTTGGTGGACGTGCCCAAGGGTTAAGGCTTACTGGGAAACGATATATAACGAACTGAAGAAGGTATTTAAATTTACCTTTCCTAAGAAACCAGAGGCCTTCCTTTTGGGCATAGTTGGCCAACGGGTGCCAAAGAAAGATAGAACATTTTTTATGTATGCAACAACAGCAGCAAGAATACTTCTTGCCAAGTATTGGAAGACACAAGATCTACCCACCGTGGAGGAATGGCAGACGCAAGTGATTGACTACATGGAGATGGCTGAAATGACTGGCAGAATCCGTGACCAGGGAGAAGAACTGATCGAACAGGATTGGAAAAAGTTTAAGGACTATTTACAAAAATACTGCAAAATGTTTGAGTGTTAATATGATGTGGGAAGTGAAGGTAACAGGGTTTGTGTGATTTGGTTAAACGTGAATGAAAAGAAGAATGTTAAAAAGGACAAGGGGTTATGAACAGAACATTATTATGTCAGAGTATATAAGATGAGGTATGGGCTAAAATAATGAAAAATTGGGACATAATAATTAGAAGAATATAAAATTAAGCATGGTTTAAATAAGGTTTTGAACTTGCTGAATCTGATTGGAATAAAGAGGAACACAAAAAAGGGGGATGTGAGGAGGTCAAGACAGAGGGGTATGGAACTTTATAAATCTAAGAAAGTGGATTTTTCCTTTTTCTTTTTTTTCCCTATTTTCCTTTTTTTTGCTATATATCTTTGTCTTTCTGTTGTTTCTGTTTTTATGTGAACTTTATTTACGGTAATGATATATTTGAAATGATGATTTTTTTTTATTTGTAAAACTTTAATAAACATTTATTTTTTAAAAAAATGAAACTGGGAGTTAGCCTTCATCTCACTTCTCACAGGGGAGCTAACACTGCGTATGAAGTCTTCTTTTCTACCAGAGAATGGAACTGGGTCCTCTAACATCTATGGTCAAACTTCCTGTCTAGGTCAAGGAAAGGAAGCCGGGCTGCTCTGGAATCAGCCCAAAAAACACCTGTTTCTAACTTTTCTGTTTGTTTTCCCTATGATAGGAGTTGCACCCTGCTCACTGCAATGGTTCTCAGCATTGTCACATTATTTGAGTGGCAGCTCTGCAAAGACTGCTGCTGAGGGTGGTGAAGCAAGGCCACTCAAAACCAGACAGGAAGGAAGACTTTGCCATCTTCCTTTTCCAGCGGCTGCCCTTCACTAACCTGGCACCTTCTCGATATTTTGGACTACAGCCCCCATCAGCCTCAGCCAGTCAGACTGTTCTGGCTGGGGCTGATGGGAGCTGTAGTCCAAGACATTTAGAAGATGCCATATTGGTGAAGATTGCCTTAAAAAGAGCCCTTCTCCTAGGATGCCTCTCAGAACCAGCATAGGGCCTGGAAAACACCCTTGGAACACCTTTACAACTTCACTCCATACCTTCATAGATCCAACCCTTCTTGACCACACCAAAGCTTGAGCCACGGTTCGAGCGGCTTTTAGGTGATCATTTCTTTCCTTTATTTTGCAATCAGGCCTGGCACAAGGCATTTTGCTGCCTGAGGTGAAGGGCAACATACTTCTCAACAATTTCATATACAGAAAGAAGCTGGATTGACAGTTAAATCTAATTTCAACACTGGTGATGATGCAATGGCATCTTCCATGATATCTGAAGGCAGTGGGCTAGCTTAGTGGGTGGGTGGCAGGCCATTAAGTGCAAACACAACTCTGCCCTTCAACATTTTGCCCACACTCCCCATCCTCCATCATTTGCCACCTGAGGCAGCTGCCTCAGTCTGCTTAACAAAAGGGCCAAGAACGTTTGTGATATTCTTAAGGGTTTTTAACTCCTCCTTGTTAAGGCTGAAATATACCGTACACTGATATTTTTGACAGATGAAAATCATTCAGATTTTGCTTTAGCTGAGTCCTCAGGTTCACTTTAAGTACAGAAATGGCTTTGGCTTTGTTACGTTAGTTTGATGTTTAGCAAACTGAAAGTTCAAGCTGGATTAATTGGCAAGTCAACAGCTGAAGTTCAAGGTTGGTGGATTAGATGGTTTTGTACTCAATCAGATTTTGCAAAAGAGCTGGCCTTGCCAAAAGCAAATCAGACATTTCAGCAGCAGCCCTGAAAAGACTTTCAGTCCCTTAAATCTCAAGTGGACCCACGAGGCTTCAATACCACTGTTGTTGAGTGCTTTCAGCACTTGTGACCAAGTCTACCTAAATCTTCTGAAGGCTTTTGGCTACTTCCATAACAGTTCCTTACCTCTCCCCCCCCCCAATTCAAAAAAATAAAAGTATCTGTGTGTGGTTATTGTTACACCAAACCATGTTCAGATGTTACTGTTTTCATCTCTCAATCTGCAATCCTAAGTATACTTTCTTAAAACTAATTTCCATAAGGAAATCAATTAGATTTATTTTCAAGCAAGACTGAAACTCTCTGAACGCGTACGTAGGAATAAGTTTACTTGAACTCAGTATTTTAACAGAAACATAAGAATGATTGAGCTAAAACAATGTGCTCCTTTTCATATTGAAAAAGAAAACCACACGGCGTTCACCGGGGCAGGCCCAAGACATATTGCTGCCTGAGGCAAAACAGAAAATGGCACAGCCCACAGGAATTGTAGTTTGCTAAAGGTGCTGCTTTAGAGCAGGCTTCCTCAACCTCGGCCCTCCAGATGTTTTGAAACTACAGTTCCCATCATCCCTGACCACTGGTCCTGCTAGCTAGGGATCATGGGAGTTGTAGGCCAAAAACATCTGGAGGGTCGAGGTTGAGGAAGCCTGCTTTATTTTAATTTTTTTTAAGTAAATATTTATTGGAATTTTACAAAACATAGAAATCTAACAAACACATAATACAAAACAAAAATAGAAATTACACACTTAATAAAGAAAAAAAAATAAAAAGAATCCACTTTTAAGTTTCAAGGTTCTATATCCCTCTTTTCCTGACCTCCTCACATCTCCCTTTTTTGTATTCCTCTTTATTCCGTCAAATTCAGCAAATTCTAACCCTCTTTCAAACCTCATTTATAATTATATATTCCCACTTATTATGTCTCTAATTTCCCTTATCTTGGTCCTTTACTCCACCTTATATACTTTGACATAATATTATTCTAGTCATTACCCCCTTCTCTTTTTTAAGATTCTTTTTTCATACCTCTTTTAACCATATCCCAAATGCCATGTTACCTTCACCTCCCACATCATTTTAACATTCAAACATTTTACAATATTTCTGTAAATAATCCTTGAACTTTTTCCAATCCTCTTCCATCAACTCTTCTCCCAGGTCTCGGATTCTGCCAGTCATTTCTGCCATCTGAGGAAGCCTGCTTTAGAGCATGGACAGAGAATATCAGGCTCAGAGACCAACACAGACCTCTAAGCTGCTCTGTTGGGACTCAGGCCACCCTCTCTCCAGTCCTGCTTTGCACCCTCCTTGAGTGACTTTGAGGGGAGGGGAGAGACTTCATCAGGCAAGGCTCCTTCCACCTGCCTTGCCCCACCCTCCGGCCCTAGGAGTCCTCATAAGGGAGCTGTTCCTGAAGGAAGAACTGTGAGGGGAGAGACTCTATCAGGCAAGGCCTCCTTCCACCTGCCTTGCCCCACCCTCTAGTCTCTGCTTCCCAATTTGTATTGTATTATTTTATGTACTGTGGTTTGCCGTTGTTCTATTGATTAAAGTTTAGAAATTATTTATTGTAACTGTTGAGTGGATTTTATATGTCATTATTATTTAATACTATTCTAATGATTGTTGAATGTTACTTTTTGATGAAGGTTGCCTATTTTAAAGTTATGTTTTATTATCACATTTTTGTATTGCATTAGATTGTTATAAGATGTACATTTTTTGTTTCTTCAGCTTGTAAACCGCCTTGAGTATTGTAAGATAGAAAGACGGTATACAAATTAAAAATGATGATGATGATGACTGAAAGCAGGAAAGCCAGGGTTGCAAAATGGGGAAGGAAAACGGGGGAGCCAGGGGGGTGAAATGGAGAATGAAAATGCAGCGGGGAGAGGAGGGGGAAAGTAGGAAAGCCACAGGGACAAGATGGGGGACGAGAGTGGCAGGGTGAGAGAAAGCCGGAAAGCCAGGGGAACAAAAAGGAGAAGGAAAAAGGAGGATACTTTCCTGCCAAAACTGCTCCAGGGAGAGGGAGGAGGCATTGCTGCTGCAAACAAGCAAGCAGGCAGCAGGGTGGCACAGTACCCAGATGCAAATTTGCTGCCCCACCCAGAGTGTGTCGAGGCAGGAATTGGGAGTAGGTCAGCAATAACTCACAAGGAGCCAGTGAAGTTAACTCTCTGTTTAAAGAAACAATACAGCTTAGGCCTAGGGAGCATAGCAACTCTTCCCAGTAGGTCTTGCCCCAATGAGACAGTTGCGAGGACTGAAGGTCCCTGCCTTCCCACAGCTCTCTAGGTCTCCCCCCACCCTAGGTCTTTCCCGAGTAACCTGAGGCTCCTCCTTCTTGCCTGTCTTTGCTCTGCCCTCTTCATACCTCCGAAGGTTCTGGGAGACCAGTGGGGAGGGGAGCTGGTTGCAGCAGGAGGGGGAGACCCCCTGGCTTCTTCACCAGCCTGACTCACCTCTGCCCCTTGGCCCACCTCCTCTTCAGTTTCCACTTCTGCCTTTAATTCTGGGCTGCTCTCTGCCACAACCTCTTCCTGCTCACTAAAGCAGGCATAGGCAAACTCAGCCCTCCAGATGTTTTGGGACTACAACTCCCATCATCCCTAGCTAACAGGACCAGTGGTCAGGGATGATGGGAGTTGTAGTCCCAAAACATCTGGAGGGCAGAGTTTGCCTGTGCCTGCACTCAAGCCTGTTGCCTCTTCAGCTAACACTACCTCTACCCAGTCTGCTCCTTCTTCTCCCTCCAAGCACACATTGCCACCCCACTACCAATCCCCTGGCTCTGAGCCTTCTTCCTCTGGGAGCTCCCTTGGGGGTTCCCCAGCTGGTGCCTCCCACCACCCCTCTTCAGCCAGCCAGTCCATGACAAGTGCCACTTGAGGCGGCTGACTCAGAAAGCCTCATGGTAGCGCCGGCTCTATTGCAATGCAGTACAGTCATACCTTGGGTTACAGATGCTTCAGGTTGCGTTTTTTTCGGGCTGCAGACCGCCGAAACCCAGAAGTACTGGAATGGGTTACTTCTGGGTTTCGGCGGTCGTGCTTTGCGCATGCACAGACACACCGAATTGCAACCCGTGTGTGCGCAGACGCACCGCTACGGGTTGCGGACATGCATCCCACACGGATAACGTTCACAACCCGATTGTCCACTGTATTAAAAATGGTTTTAAGTGACTTGGCACAAAGGGATCTCTCCTGCCCATTTAAGGTGGCCCTTTACGGGTGCTTTCGCCTGAAAAGGTGAAGAAGCAGAAACCTAGCTAACCAGGTCAAATTCAGTTTGAAAGTTTCCTGACAAAATCCTCTATCCCCCCCCCCCTAACAGTGATACTACTGCAGCTTACCTGGATGGGGCTGGGGTGTGGCAAGGGGATGGTGAGGTCTGGGGTGCACTGGTGCACACTGCTGCCAATCTGATGTTTCATGCAATGTGATGCTACAGCCCCAACCTTGTTGCTGATCTACTCTGCCCTGCCCAGGTAAGCTGCAGTGTCACCAGTGTTAAGAGGGTGGCTGAATGATTCTGCCCAGTCCTACTGGCCACTACTGATTTGCCCTAAGCTCCCAGCTGTGTATGTATTTCTAAGCCCTTGGTTTTTGAATGCAACCTAAAGGAAAGATAGGTACAATTTCTCTCCCTCTTTAATTCTCCCTTTCAAATTGCATTTTCCCCCATTCCCCTCCACCTCCTCTGAAGCTGAACTGCACAGCCGTACCACAACCCTGCTTTCTCTCTCTGTTCCTTGAAAGGCTTCAACTGTCCATCAGTTAATTGCTTCTTTTAATATATTCTTCCAATAAACCCACATTTGTAGAAAAGCTCTGATTTCATCTCCATTGCTTTCCTGAATACATTGCTTGGGCGCTCTGCTGTCTAGTCTAAACAATCCAGAGTTACTCACATTTGACTCCTTTTGTGTTATGCCAGTGTTTTGGTTCCCGGATCTGCTCAACCAGCCAGATAACAGCCTGTCCTCTGGCAGAGCAGAGCAAGGGTCATGGTGCGAAATGGTCTCTTTAGATGTGATTCATCTTCATTCATTATTCCCTGAAGAAGAATAAACAGTCTGCATATGTGCTTGGAGATGTGTTTTGAAGGTGGACGAACATGCAATGCCACGCCATATATCAGGGATGCTGGTTCCCTCAGCCTCTCTTGGATAAACACCATTTTGCTTATCCATGCTTCATTCGTTTTCCACTGCCACCAATTCACTCTGAATGCTTTCAAAAACCTCCTAGCACCTGGTACAGAAGGCTTAAGTGTGAGAGATGGACACCAACACTAGAAACAGGATAAACCTTAAACTGAGATTGTTGATTTATTAAAGGAATACTGTGTACTTACTATGAGTAAGCTGCTCCTGTGTCTGAGAAAATGGTCAGGACGGGGTTGTACTCCCAGATTTTTGCAGTCTGGGGTGCTGCTTCTGAATCCAGCTCTGTCACTGGAGACTCAGGTAGCTTCAATGGCTAGTAGTGCCTTTTGCCAGCTGCAGCTTGTTTAACAGCTATGACCATTCTTGGATGGGGAAAGCCTTGCCATGGTACTTTATGCATTCGTTACTTCAATACTGGATGGCTGTCCTGTGCCCTGTGTGGGGCTTTCCTTATGCATGATCCAGAAGCTGCGGTTAATGCAGGATGCTGCAGCACCATTGCTGACAGGAGTGAGGCCTTGTCATCATATAACGCATATGCTCAGAGATCTGCACTCGTTGCTGATTTGCTACCGGGCCAGGATCAAAGTGTTTTTATTAGTACAGTGGATGCTCGGGTTGCGAATGTGATCCGTGTGGGATGCATGTTCGCAACGCGCAGTGTTCGCAACCTGCGCCTGTGCTCTCGCGGGTTGCGATTTGGCGCTTCTGCGCAAAGCGCGATTTAGCGTTTCTGCGCATGCACGACCGCCGAAACCCGGAAGTAACCCGTTCCAGTACTTCTGGGTTTTGGCGGTCTGCAACCTGAAAAAATGCAACTTGAAGTGGCTGTAACCCGAGGTATGACTGTAACAACTTGGGACCAATTACCTGAGATCGCCTTGCTCCACATGTGCCTGCTCAACCACTTAGATCAGCAGAATTGGCCTACATAACACCCATTCCGCATTTGCAAGAACTCGGTCGTTTAGTGTGGCAGCGTCTGCACTTTGGAACCTCCTGCCTGTTGAGATCAAGCAGGCGCCTTTGCTGTACTCTTTCCAGCACCTGCTATAAACATCCTTGGTTAGGCAAGCCTACGCAGATGCTTAGAAAGTTGTGGTATTTTTAATCCGTTTCAGCATTTTAACTTTTGTGTGCCTTAAAGTACGGTTATGAATTTTTTTGCTTTGAGGGTTTTTAACAGTCAAGCAATTTTATTAAATGGGACAATGGCATCTGGCTGTTAACCAGAAGGTTGGTGGTTCGAGTCCAGCCAGGGACAGCTATGATCAGGATTCCTGAATTGCAGGGGGTTGGACTAGATGACTCTGAGGGTCCCTTCCAACGCCACAATTCTATGATTCTATGACCCAAAACACAGTTTCTGAAGTGACTTGCCAAATTAATCCCAGCCAAATACATCCACAATCCAGCCCAGCAATTGGGGTCAATCTGTCTCTGAACCCAGAAATGTCCTCTGGTAGTATTCTGGCTGCTTGGATAGTTTCGCTTGTGGAAACTGGCTCCCTTCCTCTGATCTTCACCAGACAAGTATTAACAACATACTGGGTATTAATATTCAGGTTTCTGGTTTCTCTGGTTTCTGCCCTCCCCCCCACCCCACTGCACCTCCCTCACCCCTCCAAATCCCCAACTGCCTATCCTCAATTTACTCTGTTAATTCCCAACAGACTAGAACGTCCAGCCCATCAGAGCTGGCAGTCGCCCAGACCAATCTCGAATGAATTTACCTGCTTAATAAATTCTCACCCTTCTCTCCGCTCAGAACTACTGCCAACCACGCTTGCGACATCGCAACCATACAAGGCCTCGAACTTTGACCGTCACGGAATACAGCATTTCTCCACAGTATCAGCTGGTGAATCCAAAAGCGCTGAGACAAGGCCATGTGCCCATTCCATTTACGTATACCCATTCTCTCTTACGCAAACAGGCACATCTGAAACCCTGCACACCTACTGTCGGAGTCTTGTCCTAAATGCAGCGCCAATCTGACCCAAAACAAAGCAGCGTCGTAGAATTGTACAGTTGGAAGGGACTCCGAGGGTCATCTAGTCCAACCCCCTGCAATGCAGGAATCTCGACTAAAGCATCCATGGCAGATGGCTATACAACCATCATTCATATGGTACTGAATGTGTCAGTAGGAGAGAAAGGAGCAATCCTGCAAAGTTTTGTTCAAACCTGAGACTCATATCCAAGCTGAACGTCTGTCAAATGAGGCTGTTGCATTCCCCCCGCCCCCCGGCCAGGAAATGGTCAGAGGAAGAAAAATATTTCTTCTTTTCCTTGAAGTGAAATGTCTGCTAATTTTGTTTTTTTTCATATTATGCATGCAGATATGTCTAAAGTGTCTTATGGGAAGGACAGCTGTATAGCAGAATGATCTCTCATAAGTGGCATGTCTGTTCTTTCTAATGCTACAAACTAGAGAGACTAAAGACAGAGAGGTTAGCAAAAGAAAAATGAAAAGAATGAAGCTGGCAACTGCTTTATACTTGCATTAACCCACACACACCAAAACATCCCCTCCAAAACGCTATTATGCATATTATATGAACTGAGAGACTTAGTACCCAGTCATAACACATTTAGAAAGACAAATGTGGTGATTTTACCCCGAGAAATTTGAATAATTCCCTTCTTTTACAAAGTGCTCTGTAATTAATCCCCTGTCATCTGCAGGAGATGGGTCGTTATCCAAGTTATCTTGATTCATTGACTAAGATCCATTTCGTGTAGTTTTACAAAGGTAAATTTAATTAGAATTGTCATTTTGCAGCATTCTTCCTCTTCGTCAAGCTCCAGCATAAATCCAGCTGCTTTTCTTGTACTATACTGTCAGGGCAATAATAGCTGATGAAGGTTCAGGCGAAGGGGAGATGATGTTGCCAACATTATAACATCTCCAGCTCCCAAAAGAAAACAAAGCCCTGGGATCTGGGCTTAGGGAGGGGAGGAAATGAACATAAAAAAACCCCAAAACCATAAGAGGCTGTTGAATCAGGTCCATCTATGAGAAGCACACATGACATGAGCGCCATGGCACTTTCCCAGTTTATCCCAGTTTGAGAGCCAGTGTGGTGTAGTGGTTAAGAGTGGTAGACTCGTAATCTGGTGAACCGGGTTCGCGTCTCCGCTCCTCCACATGCAGCTGCTGGGTGACTTTGGGCTAGTCACACTTCTCTGAAGTCTCTCAGACCCACTCACCTCACAGAGTGTTTGTTGTGGGGGAGGAAGGGAAAGGAGAATGTTTGCCGCTTTGAGACTCCTTCGGGTAGTGATAAAGCAGGATATCAAATCCAAACTCTTCTTATCCTTCCCAGCCTGATGGGAAACAAAACAATATGACTTCCCCAAAACTTACCCACTTGCCAGCAAAATTGAAAGCGGGATCCTGTATAACCACCCCATACCATGATGAGCACAAACCATCATGAATCCACAATACTGTAAAAAAAGATGTCTAGAGGGCCCTTTATAGTAAATAGTAAATGTTTGGGGGGATTAAAGGTTTTTTATCCTGTGCTGTGTAAACTCTCCTTATAGTTTCATGTTCTGTTCACTAGAGGTTGCTAGCGGTTGTTCTTTTTTCAAACAGATGAAAGCACATTTATAACAAAATTGGTATACCAATTGATTTTTTTTTCTAGATGTGAATATAAATAAAAAGTCCATCAAGAAAAAGCAGCAACAGCTCTGGAATCGTATTTAAGGCTGCAATCCTGTCCTACACAGGCTTACTTGGGAGTAAGTCCCACCGTACACAGTGGATCTTACTTCTGGGTAGATATGTACAGGATTACTCACCTGGAACTTAACATTTGGTCAGGGACACGACGTTTGTCACAGTAGCAGATCCCATTCCTTCACATTAATATTTTCTGCAAATAGAAGCCGTGCAAATAGTCTGGAGATATCTAGTGTACGCTGCGTGATTCACTGAAAACACACAGGCACACATTCTCTATCTAACAAAATGAAATGGGGGGGGGGAATATGTAGGAGAGTTATCTCAGAACTCTCTTTACCATGACTTTGTTCCACTTCAGAAATCACACCCTTTCTGCTCAGTTTAGATTAGAACAGCTTTCTTTGTAGAATCATATTCTTAGCTGGTTTATGCAGAGCTCAATCTAGTTTGTAACATAAACTATCTGATAAGCCTCTAGCACAATTTGATAGCAGGAATGGGCTCCACTATTGTTAAACACACAGTTTTATAGGAGTTTTCTATTCCAATCTGGTAAGAGCAGAGTGTCCTACAGGTTCAGAGCCAATAATAAGCTGACATACATTTGCAAGTTGGGTAGGGTGGTCAGGTAGAAAGGAGGGCCAGGGCTCAATCCCTTTAAGCATCACACAGGCGTTGAGGTTTGTGCTCTTACCATCAAGTGACAAGTTGCTGCTGCCCAAACCCCTCTTCCGCACACGTGTCAGAAGTAATAGTCAACTAAGTCATAGAATTGAAAGGGACCACAAGGGTCATCTAGTCCACCCCCCTCCCTGCAATGCAGGAATCTTTGGCCCAACATGGGGCTCAAACCCACAACCCTGAGATTAAGGGTCTCATGCTCTGACAACAGGGCTACCTTAGTGTCAGGAGCCTTGCCCTCTTTTCCATCTTGTCCCCTGAACGGTGCACTTACGCTTGACCTTACTAGGTTACAGACACTTTCTGATCACAGATAAAACATTCATTTTACAGCTTCTAAGTAGAGGCAGGGGATTAAGATCTGCCTGGAGAGTGGACTGCTGGAGAAGACTCAGTCCCATGGACTGCAAGAAGATCAAACCTATCCATTCTTAAGGAAATCAGCCCTGAGTGCTCACTGGAAGGACAGATCCTAAAGCTGAGACTCCAATACTTTGGCCACCTCATGAGAAGACTCCCTGGAAAAGACCCTGATGTTGGGAAAGATGGGGGGCACAAGGAGAAGGGGACGACAGAGGACAAGATGGTTGGACAGTGTTCTCGAAGCTACCAGCATGAGTTTGACCAAACTGCGGGAGGCAGTGGAAGACAGAAGTGCCTGGCGTGCTCTGGTCCATGGGGTCACGAAGAGTCGGACACGACTAAATGAATAAACAACAAAGGAGAGTGGACAAAGCAAAGGCAGCAGGGAGGCCAAAGGCAAGCACAAAAGGTAACACCCACAGTGCTGAAAGGGCCATGCAAATATCTTTTTTTCCAGCTGTGTAGGTTGTAGTTCTAACCCAGGAGTCAGCAAACTTTTTCAGCAGGGGGCCAGTCCACTGTCCCTTTTGGGGGGCCAGACTATATTTTTTTGGGGGAAATGAACTAATTCCTATGCCCCACAAATAACCCAGAGATGTATTTTAAATAAAAGGGCACGTTCTACTCATGTAAAAACATGCTGATTCCTGGACTGTCTGTGGGCCAGATTTAGAAGGTGATTGGGCAGGATCCAGCCCCTGGGCCTTAGTTTGCCTACCCATGTTCTAACCAGTACAGTGGTACCTCGGGTTAAGTACTTAATTCGATCCGGAGGTCCATTCTTAACCTGAAACTGTTCTTAACCTGAAGCACCACTTTAGCTAATGGGGCCTCCTGCTGCCGCTGGAGCACGATTTCTGTTCTCATCCTGAAGCAAAGTTCTTAACCCGAGGTACTATTTCTGGGTTAGCGGAGTCTGTAACCTGAAGTGTATGTAACCTGAAGCATATGTAACCCGAGGTACTACTGTATTTAAAACACCACTGGGCACCTCTAGAACATTTATTTCTTTTTCAACCAGGGCCCCTGAGTGCTGCCCACACAGCAAGGAACTGAGTGATTCAAGAAGAGAGCAATTGCTTGGGGAATTGAGTGATGACTTTACTCTCCCTGTGCCTGACTTTGGTATTCTGCTCTGATTTTAATCCATGGACATCAAGCTTGATGCAAAAAGCTATGAATCACTTACTCCGGAGCAGTCTTGGAATTATGCCACTAGCATTCAAGGAAACAATTGCATACGATACTGGCATGATCCAGACTATTGGTTCAGATCCACACTGTACATTTTAAGCACATTGCTTCCCACAAAGAATCACAGAGCTGCAATTCCCAGCACCCTTAACCAACTACAGTTCTTGGGATTCTTCGGAGGAAGCCAAAAACAACAGAGAATACAAAACCAACCTTGGTTGCATAGAGAGGCAACCAAGTTCAGTCCTTGGTCTGGATTTCCAGTCGAAAGGATCACAAATGTTCCTAAAACATTTTGCAAGGCTGTCACCTTTCACATTCAAACACTGCTCTCAATGTTCCTGCAGGAGCCAGCCCAAAACCTGAGATCACATCAGAGGCC
Source organism: Podarcis raffonei (assembly GCF_027172205.1). NCBI lineage: Eukaryota > Metazoa > Chordata > Lepidosauria > Squamata > Lacertidae > Podarcis > Podarcis raffonei. The sequence goes on along the minus strand of NC_070606.1, from coordinate 80,158,162 downwards.
CTTCTTTCTATACCACCACATTCAACCAAGGGACTCAATATAGAGTCTTTTTAGTGGTGGCTCCTGCCTTTGAACATCCCTCCCCAGAGATGCTTTCCTGGTGCCAACTTTGTTGTCTTTTGAGCAGGAGGCAAAAAACTTATCTGCAGTTTGTTTTATCACACATAGGGTTTTAACTGCTGCTGCTGTTCTATTGCTTAATGCAATAAACATTTTAAGGTGTTCGGTTTAATTACCAGCTGCTCTGACATCCCTTTTGGCTTCCATCCTCATCTCAGACAGTGGCATAAAATAGGAGAGCACAAAATAAAATAGTGCCACAGCAATGATTATTAGTATCAAATGCCAGCAATGAACACATTTCTAAACCAATCTTCTCAACAGGGCTCCCAACACGAGTTTGGCTGATCAATACAGAAACAAAAAATAAAATTGCAATATTACTTTATTGAAACAATAGATAGAGCTTCTGAGACTTCCTAAGGGATATGGTTCTGTAAATTTAGCACTTTCAGCAAGGTAATTGTGTCGTCTCATATTTATCAATTGACAGAACTTATTTATTTATTTATTTATTTTAAAGCTTAAACATGAAGAGAAAACCCAGGAAACGCTTTGGGCAAAATAGAAAAATTAAACACGTTTGTTCCATTTTACAAGTCAGCTATTTTTAATCATGAAATGGTCCAGCCGTTTTGTTCTGTTCTTCATTATGACTAACAGCTGTTTCAAAAGCAAACCTATTTTGTGTGTACCAGTGCCTCAATTTACAGCACATTATAAAGGAAAAAAAACAAACAGTCAAGAAATATTCCAACATATACATTATACTTCTGTTTCCACTCTCTATTACAGTCAAAGGAATTGGTTTCACAGAGTTCCTGGCCATTACTTATATGATTCACACTTAAATCAATTTGTCATCCATTTGAGTAATATTTTAGTTTTTTTCATCAACAAGTATGCAACAAGTATGTACATCTACAAATCCTTTGTAGATTAACTTGCTTTATATATCGTTTGTATCGAGCAAATAGTTTTAGCCTTCTTTTAAAAAAGGCAATATTTTATTATTCAATACTTCTACAGTCATCTCTGATGAACCTTTGAAGATATAAAAAGAATATTCTCCAAACTATGAACTTTATAGCCAATAGAAAACCCAGAAAAAAACAGCTTAAGCTTTGTAAATCTAATCAGAACTGAAGACAGCACCACAGAATGCAGATGAGAGTTCAAGTGGTAGTTATCAAATAATACTTTTATCACAACTCAGCATATCTCCCCCCTTGACAATTTCTCCTTTCACATGACGTGATTATTGCTATAGAAAACATTTTCTTGTGAACCTTATATACAAGTGAGAAGATGTGTTCCACTTTTTGTGAGAAAATTGTACTTGATTGCCATGAATGATCAAAATTGCTGTCAGGGAATCACTCATTATCCTGAAAATGGGAAGCAATTTTATGCCAAGAGCATCACATTATTATTTACTCCAATTAAGGGAACACCATATAGAACTTTAATTAAACCTTTTCCCCAATTTACATCATTTGTAGCCTGCACCTGAAATTATATCAAGCAGCATAATTTACCTCTCAAATAATGCAGATAGCCTTCAATAACTACAGGTCTCATTTTGTTCTCATTTAGTACAATTCAGATAAGTGAAAGGTGCACAGACTCTGCTATCTCGGGTGCAGGCACAACTCAGGATATGCTTCCAAATCTATAGGAATTCCCTCTGCAAAATCACATCGGTGATGAGTGTCCAAGAATTCAACACAACAAGTTTAATACAAATGTGTTTAAGTTCAAAAAAGTAATGCTGAGCACTTCTTTCATTCTCGGAGTATGCTGAAATTTCTTTTAAGGTTTCTCATTTTTTAGGAAAGTTTTAGTTCAAGCTTTGCTATTGATTCTGGGTTTTAGTTTAATTAGCCATTCACAACATTTACTCTACAGCATCAGACATTTGTTTAAATGCATAGCCTTTATTTTTCTTGGCACCCTGTATAAACAGTAATACAGAACTGGAAAACATAAAAAGCCTCACTGGCTAATTTCCTGTGCATGTTCTGCAAGCCAGACACCTTTTTTCTAGAAGTATCCCCTCCCTAACATTGTCTAGAGACAGTTAATAAACGTTCTCTGTTAACAGGCTTTTCATTTATGCGGTGGCAAACCAAAAATAAATGGAAATGATAAATACAAGTTTTAGCCACTAAATATCCTCTCATTAACTATCATACACATATAGTATTAAAGTAGCATCATTTTATTCGTCCCACCTAGCCAATAGGGATGGATCAAAATTAAGGCAAACAAAATCAGTTTATTGTAAACAATGAATGAAAACTAAAAGTACTTAGTGAGAGCGCCAAGGATTTTTCATTCAAGTAAACAGGTCTGATTATTCATATGAACTGAACTACAAGATATTAATACAACAATATCACCATGTTAGAATATGCCCAGGGCGGGGGGTGGGGACTAGAGTGTCTCAAACCCTATGAAGTTTACTAACAGACCCAAAACCCAGCCAACACCATGCCTTCAACATCAGCTTGATCTATAGAAATCAACAGGTGCAACTCTTTGCTGTTAGAGATCAGCATTATCACCTAACAAATGCCTGCAAATCAAGCTGCTTTTAAAGGCGCAGGAGGGACCAATAAAAATGTCATCCCTATATTCTACCAGCCAAATCTAAATGAAGTTACTGGAGCTCAACCAACAGAACACACAAACAACCTGCAATCTCAGCACATACTGCCTACCTGCAGAACATATTAAACAAGTGGCCACAGGGAAGCAATGTGTAACCCAATTTCCTGTCAAAGTCACTAGTTAAATATGTTTAAACTGGATGTTATCTAGTTTAGGTCCATGAATTCAATCAGAGTATTGCTGATTTAACTAGTTTATGAATATCATTGATAGGCTGCAATCTTAAAATCCAATTGGGAGCAGTCCAGGAGTTCTCCCTATTATTGTAAAAACAAACAGCTGGCTATAAATATAGTTTTAAGGTTGCAGAAGGATCCCTGAAATCCACAAACTACTTAAACAGCTATAAATCTAAGTACTGGGATCTTAAGGTGTTGGCAATTTCGGTTATACATTGCTTAACAATGGGCCACTTTGTTCTTCAGAAGGAGAGGAATATAGATCAAGGGCAGACTAAGAATGTTTTTCTCGCTGTTGATTTTAAAACCTCTTCCAACCCTATGATCCTAACTCTGTTTCCCTGGAAGTAGGTCCCACTAATTTCAGTGGCATTTACTCCCAAGTAAGTGTGCTTAAGAGCTGTGTAAACTTCCTTCTCAAACAGGCTTAATATTTATTTACACTCAGAAAAGAGCTTTAAAAGAAAAACAGTACACCGTAAATCACAGATTCACTTGGAATCAAGAATTAATATCCATTTCAGAAAGAATTGACCTCTTGAAATAACCAGTAAAACTGAGACAGCATCAAGAGTATGACACTAGCCTGCCACACCTTTTGAAGGTATTTTAATATCATGAGAGATGTACAAAATACATCCAGCAACATACTATAACAGTGCCCCTTTCTTATGTGATATACATTGTATTGTACATCCTTAAGGCACTAAAGAGAAGATTCCCTCTTAATAATGAGAATTGCAAAAATCGCGTTACCAGTAGTAGGAGATTCCAGGCAGCAGCCAGGAATGATTGAATGACTTACATTAGAAAGATATGAATGTCCTAAAACAATGAAAGTACAGACAATCCATCACCATTTCTTTTCAAAAGGCACCACATCTTTTGCCTAGTCCTCTTTGGGCCTCATAAAAGAAAAAAACAGCAATTCTTGAGAAACAGCGTATTTGCTTTTTCAAGCAAGCTGAATTCACTGGCCTTTTATGTGCCCCTAATCTTTTGGAAGCCCGTTCTTCAGTACCTACCACTCTACCAGGTGTGATCAACCTAAGTGCCTAGCCAGCTGCTTCTCTCATACAAATGCTGTCCTGAAGAAACCACTTCTATTTGCAAATCAAGTGCCTTGAAGTCAAGTGTGCACATTAAAAGAAAAGAAAAAAGCTAAATTTTCACTATTATAAAAATATTCCTCTTATAAATCTTTAAAGCTTGTAGAAGCCAGGAAAATACATTTGAGAGAATCTTTTGATACTCATTGTTTTCTCCCATAAAGCAGTTATGGTCAGCAATTAAAAGGGGTTGTGGAAAATGTATCAGATTGATTGTTCTCTCTACAGCTTATTTTACCATATACATTCAACGTTTACATTTAAATCAAAATGTTATGGTTTCATAAAAGTTTCATTTAGAGATAATGTTAAAGAAATCAATCAGAAGACAAAAGGCAGACGCTGCAAGTTAGCACAACAGCTCTGTAATTTTAAAGTGCTGTTTCGAGTATGATTATTCATTTTTAACTTAAGGAAATGTTGGTGTGTGTGCTTTTTAAACTGATCCATATACTACTTTCCTGGCTTGGTTTTTTGGAAAGTCATTTGGCATAAAATGGCCATGTTTTCCCTACATAGATGTATTTATTCTTTTGCGTACTCATTATGGGATAAAACCATAACAACTTTTGTCAGTGTTTTCCTATGAATTGGTTCTCCTGCATTTCCATGAAGATGCCCTCTCGTCCTGCAGCTTTTTGAATTTGGGACCGAGAAACAACCACCAAACAAATCCCAAAGCCACGCATATTAAGGATTCCACATAATAACCATCCAAGGTAATAATACAAGATCCACCTTCTTTTGTACAAAGCTGCAAGAGAGAATGAGAGAAGGGCGTCAAAAGATGTTATATGGATATATGTATAAACAGAGTAAGTTAAAATGCATTGATGAAGCATTCCAGATGAACACACTGCTTTTATCCTTAAAAATATAGTATGTTGGGTGATATCTAACTAAGTGGTACCCCCACTAAAATCAGTGGATGTTACAAAGTCCATTGACTGCAATGGGTCTGCTCAGAGTATGACTAACTTTGGTTACCACCCATTAATAATAATTTTCTATTACAGGTAACTCGCAACTTGTGTACATTTAAATTGTGCGGATTTGGCTTTACATACTTGGCAAAAAACATTTTTTTAAAAAAAAAATAAGGGGGTGGGCATTTAGGGGAAAAAAGACTTTTCCCCCAGATGCCTACCCTTTTTTAAATTAAAAGTCTATACTTTTGTAGGGAGTATGCAGCTGCCTTAAGCTTCATAATGCCCCATCAGTGATGCCTACTGGAGGAAGACAATCGAATCATGTGGGTTGTAGCCAAAGCTTAAGGAACAATGATTCTTTCAAGATGATCTTATACGAGCATTCTGGAAAAGTCTTACAACTTTGCTATCAGACTACTATGTGGCTAAAATCACACTGTTCAAACCCCATAAGGTGAATAAAGCGAAGGTCTTGCATAGCTAACACAGGAGGTGCAAATTATCTCACTTGATAATATGCAAGAGCAAAAGCTATTCCTAAGATGCTTTTTAAATGGGGAGGAAATATCAGTGCAGAAAGTTAGTGTCAGTGCATCAAGACTAGTATTGGAATGAAAGCGTCTCTTATAAGAAACTTACTTCTGCCGCAGCTGCAGTCCCACAGTTATGTCCTTGAGCTCCGACACACTCCTTCACTGTAAGTGGATCCACAAGCCAAAGAGCTACTGTTGCCGGCCAGTTTCCTCCCAAATTCGACACTGTATTAAGTAGCGTCATGTACGTTCCGCCTATGAGTGGGTCACTAACTTTGGCATTGAAAGCCATTATAGCAACATACATGCTGTACAGCGTAACCTGGGGGAAAGGCAGATGAACACAAAGAGAATTACGCAAGAGAACAGCTTCAAGTAGCAACTGCTATTTTAGTGAAATGTCTTATGGAACACTGTGGAGCTGCCTTTTAACATGAAATGTAGTCAAAAGGGGCCAGCTGTTGAGAGCTGCTGGCTCTTGGAAGACCAAAGATTCCCACTTTTACATATCTTGTAGGAAGAAACAAAAACAGTGTTTTTGCAACAAAATAACTCTCTAACAGAAGATTTCAGTAAGGAAAACACTTACATAGTGTGGTGGAAGAGCTGAGGAAAAATTCACATCTGGCAATCTGTATACTCCTAAGCTTGGTTTGGTCAGAATACAGTTTACACTTCCAGAGTTAATGCTAAACACATTACTTCTAGTAAATGAGCCACCACAGCTGCCAGAGAGCCGCGAAAGTCCCTGGCTTTATAAACTCATCTACCCATGTAATACCTGAAACTAAAGGGGCACATTTGTTGACAGATGTAAAATATACTGACATTATTTTCAGCTCTCTTACCCCCACTATATTTAACATGGAAAAGAAAAAACTGGTCCATCCTTCTATAGTACTAACAGTATCAGTAAAGACTTGTAGATAGCAGACAAATGTGTTTTAGGAAACTGAATATACCTTAAGTGGTAACAAAGCCTAAGCTCAATACATTGTTCATATATATATATATATCAAAGCCTTGTATCTACACAGATTACTCAAATACACATACACACAGCAACTTATTACCTGATGCAAAGCATAACTCAGAAGCAATATAATATAGTAATAGATGGGAAATCCTCCTTCGTATTTTACTTTGGGAGTCCACCAAACCAAGAAAGCAAATTCCAACCCAAACAGTAATCTGTAGGGAAAAGATAAGGGAAACACCTTGAATACCCCAAACTCCTCATCATGTCTGCATTAAACCAATACGAGCTAGGAAGGCAACCCAAATTTTTTGACAAGGGTAGACCTGAGGCATGGCAGAGTCAGATTATGAGCCAGTGGTGACTCACTGGCCACTTTCTGGTGGGCTACCTAACAGATGCAGTTTTTGAAGAATGCTGATCCAGGTGAACCTTGGGTTGATTCAGTAAAGCACCTTAAACAAGGTCTGCTTTGCACATGACAATAAGCAACTGTGCAAATGTGCTGGCTCGCACACACTTTGCTCCTCCCTGGGCCTTTTAACATCAGCAGATGGCAGCTAAATCAAGGTTTTGCTTACCAAATCATGGTTAAGCTGCCTAACCTTGGAGTAGTCAACATGGTCCCCTCTAGATGGGCACTCCAAGGCCCATCAGCCTCAGCCAACCAATGATGAGGGGCGATGGAGGGGTTCCAATCCAAAGCATATGGAGAATACTATGTTGGCTACTCCTACATAACCCATTGTTTCCCATCCATATAAGCTGGAAGGAAATGAGTGATCCATGAGACACATTCTGTGGTCTTCATGGAAATGAAAGGCCCCCAAATGCCACAAAAGATAATAAACACATCTAAAAACAATTCCCATACAAATGCAGAAATATCTCAACTTAAAAGACTTGTTGAAAGAGGAAGGTCTTCAGCAGGTGTCAAAATGTCTACAGAGGTGGCACCTATTGAATATTTAGCAGGAGGGCATTCCAAATGGCATGTGGCACAACACTTAAGGCCCAGTTTCAACATCACACAGAATGCGGACCTCCCTATAAGATGGTATCTGCAGGATGCCTTCTCCTGCAAAGCACAGTAACTCATTGGGTATCTAAAGACTGATTTAGGTATCCTGATTCCAAGCTGCCCAGGGTTTTATACATCAGAACCAATACCTTGAACTTAGCCTTGTCCATAGGGGGAAAGTCATCTAATGAAAGCTAAGTATGGAAAAGAAAACACTTGTTCTGACACAAGTGAAATTTTAACCAAGCACAGCTCTTGTAAAGGATAATTCAGCAAAGCTACAGCACTTCATTATAAATTGCGTAGCGAACAAGAGCGGGGGATTTCGAACCAATAACCACTGCAAAGCTTTCCAAGTAAAAGCCCAACATGCACATCTCATTGCTTTTAAGGGTTACAAAATTATAGTTTCACATTAACAAAGTTGTGTATTATCAGGTTTAACTATCAAGAGGCTTTTTACCTAAAAGGCATAGCTTTGTAAAATGTGTTCAGGGGCTGTGGACCTGCTGTGTATTTGCTGATAATCAGAGGCAATATGATCTGCAGTGGAACCATTGGAACAGCAAGAAGAGCCAAGTGTTCTTTAGGTACTCCTTCTTCTACCAGTTTGAGGCCTGTGACTGCATCCGCTGCCGAGAATCCAATCTGCAACATAAAAAACTTTTACAATCTTACGCACATACAATGGGAGTTGGCACCCAACTATTCCACAGCTTCTCAACCCCACCTTTGGCTTAGACCAGTGGTTACCAAACATTTTTTTTTCCCATGGACCACTTGAAAACTGCTGAGTGTCTTGCAACCACTTAATGATTTTTCTGCTCACTACAGCAATTGTAATGCACTGTACTGGATGATGTATGATTTTAATTGTATTTTTACTGCTTCTTTTTCTCTTATATTGTTCAGTTATTGAATGCAGATAGTAATAAAATAGAATGCAATATAAGAAATAAAAAGAAACAATCAAAATACAGCTAAAAATCAATATTACATGCCACATACTACCTAATGAAGCTTGCAGACCACAGGTGGTTCATGGAACAGTTTGGGAATCACTAGCTTAGATAAATTAAATCGTGCCCCTCCGCTTATAGAACATTACGCAAAATCCATGGACATTTACACATTATGCAAAATTCATGGTTTGCTTTTTTGCCTGAGCCTGTGTCATTTTATAAACCATGGTTTGGGGGGGGCCATCAAAGTAGGGTATCAAACCTTGATTTGAGATTGCTTTTTAAGTTACAGGTCTATCCTATTCTATGAGCTACAGTGGCTCTTAGCCAAAGAAACTTTGACCATCCTATTAACATATTTCCCCAAACCATAATAATAATATAATCTGTTTTAGTCTCTTGTATTCAGATGCCAGCTTCTTGAACAATCGGAATCATTTCAACATTTGACAGGAAGCAACACAGCTGATAACCATATCAGGGCAAATATGGAAGGCTATACAAAAATAATTACAGTGGTACCTCGGGTTACAAACTTAATTTGTTCCATAGGCCCGTTCTTAACCACAAACCATTCTTAATCTGAGACGCGCTTTCGCTAATGGGGCCTCCTGCTGCTGCTGTGCGATTTCCATTCTCTTCCTGGGGCAACGTTCGCAACCCGGAGCAACTACTTCTGGGTTAGCAGAATTTGTAACCCAAAGCGTTTGTAACCCGAGGTACCACTGTGTTGGATCAATAATCTTGCAGCGCTAGCATGGCTTCATAAATATAGCTCAAGTAACAATCCAAAGAGGCAGTGTTTACATTAAACAAGTAGGAACTGCAACAAAATGTTACAAGTGGACGACTCTTGTCCAGGGTTCCAGTGGTCTAGTAATACCTTCTTCCGGGATATTTAATGGAGCTTCCCCTTGCATGCCAAAACCTCCCTCTTTCAGCTATGATAGTCACTGAGAAACAATCCTGTTTGCTCTCAGGAGCCGAGTTTGTTTTTAGAACAAACTCGTTCAACAACTGTTTTTTTAATCCAGCTCCCTGGCAGAGAGGCTTCGGTAGTGTATTGTTTATGCGGTCTTGCAAATTACAAAAAGTTTTAAAGAAAGAACCCTAGGAAAAGTTGAATGATCGTGCTGTAGTTTAATAAGCTGAGACATGCTCAAGCCTTCTGCCTGTGAGTTTTGTTGCTGTGCTACCAATTCCCTCCCTGGCATCCTGCAATATGCCACAATGCCAGAAATTAACCAGAGTTAAATCAGAACCAGAAAGGGGGGAGGGGCTATGGTGACTAGGTTCAGAACAAAGAACTTGAAACTGTAGTAATCACGTTTTTTTCTGATTCAGACGTAAGAGGAAATTATGGTTAATTGAGGACTTCTAGGATCCCTTGCAGCACACTATGGGGCCATCGTCATAATCCTCTTTTATATCCCTGCTGATTAGGTTAAGATATGACTGCTCAATTGCAGCCATCAGGGAGCCAATGACAACGGCTCTGTTCCTCTCTCAACTGACTGCATTCAATGAGCTCTCAATCAAAGAAAGAGCAGCCCTCTGGAGACTGAGCATGAGGCTCCCTCTTTCCCCTCCCATGTCAGAGAATGGTGTAGAAAAATACAAAAAAGTAACAGCACAGTCAGCATTACAGAGCTAACAAGGCTCATGTTCTCTGTTAGGGACAGGAAGAAAACAAAAGTGGGAGCTTGCCATCCCCTGGAATGCCAATTCTGAAAAGTCCAATAGTTTAAACACCTCAACCACTGAGAAATGCAATCTTGTTGTCATTTCACTGGAACTCCCTGCCTATTGACATCAATGGTTTTGACACTAGCTGAAAGCATTTTTGTTTAGGCAAGCTTATCCAGACATGCAGAAGGTTGACATGTATTTTAATCTGGTTTATTCCTTCTCAATTTATTCCCACATCAACCCTGTAAAGTAGGTTAGGCTGAGAGACAGTGACTGCCACAAGGTCACTCAGTGAGCTTCATGGCCAAGTGGGGATTTGAACTCTATTCTCCCAGATCCTAGTCCAACACTCTAAACCATTACACCACATTGGCTTCCCCCTCTGCACACAAAGTAATGTCTGTATAGAGCTTCCAATCTATTGCTCCTACAGAAGTGCATACCTGAGATGACATACATATTGATTTGTATCAACTCAGCTACAATGCCATCTCATAACTCACATGGTTCGGGACCACAATTCCTTAAAGACCACCTCTCCCCATATAAACTGATCCAGACCTTGTGCTTGTCCTTCTCTATGTCCCCACTCCTGAGAGGTTCAGAGCCTTACAACATGAGAATGGGCCTTTTCTGTGATGGTTCCCTCAACTGTGAAACACTCTCCTCAGAGAGGCTCACCTGGCGCCAGCATTACATGTCTTTAAGTGCCAGGTGAAAACATTCCTCTTTACCAGGGTGTTTGGCCATTAAACAATCTATGGCCTGTTAAATATGGCAGAGGGGATGGATTGTTATTATGATTATTTTATTGTTATGCTGTCTATTATTATGTTCAGTATTATGCTTTTATTATTATGCTCCATAAATTATGTTCTTTATGTTGTACACCACCTTGGGATCTTCGGTTAAAGGGTGGTATATAAATCAAATAAATAAATAAATAAATAAATAAATAAATAAATAGCAATAGTAGCTCTCTTCTCAATTAATATGTTTTCTGGCATAGTAGCTCATAAGACTGGCATATAGGTCCATGAATAACAGGAACTTATAAAAATGAGGCACATTCCCAAACGATAATCGCAAATCATGTACTCACTTTTGCTGTTAAAATCAGGGCACAAAATGTAAGGACTGCTGGCATTTTTACTATTGAGAAGAGCAGCTTGTACGTATCCATGATGCCTTTTGTTTCTTCTTTTGATGGGTGTCTTTCCCTATCTTCTTTTTTCAAGAGTGCGACCAAGGTGGTAGTGATTAAGAAAACAGCACCCCAGTAAAATAGGAAATCTGAAGGGGAAATGAAAACTTTTCCATTATGAAGACTCTTGATGCTAATGACATACTATTTCAAACCAACACTAAGACTAGCTGCAACCTTCATAAAACAATTAACATACCATACAATAAGAAAAATAGATTTTACAAAACCAATTACTGGTAATTTATGCTGGATTATTAGCTCATCCAAATAAATAAGGGGCTCCACAGGAGCAAGCTGTCTACATAGTGTGGCCTTAATCTTTACCAGAAGAAAAGATGTCAGATTAATCCCTGCAGGAATGGATTTGGAGACCACAATGTGAATAAGCAAATTAAGTTAAGAATAATGAAATTTAAGAACTCATTTAAGCAAATACTCTTATCCCCAACCTCAAGAACCCTACTTAACAAACTGGAAGCATTGTGATAAATTAAAACATGCATGCACAAAGCAAGATATAAAAGTAGCCAGTCTGAAATCACTGGGACCTCTGTTGCCTCTTAGTTGTGTCTATCTGATATAACAGTAGCCCATAACTTCCATACAGATGCTCTTGTTGTCAAGATCAGTAGAGGGGGCCTCTTTGGTAGTTTCACTGCCCTCAAAAGTTCAAGCAGGGTGCTGTGGGAGAGGGAATTCTTTGTGGTAGTTCCTAGGTTGTGGAATTCCCTCCCCATAGAAGTATATCTGGCACCTTCATTATATTATATATATTGTATTAATCACTTTTTTCAGAAACATACACCATTTCCAACATATGCTAAAGACACACGTCTTTGCTCTGGTCTCTGGCAATTGAGACCTGTGTTTTCAGGAACCACCCTATTCCTGTGACTACAATTGCTTCTAAACTGTTTTTAATACCATATGATTACACCTTACATTTCAATTGTGTGCTTTCAACCTTATGCAGAACCTTATGGTGGCAGGAAAGTAGATGTGTGAAAGTAATACGTCTCTTCCCATTATTGAAGAGAGTTCTGAAAAAACTAGATTTGACAGGACTTTACCAATTCTGCTTCTAGTTGTAAACCTATACTATAACTCAGGCCTGTCCAACCGGTTGATCACGATCTACTGGTTGATCGCGGGATGTCCACGGTCGTCCCTTGTCGACTGCAAGCTCCTGACACCCCCCCCAAAGGGGGAAAAAGCTCAACAACTTTGGCTCACCCTCCCCCAAAAAAGTTCAACAACTCTGGTCAATCCAATGGGTATATCTCTGCCAGTTTGTTATAGTGTGAGTAGATCACAGTCTCTTGGAAGTTGGATGTGCACCTGCTATAATTGTTCATTTTGCTTTGGGTCTTTTCACCATAGGTATCTGAAGGATGTTACCTCTCATTATTATTAATGTTAGCAACATGGATGAGGACAACTAACTTAGTTTAGCTTATTAATTAATTAAGATGACATGGCAGCTCCATTTTCAAGCAAAGTAATCTGGGCAAAATGTGTAAATGCAGAATTGCTATCTAGCATGAACCAGCAAATACCAAAACTTCTGTAAGATAACACTGCATTTTCACTAAGTGTGCTAATATAGCAGCATGTGTTCTTCGAGGTTTCACCCACCCATCCACCAGCTTTTTAATAAAAGAGTGTATTAAGATCAGACAGTTCCTAAACAAATGTGAACCTTCAAAGTTGGGCAGCTGATACAGCAATCTGGAATAGAAAATCCACACAGGTACTGTAATTCTTTTTGCAGTTCTATAAGAGCATTTTGAAATGTTCCATAATAGACTAATCCATCACCACTTCTTACCACACTACACATGAACAATTGTCAACCTGAAGAGGACACAGAAGCTTGGGGGGGGGAGAGATAAAAGGGGTTCTCGGATAGATCTGCATCATTACATTCATTTCAAAAATTTATACCTGAAAGCGTTACAATTCCTCTGGGTTGAGGCTGAAACCGCAAATACTTGTTGCAGAAGGAGGCTGATTCCAGAGCCAAGAACAAGACATTTCCCAAGAAGTAGCCAGCTGTCTGTCCCACAGAGTTACAAGTGGAAGCATAGCCCACATTCTCCCGAGACAACATAGTCAATGCCCAGCCATCTACAGCTATGTCCTGAGTGGCTGCCAGAAACTCAAACAAGAAGAAGGTCACTGTAAGAGCCACCACATCTGGGCTTTTGCCATCCTCCTCCCCAAGCAAAGAGTCCACCTGCCTGGAAAGGTACATCATAAAAAGCCCCAAGGTGTACTGAGTGGGCACAAGCCACGACTTGCGCCGGCCAAAGCTCTTGAAGTACACGGCATCCACCAGGGGGGCCCACAGCAGCTTCAAGCTGAAAGGCCAGAAGACGAAGCTGAAGAAAGCCTGGTCCGTGTAGCTGACGTTCTTGCTTTGCAAGATGAGCGGGATGCTGCCCGCCAGCCCCAGCGGGATGCCCTGCAGCACGTAGAGGAAGAGGAGCAGTAAGATGCTGCCCAGCTCCGCTCGGTAGCCCCGGGGTGTCCCCAGAGGCGTGACGCTCGGCTCTTGGAGAAGCGCCTCTCGGTCATCTGCCACTTCGGCGCGGCCATCCCCGCAGAAGTCCGGGGGAGGGAGCTCCCTCTTCAGCATATCCACCGAGTTCTGGTAGGAGCCCGGCCGGCGCTGCCGGCTGCTGTCTTTGTAGGAGATGGTGGGGGACATGTCGCACACGTAGTCCAGCGCCGTCGTCCTCGGGACTGGGGAGCCTTTCCCCTGCCGCGGCGGCAGCAGGGCAGCTCAAGGGAGGCTTCCAGCTCCGCCCCGCCTGGAACAGGGGCCCGGCCTTCCCTCCTCCGCCTCCCACCTGGGCCTAACCAGCTCCAGGTCAGAGGGGTCCCCTCACACCCGCTGGAAGGACGGAGAAGTCGAGGACGCTTCAGGCTCGTCAGCTGGAAGTCACGGGCCTCCTCGCGGAGCTTCCCCACCAAAACAAAGCAGTAGCTTCTTCCTCGTCGACAAAACACCAATTTCCCTTCTCCCGGCCCCCAAAAGTACGTTAGGAAACAAGGAAGGGAAAAAAAATCCTGCCCACCCCCCAGGCCCACCCCAACCCCACTTTCTACCCGGCACGGTCCGACGCGTCAAAGTTCCCCGGCTGGAAACACAACCCGGCTCGCAAAGGTACCGCCAAGGCAGCCGAAGAGCTCTGAGCAGCCGTGGTCCTATCTGACTGGAGGAGCTGGCGAGCTACGTCACCGGGAAGCCATCCTATCAAAGGGAAGAGAAGGGATAGGGAAGAACTATAGAGCCGGCTCGATGGAAGGGCGGCTTCGCTTCCGGTTCTCAAAGGAGGTGCTTAAAGGCAGGGCAGAGAGGCGGGAAAAGATCCGAGAGGGGTAGAACGGCTTTTTGGAGGCCGGAAGTGAAGAGCCGCGTGCTTTTTTTGAGCGGCTGCAGGGGTTGCGTTGCGTTGTGTGCGCCAGCTTCAAACCGAGAGTCTGTCAAGTTTTGCAACTGATACCTGCAAACACCTAAGCACCCCTCCCATTAACCCTAACCCTGCCTCCCCAAGAAATAAGTTCTGTGAAGTGCCATTGCCCTTCCCTCTTCTGGCAAATAGGTGTATAGCTGCCTTACCTGGGAGCAACCAGGTAAATTCAGTAGTTCTGAGAAGACATGGTTAGCTAGGGTTGCCCGCCTCTCCTGTGTATTCCAATGCATATTCCATATTCCAATGCAAAATGCTACGTTCTGTATTGATACAGTTTTGTATTGCAGGTTTCTGCCAAAGGATCCTCTCTTAAATGCATGTGTTTGGAAGGGCGTGTGAAACATGGGCTTAGCCAGGATTTTTGTTAGGGGGTGCAGAACCTCAGTTTAGTATTTTTATTGATATCTCTTGATTTAGGGGAGGGCAACTCCCCACGCCCATGGTGTGAAAGGTCATATTTAAGCTCTGGGTAGCCAAGCTCATACACGTGTTACAAATCCATGCGTGTGTTGACGATAGGCTGCAACAGATTGGTAATGGGTTGCTGAAGTCCCATTATTATTATTATTATTATTATTATTATTATTATTTGAATTTATATACCGCCCTATACACGGGGGTTTCAGGGCGGTTCACAGAATACAATCAAGATATAAAACCACAAAATACATAATAAAAACAAAAACAACAACACTTCAGCATCGGATACAAAAATAAAAATCGCTCCCCCCCCCCACTAAATTTGGCCAGAACAAAGGCGGCAACCCTAGTTAGGACTGCGCTGTAATCAGTTTACGGCAAACCACGAAGGGGAAGCTAGGAGAAGGAAGGAAGAACAGCAGCGTCGACTGAATCTCTTCGTGCATTTTTATTGCAGCAGCAGCAGCAATGAAGGCGCGACTCCCGCAAGTGTCCGGCAAGCGGCGCTGCGCCCTGGTGCGCTCGGAAGCCCGAGGAAAGGAAGGCGCAGGCAGTGGCGGCGCCTGGTCAGCCATGGCGGGGCAGCGAGGCGGGGAGCCGGCGAATTACGTCTCTCGCCTCTCGGCATGGGCGGACGAGCACCTCACCCTCGTCCGGGTAGGAGCAGTGGCGAGGGAGGGAGCCGGTTGGCGCCTCGGCAAGGCGCGCTTGCTTGCCTTCGCCCTTAGGTCTTTGGGGATAGGCTGAAACGAAAAGAGGTCAGAACGGCGACGACCAAGACAATAAATGGGCATGTTGAATATCTGCAGCCCGGGATCCCTGCTGCTTCTCCAAATATGTCGTGGCCGCGCACCATCGTTGGGGATGGGCACTAAGCATATGCTCAGAGGCACTCTTTCCCTTCTTGATTGCGTGCCCTGGAGGCACGGGAACAGGTTCTGGTTTGTCGGTCTGCTGCGCCAGGCTATAACAGGGACCCGGGTGCGGATGGAGGGAGGAACATGGGAGTCCCCTCTTTGGCCTGTTTTGGTTCTGCCTTTGCTCACATGCACAATTTGCTTCACTGGCTGAGGGGACAAAGGGATGCATTTGGTCCTCCTTGTGAGGGAAGGGTTTGATTTCGTGGAGTCAAACGATGTTCCTCCACAGTCCAAAGACGTTAGGAAATACTAACTTGTAAAGGTGTTCTCCTTCCTTCAAAGTATAAAGTGTGTTTTGTCATGTGGGGCAAAGAGGAGTTGGGGAACAGGGGTGATGCAGACTTGGGAAACAGTTCTGGATAAAAGACTGAATGCCATAGCCACCAGGTCTGTAAAAAAGGTAAAGGATCCCTGACAGTTAAGTCCAGTTGCGAATGCGTTTACCTTCCCGCCAGAGTGGTACCTATTTATCTACTTGCACTTTAACGTGCCTGCCTGCCGGTAAGCCCTAGACCAGGCTTCCTCAAACTCAGACCTCCAGATGTTTTTGGCCTACAACTCCCATGATCCCTAGCTAGCAGGACCAGTGGTCAGGGATGATGGGAATTGTAGTCTCAAAACATCTGGAGGGCCAAGTCTGAGGAAGCCTGCCCTAGAGTCAGTGGTTTAGACCCCAGCGCCACCCGTGTCCCTACCAGGTCTGTAGCCCTGATCTAAATTGTGCTTGCATTTACACTTTTAAAAGACCTTTCCTGTGGCTGCAATTACACTTTAAAAAGACCACAGGAGATTTAGGCTTTATTTGGTTTAATTTTAAAAAAATAAGCTGTTCAATTAATTAAGGCAACTTTTTAACTGTTCAAAATATTTTTAATTGGTTAATTGTCTAAACTGGAGGTTTACACCACATCAACTGGAATCAAGGGGTCTCAAGAGAGAAATTCTTCAGGGGTGCAAGGTCTTGAATACTTGTTGTCTTTTTTCCTCAGACAAAACACATTTTAAGGTTTATGGCAGCACATATATAACAACCTTTTTGAAAAATGTTTTCAGCTTCAAGGCTGAAGTTCTAAAAGCTATTGCAGTAAAGATATTTTTTGCTTGGTTGAAACAAAAGCAATACAGTGGGAGCTCGGGTTACAGATGCTTCAGGTTACAGACTCCGCTAACCCAGAAATAGTACCTCGGGTTAAGAATTTTACCTCAGGATGAGAACAGAAATCACATGGCGGCAGCACAGTGGCAGCGGGAGGCCCCATTAGCTAATGTGGTATCTCAGGTTAACTACAGTTTCAGGTTAAGAACGGACCTCTAGAACGAATTAAGTTCTTAACCTGAGGTACCACTGTAGCTATTTCTGAATTCTCAGACTAATTGCACTCTACACCGAAGGAAGTCGGTTTATGAGGTTTGCTCCCTAACAGGCATGTTTAGAATGGATTGAAGTATGCAAGTATGCAAATATCAGGAGATCAAGAAATCTAGGGCAGTAGATCTAGCACTAATGATCAGGAAAAGTCCGAGCATAAAGGTGTGTTAAAAATAAAATTAAAAAGATGGAAGCTTGCTACTATCCATGCTTCCCAGAATACTCATATGAAAATTTATGCACATGCCGTAAATAAAATTTAGAGGCTTAATCTATTGCAATTCATTTCACTGAGTTGCTGCTCTTCCTGCCTAGACTCACTCTCACTAGCAGAGATTTGGGCAAGGCGTGAACAGCAGCAAAGGCTTGCATAGACCCATATGAAGCTGGCTGCATAAGGAGAGGAGGTGTGGAAGAGTATCTGTTGCTATTCACACTCTGGAGAGAGAGGAAGTTGGAAGTGAAAGTGGTTGAGGTTCAAAATAATGAGTGTGTGTGTGTTCCTTGTTACCAGAGGCTATTCTGGGAGTCAGATGGGAGACCTCTGGGTTCTGCTGTGCTACCTGCAGAACCTGGGTCAAAACCAGTAAACAAAAATCAACAAAATAGATTTTCAATATGTCATATTTTCTAAGATTGGCTCATTTGTGATGGGCAACAGTTTCAGAATGGCAACATCTCTGAGCAAATTCGATATGTCAATCATCTGTAGTTTAGTGTGCACAATGCTATGATGGCCGTGTTCAAGATACGTTCCTAAGCATATTTACAAATAACCCAAAGATGTTTCAGTAGTGGTTCCTTGCCATCCTGGGAACAAGTGAGAAGTGGGGCGCCACAGAGTTCTGTCAGGGTTGAAATTGGGTATGCTTAGCGATGATATGATAGCCATCTTCAAGTATCTGAAAGGTCATCACATAGAAGAGGGAGCAAACTTGTTTTCTGCTGTTCCAGAGGATAGGATTCGAACCAATGGATTCAAATTACAAGAAAAAAGATTCCAACTACGGTAAATGTTAGGAAGGAATTTCTGGTGATCGGAACTGTTTTGAGAGTGAAATGGATTTCCTTAGAAGGTGGTGGACTCTCGTTCATTGGAGGTTTTTAAGCCGAGGTTGAGTGGCCATCTGCCAGGCGTTCTTTAGCTGTGATTCCTGAGTTGCTGGGGTTAAACTAGATGACCTTTGGAGTCCCTTCCATTTTAGAAGTTCCGGTTATTTTAATGAGGTTTAGGGTTTCAGTTACTTGCATTTTAGCACAATCCCATGCATATTTACTCCAAAGTAAGCTCTACTCTAAAGCTGCTTTGAGGTTTGTTTGCTTTTTACTACCAAGTGGTATATAAATTTTATGGAGAGGGGAATACAATCCTAGGAGTAAGCCATGTGGAATTAAATAAGACTTACTTCTGAATAGGCCCAGTTAGGATTGTGCTGCTAGATAATGAATTCAGCAGATGCCCAAAAATAATTATAAGTTTTGTATCATTTACTTTACTTTTATTTATTTAACTTTTTCTTTAAATAATGGATTGCTTAGAGAAAACTAAATCTGAGATCTCTTTGTAAACTTTGTTGTTGTTGTCTAGATTAACTGAAACCTAAGTCAGAAAACCTTTCTGACACATAACTGTGGCTGCTCTCGGATATGTATTTTTTGCTTTCCTCTTTATAACGATAGCATGCTCTGGCTTCAGTTAAATGCAGTGGAGACTTAAACATTTTATGAAATAATTTATTATGTTGTTTTCTGCAGAACATCAGCACTGGAATGGCGATAGCTGGAGTAATTTTACTTGCAAAGAGTGTAAAATTGGTAAGTTATGTATTGAATTTAATAATGTTTATGAGTTGCCTGAAGCGGTTAGGTGCTACACATAGCACAAGTTCAATAATGAGCAGTAATTGCTTGCTTATCTGTAATTTTTAGCCAAAGTCTATTATTGTAATTGAGCCTTTTCAATCTGAAGTGTACTTTTAGCAGAATATTTACATCTCTAGCCTGCTTGATCCCTAGAGTAAGCTGAAATTTGAAAACACAAGCAGATTCACTGCAGTCGGTTTTCTAACTAGAATGAATATAAAATAAATTACGCCCTGTTAAAATTGTGGTTTTATCTACTCAGGGCCAATTGAAATGAAGAGGACTTAAGAGTCCTTCCCAGAACTGTCAAGCTTTGTTGATTTTTCATTCTTAGGACTTTAAAAGGTTTAAATGCCTGGGGACCATCATATCTTAAGCAGCACCTCTCCATATATCAATCCACATAATCATTGAGATCCTTCAGGGAGGGTTGTAATTGCCAACTAGGTAAGCTTGGCTGATGCATGGAACAGGGGCTTGTCACTCATGGCCCCTCCTCTACAAGAAGACCTGTCAAAGCCCATCATCACTTGTTCTTAGAAACAAGACTTTGGGGGTCTCATTTAACATATTTAATTATACTTAACGGTGCACCACATTTTGGCTGTTCAGTTTGTTGTGAAAAGACGACATCCAGCTGCTCCAGTTTCTCAGTTAATAAAAACGGCCTAGAATATATAAATACAGGCATGAAATATCAGTTTGCCTTAAGCTAGGAATTATTTTTTGTTAGGGTAGGGGTCATACCTCTGGCGAGAGATACGTCGTGCTCCTTCTGGGGTAGTTCGCCACCTTTGATCTCCACCCTGCTCTCACTTGTAGCTCTATAGAAACGCTGGCCTAAACTATTTACTCCAAACCTATTTCAAAATTAGAAAAGAGTATTTTGGCTTCAAAAAAAAAGGCAGTCTGAACAAAACTCCTGGTCTCTCTAACTGAATGCCTTGCTAAACAATGAAACAAAACCCTTCTGGAAACTGGTCTCCGGTTTCCTGAGCAATAGCTCCCCAGCCCCATCTGTGCCATTCCAGCTCAGGTATGGGAGAACCATTTTAGAAATATATTCACAGAAAATTCAAATCTCCCCGCCAATTTTTATGATGAAGATTCGGCAGAACTGTCACTGCTCCCACAATGGAGCCCAGTTACAGTGGAAGAAGTCTATACATTAATTGGGAACCTGAAGAGAGGTAAGGCCCAAGGAAATGACTATCTCAGCTGAATTGATCATATCAAATCAGCACTGGTGGGCTCCTCTTCTGGCGGCACTTTTTATGATAGTAAATAACTCGGGCAAAGTACAGTCTAGCTGGCAACATGCAATAGTAGTGTCAAGGTGGTGTCTGCTCTTTGCAATTAACACCATCTGCTCACTCAGAGAGATATTTAAAGTGGTACCTCGGGTTAAGTACTTAATTCCTTCCGGAGGTCTGTTCTTAACCTGAAACTGTTCTTAACCTGAGGTACCACTTTAGCTAATGGGGCCTCCTGCTGCCGCCGTGCGATTTCTGTTCTCATCCTGAGGTAAAGTTCTTAACCCGAGGTACTATTTCTGGGTTAGTGGAATCTGTAACCTGAAGCGTATGTAACCCGAGGTAAGGCTGTACAGTTCTTTATTTACATATGTACAAACAGCTACAGTTCCGAATCATGTGTCTGAATTCACTGAGTCAGATTCAGGGAGTGGCTTCCTTCAGCTCCTTCTCCAGCACAGCAGATGTGGGAATCTCACGAGATGTCTTTGATCCCTGCATTTTAACTCTCTGCTCGCCTGTGCCAAAGGCACCGCTTCCCCTTCTGTTCCTGAACTCCCTGGTTGGTGGCAGGGCTCTCCAGCATCACAGAGCCCTGACACTACTTGACTACTCTCCGCCTTCTCCTCCTCTGCTTGTCTGTCATTTCCCTGTTTCCCCCTCTGACCGTCCCTGCTCTGATACTCCCCCTTCCCTTGACCCAAGGGTGTTCCCTGTCTGTTCAGTGACAAGTAGTCCCAATCTTTAAGACAGGCCAGCCAAACGTGCCTTCTAATTATAAGCCAATCAGCCTGCTTTCAACTATAGGAAAGCTGTATGCCCGCTTTCTCTGTAACAAACTGACAACTTTTCTAAATGACTATAATATCCTTTCTGAAACTCAGGCAGCTTTCCGTGAGAACCACTCAACATCAGACCACTTTCTAATGCTGTCCCTCCTAGCCGAGAAGTACACCAGACCTCTACAGGGAAAACTTTGTGGCCTTTATGGACCTGAAATCTGCCTTTGACTCCATCCCCAGATTCCAACTATGGTCCAAATTACATTTAGTACTGAAGGATAAACATCTCCTATATCTTATAAAAGCCCTGTACTGTGGAAGCAATTAGCAGGTTAGGTGTGGGTTGCAGGGCCAGCTCTCAGACTGTATTGAGATGGACAGCGGAGTGATACAGGGATGTATTTTGGCCCCTACTTTGGTCAGTTTGTTTCTGAATGACGTAGAGGCAAGCTTAATGGACCCTGATGGCCATCTTCTAAAAATAGGGATGAGAAATACCCCTCTCTTGTTGTATGCGGATGACGCAGCCATCCTCTCCCGAACCTAGGGCTTCTATTTCATCATTCCAAGTCCTGGAAACATCATTGGTAAACCGCCTATCAAAAGGCAGAGGTAAGCAAACTGGCTATACTATTCTTTTATACAAGGAGACGCCATTATGTTCCATCAGCCATTAAGGTATTTAATGCAACGTCTGTCTCTCAACTCCTCTATGCCTCAAATGTCTGGTTCAATGGCTCATTCTCCAGGTTCGATGGCTTCCATGCAAAGTTTCTCCGGTCCCTCCTACAAGTTCCAAATTGTGTTCCAAATGCAATACTATTTTCAGAAACAGGTGAATGTCCTCTATCAACTAAAGCATGGTGGGCTGCCCTGAGATACTGGCTCAAGATCTCAGTCTTTGGCCTAGGGAAGGGGTTACTTCCATACCTAAACAATGAGTTTACCAGCTCATGGATAAAAATTATGGTTAGAAAAGCTACTTCGATTGGTATTCCACCTTCTCTCCTGTACCATCTGGGCTTTGATACCGCCCTGGAATCTCTGAGGCAAAGGCTCTGGGACATATCACATAGTGATCTCCGATCTCAATCTCATGTTATCTGTGGCCCATCAGCAGTAGGAATTGACTATGGGTTCGAGTTCCAGACACCTGCATATCTTAGAAATTTGTCTGTACCAACATATCACCATCTTTTCACCAAAGCCAGATTAAATGTATTCCCATCAGAAGTGTTAAACGGCGGACTGAGAGGTATCCCTTATCAAGATAGGATCTGTTGACTGCATGAGGCATATTTTATTGCATTGCGGACAATATGATCAAGCTAGGGAACTATTGATTAAACCACTATTGGCAAATCGGCCGGGTCAATCTGAAGCCTACCATATCAAATATCTTCTGGACGACAAGTCCAATGATATCACAGTGGCTGTAGCAAAGTTTCTTTCAGTAGTCATACGAATCAAAGATCAACATACCCATGACTAAACAAATAACGCTTTGGTCTCCCTTCCCTGGGGGTTTGTCTGTATTTTATTCTGAATCCATGTTATGGGTTGTTGGACCGCAATAAAGATTATTATAAAATAATCAGATTTCAACTGGAATATCTAGGAGACATTTCTCATTTTTTCACATAATTTGGGACAGCTTTTTCACGCATTACTTTTCCCTACAAACCTTTGTGAGAGATTGGCTGGAAAACAGCCTCATGTGTTTCCTTGAAACGCAATAGACTAGTTGGGCATTAGTGTTTCAAGGTTCTGTTTGTGTCCCAGGCTAGTCACGTATTTCACAGACAAAACATATTTGGCTATTTCCCAGCCAAATCCTTATTTGTTAAGCAAGCAAATGAGGAAAACTGACGTGGAAGGCGGCATTGTAACAGTTGCTTGATGGCCCAAATTAAGCTTCACTTCTTTAAGGATGTAAATCACTAGGATATTAGCTACTTTGTACAGGACTATGTTCTGTGTAAAAACAGCTGCTTTTATATGCGTTCTTAACTTTCCATTGCTATTTTATGTTGCGTTGTTTCTGTCTCCCCAAATCACCCAGGATGTTTCTCTTAAATTATGTTTGACTTCCTTTCTCAGTACCTGTATGGGTCTTCCGGCACATGGCAAATAAATATTGACTTTCCTGGGCAGTTTTCCACTTTGCGATCTATGTCGATCTCCTCCTATGAGTATATGAATCATTTTCTTGACAGTGTGGAAACCTATATTGTTCAAATGGGGGTTCATAATTTACAGATGAGATGGACAGTAGCATCACTCTGTAATTTTTTAAAAAAAAAATCTGCTCCACATGATTTTTGTTTTATTCGCAGAACTATCTGATGAGATACATTGCTTTAGAAAAGGTATCTTATACTGTTGGTACACACTCTCCTTCCCAGATGGAGAATGGGATACCTGTGTGTGTGTGTGTGTGTGTGTGTGTATGCGTATGCAATTTGTTTCATGCGTTCAATTAGTGACGGGCCCATAAGCAATCAAGATTCAAATGTCTCAATGTGCCCACTGGGATTTTTGAAGACCAAATGGACAGGCCCCTGATTTCTTCTTTTCAGGAGCTGTCATCTCAGGCTGGTCTTGTAGTGAGTGGCTGTGTGTGAGGGCCAGTGCAGAAAAGTGGTATGTGTGAAGCAGTAGCAATATTAATAGCAGCAGCAGTACCATGAGTAGTAGCTGGCAGTGAGTAAAAGAGCAGATAATGGCAATGTGAGAGACACATTACCACTTCATTGACTATCCTCCCTCTTTGCCATTGGACCGCTTTTCCTCCTGCCATCCACCTGGCTCCTGTTGTTGCATTTAAACACCTTCAAAACTTGGCTGCTCACCATCTTTCTCCAACTGAGTCTTCCACCTTTACTGTTCCCCACCTCTGCCCTTGCTTTGAATTTCATCTTGTATCTTGCAAGCCCGAGGGTGGGCTTTTACATTGTTTTTAAAAGGTAAATGTAAAGGACCCCTGGACGGTTAAGTCCACTCAAATTTGACTTTGGGGTTGCTGCGCTCATCTCGCTTTGGGCCAAGGGAGCCGGCCTTTCTCCACAGACAGCTTTCCGGGTCCTGTAGCCAGCATGACTGAACCGCTTCTGGTGCAACAGAACACTGTGACAGAAACCAGAGCACACAGAAACGTCGTTTACCATCCCTCCGCAGTGGTACCTATTTATCAACATGCACTGGTGTGCTTTTGAACTGCTAGGTTGGCAGAAGCTGGGACAGAGCAACGGGAGCTCACTCCGTTGTGGGGATTCGAACAGCTGACCTTCCAATCGGCAGGCCCAAGAGGCTCAGTGGTTTAGACCACAGTGCCATCCGCGTCCCTTTGTTTTTATATGCAACTTGTCTAGTTGAGATGTAGCCTAGGAGTCAGCTTCAGTGTGTGAGCATGTCTTGCTATGTTTTTAATTTTAGATTAATCAATCAGCGCTGTGCAGTTTCTGTGGCCAAACATGGCTTCACTGGAGTATTTTCCATGTTAAGAATATGTCATGTCAGTTGCTTTTGGAAAGCCAGACTAAGTGCAATCAGCAGACTTGTTTCATTATGTTTATTTACAGAACCTTCGGATGTTGTTTGCAAGGTCTTCTGTTGCTGTGAAGAGACCTTGCAGGACAACAGGAGAGAAGGATTGGGTAATAAATTAATTCCTGGTGGCTTGACCTCCTCAGTAATAGAAGCCAGATGTGATATGAGCAACATAGCAAAAGACCATTCTGGTGGTAAACTCTAGTTACTCTGCTGGGCCCTGCTCCATTTACCAGCTTCTCCTACATCTGTACTGCTTTTTCAGAGATGGGCATCCACCCTCCACACTTCTCTTCCACCCCCCAAAACCTGGCTCCTTTTCCTTCTGAGATGAGTTGAGGCTGAGGACCTGATCCCATTATTTAGAGAGGGAAATGTGCCGAAGTTGCTAGTAGGACGTCTATAGGGCAACATCATACGTTCAATTTTGAAATGTCCCAGGAATATACTTTAAAATGGTAAAATGCAACAAGCATGTTTGCAAGCCCATGTCTCACACAGATAATAAGGGAACTGTGAGAGGTTGCTCTCCTTTGTTGAATGTGCACTCATCGGCAGCCCATAATGTGTGAAACAGCTCTTAAGTAAAAAGAAGAAGAAGAAGGGGAGAGGATATACACATATATTTTCTCGTAAGGCCTGATTTTCTTCAGTTGTTTCAATGTATAGCCCATTCTATGTCAGGGGCTTGAAGGTGAGTTGTGATATGTGGATGACAGAGTCTTAAACTGCTTCATAGAATAGGTTTATAGATTGACAACTTGACATTGAGTGATATCTGTAATGGGTTATAGCTTGGAAACATTTGCTGGTATCTTGTTATGTGAATTAAATGATTATAGAGATCTATCCGGACGTTACAAGTTCTTCATTTATTTATTCCCCCTCCCCTGTCTCTTTCCTTTTTTCATGAAAAGACAACCAAATTCACAACTGCTATGGAAATACCAGTGGAATTTATAGAGAAGAACGTTAAGTTGCGGGGACGGTTGCACCGAATAAGTGAACGAGGATTGGAAATTGAACATGTTCCCATTACCGTTCCAATCATTTCATCTTTGCAGAGAAGATGTAAGTAGGATGAAAGACATGCGTGAGCCCATAGCGGCCAAGTTAAACATTATTTAACTATCTGCAAACTTGATACTGTTAATAGCATGATTGTCACAGCCTGTACCTTTCTGCTCATTTTGTCCTGACCTCACCCTTCCACACAATTCCACCACCCCAATCATGTAGGTAGGTATGTACAAACGCAGAATAACACTTCATGCATTTTATGAAATGCACTGTATTCCAGGAAAGCTTATGCCACAAGAGTCCTTTTTGGTTTTGATGCTTAATAATATCCCAATCTGCCTGGTATCATTGAATAGAATCCCCAGAAAATGCATACGCAAAGCAAATACAATGTGTGCTTAGACATTGCAAAGGAATTTGAGTGCTTTAACTGCAATCCTAGCTATGTATTTAATTCAATGAGGCTTGCTCTCAGTGAAGTGGGGTTAGGATTGCTGTCTTAATCGCCTTGAGAAATCCATGGGAAATGAAATCCAGCAAAGTGAAAATAGAACAGCAAGGACTCAAAGAGTTGCACAACTTGTTCCACTTAACTCAAAGGCGATTCAGGGTTGCTTTTCCCCCATGCTACATGAGATACAACTGAGGAGAATTTCAAAAGCCATTTGCTTGGGGTCTACCGTTCAAGGAAAAGGTAGCAGAAATCTTCCTGAGCTGAGCATAACTAAGCCCTTGGGCTAAAAGTTGTTCTTAAGCGTAGTGATTCTGGAATTCTAGAACTATTGTACCTACCATGTGCTCCTTTCTTACTTCTGCAAGGCTTGATGTAGAGATAACATTGTATTTCCATAACAGTGTCGCACAGATGAAAATAACTGCACCGTTGATTGTTTTCCTACTTCAAAGACAGAGGTCCTAAGTATTTTTCAAGTATAATCCATCCTATCCTAGCTGTAGAGTGAACATTTTCTAAACGAGGACTACTTCACATGCTACAGCTTGAGCAGCTTGTACTTATAGTATAAAATTTGAAGCACATACTTCTTATTTTCTCAAGCCTTCTGCACGCCTTGGAAACACATGCTGTGGGACTAAGGTTAACTGTCACTCCTTACAGGAGATTATTTACAGGGGTTGTCTATGTTATTTACGTTCCTCAAGTGTTGTTCTGTCAGGTGCACAACGCAGGTGTATAGCCTGTACCATTTAAATAAGCAACGTCAAAATATGTTTTCCTTTTTCATGTCTGTATCCTGACCACTTTTGATACAGAAAGCCGTACAGTACTGTTGGTCTCTGGTGATGGAAGGTTATTATATTCCACATTATTGGAAATATGAACGAATGAATGAAATCTTCATTGCTAAAAGCTATAAGCCGTCACAATGCATAGAATACAAATAATTGATTTAAAACTGAACAACAACAGCAAAGCAAACATACAAAAATGCAAAAATCACACCTGCATAAGTTAAGCACTCCACATCTCACACTTCCCCTTATGATACTCGTCTTGGTGCCTAGCTCTCAACTTACTTGCAGCCAAGGCAAATTTTGCAACCAGTGCAGTAATAAATACATTTTTGCCAGCAAAATAGAGATTTGCTCAAGGGGAGGTGGGTTGGAAAGAGAGCAAAGGATGTAGTCAAGGAATTTTTGTCTAGGGGATATACCGGTATATAAAGGACACCGTAACAAATAGGGTTCAATGTCCTCCACGTTTCCCAACTCACAGATGCAAAGTCTTTGTTATTAAATCTTCCCCTTAGATATGCAGAGGGCATGCACTGAGAACGCAAAGCTGTAAATAATTTTCTAAGTGGTCCCAGCATGAGATTAATAAAGTCTTGCTCCAGCCCAAAATATGTTTTATATATTGGATACCAGGATGCGTATGCCATCTGGAAAATTGAATGAAGGTCCCTCTGTTTAGAGTCCAAATAAATTTTTTCTTTGATGAGTTGCTTGACTCTGTTAGAGGCAAAATTTGGTAGGGAGTCCACATTAATCCCATAATAATGGAGAATCTTGGAAATATTACAAGGCAAATGATTTCTGAAGTTGCTTTGGCTCTATCAGCCCATGGCAAATGTTAAGTTAAAAAAAAAAGCCCCCAAAACCCACAGTTTTAGCTGTAAAACCAAGAATATTCACTCAAGCTGCGAAATTTTCCATGTAAACCTAGCAGATCAGAACCCCAGCTGCTTAGATTTATTAAGCCAACAAAGTGTCTCTGATAATGTTGTAATTAAACAATGTTATTGTGCATGCATCCTTAGGGAATTCAGATGGTTTATTGCTGATCAGACTTGCTGGTGTGGAGCTAACACCAGATGGCACGGTCTGGTTGAAAGAAGAGGTAAAACCCCCACAGATGATGTGGTTCCAACTTCTGGGAAGAAAGGACTCAGCGCTTGATTGCCTTGTGGTAGTAAGTAAGGTAAATAAAAATGGGGGCAGGGGGAACGGATATGCATCCATGAAACCTAATCCTAAGCATTTATACTTAAGTCCCTCTGTGTTCGCTGGGACTTATTGCCAAGCAAAAATGCATAGAATTGCAGCCTTAATCACTGCATATTTAATATTTTTAAGGTGGGTGGTGCTGTGGGTTAAACCACAGAGCCTAGGACTTGCCGATCAGAAGGTTGGCGGTTTGAATCCCCGCGATGGGGTGAGCTCCCGTTGCTCGGTCCCTGCTCCTGCCAACCTAGCAGTTTGAAAGCATGTCAAAGTGCAAGTAGATAAATAGGTACCACTCTGGCAGGAAGGTAAATGGCGTTTCCATGCGCTGCTCTGGTTTGCCAGAAGCGGCTTAGTCATGCTGGCCACATGACCCGGAAGCTGTACGCCGGCTCCCTCGGCCAATAAAACGAGATGAGCACCGCAACCCCAAAGTCGGTCACGACTGGACCTAATGGTCAGGGGTCCCTTTACCTTTAATGTGGCTGTTGTTTTCTGTAATTCTTGTGTAAGACACTCAACAGCGCTATCGATGTCTATTCCGAACAGGGTAGATTTTCCAGCGTCTGCCTAAATGAAGAAATCCTGAGACGAGGGCTTGGCAAGACAGTCCGTATTGACGGACTAGCTCACGAATCCCGGATATATTGGAAACTCCACAAGAGGCTCCTTCGAGCTGAATTGAAAGCCGTGAGAAAAAATAAAGGAATCTGGAAAGAAGAAACCTTAATTGAGAAGCTCAAAGAGTGTATAAGAAACAACAGATACATGCAGAAGTTGAAACAGTTTGCAACCTGGCTAAGCATTCGCCTCTAAAATTGATGGGTTTGTCGAGGAGGAAGAAAACACACACACACCAGATGGAGAAGGATGCAACACTGTATTTTCCTCCTGTCAGAATATCACAACTAATGCCTGGCCTTCTGTTCGTGGCTTCTGCCTTAGGGGAAGAAAACGAAAACATCACAGAACATGTTTCTGGAGGAGATAGATGCACATAGCATATTCAGATATTAGTTTAATTCAGATGTAAGTTATCCAAAAGTATAAAAACAGAGACCCAAATATAGGCCACGTAACATTCCAGCAAGAGAATAAAACTGAAAGCTTGCTTCATAGAGGGAAATACTTGAATTAACTGGGGTATGTCTCATCCATGCATGTGGCTGCTGTCAGTCCTTCCCTAATCACGGAGCACCTGAATTAGGCAGCAGACAGAGTGGAGAAGCCTTTTTTCTCCTGTGAGGTTGTGAGTGGTATATAGGCTCAGTTCCCAGGATTGGGAACCACCGTTCTTAACCAGCTAGTGCTGATTTCTTCTGCTGCATCAGCCTGTGATGAGGTGGTAATGTACTGAACAGTAACTTGAATTCCTAAATGCTCTTTTGGTGTAAATTTAGTTCACGGCATCAGCATGAGCATAACACCTTTGCTGTAAACTGATGCAATTTGACATTGGTGCTGGTTGTCTGCCATCAACTGAAAACGTGGGCATTTGCCACCAGTGGGCTCCGTAGTCTCTGTTCCCAGGGATATTACAAGTGTATGGTATTATACCATGCACGAGCTTTAAAAATCGGAATCGCAGCTCTTGGTTTTTGTCCCTGGGAATATATCAGGACTGGTCTAGAAGAAGTTGCTTTCACTTGACTGGTTATATTCTGAGGTTTGGTTCTAATGCAACTGATAAGTGGGGTACTTCGCCATGTTCTATGCTATCTATGTGAGTTGTGATTGGCTGAAATCCACCGAACCGTGTGGGGAAACAGCTCCTCATGAACAGCTTCCCATCCTCTACTGAGCAGGGCCTACATGGCAGAGTTACAAACCACTGCACATAGTTGTGGCTTGCGTGAGTTAGGCCTTGGTTGGTTCCATAGGAGCTGAACAGGTTTAAAAGTAAAGGGACACTGCTTACATGGTGTTTGAACTGCTTTCTAAGGTTGCAGTGCCAATTGAACTCCCTTGCTTGGAAGTTCCATTGAAATGGAAATTCATCCCTGTATGACCTTCGTTATGTATTCCTGCCAAGATTAATTGACCTGATTGATGATCATAAGATCTGAGCACTTGACTCGTGTTTACTTTGGTGGAACATTATGTATGCCTGTTTGTTCTGAACCATTTAATTTATATGCTTAGCTAGAATTTGGCGGCCCGGTGATAAGGCTACTGTTTTAATAATCTTGCTAAACAATCTAGAATATGATAATATTGCACACGGAGGATTAAACATAGTATTTCTCCTGTTGTCCTGTATAATTTTTGCAAATGGCTCCCTTAAAAGGAGTTTGTCATATATATAGCCATTAAAAGCTTAACATACTTAGTTACGTATTTCTATACCTTGAACAAATGAAGTGACCTTTTCCTCTCTTGGAAGTTCCCTAATATTTTGTTCCTTAGCCGTATAGCTGAAAGCATCACAACTAAAAATGTGGTTTGTATGTGCACAGAGCATCTGTTACTGGCTATGACAGATGGCACTTGCTGCACACACGAATTTTGTGGTTGCCAACAGTGAGGGAAGCCCTTTTTGTGAGCCTGCATCTCAGGACTGTCCCTTTTGTCTTGTCGAAAGGATAAATCAATAGGCAGTGCCATATTACCTGAGACTGTCATTATTGTTTATGACTCCTAATAATTAGTACTATGTCCATGGGTTTATCAACAGAAGCATGGAGAAAGAGTTGAGGAATTGAGCTGGATCCTTTCTCAGCTAAGAGGCATTAAATTGGAAAGAGGGGGCTTGGTGAGGCTCTTTGCTAACTGCACTGAACAATAATCATGTCCTTCCAGTCCTTGGCTCTGCCACAATGCCTTTTTAGTATATTTTTTTAAGGCACTGCAGAGGCTGTTCCTCCACCCCTCCACGCCTCTCAGCAAACCCAAAACTAGGTTTTTCATTGCAGCAGCTGTGCCGATTGCAAAACACCCATGCAGTATGAAAGAACGAATGAAAATATGCATCCGTGCAGTATGTAATAATAATAATAATAAGAATAATAATTTATTTATACCCCGCCCATCTGACTGGGCTTCCCCAGCCACTCTGGGCGGCTTCCAACAAAATATTAAAATACTGTAATACATCAAACATTAAAAGCTTCCCTAAACAGGGCTGCCTTCAGATGTCTACTAAAAGTCTGGTAGTTGTTGTTCTCTTTGACATCTGGTGGGAGGGCGTTTCACAGGGAGGGCGCCACTACCGAGAAGGCCCTCTGCCTGGTTCCCTGTAACCTCACTTCTCGCAATGAGGGAACCGGCAGAAGGCCCTCTGCGCTGGACCTCAGTGTCCAGGCAGAATGATGGGGGTGGAGACGCTCCTTCAGATATACTGGACTGAGGCTGTTTATGGCTTTAAAGGTCAGCACCAACACTTTGTAAGGCTCTGCAGTTCTCTTGTGTCACCTCAGCTCCTGATGAAGACCTGAGCTGTCTTTCAACAGAAGCTGGGCTTTCCCAATAAGGAAGGGGTAGGAGTGCAGCTGGGGGCAGGGTATTCAAAGCCGGGAGTTTCCTTTCCCCTCTTCTCCCCCCCCTCCAACTCTGCTCCCAAAATTCAATCAGAACTGATAACACCGAGTACTTCTGTTGTGTAGCATTATTGGATCAGAGCCAAGGCTCACTGTTTTTTGCTACTTATGTCAGAAATAATGCCATATTCTGTTCTGTGTTCCCCTCCCCAGCCCCATTTTTTCTTTTCTTTTTTTGCATAGAATAAAGTTGTGCTTTTATATTACACTAATGGAATTTCAGGCAGATGTGGATAAACTTATAAGTATTTGTGTTGTTGTTTTGCAAGCATTTCACTTGTAAAGTAAAGGGTCAAGGGACCCCTGACCATTAGGTCCAGTCGTGGCTGACTCTGGGGTTGCGGCGCTCATCTCGCTTTATTGGCCGAGGGAGCCAGCATACAGCTTCCGGGTCATGTGGCCAGCATGACTAAGCCGCTTCTGCCGAACCAGAGCAGTGCACAGAAATGCCGTTTACCTTCCCGCCAGAGCGGTACCTATTTATCTACTTGCACTTTGAGGTGCTTTCGAACTGCTAGGTTGGCAGGAGCAGGGACCAAGCAACAGGAGCTCACCCCATCGCAGGGATTCGAACCGCCAACCTTCTGATCAGCAAGTCCTAGGCTCTGTGGTTTAACCCACACCGCCACCCGCATCCCTGTAGGAGATTCACCTGTAGGTTTTCACCTACAGGTTTTCACCTGTAGGAGTTATTTAAAGAAGAATAAAATAAATGTCATGTACATTGCTTTCATTACCTACCAGCAGTATTAGACAACAAAACATATACGTCATTTGAATGTTTCAAGAGGTAACTTTTGAAAATGAATTTTAAATGGCTTGGCTGCTTTTGGCACCAAACATCTTGTCTCTACGTGAGATGAGCATCCACTTCCGTTATATTTGCTAGCAACACTTCAGTCAATTTCTACTAATAGCTCAAGGATCACTCCTCATGCTATGAGGCAGTTTTGACTGATGAGCAGTGATTGCGGAGATGGAGAGTTCAAGCCTTGCTTCTGGTAGTCTTGTGTTGGCCAACAATGGTATCAGTTTGCATCTTTGTAGGCTACTTCCAGCATCTGTTCCCACACTCCGTAGACCATCCTTGCTTAACCTGGCATCTTTTCGATGTTCCGGACTACAAATCCCATCATCCCTGTTCGCTATGCTGGCTGAGTCTGATGAGAGTCGGGAGTCCAAAACCATATTGAAAGCAGAAATTTGGGGAAGGTTGGGCTGTTGCTGCCCGTCAGGTTTGGCTCCTTTCTGAAAATGACGCCACTGTTTAAACACTGTGTATGTACATGTGTATTTTTTGTCAAGCAAACTTTAGAATTAATAGCTTGGCATTGAAAGAGATGCTGAACTCAATCTATCCAATGTCTCTCAGAGTGCAGTTGTGTTCTAAAATTAATTTGGGAAAGCACACATATCGCCCCCACCCCCGCGCTCTCCCACCAGCTGAAAGACAGCGGAGAAGCAGGTTTGCTGGCTAGGACTGTAAAGGGATGCGGGTGGCTCTGTGGGTTAAAACACAGAGCCTAGGACTTGCCGATCAGAAGGTTGGCGGTTCGAATCCCCGCAACGGGGTGAGCTCCCGTTGCTCGGTCCCTGCTCCTGCCAACCTAGCAGTTCGAAAGCACACAGTGCAAGTAGATAAATAGGTACTGCTCCGGCGGGAAGGTAAAAGCCGTTTCCATGCGCTGCTCTGGTTCGCCAGAAGCGACTTAGTCATGCTGGCCACATGACCCGGAAGCTGTACGCCGGCTCCCTCGGCCAATAAAGCGAGACGAGCGACGCAGCCCCAGAGTCGTCCACGACTGGACCTAATGGTCAGGGGTCCCTTTACCTTTACCTTTACTGTATAGCAGAGCATATTCCCCCTTCTTGCAGAGCTGCACTATTGCAGAAGATTAACTGTGAATGTGTTTAGGCAGGGGTGAAACTAGGCTTTATTTCACTTGGGTCGAAGACCCAGTTGGCATCCCCTCACGTGCACACACAAGGCTGGGGGCCTCAATGGCACCTCTCTGGAGGCGTCACCTGGGGCAAAAGTCTGACTAGCACCCCCCCCAAGCTACAGCTCTGGTTTAAGGACTTGCATACATGGTGGTAGTGTCATGCGTGTGCTGGGGAGAGTATCAGACTGGTTAGACTAGGATCTAGCATGGAAAACAGCCTCCTCTCTTGAGTTCTGAGAGCCAGGAGCTTCTGGCACCATCTTAAAGAATCATAGAATTGTAGAGTTGGAAGGGAGCCAAGGGCCATCTAGTCCAACCCCCTGCAATGCAGAAATCTCAGCTAAAGCATCCGT
Organism: Podarcis raffonei; assembly: GCF_027172205.1. Taxonomy (NCBI): domain Eukaryota; kingdom Metazoa; phylum Chordata; class Lepidosauria; order Squamata; family Lacertidae; genus Podarcis; species Podarcis raffonei. Next base: position 80,123,874 of record NC_070606.1, on the reverse strand, counting down.
GACAGATCCAATCTCTGTTTAAAAACCTCCAAGGAAGGAGAGTCCACCACCTCTCGTGGGAGTCTGTTCCACTGCCGAACAGCTCCTACTGTCAGAAAGTTCTTCCTGATGTTTAGCTGAAATCTCCTTTATTGTAAGTTGAAGCCATTGGTTTGAGTCCTACCCTCCAAAGCAGGAGAAAACAAGCATGCTCCCTCCTCCATGTGACAGCCCTTAAGATATCTGAAGATGGCTATCATATCTCCTCTCATTCTCCTCCTTTCCAGGCTAAACATACACAGCTCCTTCAAGCGTTCCTCGCAAGGCTTAGTTTCCAGACCCTTGATCCATCTTGGTTGCCCTCCTCTGCACACACTCCAGCTTGTAAATTGTGGTGTCCAGAACTGGACACGGTATTCCAGGTGTGGCCTGACCAATTCGGTTTACAGGACTTGAGGAAGAGCGCAAATGAAACTAGCCTAAACTTTAGAAATAATGTATTTTAAAGGTAAAGGGACCCCTGGCCATTAGGTCCAGTCATGACTGACTCTGGGGTTGCGGCGCTCGTCTCGCTTTATTGGCCGAGGGAACCGGCGTACAGTTTCCGGGTCATGTGGCCACCATGACTAAGCCGCTTCTGGCAAACCAGAGGAGCACACGGAAATGCCATTTACCTTCCCGCCGGAGTGGTACCTATTTATCTACTTGCACTTTGAGGTGCTTTCGAACTGCTAGGTTGGCAGGAGCAGGCACCAACCAATGGGAGCTCACCCCGAACCGCCGACCTTCTGATCAGCAAGTCCTAGGCTCTGTGGTTTAATCCACAGCGCCACCCGCATCCCTTGATGTATTTTACAATGGTTCAATTGCTGCCCTCTTTTAGTCAAGCTTTTATTAAATATCAGTTGGGGGAAGAGTTTCTTTGTGCTGTGCTTGGAAACCTGCACAGCCTTTCCCTGTATGTTTTGGAAACAACAAGGGTAGAAACAAGTAACTTTGTGGCAGCCAGGTGGGGAAACTGAATTGGGGAACTCTGGAGAGTTCATCAACTTCTATTTTTACTGTGTAGCAGCATCTTCAGTGATTAAGTGAAGATTCATTGCTGGGGTGAAGATAGTAAAAAGTCCTGGAAAAAACAGCATGACTGCAGCAACCCTGCTGTTAAAAGTCTGGGAATGCGATAAATTCCTTCATGGTGGCCTCAGTGGCTGGTGGACATAATACTTCCAAACTTCTAGCTAGAAACATGTTTGCCTCTGCCGCTATTCAGTTGCAAGAATTGGTCGACATTTTACTTTCGTGGTAAGTGGAATATCGAATGAAACCATCGTCGAGACTCGAGTCATTTTGTAAAACCCAAGTTTCTAGTCCTACTGATGAGGGAGTAATGCTTGGAAACTTGTCAGCTGATGATTCCAAAATCCATGTAAGGGGTTATAGTGGTGAACTTCAGTCAGAGTAGGGGGGAAAAAGGACAGCCGCGAAAGGAAACATGACTAATTAATAAAAGGAAGGGGGAGGCAGTGCTTCAGAATGCTTGCAGCGTTCTGTTTGCGATGTAGCATGCCTGATAGATTTTCTTTAGGCGGGGAAAGAGGCTCTTACTCTGCTTATTGTATGTACCAATTTGCTTAGAGCACATAGTTGAAAATAAATAAACCCACTTTACACCTGTGATAGGCAGTGATCTGAATGGTGTGGGCAAGGGTAACTTCATGCATAAATAAGCCTTGTCTCTAGATGGGGATTGGGACACTGCTGAAGGGAACATGACTGAGGAAGCGCCATCAACTTTGGTGTCTGCCCATAAAAGCAAGCCTAGAGGGGACGGATGTCAGCAGACTTCAGGCACCCTCTTTGCTGTGAGATTTGGGGAGCTGGCTGGTAGGGCTGGGCCCTTGGTGAGAGCCAGGAGACAAAGGTGCTGAGTGGGGTGGAATGTCAGGAGGAGAAGGAATTGATAACCGTATATATTTCTTAGTAATTTGTACGAATGGTTTTATTGTGTATTTTTGTAACATTTGTTGCCTCAGTTTGCTATATTGCGGTACAGAAATGGTCCGAGCAGCGATTCACAACCTGTGGGTCCCCAGATGTTGTTGCACTACAGCTCCCATCATCCCTGAGCTCTGGCCTTGCTAGCTAGGGATGATGGGCGTTGTAGTCCAACAACATCAGGGGACCCACAGGTTGAGAACTGCTATATAAAGTGCAGGGTCCTGTCCTACCCCCCTCCGCAATTCTTTGAACTAAAATTGCCTACATCATTAACCTATTATTAATTAATAATTATTATTACCATTATTTATAATTTATTATTAATGATAATTATTCTGTACAATTATTTTAAATTGTTCAACTGTTTAAAGCATGGCTTTAGAGCAGGATTCGCAAGCTAAAAGTGGAATTTAATCCTGATCTGGGGGCATTCCATTGTTGATTTGAATAACTTCAGGATTTTATCGTATCTTTTAAGAAAAGGTAGCTTCGCCCTCTTTTGGTTCCCAAAAGGAACGTTCCTATTCCGTTCGGATAGACCACTAAGCTAGTGTTTGCCAAGGACCAGAAATATCTGGTCAAATTACTTCAGTGTGAGATAGGAAATCCTTGCGGGCAGGTAGACTTATTTCTCTGGCAAGTCTCTTGCTATTTTAGCAGGGGTGATAAAAGGTACCCAATTCCAGCGGGGACTTGCTTTGTTGGCATTATAGAGACGCACAACTTCCCAACCATGACACATCCAATTACCTTTGGATAAAGTTTCTTCACTGGGGGTGGGGTTCCTGAGATGCTTTTGCTATGAAACTGCAGTCACTTGAGTTGAATGGAATGACATCAATGGGCTGTTTCTATGGTTTCAGCCAGTCCCTCGCTGGACAGGGATGAAAAGGTGAAACTTAAGCTAGCTGCTCCTAGAGGTCACAGTTCTCCCCCTCCACCCTCCCCTCCTCAAAGCTGTCTCCTAAGCTGGCAAATCAGACTGACAATAATTCTCTTTTGCAGCCAGTGTTAAGTAGAAGAGTGATGCCTCTGCCCCCAAGAAACTTGCACAGTTTCTTAGATTCTTCCTCATAATAAACAGAAGAGTCGATGCAGCAAACTGGCTAGAGAAGGCTTTGCTCAGACCTCACCACAGCTGTGAACTGGCTACAGCTGCAGTCCTTGTACATACATTAAGGATGGAGACTTAATTCTGCGCAAGTATGTTTAGGCTTACTCTGTGCATGGCTTTAGGAACTACATGTGCCTTTGGGATTCCCAAGTCCCATCTGTCCCAGCCAGTGGTCAGGGATGGTGAGTCGTGGTCCACCGACATCTGGAGGGCCACGGCTTTGCAAATCCTCAAGCAAACCACCACTCTCTTGGAACCTCCTTCCTGTACCATGCCCGCCTGCACATGGTTTTTAAAATCCATCTCACAGGGTTGCTGCAAGGATTGTTGTTGTTGTTTAGTCGTTTAGTTGTGTCCGACTCTTCATGACCCCATGGACCAGAGCACACCAGGCACTCCTGTCTTCCACTGCCTCCTGCAGCTTGCTCAAACTCATGTTGGTAGCTTCAAGAACACTATCCAGCCATCTCTTCCTCTGTCGTCCCCTTCTCCTTGTGCCCTCCATCTTTCCCAACATCAGGGTCTTTTCCAGGGAGTCTTCTCATGAGGTGGCCAAAGTATTGGAGCCTCAGCTTCAGGATCTGTCCTTCCAGTGAGCACTCAGGGCTGATTTCCTTCAGAATGGAGAGGTTTGATCTTCTTGCAGTCCATGGGACTCTCAAGAGTCTCCTCCAGCACCATAATTCAAAAGCATCAATTCTTCGGCGATCAGTCTTCTTTATGGTCCAGCTCTCACTTCCATACATCACTACTGGGAAAAACATAGCTTTAAGTATACGGACCTTTGTTGGCAAGGTGATGTCTCTGCTTTTTAAGATGCTGTCTAGGATGCTGTCTAAGATGCTGTTGCAAGGATTACCGAGCAAAAATACGGAAAGGCACCTCGAATGCTTGAAACACCCTATTTAAGAATGCTTGGTAATAGATACTATTATTTGTTCATTAACCTGTCATAAAATGTGATGCAAATCAATATTGTTATGCTCTGCGCTAGAAGGAAGGGGGGGCGGACCTGGGTGTTTGGTTGGGGCAGTTTTCCATATAAGCTTTCATTTTCCAGTATTGAGATTTCACTGTGATTTATTTGGCAGTTGCTTAAACAATGTGCCCCAAACTTCCTTGGCTTTCTCACTGGAGGAGAATTTGAAATAGGTGAATGAAAAGCTGCTCAGTTCCTCCAAGCAGACTTTGAACCAGCAAACAATAGAGGCAGGTTGAATTGGGTAAGGAGGCGAGGATATGCCGGAATTCCTGGCACTGGATTTCTCCAGGCAGCACTGGAGTGTCCTCAAAATGAACAGCAACATGTGCAAAGCTGGAACTCTGCTGCGTTGTTCTTGTTTTATTAAAAAAAAACTTGCATTTTTGTAGTAGGAATGTGATAGTGTCATGTCAAGTTGTTGACTTTTTTATTTGAATTGTCTGCTATCAAGCACTGACATTTCTAGAGGTGGCTGGAGATACTTAATGGCTTTGGAGAATTTTGTAGTGAGCAGGGAGTGTTTTCTAGGACACATTTCCCCTGATCTGGTGGGGCAGTATATAGGTAAAGGGACCCCTGACCATTAGGTCCAGTCGTGACCGACTCTGGGGTTGCGGCACTCATCTTGCTTTATTGGCCGAGGGAGCCGGCGTACAGCTTCCAGGTCATGCGGCCAGCATGACTAAGCCGCTTCTGGCGAACCAGAGCAGCGCACAGAAACGCCGTTTACCTTCCCACTTGAGCGGTACCTATTTATCTACTTGCACTTTGACGTGCTTTCAAACTGCTAGGTTGGCAGGAGCTGGGACCGAGCAACGGGAGCTCACCCCATCGCAGGGATTCGAACCGCCAGCCTTCTGATTGGCAAGCCCTAGGCTCTGTGGTTTAACCCACATCACCACCCATGTCGGGGCAGTATATAACGTGGCACAAAAAGGAGACTGAGGCCTGGTTGAAGAAGGGCCTTGCAGCAACACCAAGCAGATGGTGTTTCCTGCTATGGTCTCTTTTATTTTTCTTGTACGTTTATTCTACCTTTCCTCCAAAGGGCTCAAGGCAAAGCCCACGGTTTCCCCTGATTCTATCCTCCCAAGAAAAACCACCTTGTAAAGGTAAGTTAAGCTTACAGTGTGTGTTGCTAGCCTAAGGTCACCCAATGAACTAAACTACTGAGTGGAGATTTGAATCTGGATTTCCTGAGTACTAACCTGGCACTGACCACTACACCACATTGGTCCTGCTTTGCAGAAAAGCGGTGCCTGCCTTGATGCTCGCCTCACCCTCCATACTCAACTCTCTCTTTTTTAAAGTATTCTTTTTGTACTGATTGATCTCTGCTCTTTCTCCCTTGCAACCAGAGCCGGATTTAGGTTTGATAAGGCCCTAAGCTACTGAAGGTAATGGGGCTCTTTGTATGTCCAGCTGTCCTTTGCCAACAACAAATTGTTGTTGTTTTTTGTGTTGAATATATGCTATATGGTAATTTATGGACCTAAGAGGTATCGAAAGCCATTTGCACATGTTACCATGCAACCAGTCCATGCAGAATGTAGGCACCCTATAGATAGAAAGGAGCAAACCAGTGATATTTGAGGGAGCAGGCTAGCAGGCGGGGTCCATGACTTACATCATAGGAGCCTACACAACAGAAAACACTGTTGCTGTATGTAGGTTTTATTTTGTTTTTTATCTTATATTTTGTAAATGTACATCTATTGTTTTCCCTTTAATTTTTTGGGGGGCCCCCAAGAGGGTGGGGCCCTAAACTACAGCTTGTTTAGCTTATATGTAAATCTGGCACTGCTTGCAACCCCTTTTCCTTGGAACTGCCTCTCGGGGGAGAAACCTGTGGGGTGCTTCCTCTCCTTACAGTATTTCCTTCAGATCCACAGCAGCTCGAAGCAGAGCTTTCAGCGTGGCTGCCCCTCTTCTCCGGCAACAGCATCCCTGCTGGGAAAACTGGCAGGCTCCTACTAGCTGTACTTTCAAGAAGCAATGGGGAATATTTTCATTTCAGCAAGCTTTCCCAGCTGGATGAAAAGGTGCTCATAGAATTGTAGAGTTGGAAGGGACCCAGAGGACCGTCTCATCCAACCCCCTGCAATGCAGGAATAGGCAGCTGCCCTATACAGTGGTATCTCGGGTTACAGACGCTTCAGGTTACAGACTCTGCTAACCCAGAAATATTACCTCGGGTTAAGAACTCCCGCTGGGCTCCCAAGGCTTGCGGATAGCTTCCTGAAGCCTGGAGAGCGAGAGGGGTCGGTGCGCGCTGACCCCTCTCGCTCTCCAGGCTTCAGCAAAAGCCTGCATTCGCCCCATAGGACGCACACACATTTCCCCTCCATTTTTGGAGGGGAAAAAGTGCGTCCTATAGGGCGAAAAATACAGTAAGTTCTTAACCCGAGGTACCACTGTACAGGGATTGAACCCGCACCATGCTCTAACTAACTGAGCTATCTGGGTTCATTTCGTGCTCTTTTGAAACTTACTTTAGGCTGGGTTTTTTTTGGGACTGTTTTAAAAAATTTTATAGCTGCTTTAAAGATGTGTTTACAGTTTGCCTCGAGACATACGTGTACAATGTGATTAATAGCAACAACAATAAATAATGATCTCCTCTCAAAGCTTACTTTTCCCATGAAAGCTTTGGCACAACCTCCTCCTACAGCTAAATCTGTAACTCAGCATCACAGCCGCATCATAGGATTGAAGCAGAAGGCTCCCCCACAACAAAGCATCATGGGAACTGTAGTTTCTTAAAGGTGCTGGGATTGTAGGTCTGTGACAAAGTAAACGAAAGTTTCACATTGTTCTTTGGTGCAAACCGTTACCGCTTAAAGTGCTATAAATATTGTCGATGTGACTGTGCAACTGCAACAAGCTCGTAACGCTTCTTTGTTTAGTGTTTACCCCTGTGCCCAGGCATTCTCTCGCTTTCCTCTGTTGTTTCTCCCCAAGTCGGATTTGATTTGCAAGCTCCTCAGGGCAGAGCCTCTTCCTTTTTTCTTGTAGCCTGCAAAGCTCAGTGCATGGATATTATATATATATATACACACACACACACACATACATTTTTTATTGATTTTAACATATAAATTATAAAATGTACCACAAAACTTATCACTTATACAATCTTTTTAGACTTCCATCAGCACCTCTGATGATCCACCATTTTAACCACTTCTTATGCATTTCTTAACTTTATATTGCCTTTACATCTCTTAACAAATCATCCTTCTCCTTCTCCATTTTTGCAATACTTCCAATAATACTCCTCACAAAACTTCTTGCAACCCTACAAACGTTGTCTGGTCTTCACAAATACTTTTTAAATAGTCCGTAAATTTCTCCAGTCTTCCGTGAATTTCTGGTCCCGCCGGTTTCAAATCCTTCCTGTTAGTTTATCTAGTTCTGCATAGTCCATTAACTTCATCCTCCATTCTTCAATCGTCGGTAATTCTTCTTGCTTCCATTTTTGGGCCAATAATATTCTTGCTGCTGTTGTGCATGGATATTGTAATATAGAATTTTTGTTATATTCTTCTGATAAACAACAATTTGAACAACACCTTAAAAGATGAGCCATGTGCACCATATGTTTATTTAACAAAATTTATAGGCTGCTTCATCAAAAAGCTGAGGTGGGGGAACCCAGATGTTTTACCTGCAGTCTACAACAATTGCACGGAGTAATGACACCGTGTAAGATAAGGTACTGTAGCAGTCAATCCGATTTTAGCTCCGGCATCTGCTAAGTGAAATGTAAGAGAAGTTAATTAACTTCTGGCAAGTGTCCCTGCACGCTGAGCTGGGAATCCCCATCCGGCAGAATCCAGGCCGGGTTTCTCAGCCCTCCGCCGCGCGGTCGGGGGTGGTTTGTTGTATGTTTGAATGAGAAAAGCAGGTTGTGGCGGCAGCCGAAGCGAGCTGGTGCCGGCGCGGATCTCCGGAAAGTACTGTAGAAACCCTAAAAAGCCAAGCCTGATTCTGGGTGGCGGAGTAATAAGAAGAAGAAGAAGCAAAAGTCCCGAAGCTGGGAACCGAGAGGTGAGTGCGAATCCTGCAGAAGAGTGAGGGGCTTTGCAAGGGGGCGACCTCCTGGAGCTATAAGCCGTTGGAAGGGGGCTTTGGGGAGGCTAGCCTCGCAGCCACTTTGTCTATTAGGAAGGTGCAACCACATGGGCGTAGCCAGGATTTTTGTTTTGGGGGGGGCAGAACCTCAGTTAAATATGTTTTTTATTGATTGGGGGACGCAGCTGCCCCCCTGCCCCCCCTTGGCTACGCCCATGGGTAGGGGGCTAAATCTGCAATGTGAACACTCCCGCCCCACTGGATCCAAGTAGGGTGATCTACGCCGAGTCCCTCTTTGCATTGCTGAAAATGTAAGGTGGTCTTTTTTTTTTTTTTGCCTCAAACTGGTTGCCTCAAAATTCACCTGCGCCCCATCGGGGCGAAAAGAGAAGCTCCCCTGAATTCCTGGGAAATACCCCGGCAGATCGTGTCTCCGATCCTGCAACAACAACCCCGGCCGAAGCGCGTTAGTTTAAGCTGGAACGTAAATTTGCAACTGCCTTTGGCAAGCTGCAACGGCATCTTCAAATAAGCGAGGACACCGCAATCTTAATCCTCCGCTCCTGTGCATGTTTGCTGGGAAGTACAGTAAAGTCCCACCGGGACTGCTGGGCCGCTTGCGCCACTGCAAGAAAGCGTGCAGAGGATTAACCGGCTATGGTTGGAACCAGTAGAAGCTGATGGATGGAAAGGGGAAGGTGGGGATAGGAGAGTTTTGCCATCCCATCTTCCCGGGTTGCAGTTTACCTCTTGTAAAAAGTCGTTTGGGAGCCAAATGGGAAGAGCGTGTCTTTATTGTCTCCCATCTGGTTTTCCAGATCGTCCCTGGTTCCTGCCAGGAAAAAGGTCATTGCTTGGAGCTTCTCTCACCAAAGGGTTCTCCCCACCAGAAAACCATCACCCTCCTTGGCAGCTCCTTTCTCCTCTCCCTCCCTCTGCGGTTGGGGGTTGGAGAGCTCCCTTTGTTGCATGTTTTGGAGGGAGGGAGGGAGAGAGAGAGAGAGAGATAACAAGTCAAGGAGAAGCTGATGGCCAGGATCAGCTTCCAGGCAGCGTGTATTCTCACAAACGCTCATTGATCTTTGTGATAAATTGTCCTGCATTGACTGTGGTTGATCAGCCTGGTCCAGGATTCTAAGGTTAAAATATGGACCAGAAGCCTTTCAGCTGAATTTGGTGTTTGTGAGTGAGTGAGTGAGTGAGTGAGAGAGAAAGCCCTCTTGGATTTTGTGCCACTGGCACAGCATCATCCTAAGTGACTGGCAAAGTCAACAGCTCTCTGCTTCAGTTTGCAATCTGTAAAATGGGGAGAAAAGCGGCCTGAATTTTTTTATTATTATTGTATTTCATCCAATTTATATGGCACTTGATTGTAACAAAACAACAACCCAACAACAGCCACCCAACCTCAAAGCATTTTGCAATTGTTGTGGGCAAGCATAATCAATATTGTAAAGCACTTTGTAAATTAAAAGAAGTGCTGTGTAAGTGAGAAGTTATGTCATTCCAGACTTGGAAGTAAATCCCAGTTTATTTCAATTGGGGATTACTCCCAAGGAAATGGTTATAACTAGCTATTATCTCCACAGCTGTGAACACTTGAAAGTGCTGTATAAATGTGGAGCTGTTGTTGTTGGTGGTGGTAGTAAAACTGTTAGCTACTATTTATTTAAGGCAAATGCGATTTAGAAGGAAAGCCAAAATGTTCACTTTGTACATGTGTAAGTTCCATTAACTTCCATAGAACTTTGGGGGTGTCTAGGAAAACTTTGCACTGCTCTACTTCCCTACAACTGATATTGCTTCCATGAAGGTGAAAATAAAGATACATATGTATTCATAACTTGTGCTGTGTTTTTTCAAGTGTATGTATACCAAAATGGGTAAGCGTACATTTATCCCATGTGGTGTGTATTCACTTTTTCTGTGTTGGAAACTATCAGCAAAGTAACCCTTTCAGAATGGATTTGGTTCCTTACACATCCTCCTTTAAAGCCCTCAGTTGCATATTTCAATATATTATTTTTTTAAAAAAAAATCAGTGATGTTTTTTGCATGGCAGTTTTACATCCCAATTCTGTTATGTGCTTTGGAAGTAACAATGCGGTTTAATACTTGTCCACTCAGAAGTAAGTTCCATGCATTTCAGTGGGTCTTAGTTTCCTATAAGTGAGTGAATTAATTTATGAGTAAATGTACAGAATGGGCTGCAGGACCAATAGGCTATTGATTTATTATTATTATTATTATTTAGTAGGAATGTCCTAGAATTCTTTTCTTTTTGAAAGTCTCTATCTTATCACTGACAGCACTTTAGAGAAGTGGCTGCCTAAATGAGGCCAAACACTTTGGGCGTTTCTGTTTTGATATTGGATGAAGTTATATGTAAACAAAGCCAGCAGTGACCGGTTTGATGATTGATCTTCAAGTGAAGAGGGGAATGTGTTCTTCCTATCCACGGTGGAGAGGTTTTTGAGAAGAAATACGGATGCCCAGTTTCCAATTTTCCCTCTCTTGCAGTATATGCTCTATGTATTAAACAGATGAGTTGATTTACAGGAAAGTCGGAGCAAAAGGTGAACCCTTTGATGAGTGGTTGATTGTTTTTCCTGTTGGCTTCCTGTGGCACTGTTCTGCCCCTTTAAGGCGCTGGTGAGCTGTCATTGCTGACCCAAGAGAGCCATTAAAGGCTCAGGGAACCAGTTGAAAAGCACCATTTCCTTGCCTTTCAAAACAAGAGTCTTGGTCTCTGTGCCTGTTTACCAACAGGATTACATCTGGTGCATGTCAATATGCTTAGGTCTCTTGTGTCAACAGTCTTTGCAATTCTTTGGACTTAGACGAGCTTTTGCCTTTGTTCCTCCATCTTCTTTCAAGCTGCCAACCACTGCAGGTTGTGTTTTTTTTTTAAGTGCTATGATGTTCATCCAGCAATATAACTTTTGTTGGTGACCTCCCCACTTCCCCCTTTTTTCTTGCGCCAGTTTCCAAATAAATATCATTGTTTCCTCCAATACAGTTGGTGTGCATTTTGGAGAGTCCGCTGGTTGGTAGCTGATATCCTGGCTCCGTTTAAAGGGGCAGGACCAGCATCTTTGGGTTGTATGATAATAAAGGGATGCATTTCTCTTTATGCAACTGATGTGTCCATTATTGCAGTATGAAACAGTTCAGGCTTCTTTTCTTCCTGAGCTGGTTCAAACTTAGAATATCTCAGTTGAGACTCCTGTTTCTCTTCCTGTAGGTTTTTCATAGGCAGGAGTTTACTTAGTCATGCGAGCCAGGAAAATGTGAGAACCGTGGGACTATGCTTGGAATCTTGTTAGTTTCTATCCCAGCAACAGATTCAGGGTCTGAAATTCGAGGTGGGGGACGACGACCCCTCTGATTTCAAAGCTGCAATAATCGCCCAGAGTTTTCCAGGTTCAAATTCCCATGCTTCTGTTGCAGCAAAACTCTTGCTGGCTTTGCATAGGATATATTGCAGAAGAACATGGAGGTTATTCAGCTGGATATAAGTGATGCATTACAAGAGCACCCCCCTATCTTTCTTCCACCTATTTTTGTAGACTGCAGTCATCAACTGGTGGCTCTGTGTCTAGCTGTGCAAGATTTAACAATGCCGACTCAACTTGTGAGGTTGCCTAGGAAATGGAGTAAATGCCTCAGTCCTTTCACCCTGTGAGGCCTATTTTCCAGGATGACTGAAAGCATCAGCACTGGGAGTGTGTGTGGAGGGGGGATAGTGGTGTGTTTAACCGTGGATACTTCAATGGCAGAAAGCCTTTCAAGCATGTAATGATGGAACGGTGCATTTCGCATGAATGGGTTTCTACGAAAAAGCTATAGGATCCAAACAGTTTGAGCAGTATCTAGGGAAGGAGACTCACCCTAGCTACATTTATACAGTCATTAGCTTTGGAGAGTCCTAAATAGTAGGTTCTAGCACACACCTGCACCCCAAAAATCTGGTACACTCTTCCTCTCCAACATATGGAGCATGGCAGGGTCACATGATGGGGATGTAACTGTGTGTGTGGCCAGCAAATACAGCCCTCTTCATGCTATGGTAATCATGCATGGGCATATACCTGAAGGAGCGTCTCCACCCCCATCGTTCAGTCCGGACACTGAAGTCCAGCTCCGAGGGCCTTCTGGCGGTTCCCTCACTGCAAGAAGTGAGGAAATAGCAAACCAGGCAGAGGGCCTCCTTGGTAGTGGCGCCTGCCCTGTGGAACGCCCTCCCACCAGATGTCAAGGAAATAAACAACTACAGGGGTACCTCAGGTTACAGACGCTTCAGGTTACAGACTCTTCAGGTTTCAGACACTGCTAACCCAGAAATAGTACCTCAGGTTACGAACTTTGCTTCAGGATGAGAACAGAAATTGCGCAGCGGCGGCAGTGGGAGGCCCCATTAGCTAAAGTGGTACCTCAGGTTAAGAACAGTTTCAGGTTAAGAATGGACCTCCAGAACGAATTAAGTTCTTAATCAGAGGTACCACTGTATCTGACTTTTAGAAGACATCTGAAGGCAGCCCTGTTTAGGAAAGTTTTTAATGTTTGGTGTTTTATTGTGTTTATAATATTCTGTTGCGAACTGCCCAGAGTGGCTGGGGAAACCCAGCCAGACGGGTGGGGTGTAAATAACAACAACAACAACAACAATAATAATTTTATTATAACATGGATAGGGTTCTTGTCTTTGACAACTACCCACTAGGTTTCAGGTTCCTGCCTTCCATCCAGTGTAACACGGAAAGTATTCTTGAGTCTTGGGCTAGGAATGGATGGCTGTCCTCACATTCAGTCTGAAAGAGGTTTAGGCTTGTTTGACTATTCCAGGAGTCGCCAATGTGGTACCCAGGGGCTCCATAGCTGCTGTTAATTAATTTTATATACTGCCCTTCATCAGGGTGGTTCACAGAATAAAACACAAGTAAATAATTGTGTTCATGACTCTATCCCACCCCTAATTAATCCACAACAGTCCTGTGAAATAGATGGAGGATTAGCAACTGACCCGAAGTGAGAATCGCTTGGCTGAGCAGAGATTTGAAATTTGGTCTCTCCAGTCTTAGTCCAACATACTATATGCTTTGCCACCCTGGCTCTTACGAAATGAAGAGTCAGAGAAGATATTTTGCTAGTATATGGCAAACTGACTTGAGATCAGCTTACACCATACATGTGAAATGGGTATGTTTAATTGTTAAGATTTTAAAGGACAACAAAGAAAAGACTAGTATGCTTTCACAAGTGAGAACTGCTGTCAACCTCATTCAAGCGTAACTCTGAACCAAATCGTGGCTTAGTGTGAAAGAGCCTTGACTATAACTCATGGTTTGTTTCAAGATCGTGCAAAGCCAAACTATGGCTTAGCTTAGCTCAGCGCAGCAGTGGAATGACTGCTGGTGGCCATAATCTCCTTTCTGAGAGTGTGCTTGTTCATACTAAACTCTGGTTTGGCTTTGCGTTACGTGTGAACCAGGCTGTTGTCTGGCTGATGCCACTTTTTAAATATGGTTGATGTGGAATAAAAATGGGGAGAGTGAATGTCTGTATGCTTTAGCTAGCTTACGTTGTTTCATTCAATTTACAAGATGTGGGAAGTGCAAAAACCAATCCTGTGGAAACAAACCTTTTAGGTGAATTGACACACCTTATGGCAAAACACACACACAGGGGGGAGGAAGTTGAGTAGGAGATAATTCTGTATAGAGTGAAATGTAAATTGATGCTGCTCTGAGTGTCAATGAAGATTAATGACCTCTTCACATGTCAGTGAGCAATGGCTAGTCCTGCGGAGCACCATCTGTACAGCAAGGACAGAAGTGCATGAAAGCACCACTGATTAGTTTGTGGATTTTGGCTTAAGCCCTGGGTCACATATTGAATGCATAGCTTGGCCGCATGACCTTCCTATGGAAATATGTTAACCCTTCATGGGCAGACTGTTATAGAAAAAACCCATGAGTGCTGTTTTAGTGGTCTACTTAATTCCCTGCTCTAGTTCTGCTTCTTGATGTCCTTTAGCCAGAGATTATGGTGGGACTTTCTGCATGTGAAGTTTGTGCTCAGTAAATGAGTTTTATTTATTTATTTTGGACAGGCTTATGCCTCTCTTTAGTGTAAAAAAGGGGATGGGGAGGAATTGAACATAGGGTGAGTAGGCTTGCAACTAAATAGCCAATAATTCTAATGACTAATCATAAAACTCAGCAGGATCGATAGCTTGCCCTCTGCTCACACAAGATGACTACAAAGTCAGGGCAAGTGAAACAGTACTTGCCATCCTTTGAAATTAAAGAAAAGCTGGCACCAGCAAGAATCGATGGGAGGCATGCCACAAATAAGGCCATAAGAGGAACCTTGTTGGATCAGGCCAAAGCCCTATGTCTAGTCCATCTCTAACATATAGCTAGCCCCTTCCAAGGCCTGATAGTCCCCTACTTAGGAGTATATTGCCTGGGATCTAGTTTTGCAGAGTGACCCCAACCATGTCTACTCAGCCCTATTGCACTTTTAAAGGTAAAGACACAGGGACCCCTGACCATTAGGTCCAGTCGCGGACGACTCTGGGGTTGCGGCGCTCATCTTGTTTTATTGGCCGAGGGAGCCGGCGTACAGCTTCCGGGTCATGTGGCCAGCATGACTAAGCCGCTTCTGGCGAACCAGAGCAGCACACAGAAACGCCGTTTACCTTCCCGCCAGAGCGGTACCTATTTATCTACTTGCACTTTGACGTGCTTTCGAACTGCTAGATTGGCAGGAGCAGGGACCAAGCAACAGGAGCTCACCCCATCGCGGGGATTCGAACCGCCGACCTTCTGATCAGCAAGCCCAAGGCTCTGTGGGGTTAGCTTCGCAGCCTTGGCCTCAAGAGGCAGCAGGAAGCAAGGCACCTCTTCCCTCCATGTCCCTGTTGCCCACCCACCCCACACCTGTGTGAGCCAGACTCCAGGTATGGCACACAACAGATCAAAAGGCAGACAGGCAGCAATGCCTGCAAGGACACAGCTCTGCTTACATCTCCTGCTGAATCAGGGAGGTGGCTTTGTTGTCAGGTGGCAGGTCCAGATCTCTAGAGACTTGGTGGGAAAACACACATTAAAGACCCCTTATAAGAAAAGACAACAGCTAAACACCTGGAGCCTGCATGGTTGTTTTTTTAAAAAATCCCTAAACTGCTTGGGTCTAAGATATCCAAAGAACTGTTTTTCCTCAACCAGCCTCCCCACTCCTCATTCCTCTAACATGGTTGGCCAAGACTAGAGACAGGGTCCTTTCAGTAGTGGCACCAAAATTATGGAACTCTATTCCATGAAACTTGGAGGGCCCCTCTCTGCTTGTGTTCTGCCAGCTTTAAAGACACAGTACCAAAAGAAGATTTTGCTGGATCAGGCAAATGGCCTATCTAGTCCAGGATCCTGTTCTCACAGTGGCCAACCGGCAAGCAGGAGACCACATAACACTGGTCTTGAAAGACCTACATTGGCTCCCAGTACATTTCTGGGCACAATTCAAAGTGTTGGTGCTCACCTTTAAAGCCCTAAGCGGCCTCGGCCCAGTATACCTGAAGGAGCGTCTCCACCCCCATCGTTCTGCCCGGATGCTGAGGTCCAGCGCCGATGGCCTTCTGGTGGTTCCCTCAGTGCGAGAAGCAAAGCTACAGGGAACCAGGCAGAGGGCCTTCTCGGTAGTGGCGCCCACCCTGTGGAACGCCCTCCCATCAGATGTCAAAGAGATAAACAACTACCTGACATTTAGAAGACATCTGAAGGCAGCCCTGTTCAGGGAAGTTTTTAATGTGTGACATTTTAATGTATTTTTAATCTTTATTGGAAGCTGCCCAGAGTGGCTGGGGTACGAATAAGAATTTATTTATTTATTTATTTATTTATTTATTTATTTATGCATTCATTCATTCATTCATTCATTCATTCCAGCTGTGGAGGCCAAGCATAGCCATCATTTTAAAAATAAAATAAAATCAGGAGGGCTTTTAGCCTCACAGGAAAGCAAGGTTTTCTCTGAAGACTGCAATTTATCTGCTGGGCTTACCTTTGTTGCCTCGCATTTGATCATGGTGCTGTGCTGGGAACTGCTGCTCACCTTGAACAATACGTATGGTTTAGAGCAGGCGGGAAAGTGTAACAGAGTTCCACAAAAGAAAAGATAAGAAAATATATATCGCTAGCAGCTGATATGAGTTGTGGTTCACAGCATCTGGAAGGCACCAGGTTGGGGATGGCTAGTCTTTACTGGCTGGCAGCAGCTGTCCAGGGTTTCGGGCAAAAGGGTTTCCCAGCCCTACCTAGAGATGCCCAGGATTGAACCTGAGACCTTTATGTGTGAAAACAGATGCTCTACTGCTGAGCAACAGCCCTCCCCACCAAAGGGGGAACCAGAGAGCACTACACTTAACAAAACTGTGATAGTCTGTTATTGCGCGCTATGCATGATTTGAAAATATCAGAGTGATTTGTCTGAAATCACTCATGTCGACTGAAAGTGAGGTCCAGTGCTGAGGGCCTTCTGGCGGTTTCCTCACTGTGAGAAGTGAGGTTACAGGGAACCAGGCAAAGGGCCTTCTCGGTAGTGGCACCCTCCCTTCAGATGTCAAGGAAGCAAACAACTACCTGACTTTTAGAAAACATCTGAAGGCAGCCCTGTTTAGGGAAGTTTTTAATGTTTAATGTTATATCGTGTTTTTAATATTCTGTTGGGAGCCACCATGATAATGATAATTATCATTATTATTTCCACCATGCAGGGCACCGGATAAGAGAGTATTTGCTAAATCATTGCAGAAGACAACCCTTCGTCTGTACTCTGCAGATTAGCAGAAAATTTAAAGGAATATCTAATCATCATTCTGTGTTATCTGCCACTTGCCTCTGGGGATGTATTCTGATGGCTGGTGATTAGTTTGTGACATAATGACTATGATTTAGCATTGGGTTTTATGAGACTGCCTTCCTTACAGGGGGGCCCAGTCAGTTACTGGGGAGATGCAAGCTTCTTCTGGCACATCCTGGCAGAGCCAGGTGGTATGTCCTCCCTGCTGGCACAATAGAGTCATTTGCATGTCCTTCCCTTTCAGCTGATAATCAGAGGATGTCTTTGCCTCCCTGGGGTCCACGTCCCTCCTTTGGGGGGCCTTCAAGTGCGGCTTCCCTTTTCCTTTGTATTGCTTGCCCCTGGGGCAAAGACACCAGCCAACGCTGCCAGGCAGGCCATCTGTCTTTGTTTTCTCCTTGTTACATTAGGAGAGGGTTTTAAGTAACCTTAATAGGGGAAGGAAAGAGAAGCGGACTGCTTGAAAACCCCAACTCTAGAGGTGGCGCTGTGGGTTAAACCACAGAGCCTAGGACTTGCCGATTGGTGGTTTGAATCCCCGCAATGGGGTGAGCTCCCGTTGCTCGGTCCCAGCTCCTGCCAACCTAGCAGTTCGAAAGCACATCAAAGTGCAAGTAGATAAATAGGTACTGCTCCGGCCTCAGAAAGATTATAGAAAAAAGAAGGTATTTATTTAAAAGAAGCTGAGACCTAGGTTTTGAGGTCCCGAGTCTGTGCTCAACATGATTTCAGATCCTTATTAGTAAACATTATCTCAGGCACGGACACTTCATCAAGCCTTGGGTCTGAAGTCCAGTGGTGAGTTAAAAGATGTTCCTGGGGTGTGCAGAGAGCTTATACATAGGGTCCACAGAGATGACATATACACAGCAAGGTTAAAAACCCTGGTCTTAAATCAGTTTGTTGGGGATCCAAAAGTGTGTCTAGGTGACTTGGCAAGATGACCAGTGAGACATGGTCAAAATGAGGGGATGGAGCAGATGGGTTAAAATCCAGGTACTGTATGTGTGTGCGCTTGGCTGTTGGGGAGAAGCTTTAGGCAAGAAAACTTCCATATGTAATGGGGCAGGTTCTGGTAAGAGGTAGATTGGGGCACCTCAAGTAACAAGAATGACTCATCTTCAGATGATCCTCCTGAATGGACCTATGAAGAACAATGACTGTGGCTGGTGGCTTCTTGGTGAGTCCGGCTGTCTTGTCCGCAGACTCTATTGTTCTGTGGGGTTTGCATCTTCATTTCTATGGAATTCCTGGTTTGTTGAGGATGCTCGTCTCCAGATGCAAGGGCTTTTTGATACAAAACCTGTATCTGGTGACCTTTTGCTTACAAATCATTTTGCCTTATTGCCAGTGGTTTTCTGGTGAATCAAATGAAGTGTCTGGATCCTTACTGGCAAGAAGGTCAATGAGGTCAAGACAAAAGGATCTTTTCCCAGGGTCCTTTGACTTAGGTAAATCCATCTTTGGTTCACTCTTGAACACAAGATGGAGACTAGCAGCTAAAGCCTCCTAACTGGCCACAGGTTTCCCACCCCTTTGCCTAAGTGGTCTTCTTAAATATTTCTCAGAAAACAATCCCTCTCTCTTCCTATACTGTGATTCTTTGTGTGTTTCCCCCAACAGCAGGGTCACTGGCATTCTGTTACAGACATCTTATCCCATCTATTGGATGGCAAAAGCTAATTAGACTAGTTCAGATTCTTTCAGCATTTAATCACAGGGTTCTATGGAGACACTGAGTTATTATAGTTGGTGTAAATCTGGTTGATTTCATCTTGATTCTTTGACCAGAAGGCTCTTGTTTTTGCTGTTGTGGATGTTTTGTTGTTGTAATTTGATGACAACAAATTGTACATTCCCTCTCTTGCTGTTTTAAGGCTTGTCTAGGAGGTTCTTTTGATGTCTGCATCCCCTGGAAGGCTGCAAGAAGCGTCCCTTAATCCTCTAGCCCAGCTTAACATGCACACGTTACTTAAATTGTTCCTAGATAACTTCCTTTTGCTTTGGAACAGGACAAGGCTTCCAGGGAGAGCGCTTTGTGATTGGCAGTAATATTGTCTAAATTAAAAGTGCCTCCTGCCTCTTTGATTTCTGGGAAGTAAGAACAGAATGAGAGTTGGTTCGTAGCATCTTGCAGCCTCTCTAGCCATCTTGGCAGTAGATTCAGCAAGCCAAGCTAGATGGAACTGGTCAGGCTGAAATGCGAATTGTTCTTAAGTACCGCACTGCCAACCTAGCAGTTCAAAAGCACGTCAAAGTGCAAGTAGATAAATAGGTACCGCTCCAGCGGGAAGGTAAACGGCATTTTTGTGCGCTTCTCTGGTTCACCAGAAGCAGCTTAGTCATGCCAGTAAAGTGAGATGAGCGCCACAACCCCAGAGTCGTCCGTGACTGGACCTAACGGTCAGGGGTCCCTTTACTTTTACCTTTACCACACTAAAAGATTCTTCCAAACTGGAAGAAGCCCAGCGATTTTCATAGGTTTGCTCTTAAATTATTTTATTATTATCATTGATAAAACTTACATACTGCCCTTCATCTGACGATCTCAGGGTGCTTCGCAAGGTAAAATGCATTAAAGGTTAAACTGAGAATAGAAACAGAGGGCATTTGACTAATATTTGGTGTACTCATAGAGTCAATCTTATAATGGGTCTTGAGGGCATCTGCAGGGTTTTTTGTTTGTTCATATGTTTATGTGGAGGCAAAGTATGTATGGTTACCAACAAACAAATAAACAGACAAACAAAAAAATAACTAGCATCAGAGAACAGGTTTCCATTTCTGGCAGAATTGGTGGGTGAGTAATGGCGAGCTGTTTTACTAGACCCGTCTTGAGAAGCTGGGTCTATCTCTCTGTTTTTTCTCAGTGGGCTGCTGGCTGTAGGTAGACCTGGAATCCAAGCAACAACTTTCCACTCCCTGCTAAAACACCCAGTTCTTTCCCTGATTCCCTTCATCCTTTGAACTAAAAAAATGAGAGCCTGTATCTGTTTCCTTCCTTTCAGTGTGACCATACTTGTTACAATTTATCAGTGAAACCTAGGGTTTTTAGTTACCGTATTTTTCGCTCTATAAGACGCACCAGACCACAAGACGCACCTAGTTTTTGGAGGAGGAAAACAAGAAAAAAAATAATATTCTGAATCTCAGAAGCCAGAACAGCAAGAGGGATTGCTGCGCAGTGAAAGCAGCAATCCTTCTTGCTGTTCTGGCTTCTGGGATAGCTGCGCAGCCTGCATTCGCTCCATAAGACGCACACACATTTCCCCTTACTTTTTAGGAGGGAAATAGTCTTATAGAGCAAAAAATACGGTACTTATGCAAGAGGCTCATCAAGTTGATGTTGATGATGACTTGTTTCCCCCAAATGGCTTTGGATGCTTTTAGTCTGCAACTCCTGTCCTAGGGAAGAGCTGCAGGATGGCACGGTTTGCATGCAAAGAAGTCCCGGGTTCAAGCCAGATCAGGCTGAGAAAGACCTTAAACCCCAGAGGGCTGCTGCCAATCATAGCTGGAGTAGATAGCATTCAGCTAGACGGACCAACGGTTTGTCTATTATGAAGTGATGTGGCAGTTACTTCAATTTCCCCTCTATTCACATATTTGAAAGTTTGGCCTTAAAAATACCTCCCTGCATTGAGGAAACTGCATTTTGCAAGGCATCATTTGTAGGATTAAAGAAAAGAGTTCTTAAAAATGAATTGAATGAGATTATGGGAACAAAGGAAGCCTTGTGGAGAGAAATCCAATGGTCAACTTCTTAATGAGTTATATGTTAGTCCCTGAAAATAATAGTAGCCATTGTTTGCATTGTTTGGGGTCCTGGCTCCAAACAATGGACAAAACCATAGAAGCTGATGGAGGGTAATTGTTTTTGTTTTTTTTAATGGAGGTGGTTTCCTCCCCTTTTGGTACCAGTATCTTCAGCTTCACACAGATATTTCACTGCATTGGCCTTGTTTATGAGTTTGCTCATTATGCGTTTTCATTGGAACTCTCACGAGTAGCTAGCAAAACACCTGCCCCTATGGGATGTCTGGAGGGAGGGCTTGTATAGTGTATATGCCGGTATGGGGAAAAAATGGATGCATTGCATTTCCTTGTGGAATATGGCTTTACACCATCAGGGACAGAGCAGCCATAAGAGCATCTCCATGTGCAGTTATTCTTTCCATACTTCATGCAAAGGGGAGAAACTGCAGAGGGATGCATTTGGGAACACCATTGGATAAGGGGCTAAATCTACCCCTTGTATCTCTCGAGCTTTGGTTCTCCAAAGCTGAAGTTCTTAACAGAACCATTGTGGCTTTTGCTTGCATAGCTCCATCCTGGATTCAGTTCTGTGGTCACACTAGAATATAAAGCAGGCAAGTTGTTAAATCCAAGACCAGAACAGAACCATCTTGCACACTGAAAAGATAGGTCAGTTGATAGAGCGTGAGACTCTTAACCTTAGGGTTGTCGGTTCAAGCCCCACATTGAACACAAAAGATTCCTGCATTTCAGGGGGTTGGACTAGATGTCCCTTGTGGTCCCTTCCAACTCTACAATTCTATGGTGTACCCATTATTTTAAGGGTGGGGAACCTGTGGCCCCTGACATATCCTCCAACATTTCTTTGATGAAAATAGGGACGTCCCATTCCATAATAATAATTTTACTACAGTGGACGCTCGGGTTGCAAACGTGATCCATACGGGAAGCACGTTTGCAACCCGCAGCACCACGTCTGCACACACACAGGTTGTGATTTGGTCTTCTGCGCATGCGCAAGTGCCAAAACACAGAAGTAACCCTTTCTGGTACTTCTGGGTTCGGCGCGGAGCGCAACCCGAAATCGCACAACCCGAAGCGTCTGTAACCCAGGTATGACTGTATTTATCCCCCATCCATCTGACTGGGCTTCCAACATTTATAAAAAGATATGAAAACATTAAACTTTTTTAAAAAAACAAATCCCTATACAGGGCTGCCTTCAGACAACTCAGGGGTCGGATAACTCCATACCCTCCAACATTTCTCCAGTGAAAATAGGGATGTCCTAAGGAAAAGTGGGGCATTCTGGGATCAAATCAGAAACCGGGTTGGCTTCTCTAAATCAGGGACTGTCCCTGGAACATAGGGACACTTGGAGGGACTGCCCTGATTTGCTGTTGGGCTCCAGCTTTCTTCAGCCCCACTCAGCAAGGCCCAGGGATGATGGGAGCTGCTATCTGAAAACATTTAGAGGGCCATGGGTTCCCCAGCCCTGCTGTAACACAATATCTCAGTCTAGGTGGAGACTGTTGCAACTTTGCATTTTACAGCTCACCTGTAAAAGCCATAGACAACAGGGGATTTAAAGCAGAGAAATAAGCAGGCTTGTAGAAGAAGAAGGGCGGATCTCTGCAAGAAAGGTCCTCTTGGTTTCTTTGCTTGCTGTGGAGGAAAGGAACCCATCCTTTGGCCTCCATCTCTCCTTGGGCTGCCCACTTGGTGGAAAGCAGGCTAATAAATTGCCAATACTGCATTTTCCTGCTGGCAGAGAAGGGGGCTTGGAGATGCCACATTATACTCATTTGGCTGCCTAGTAGAAATAAAGAAAGGGCAGGCTAGTAACTTTAACGTGTGCTTACTTACGAAGCTGCTTTATTCATCCTGCAAATAGTGCATGAAAGCTACCAGAGCATAAAAGTACCTTTTGCTTTGATCTATAGGGAAAGATTTTGAGGGACGCGGGTGGCGCTGTGGGTAAAACCTCAGCGCCTAGGACTTGCCGATCGCATGGTCGGCAGTTCGAATCCCTGCGGCG